>NC_136408.1:185540260-186740260 GCF_051521515.1 Lactuca serriola | reverse complement strand
AAACTATTTTACATATCAAACTCTTTATCAAATTCACGTTTATACTAAATCATTCTTTTATAGATTTCAAGATTATATATTGTTAAAACCATGTCTACTACATATATAGTTATATAAATAAGGTTTGAAGGACTTAGGAGAGATAACCCACATTACTTCCTGTCCTCGTTTGGTTGTGGTCCTAAAGTACCGGTTGTTTGTCCAAGTGTCGTTGAATCCTTACTTATATATTATGTATATATGTATAGATATAAAGATTTATATCTTAGTTCAGTACATTCAGTCATTCGTCAAGTTTTCTAATAAACTATTATAGGTATAGTTTAGGGTTATACTACTTACTACTTCTAGTTCAATGAAACATACAAGAGTCGGTCCATTCATGAGTCATTACTTATTACTATGAGAACATATACAACTATACTAGAATGAGAACATATACAACTATACTAGAAAGAGAACATATACAACGATACTATGATGAGTAACAATACATTACATATACATGAATACGTTAACATAAATGTGATCCACTGTATTAGAGCATGCCTTCAATGTCATGGCCCAAATTGTAGCCGGAGTCTCTTGGAGGGAGAGCGTGAGTCTATACTGGATTGACTATCCTACACCTTGCTGTTAGCTACAGCCGGACCTGCAGGTCTACAGGTGCCAAATGTCATACCTTTTTTACGACCTACATTGTTGTGTTTCCAGTCGATAGTATGGTACAATAAATCACATAATACCTTGATATAAATCCGGTTTAAGGTAGTTAGTACAGTAGTAGTTCCTATAATACAACACTACAGTACTACATTAATTTACCCTTTACATATATTTTGTGATCATTTCACTTAAACATTAATGTACAAACTATATTTTGATAATGATAGTTACACGTGGGAAAATTACACACTTTTACAAGAAACAAACATACAAAACAGTTATGCCTTGGTAGAAGGCTACTTTTAGTAGGAAATATAGGATTTTCTAGGAGTTACAAACTTTTACAAACACTTACAAACATTCATATACTTTTATTACAAACGTTTACAAACTCATACTTCAAACCACATTCAAACGTTTTGATACAAACACCGACACTAAATACTTACGAACTCACCAGCTTTAATGTTGATAAACTCTTTCAAAATAACTTGTATTCTCAGGTCATCAGTAGACAGGTACCGAGGCCAACTTTTGAGAAGATGGAGCGCATTCAGGACTCATCTTATATTTTGATTTACATTTTTGGTGTCTATAACTGTACAGAACACACTTGTATTATAATTATATATTTAATGCAATGGATGATGTTGTTTACTTGTTTGCTATTATACTGTGTTGTGATACTTTACATGACGTCCTCCGCCCCAGAACGTTTCCGCTGTTCTCGGTTTTGGGGTGTGACATATATCGACCACATAGGTAAGATACCCAATACATCAATGTTGAAGACACTACGGTGCTGCTTTTTTAAGCAAAAATTCATGAAGTCTGTTGACCACCTCTGTAACCCTCTGCAGTAGAAGAGGTCGACTAAACGGCTTCATACTCTAATAAGAAGCGTGTTTGTTTTTTAACATCTGCGTGCTGCTGCAGATATTAAAAAATTAAAATAAAATGATTTTATAAACCAAAAATAGTTTTTTAATATTGAAAATTTCATAATGTATGATATTTCTGCAATAATTTATGATATTTTAGCAAAAAGTAATTATATTTCAACAAAAAAAAATAAAGTTATTTTAGCAAAAAATAATAATATTCCATCAAGAAATTGTCATTATTCAATATAAAAAAACAAAAAAAAAATCAAAAATAATAAATAAAAATATGAAAGAAAAGGTGAAATAAGGTTTTAGCAAGAAAAAAAAAAGAAGAAGAGGTTGGAAGAGGCAATACAAGTGTTGCATCAAACAGAACACGCACAAAGGTTTTTTACTCCGAAGATTTCTAAAAAACAAAAAGCTACGAGACGAAAAGTGTTGCGTGTGTGATGCGTCGCGCAACAATAAAAGGTTTGAAGAGGTTTTTTACAAAAAAAAACTAACAACACCTACCTCTCCCTGGCGGTGGAACAGAAAGAAGACCCAACTTTTGTACCCTCACTATAAATAGTCAACACTCCCCTACTTGGGTCACAAACCGTCACCAACTGTCTCTCGCAGTCAATCAAAGCTCTGAACCGGCTCTACCAATCCATGCCCACGAGCATACATACATCCCCAATCGTATTAGGGATAAGATCAATCGGAAATCCTACATCGAAAATCTCCAATACACAAGCCCAATATACATTAGAAGCCAAAATTATGCAATCATCAGCTATAGCGACCCTCAAAGGTTGATCCAAGGCCTCACGTGCAATATGAAAGTATCTATAAACGAATGTCGACACAAAAGACCATCTCACACCGAAGTCAAACAACACTAAAGCAGGTATAGAATTCACAAGAAAAGTACCTAACATGAGCAAAACATAAGCATATATAGAATTACTCAACACAAATGTAAATAGACACTTACCAGGAACAACATTCAGTGTCACCCTGATTTCCTCTGCAGTCAACTGAAAAGCTCATCAGTGGGCCTTCAAGGCCTTAACCTTCCCGTGATGACCATCAGTAATGTGCAGGGTCGCAGGATCAAGAATCTGAACTGTCCTCGATACAGGTAGTGGTCACTCGGCCTTCACATGCCCCGCCTGGTTGCAGCAGAAACAGACTTGTAAACCCTTAGAACAATCCTTCGTAAAGTGCCCATCATTGCCACACAAGTAGTATATCGTCCCTGTCCGATAGAGACCTGATGACCCTTATCGCACTTGTTGCAGGTCTGTCGTGTAACATCCCAAAAATCATGAAAAAACTTTAATTTTTAAAACCATTCCAAAATCCATAAATTACACAAAAACGTAGTTCTAAAACCAACATCATGAATCAAAGTATCCCAAATTCATAAGTCATAAAAATCCATGATGATGTGTACAATCACGCCTTTGCCTTGTCCCTGTCCTCAGATGTACCAGAAACCATAAGATCAAATTATAAGCCAAAGCTTAGTGAGCTCCCCAAAAATACAACCACACAAAAGTATAACAACATGCATATTAGGTCCACAACCATCATACTAGATTACCCTTGAGTCCACAACATAAATCTGGATTGCCATCCCAATCCACAACTCGTGTCTGGATTGCTCCTGAACCTACATCATAATTCTGTTTTTCCCTCCCAGCCCAAAACTGTAACGCCTGCAGATCCGGGCTAGTCAAATTAGAGGCAATAAGGAATCGAAAACGACTTTTCGACAAAATATTATTTAGAATAAATAATCTTAACCAAGTTTTAGAACATGTCACAAGGTTTCCGTACATATAAAGAACGCCAAAATCCGAGTTATGACGAAGAAGTTATGACCCGTCGAAGTTTGGCGACGGAACTGGCACGACACCGGGAAGCGTAAATAGTGAATTTATGATAGAGCGAGATTCAGCCTTAGCAATCTAAACGAAAGTCGTAGAATATGTTAAACTAAGAATATCGATAAAAACAACGCCCAAATCTGACTTCGTATGAAGAAGTTATGAATTTTCGAAGTTTCGGATTAGCAGTGTACAACCCGAAATTCGAATATTAGATTGAGTGATTTTTAGTAGACACGACCTAAACGAGAATTGGAGATCTTGTTAAGAGTAGCGTAACGAGAAAAAGATGGGCGAAAACGGACATCGGATGAAGAAGTTATGAGAATTTAACGGACCAATCATGTCCCGGCCAGTTAATAATATAAAATTTAAAATAGAATCAAAATTAGCTAACAGAGTCTAAACAAAAGTTGTAGATTATGTTCCCACCTTCGCGTGGATATAAAGAACGTCGAAAACGGAGCTCGTATGTGAAAGTTATGATTTTAGAAGATGAGAATGCAATTTGCGAAATCTATTGCTTAATGGATGACGTGGCTTAATCCTGACCGTCGCTTGTTGATCACGGCTCGCTTCGGATGGCCGACACGTCGTCCTCGCATATGTCCCGCGTCCGATGTCAGTACGCCCCACGTACCCTCGCCTTACCTCTTCCGATATTGCGAGCCAGCTGGTGCGAAGCTGGCACCCTTATCCGAACTTACGCCCAGCGTAAGGTCCGAAGTTTAGGCTATAAATAGAAGGCCGAGGCTGCCATAATTCTTCACTCCAAAATCTCTTCTTTCTCTCACTAGTTTATCTCTCTAGAGTTCCAAACCCCCCTTAAGCCCTAGATAAACCCCTTAGCTCCCGAGGGAATCCCCGAGGCTCCCGGAGTCCCGAGAAAAAGTGTCTTTCGGTTTCGAAACGCTGCTCCAAATAAGTTCCGGTTTTCGATAAAATTCGTTGTTTTATCGAAAGAAATCGTTTTGAGAGTATCGAAGCGTTGTCCGAGTGCTGAGTCACCACCTTTCAGGTGAGTGCATAGTTACTTTCATCTTACACATAGATATAAAGTATTTTATATAAACTACATGCTATGTGTGCATATTATCTGAATACTTGTTGTCTATGCTGGATGAACGTTTTATATATGTTTTAAAGGATTTAAACTGTATAAATATTTTATATACGAATATGTTGGGTATGAGATGGGTAGATGAATGATGAGGGATAAAAGATGATGTGAGTAAACATTGGCAGCTATGGACTTAGTGCCTAACAAACATTGGCAGCTATGGACTTAGTGCCTATTGGACAAACACCGGTAGCTATGGATTTAGTACCTGTTAGGAACTGGTAACTATGGACCTAGTACCTATTAGTTAAACACTAGTAGCTATGGACTTGGTACCTGTCAGGAATTGGTAGTTGTGGACTTAGTACCTATTAGATAAACACTGGTAGCTATGGATTTAGTACCCGATGAGTAGACTATAGCAGCTATGGAATTAGTGCTTTACGAACGAACATTGGCAGCTATGGATTTAGTGCCAGTCCTATAACCCTGGAAGTAAGGGACTTCGGAATAAATGAATGCAGGATAGATGACTCTTAGGATAAATCCTTAAGAGTAAAGAAGATAATGGGGATGGGTAATTGGGTTGATTGTTTGATTGTTTAAACATAATAATTATATTATTGTGGGTTGAAAACCCTATGTACTGACCAGGTTTCCCAACCTGACCCACTCCAGTTTATTTATATCTCAGGTGTTGATATGAAGTCACATTACACTGAGAGATTTAAAGAGATGTAGATCACTAGTGTAAATAAAATGTAAGTTCTGTTTATGCTTATGTTTCTGTATTAACGATGACATCCCAAATGTTTTAAAATGAATAAAATACGTTTCTTCAAAAATGTTTTAATAACGTATTTATCGTGTTTTTCTGGGAACAAATTCCGCAACATTTTCGTTAAAAGAAGTACTCTGATTTTTACAAAGCATAAACAAAATCGGTCTTTTCTGGATGTGAAAATGGGGATTTCATAGTTGGTATTAGAGCATTAGTTTAAGCGAACTAGGAATATGGATTTATTTCTAGACTTAAACTTTGAATGCTAAGCGATGATTGTGAGGTGTGAGCACTAGATTATTTTAGGGATTGTGCCTAAAATTCTTTTATGTGCTAAATGCTTGTGCCTGATATGCTGTTATTTGTTTGGATCTATGGTCTATTGCCGACCGGATCTGGAAATTTTATGTGCTCAGGTTTCTAAACATTTAATTACGATATTAGAACTGGCATGTAACTTTTCGGAGTAATAAGGAGGATTACACGTCTAAATCTTCTTTATCTATATTCTCGTCTTGATGCACTAAACGCATGCTTCCGTGAATGTAACGTCATGGTGAAGGCTGGTAGCAAATTATGTAAATGGTGGAAATGAAAAGGCTTATGATAGTGAATGATACCTATCGGAAGATATCATAAGAGAGGTATCTTGCCTTTAGAATACGTCTGATAAAATGAATACGTCTAGAGAAGTACGGTATATCTGAATGTACACATTTGATTGGCGGGAGGATAGAACGATTGGTGTAATTCCTAAAGTTTTCCTATCATCTGGAATTTCCATCACCAAACGAGTTGAAGCAGAATTGATGATTGAAGATATGCATGGAAGAAGTCCTAGTAGAGTTTAGGGAAATTTTTATGATTATTTGGACACACTCGTATGTGTTAAATTGTTTTGTGATTTTAGGACTTGGGGACTGCGGGACAATACTTGGGACGAGTATGAGTAGGTGTGAATGGTAGTAGAGGCCTATACTACCGGAAGCATAGGACTCATACTTGGATCAGGGAAAGTCACAAGGTTACCAAGAAGCTAGTAATTGATTTCGTTTTATTCAAGTATGTCCTTACCATTGTTTCGGTAATGACTAAGAAGATTGTTGTTATCCCGACCATAGTGGTCATATCACATTGAGTCCGACTACGATGAGTAGGTTACGTGGTTCAGAGAACCAAGTTTGATGTAGCGTCTGACTTTAACCAAACAATTGAAATCAAAGCTATCAATAGAAGTATCGCGTTCGTTGTTAAAGAAGTTGGTAGCTAGAAACGCTACATGTTAAAGTGTGATTATATCACATTAGAACATGAAGGAAGGCATAGTCTGTTTTAGAATTTAAATCTAAGAGACCTGAGTCTAAACGTACATCACATGATGATAGGTCATAATTTGGAGTCTAACCTGAGGTAGAGAGCAGGTGCACGATCAAGTACTGCTTACAGTCAATAAGTTTAAGAGATAGACTTAAAGAAATATAGAAGTTATAATTAATACCTAGGATGAAGAGATGATGTATAGAGTCATTATACGAGCCCTGTTTCGTTGATGATTCCGGGACGTAATCATCCTAAGGGGGGGATAATTGTAACGCCCGCAGATCCGGGCTAGTCAAATTAGAGGCAATAAGGGGTCGAAAACGACTTTTCGACAAAAGATTATTTAGAATAAATAATCTTAACCAAGTTGTAGAATATGTCACAAGGTTTTCGTATATATAAAGAACACCGAAATCCGAGTTATAACGAATAAGTTATGACCCGTCGAAGTTTCGCGACGAAACCGGCACGGCACCGGGAAGCGTAAATAGTGAATTTATGATAGAGAGAATTAGCCTTACCAATCTAAACGAAAGTCGTAGAATATGTTAAACTAAGAACATCGATAAAAAGAACGCCCAAATCTGACTTCGTATGAAGAAGTTATGATTTTTCAAAGTTTCGGATTAGCAGTGTACAACCCGAAATTCGAATATTAGATCGAGTGATTTTTAGCCAACACGACCTAAACGAGAATCGAAGATCTCTTTAAGAGTAGCATAACAAGAAAAAGATGGGCGAAAACGGACGTCGGATGAAGAAGTTATGAGAATTTAACGGACCAATCATGTCCCGGCCTGTTAATAATATAAAATTTAAAATAGAATGAAAATTAGCCAACCAAGTATAAACGAAAGTTGTAGAGTACATTCTCACCTTCGCGTGGATATAAAGAACGTTGAAAACGGAGCTCGTATGTGAAAGTTATGATTTTTAGAAGATGAGAATGCAATTTGCGAAATCTGTTGCTTAATCGATGACGTGGCTTAATCCTGACCGTCGCTTGCTGATCGTGGCTCACTTCGGATGGCCGACACGTCGTCCTCGCATACGCCTCGCGTCCGAGGTCAGTACACCCCGCGTACCCTCGCCTTACCTCTTCCGATGTTGCGAGCCAGCTGGTGCGAAGCTGGCACCCTTATCCGAACTTACGCCCAACGTAAGGCTTCGGTACGCCCAGCATAAGGTCCGAAGTCTGGGCTATAAATAGAAGGCCGAGGCTACCATAATTCTTCACTCCAAAATCTCTTCTTTCTCTCACTAGTTTATCTCTCTAGAGTTCCAAACCCCCTTTAAGCCCTAGATAAACCCCTTAGCTCCCGAGGGAAGCCCCGAGGCTCCCGGAGTCCCGAGAAAAAGTGTCTTTCGTTTTCGAAAAGCTGCTCCAAATAAGTTCCGGTTTTCGATAAAATTCACTGTTTTATCGAAGGAAATCATTTTGAGAGTATCAAAGCGCTGTCCGAGTGCTGAGTCACCACCTTTCAGGTGAGTGCATAGTTACTTTCATCTTACACATAGATATGAAGTATTTTATATAAACTACGTGCTATGTACCTATTAGTTAAACACTGGTAGCTATAGACTTAGTACCTGTCAGGAATTGGTAGCTATGGACTTAGTACCTATTAGATAAACACTAGTAGCTATGGATTTAGTACCTGATGAGTAGACTATAGCAGCTATGGAATTAGTGTTTTACGAACGAACATTGGCAGCTATAGATTTAGTGTCAATCCTATAACCCTGTAAGTAAGGGACTTCGGAATAAACGAATGCAGGATATATAACTCTTAGGATAAATCCTTAAGAGTAAAGAAGATAATGGGGATGGGTAATTGGGTTGATTGTTTGATTGTTTAAACATAATAATTATATTATTTTGGGTTGAAAACCCTATGTACTCACCAGGTTTCCCAACCTCACCCACTCCAGTTTATTTATATCTCAGGTGTTGATATGAAGTCACATTACACTAAGAGATTTAAAGAGATGTGGATCACTTGTGTAAATAAATGTAAGTTCTATTTATGCTTATGTTTCTATATTAACGATGACATCCCAAATGTTTTAAAATGAATAAAAGACATTTCTTCGAAAATGTTTTAATAACGTATTTATCGTGTTTTTCTTTGAACAAATTCCGCAACATTTTTGTTAAAAGAAGTACTCTAATTTTTACAAAGCATAAACAAAATCGGTCTTTTCTGGCCGTGAAAATGGGGATGTCACAAAAACTTATGTATGGATTGCTCCCAAGTTTGTTGGCTTTCACACAGAGTAGTATTGCCTCAACCAAACCTCAATAAATCGACATATGCAACAGATAAACATATAACCAGCAAACATATAATTATATAGATCTACAAGTCTAACAGAACACTACAACATAGCAACATCCTATATACCTGAATACATCATATAACTGATGGGTTTGAGCCAGAAGAACTTTCCTATGGGCATATGCAAACCCTAATGCTTGGATCTTGGTTTCTCTCATTGAACATGCATTGAGTCCAAGACTTTCAATATTTGATCTAATGTAAACAATTGAATCTAATCATATGAAATTGGATCTAGAACAATACCTTGGATTACTTGCTTGATACTTCTTCTTCTTGGAGCTTAGATTCACAATTGTCACTCTTCTAATGGCTTACAAACACCAACTAGCAAGAGGATGATCTTAAGAGAGAGGGGAGAGGGTGAGAAATCGGCCCTAGGGTTCCTTGCCTTGCATGAGTGCCGATTTCCCTCACCCTAGGGATCTATTTATATTATGAGCTACTAGAGTTTCACCTTAAACCCTAATTGAATAACATAGGCACTAAGAAATCCAAGATCCTTCTAGATACTAGGTTTGGATGATTTTAAGGTTCCCAAACCCTAAATTTCGTCCACCCTTATATCCATAAGGATACATAGCCCAAAACACAACTTTCACACATTTGACAGTTTATGCCCCTTTATTCAATTAACCTCTTTAAGTCATCAAATTAATTCTCAATTAATATATGACTTATATCAATCAAATATAAATATTATTCCTTTAATATATTATTCTCATAATATATTAACAATAATATCTATTCTCTCTTAACAAATCATCCTGTTAAGTTGCTATGGTGAAGGCAACCCAAAAGGACCATGCACAACCGGGTCAAGTACTTAACAAATATAGTTACGGCCTTAGACACTATTCCAACAGTCTCCCACTTGGATAAGTCTAGTAACTATATATACAAACACAAACCGATTAGCAATTGTAGGTCTCAAAGACGTTGTCAATGCTGATCTTATCTCCTGTCCTTTAGATAAGAGATCGTACAGTCCTTTGTTTAGATATTATGCAGACAATCTCATGGAACTTATTGTCCAACAATTGATTTCTCGATCTCAGATTCATTTGACATAGAACTTAATTGAACACATCAATTCAGTCCTTACCGAGTCTGGCACATAAGTCAAATCAAATCATCGAGCGGCCGTGATATCGATTTTATTCTCTTAGGATAAAAGTAACAGATAAACTTCGACTTATATGCATTTATTATTTACTAATCAACTATTCACAATAGTGCGTTTTATGACATCAATTTACTGATGCGGTTTCGCATTGTCAATGCACAACCAATTAATAAACAATAAACCATATATCTTGGTTTTAAGACCTTATGATATTATCGTCTTGCGATCACTTGTGTCACATTCCATAAAGTGATTTCAGCAAGCGCGAGTTTATTCCAATGCTCAAAACTTGTTCATAAGCACTCATGAACGTTGTAGCAAACCTTTGCTATGTCTAATACCCTTTTAGACAATCTACACACCAATTCATGACAATCTTCATTCATACCTACTTCCAACATATGAACGATTGTGGACCATTCGAATAATTCAATTATTCTTAATAACTCAATTATTCAGGAAGTCAAAACATGCAAAGTGAAACAATAGTTAAATAATTAACATAAGACAATAGCTTTACTCATAAATAATACTCTTTTATTTAATCATCAAATGTCAATTACATTTATCTATTACATGTTTCAAAACTATCTAATCTAAACTAATATCGTCTTTCAGCCCAATGCTCTTAGCGTGCTGCAAATGCTTAACCCTACTCAGTCCCTTCGTAAGCGGATCTGCTGGGTTATCCTCTGACGATACCCTCTTCACTATGAGGTGTCCTTCTTCTACTCGATGTCTAATAAAGTGATATTTTCTGTCGATATGCCGAGATCTACCATGATCCCCCGGTTCCTTGGTCAAGGCAACCGCTCCCTCATTATCACAGAAAATTTCCATAGGCTCCTTTATAGCAGGCACAACTCCAAGATCACCAATGAAGTTCTTCAACCACATCGCCTCCTTTGACACTTCGCTTGCTGCAATGTACTCTGATTCGCATGTTGAATCAGCTATAGTTTCTTGTTTGGAACTTTTCCAAGTCACTGCTCCTCCATTCAGGGTAAAGACCCAGCCTGACTACGAACGGTAGTTGTCCCTGTCGGTCAGGAAGATGGCGTCACTATAACCTCACACCTTTAAGTCATCACTCCTTCCGAGGACTAAGAACCATTCTTTGGTCCTCCGAAGGTACTTAAGTATATTCTTGACCGCAATCCAATGAGCTCTGTCAGGGTTCCCTTGATATCTACTGACCACGCTCAAAGCAAAGGCCACATCAGGGCGAGTACAAGTCATAGCGTACATGATTGAGCCAACTGCGGAAGAGTAAGGTACTCGGATCATCTCAGCTATCTCGGCTTCGGTACTCGTACTTTGAGTCTTACTCAATTTGGCATTACTCTGTATCGGTAATTCTCCCTTCTTCGAGTTCTCCATACTAAAACGTTTTAGTACCTTATCCAAGTAAGTATTCTGACTAAGTCCTATTAGTCTCTTACTTCTTTCTCTCACTATCCTTATTCCCATAATATAGGAAGCCTCTCCGAGGTCCTTCATAGCGAAGCACTTCCCGAGCCAGGACTTAACTTCCTGCAAAGTCGGGATGTCATTTGTATGTCATCGACATACAAAACGAGAAAGCTAACTATACTCCCACTGGCCTTGACATATACACATGATTCATCTTCACTTCGTACAAATCCTAACTCTTTGACTTTCTCATCGAAGCAAAGATTCCATTTGCGAGATGCTTGCTTAAGTCCATAAATGGACTTCTCAAGCTTGCACACTCTATTTGGATGCTTCTGATCGACAAAACCCTCTGGCTGAGCCATGTAAACATCCTCAGCCAACTTCCCATTAAGGAAAGCGGTCTTGACATCCATCTGCCATATCTCATAATCATAAAATGCAGCAATGGCTAGCATCACCCTAATAGATTTTATCTTAGCAACTGATGAGAAGGTCTCATCATAGTCAACTCCGGGAGTTTGAGTAAAGCCCTTCGCAACCAATCGCGCCTTATACGTGTGCACATTCCCATCCACGTCGGTCTTCTTCTTGAAGATCCATTTGCACCCAACGGTCTTACGTCCGGGCAAATTGTCAACCAAATTCCAAACTTGGTTATCATACATGGATTGGAGACTCTAGGCCTGCCATGGCTTCCTTATAGCTATTAGGTTCATCTAGATTTATTAGTGTACCATCACTAATATACGTATCCCCTTCGGTAGTAATATGAAAACCATAAAACTGGGGTTGAACTGTAACTCTTTCGGAACGTCTAAGAGGTAAAGACTCGTCAATCGGTTCAACCAGAGTTTCATCCTCGGGTTGAGCGCCAGCGGTAGAGGTTCCTTCATCGCTCAACTCTTGAATCTATTCAAGATCGATTTGCCTCCCACTGTCCACTTGGCTTATGAGCTCTCGCTCTCGGAAAACCCTCTCCTCGCAGCGAAGACAACATTGTCACTTGGTCTATAGAAGAGATATCCAAAGGATCTCTACTGGTAGCCGATGAAAATACACCGCTCACTACGAGGTTCGAGCTTGTCGTGAGTCTCTCGTCTTACAAAAACTTCACAGCCCCAAACCTTGATATGTGCCAACGAGGGAGCTTTCCCTGTCCACGTCTCGTGAGGTGTTTTGGCAACCTTCTTTGTAAGGACTCAGTTAAGGATATGGGCGGCAGTCTCTAAGGCATACCCCCAGAATGAGATAGGTAGTGAAGCACGACTCATTATAGAACGAACCATGTCCAACAGGGTTCAATTACGCCTTTCTGCCACACCATTCAGCTGCGGTGTCCTAGGTGGCGTCAATTGCGAAACTATTCCGCGTTCCTTGAGATAGTCATGGAATTCAAGACTTAGGTACTCTCCTCCTCAATCAGATCGAAGCATCTTGATTTTCCTGCCCAATTGATTCTCCACTTCATGTTTGAACTCTTTGAACTTTTCAAACGTTTCTGACTTGTGCTTGATTAAGTAAATATACCCATATCTACTATAATCAACGGTGAAAGTCACGTAGAAGCGGTTCCCATCCTTTGTGGTGGATCTAAAGGGCCCACACACTTCGGTGTGTATGAGATCCAATAAACCCTCACCCCTCTCACAAGTGCCAGTGAAGGGTGACTTGGTCATCTTTCCAAGTAAACAAGATTCACACGTGTCATCTTCCCTAAGGTCGAATGACTCCAACACTCCATCCTTTTGGAGTTGGGCTATGCGCTTCTTGTTGACATGTCCAAGACGACAATGCCACAAAGATGCTTTATCCATACTATTGGAAGAATCCATACACAACACATCATTTCCTAAGTTATCTACAACCATAACAGTTTCATTAATTCCATTACAAGGCATTGCTTCAAAGTATAAAACACCATTTATATGAGCATAAATAGAACCATTCTCATTATTAAATGAATATCTAAATCCTTGTCTAAATAAACCATGAAAAGAAATGATGTTTCTTGCCATATCTGGCGAGTAGCAACAATTATTTAAATCTAAATTCAATCCATTACTAAGCACTAAAGAATACACTCCAATCTTGGTCACCGGCGACGATCTTCTGTTCCCCAGGATTAGATTTATTCTTCCAAGCTCCACATCTCTATTTCTTCCTAGTCCCTGCAAATCAGAACAAATGTGGTAACCACACCTTGTATCAAGAACCCAAGAAATAGCATGAGATAAATCATTAGATTTAATCGTGTAAATACCTACGAAAGATGGCTTGATCTTTCCATCATTGATGGCTTGCAAATATTCTGGGCAGCTTCTCTTCCAATGCCCTATTTTGTGGCAATGATGGCACTCTGCCTCCTTTGGGTTGGGGTTGGGCTTAGCAGGATCAACCTTGGTCCCACTAGAAGAGGAACCATCTTGGGACTTTCCCTTGCGGTGGTTCTTCGAAGAAGCCTTCCTCTTCATTCCCCTTCCCTGCCCAATAGCCAAAACAGGAGCAATGGTCGGATTGGGAGATGGTGCAACAGACTTGTCCTTTAGGTTGCTCTCAGCAGTCCTCAGGAGCCCTTGGAGTTTGCTTAGGGTGACCTCTTCCTTGTTCATGTGGTAGGTCATCCTAAATTGGTTGTAGCATGAGGGAAATGAGTGGAGAACAATGTCGATAGCCAAATCTTCCCAAACGTTGACATTCAACTTGCGAAGACGATCGACATACCTTTGCATCTTTTTCAAGTGCATGGTTAGAGACTCTCCACTTCCCATTTTAGTGGTGATCATATTCATTATGATCTCATAGTGCTCTTTCCTCGCGCTTTGGTGGTATCGCTCCATCAAGTCTAGATGCATCTCATAAGGATACATGTCCACATACAACTTTTGGAATTCGGAGTTCATTGTGGCTATCATGATGCAATGGACTTTCATTGCATCACGTTCATGGGTCTCAAAGACAGCCATTTCTTCGGGGGTAGCAATTTCTGAATTGATCTTCTCGAGCTTCTCATCGAGAACATACTCCTTGTCCTCGTAACGCACAATTGAGCGAATGTGATATGATTCATCTAATAACATTGTGAAAATGGACCACTTGCAAAGGCACGAGCTATAAAGCATTCAATAAGGCTTTAAACGGGCTGATTAGAGAAGTTTGTACTCAAGAAAGTGCATGAAGACCCATTTGACCCGATTAAGGTTGGATTACCATAATTCAAGTCCAAGAAAGATTTACAAGACCCAATAAGAGCCATTAACAAGCCCATTTCGAATTTTTATAATTTAATTATGTAATTTTCGTTTTTATTCTCCTAAATAAGTGAGTAGGAGTTGTAAGACTCATATGTTACTTGAACCCTGCTCATAAGTATGTCTAGATTCATAGTTTTAAGTCATGGAATTTAATGCCTTAAAGTTGATTGAATTAAAGTTGCATCTTTAATTCATGACTTTTGAGGTGTCTCCAAATCGCATATAAATAGGTTGCTTATGTTCTCATTTTAATCAATCAAGTTTAGAATAAAAACAATGTGAGTTTTATACTCTTTGTCGTTCTTTTTGGAACTTTAGGAACTTATCAAGTTATGTAACTTGTGGCGTTCAAAACTTATCAATCAACTTGGTGGGTTGGTTGTGGCGTTTCTATACAAAGGTTCTTGTCTCTTTATAGGCAATGGGTCGCGGTTTCCACCATCACATTACAACAACCAATAGAACGATCGGGCAAAGTGTGTTCAAACCTAGTTTTCGGGTGAGATCACATCATTTGGTATCAGAGCCAGATCTATTGGTTTGCATATCCCTTTTTTTGTTTTTTTTATCTTTCTTATTCTCGATTACATGGAATTCAAGATACACGTATTGGTAATGGGTCTTGTCACAGGTTGGCATGGTTCTTACTAGTGTTTATTGAATCTCTAAGTTTTCATCTCCTCGTCTATATTTCTTTTTATTGAATCAAGATACAAGTATTAATAGTGGGTCATATCACAAGTTGGTGTGGTTCTTATTATTGGGTTTTGGTTCAAGTTTTCTTATTTTTTTTTCTTGTATTTGTTGAAAAGAAAAATCGATGAAAAAGAATGTTCGGAAAAAATAGAATGAAAAAGAAAAGAAAAAAAAATGTGAAGAAAGAAGATGAAGAGAAAAGAAAAAAAAAGAAAGAAAGGGAAAATGAAAAAAAAAAGAGAGAAAGAATAAAATTCCAAGTACAACTTTTTTTTTTTTGCATGATGAACCATCTTGAAAAAAAGGAGAATGATATGAGATGATTCGAGTACAAACAAAATGCTCAACATTATTTAGATTCGAGGTCGAATCATCTTCAAGAAAAGGGGAATGATATGATTCATCTAATAACATTGTGAAAATGGACCACTTGCAAAGGCACGAGCTATAAAGCATTCAATAAGGCTTTAAACGGGCTGATTAGAGAAGTTTGTACTCAAGAAAGTGCATGAAGACCCATTTGACCCGATTAAGGTTGGATTACCATAATTCAAGTCCAAGAAAGATTTACAAGACCCAATAAGAGCCATTAACAAGCCCATTTCGAATGTTTATAATTTAATTATGTAATTTTCGTTTTTATTCTCCTAAATAAGTGAGTAGGAGTTGTAAGAGTCATATGTTACTTGAACCCTGCTCATAAGTATGTCTAGATTCATAGTTTTAAGTCATGGAATTTAATGCCTTAAAGTTGATTGAATTAAAGTTGCATCTTTAATTCATGACTTTTGAGGTGTCTCCAAATCGCATATAAATAGGTTGCTTATGTTCTCATTTTAATCAATCAAGTTTAGAATAAAAACAATGTGAGTTTTATACTCTTTGTCGTTCTTTTTGGAACTTTAGGAACTTATCAAGTTATGTAACTTGTGGCGTTCAAAACTTATCAATCAACTTGGTGGGTTGGTTGTGGTGTTTCTATACCAAGGTTATTGTCTCTTTATAGGCAATGGGTCGCGGTTTCCACCATCACATTACAACAACCAATAGAACGATCGGGCAAAGTGTGTTCAAACCTAGTTTTTGGGTGAGATCACATCAGAATGTATCTTATCCATTCGCTAAAGTTTGATCCATTGAAAGTCACTTTTTGACAAAGGCTCATTAGCGTGAATGAGCTAGCAGCAGCGTTATTCGCGTTAGACATCTACAAATAGAAAGGAATAAAGTTGATTAGAATTAAGTCCCTAATTAACACCCAAATGAAAAATTTAGGGCTAGGACCCAACAACATTATCTTACACATTAGAAAAGGGATACCGTAATCCAATATGCAAATAATTTGGAGGTAAGTGAATGACGATTCACTAATTCTTCAACATGAAAAACATAAGCTTCAAGTTTTAAATGTATTGAGAATTCCTAGATTTCTTTGAGATTCATTGAAAACTTTCAATGGCATGTTTAAATCTCGATATGCCCCTCTAGTTTGTGATTGGGATACCGAGGATCACAAAGCGGGTGTGAATAACCATGCAAATCTACATGGTGCCTTCATTGTTACAATCACCTATTCGATGTGTCGGTAAACCACACACGCTCCATCGAACTATGACAAACAATGAATCACCCTTTGCCACCTTTGCTTAGAACCAATTAGTGTGCCGGTTAACCACACACGCTCCACTAACTTCTTAGCAAGGGTGCAAAGTGTAATTTCATGGGATTGCATCAATTCACTTTTCCTAAAGTAACTAAGATTGAGAATTTTTTAAAACACGTTTAGTTACTTTATTTAGTTTCATTATACTTATTAATGAGAAGATTTTTTCCCTATCCTACCCGTTCGGCTAACGACCCTCCACCAGTCAAGCAAGCGGTGGGTGTGAGTGTACACCCATTAAGCGCCATTTTATAGGCCGCAACCTTATACCCACCTTATAGATTGGCTTCGTGAATGAGGCCTACTAACGGTAAGACTAGCATATTTTAACTCATATATATATATATATATATATATATATATATATATATATATATATATATATATATATATATATATACTAAGCTTGTAATAATATATTAGTATAGTGGTGAATTTTAAACTTGTAAAATTCTAGGGTTTGAAATTTAAATCATTCAAATTAAACTTTTAATCACAAAACTTAATTTTCAAAACTTGAGGACAATTTTTAAACTTTTCAAAAACACATAAGGATCAAATAGCAAATAATGTAAATCAACAATTAGATTATCTCAATTTGATCTTATTCAATATTACTTGCAAAACAATTCACCAATTCAATTGAAATAATCAATTATTATCATATAAGGAAATTATTATTCAACTAATTGGAAATTATCTTTTATTAGGTCAAGAATATACTCATATATATGTCCAAAATCGAATTTTAATGACCCAAAACAGTTAAGGCAAGTTTCCTCAAGTAAAACAACAAGAAATCCTGAAACTACCTCTTTCTGACGCTTGAACTCGCCGAGTTCCCACTATGGACTCGCCGAGTTGGAGCTACTCGCCGAGTCCATAGTGGAACTCACCGAGTTCATCAGGCAGAAGCACAAAAATCGAATTTTTAAGCAACAAGCAATCAATCAATGCATCAATTCAATAGAAATCAATCAAAGCTCTGATACCACTGATGGGTTTGAGCCATAAAAACTTTCCTATGGGCACATGCAAACACTAATTCTTGGATCTAGGTTTTTCTAATTGAACATGCATTGAATCCAAGACTTTCAATACTAGATCTAATGTAAACAATTGAATCTAATCATATGAAATTTGATCTAGAACGATACCTTGGATTACTTACTTGATACTTCTTCTTCTTGGAGCTTAGAGTCATAATTGTCACTCCTTTAATGGCTTACAAACACCAACTAGAAAGAGGATGATCTTGAGAGAGAGGGGAGAGGGTGAGAAATCGGCCCTAGGGTTCCTTGCCTTGCATGAGTGCCGATTTCCCTCACCCTAGGGATCGATTTATACTATGAGCTACTAGAGTTTCACCTTAAACCCTAATTGAATAACTTAGGCACTAAGCAATCCAAGATCCCTCTAGATACTAGGTTTGGATGATTTTAAGGTTCCCAAACCCTAAATTTCGTTCACCCTTATATCCATAAGGATACATAGCCCAAAACACAACTTTCACACATTTGACAGTTTATGCCCCTTTATTCAATTAACCTCTTTAAGTCATCAAATTAATTCTCAATTAATATATGAATTATATCAATCAAATAACAATATTATTCCTTTAATATATTATTCTCATAATATATTAACAATAATATCTATTCTCTCTTAACAAATCATCCTGTCAAGTTGCTATGGTGAAGGCAACCCAAAAGGACCATGCACAACCGAGTCAAGTACTTACCAAATGTAGTTACAGCCTTAAACACTAATCCAACAATAACTTAGTGGGCTGGTATTAGTGCCTTCGACCCACGAGTACAGTGAGGAAAACTCACCTCATAGTTTGAAAGATAGTTGAACTAATCACTACTCCAAATATTGTCTCTGCTGGTCAACTATACAATAAACTGTGACCCAATCTCAATATACTATTCAAATTACCCCAAAATGGCCTAAAGTTAAACTTGTTCAAAGTCCACGGTCAATGTTCAAAAGTCAAAGGTCAACATCAAACCGAGTACGCCTTGCATAATCCAGCTCTATGCATGGCGTAGAGCCTCATCCTAGAATACGGGGTTCATCCAGGTTACATGTTGTGTAACCTTAAGTACGGCCTATGTACTCATGTTGAATCCTAAACACTCCATTAAGCACTTATTTCCTTAAGACCTTTCACCCAATACTCAGATATAACCCTAATGAGCATTCTAAATCATAAAGTTTTCCAACTTTATGTCTTTGCATGGCTATAAAGTGTCCAAATCCAAAACCCTAACTTATCACAAAATCCCAAGTTCCATAACTCATTTATGGGTAGAAAGAAAGGGCGAAGATTGTACTTTTATGACTCCATGCACACAAAAAAAATTGAAAAGGCTACTTATAAGGTCTGGAGTAGCTCATACCCAACTAAACCAAGAATATGGGACAAAAAGGGACATAAACCTTAAGGCTAACAAGATCTATCATGACATTCATCAAGTTCTGAACTTTATACCTCCTGGAGAACGCTTATGAGATGAAAATCCCAGATCTATAAGGCTTGAATCTTTGTATAGCACCTGGTTCTTGGTACGCATTTATTTTATTTTTATCTAAGTATTTTGTATTTTTGCCCTCGGACACGGCGAGTTGAAGGACCAACTCGCCAAGTAGAAGCGGGATGGGACGCAGGATTTAAGCGATGGACTCGGCGAGTCGGGTCCCAGACTCGACGAGTAGACCCTGTCAGGACAAAAACCCTAATCCGAGGGCTTGTACCCTATTTAAACAATGTTATGTCGGCCACAACGTCCCTTATGCTCCCAGAACACTTCTCATTGAAACCCTAGCCGTTATTGAAGCAATCCATGTCTTGTTGGTGGATTTTGGTGCTTGTGGTCTTTAGAAGGAAGGAGAAAAGCTTGAGGAAGCGAGTAAAGACCAAGGGAACCTGAGTTTGTGCACCTTCTACAGTTCATTGAAGTTAAAAAGCTGTAACCTTGATCTTTCATTTGTTAGATCCCTTTTTGGGGAGATTTAGGGCTTTGATAAGCCATTTTGATGACCAATCATGATTGCAATCATGGTTGGGGGTTGGGGCTTCTGAATCAAGTCATTAAGGGAGTCACAAGGCAGTTGGGGGCTGCTTTTGCACCCATGAAAGGTCCCATGCATCATAAGAGCTTATTTTATGTCTTTTTGAGCTCAAAGTCCCATGCATGCATGTAAACTTTGTGACTTTATATGCTAGAACGATTGTAGGAGCTTGGATCTATCTTTTGATCAAAGGTTGTACATCAGAAATCGAGGATTTAGCATGTGGACGTAACCGACTCTGCGAGTCTGTTCCTGGGACTCGACGAGTCCAAGGCTTTGAGTCCCATATCTGTTGAGGGTCAATAGAACTAAGTTGGATGTTAGAAGTGTTGTAGCAGGACAAAAAGAGTGACCCAACGCATTGGACTTAGTTTTAGACCTGGAGTTCATGGGACTCGACGAGTGCTAGAACAGACTTGCGAGTCCAAGGCAATCTCCTTAAGATTGAAGGTAAACTCAACGAGTTATTCATACAACTCGGCGAGTCGAGGTAAGACTTGTTCATCAGATGAAGGTGAACTCGATGAGTTGTTCATACAACTCGGCGAGTCGGATGAAGGTTCATTTGATGTTCTTATAGAAGAGAAACTCGTCGAGTCATCGCCAAACTCGACGAGTCGAGTCATGGATGAGGACGTGTAAATGGTTAGGGACTCGACGAGTTGACAGCCCAACTCGGCGAGTCGGGTCAACTTGAAGTTGACTTTCACTAGGACTGGATTGGGGGTAAAATAGTCATTTTACCCTAAGAGTAGATGTCAGTTTTTGACTAAGTGTTTTGTGGGGGTTGTAGCCGAAGGATTTCCGGAGCAACATCAGATAGAGACTTCCCACACGATTTATCAGCAGCTACTTGTTCGAGGTGAGTTACCTTCCAGTAGCGGTGGGTTTACGGCCACAATGCCAGCCCACCAGTAGGAGTTGTAGGTTTGATGATTGTCTTTGTGATATGATCTAGGTTCGCTACTACCTGATACGTTATATGCTGGCATGATATGTTATATGTGATAGTAGTAGAGTTCGGTTGTTAGGACCGAAGGGTAGGTCAGATACCCCATATATGTCTGATAGTATGTGATGATATGTTTCTATGCTGGCATGATATGTTATATGTGATAGTGGTGGTAGGAGGGGAATAATCCCCGAGTTTGGTTGTTTGGACCGAAGGGTGGTTCGGACACCCTAGATATGCCTGATAGTATGTTTATGTTATGATATATGTAATAGTAGTAGTATGGGGTGGAATAGTCCCCGAGGGTCGGCTGTTAGGACTGATGGGTAGGTCAGCACCCCAGAATGGCTTGACACGGGTAGGACGGCACGCCAAAATGGCCGCAAGGGTAGGTCGGCACCCCAGAATGGCCGTACGGGTAAGTTGGTGCCCCAGAATGGCCGTACCGGGTAGGTCGGGCACCCCAGAATTGCCCGACAGTATGTATGCTATGTGAATGTATGGTATGTGGTACGATGGGGGAACTCACTAAGCTTCGTGCTTACAGTTTACAGTTTTAGTTTCAGGTACCTCTTAGGCGAAGGGGAAGGAGCAGGCATGGTAGCGGCACATCATACATACACTCTTTATTTTCCGCACTATGGGTATTCTAGGATTGTACTCTGACATGTTATTATTTTGTGACTTGGGTTTTCAGTCATGATACATTGTTTTATGAGACGATGTGATTTCACAGTATTTTCTCATGAATGTTTTTATGAATCTGTTAATTTAAAAAGAAATTTTTGGACTTAAAAATTGGGTCGTTACAAGTTGGTATCAGAGCGCTGGTTTGAGGGATTCGTACACACCTTCGGGGGTGTCTGGACTTAACCCAAGGGATTAAAATGTTTTTACAAAGATAATGATTTTTTTTTCTAAAAGCTAAGTAAAAGAGTTTTAAGAAAGATCAAAGTGTGTGATGTGCGCAACTGACCGAGATCAAGTAAGTATTCCCCAAAATACCCATACAAGTTTATATTATGTTTATCAGTTTCAGTAGAACAACATGCTAGAATAGGACTAAGGATCTAAAAATGATGCCTTATGTGCCTGCTTTATGTGCTTCAGCTTATGAGAATTGCATGCTAGTATTGAGTAGACAGTAATAGGATAGCTTGTTTAGGTTATGCCTGGTAGTATGAGCTCAACATTGTATGCTAGTACAATTTCTCAATATGAAAACAGATATGCTTGAGTAGTTTTCCTGCTTTCGAATGATGCTTGCTTTGTGCTTGGTGGGACTCTGAATGATGGGAGTTAGCCATTAGGTGAATACGTCACGTGACATGTGATCAGGGTTGAATAATCTCAGAGTGGTGGATTTGGCCCTATTGCGCAACTCTTGTTTGATTCTAACCGTTGTAGGGATGAGTCTTTTACTCGAAGGATTATCCGAGCCTCATTACATGTGATGGTATTCAGGTAATGGCTAATTGGCATTACAAGGAGGCCTTCAGCAGCTGAGGACCAGATTGGGTGGAGTCAGAGATTTTCCCTAGGGTAAGCCTAGGATGAGGATAGCAGAGATCAACAGTGGTAAAAGGGACTTGGTGGAGTCAAGGCAGTCCTTGAGGAAGGTACGGATAGATGTGGAAGGTAGTATGGGCCCGTACTACTAAAAACAGAAGATCTGTACCCGAATTGAGGAAGGCTGAGAGAAGACCGGGGAACTTGTAGTGGATGTGATTCCTCTAGATGTATCAGTATCACTAACGGTTGTCATTACGTATTTGCAGAATGTTGGTACTATGACAGAGACCAGTAGTTGGTAGCTGAGGAGATGGATCGGGTTCGGGTTCAGGCTCCGAACCAGTGGATCAGAGGCTACGCGAGCTCATCGCATCTGAGATCACTAGAGGCATCCTTGATGCGACCCCGGTCATATTTGGGTCGATCAAGGAAGGGATTGTTGAGCTGATAGAGGATCGCCTTAGGGCGTTCAGGAGTGACATGGCGACCAGCCAGTCGGGGTCCCGCACGCTGTCCTTTAAGGACTTCAAGGGCAGTGGTGCACCAGATTTCCATGGGACGAAGGACCCCATTGCTGCTAGACGATGGATTGCGAACATTGAGTCTGCACAGCTGACCAGCTTCTGCCCCGAGGGGTCGAAGGTGAGATATGCAGCAGGGTGTTTGAGAGACAGAGCTAGAGACTGGTGGGAGTCTGTTGGTGACTCATTGGGAGCCTCGGCTATTGAGGCTATGAACTGGTCAGACTTTGTGACCAGATTCAGTGCGGAGTTTGCGCTAGCTGTAGAGCTTCAGCAGCTGGTCAGGGAGTTTTTGGACATGATACAGACTACAGAGACTGTGGCGGAGATCACCGCCAAGTTCCGGGAGAGGGCATTGCTGGTGCCCCAGTATGCGGGAGATCAGGATATGAGGAGGACTCGCTACCATGACATGTTGCGATCCGACATTCGGGAGCATGTTAGTTTTTTCAGCTTGCCCTATCCTGGATTCCATGATTGCCAGGGCAAGGGAGAGGGAGATCGATCTAGAGCATGTCCGGAAGAGGAAGATAGAGGAGGGACAGACAACTGGGGCTTCGGGGAAGAAGCCTAAGGGATCAGATGGTAGGCCGAAAGGCCAGTCAGGACATGGCCGCTGCATGCTACATGAGGGGGTGTGTAGATTGCGATCATCGGGCTGCTACAAGTGCGACAAGACGGGGCAGTTCAGCAGAGATTGTACCGCCCCTGCACCTACTATTTAGACATCAGATTTGTTGTGTTTCCACTGCAACCAGAAGGGCCATAAGAAGGCCAATTGTCCCCAGTTGATAGCAGCAGCAGTGCTAGTGAAGGCGCCATCCCAACGACCCTGCGGATTACTGATGGCCGGCAGGGGAAGGCAAAGGCTCTAGTGGTGAGGAGTCGGGCCTTCAAGTTGACTAACGAGGAGGCACGCGCTGCACCCGATGTGGTGACGGGTATGATTCTTTTTCCCTGATCTGTGTATATGCTATTATTGATGTTGATATGTGCCCTGTGTATACATGTTTAGGATCGTTCCATGTGAACGGCATCCCGGTGTAGGTGTTGTTTGATTCAGGTGCCACCCGATCTTTTGTTTCTCTTGTGCTCATCAAGAGGTTTTCTGAGCCTTCGGGCATGTTGGATTGCCCTTTAGAGGTAGAGATTGCTGATGACCGATCGGTGCGAGCATCGGCGGTATTCCGAGACCGTGTGCTGAGATTATTCGAGGAGCGCTACCTGGTAGACCTGGTTAGTATTCCGTTAAGAGGGAACAAGGTGATTATAGGCATGGATTGGTTGAGCCCCAATAGGGCAGTGATAGGTTGCGCACAACAGCTAGCGCGGATCAGGACTCCAAGTGGGGGAGAGTTGGTAGTTCAGGGCGAGAGGCCACAGCGAGGACCAGCTGTATGTTCAGCAGCGAGAGCTAGGCGTTACCTTCATCAGGGTTGCACAGGATATGTCGCTTATGTCATGGACACCCGGGAGGCGGGTAAGGCGATAGTGGGCGATGTGCCTGTGGTGCGAGAGTTTACGGACGTATTCCCCGAGGAGTTGTCTGGGATACCTACGGAGAGGCAAGTGGAGTTTAGAATCGACCTAGTCCCTGGTGCGGCTCCGATAGCCAAGGCACCGTATCGGTTGGCTCCTCCTGAGATGCAGGAGTTGTCTACACAGCTGCAGGAGCTGTTAGACAAGGGAATCATTAGACCGAGTAGTTCTCCCTGGGGAGCCCCGATTCTGTTTGTGAAGTAGAAGGACAAGTCGCATAGGATGTGTATAGATTATCGGGAGCTGAACAAGGTAACGTTGAAGAACCGTTACCCACTCCCGAGGATTGACGACCTCTTTGATCAGCTAAAGGGAGCGTCTTGTTTCTCCAAGATTGATCTACGTTCAGGATATCATCAGATGAGGGTCAGAGAGGAGGATGTACAGAAGACTGCATTCCGGATGCGCTATGGCCATTACGAGTTTGTGGTGATGCCCTTCGGGCTCACCAATGCTCCTGCCGCATTCATGGGCCTCATGAATCGCGTGTGTAGACCGATGTTAGACTGGTCGGTGATAGTGTTTATTGATGATATCTTGGTTTACTCCAACACGCGGGAGGAGCACGAGGAGCACCTGCGGGAGGTGCTGGAGACTTTGAAGAGGGAGAACTTGTATGCTAAGTTCTCCAAGTGTGAGTTTTAGTTGTGCGAGGTGTAGTTCCTTGGGCACCTCGTCAACCATAATAGGATTTCGGTGGACCCGGTCATGGTGGAGGCCGTGATGAGATGGGAATTTCCGAAGTCTCCATCTGAGATTTAGAGTTTCCTAGGATTAGCTGGCTACTACCGGAGATTCATTCGGGATTTCTCCAAGATAGTTGTACCCTTGACCAGGCTAACAAGGAAGGTCGTGGTCTTTCGTTCGGGGCCTGAGCAACAGGCCGCATTCGAGACACTGAGACAGAGATTGTGTGAGGCGCCAATCTTAGCCCTGTCGGAGGGC
The DNA here is from genome assembly GCF_051521515.1 of Lactuca serriola. Classification (NCBI taxonomy): domain Eukaryota; kingdom Viridiplantae; phylum Streptophyta; class Magnoliopsida; order Asterales; family Asteraceae; genus Lactuca; species Lactuca serriola. The sequence goes on along the minus strand of NC_136408.1, from coordinate 186,714,634 downwards.
ATGGAGGATTTTGTGGTGTACTACGATGCGTCCATCTTGGGTTTGGGTGCAGTACTGATGCAGAGAGGGCATGTCATCGCCTACGCATCGAGGCAGATGAAGCCTTACGAGGTGAATTACTCGACGCATGATTTGGAGCTGGGGGCTGTTGTATTCGCCCTCAAGATTTGGCGTCATTACCTCTATGGGGTTCGGTGTACTATCTACACAGACCACGAGAGTTTGAGGTACCTCATGGATCAGCCGAATCTAAACATGAGGCAGCATCGGTGGTTGGACATGGTGAAGGATTACGATTGCGAGATCCTTTACCATCCGGGGAAGGCCAATGTGGTGGCCGACGCGCTTAGCCACAAGGCAGCGCCGATTAGGGATATATGTCAGAGGATGATAGTGGTGACTCCGCTGTTGGAGCGGATTCGGGAGGCCCAGCAGGAGGCTATGAAGGAGGAACATCGGAAGACCGAGCAGATAGTAGGGCAGGTCTGCTCCTTCAACTATGACAACCGAGGATTATTGAAACTACACCGTAGGGTGTGGGTGTCGTACCATGGGGGTGTGCGTCAGGTTCTGATGGAGGAGGAAAACAAATCCCGATTTTCCATTCATCCCAGGGCGACGAAGATGTATAGGGACCTTCATCTGGACTATTGGTGGCCTTGCATGAAGTGGGATGTGGCATGGTACGTGGAGCGGTGCTTGACCTGCAGGAAGGTCAAGGTCGGGCATCAGAGATCTCACGACAAGATGCAACCGTTGGATATTCTACTGTGGAAATGGGAAGACATCACGATGGATTTTATCACAACGCTTCACAAGACTGCGCGAGGAGTGGATTCGATTAGGGTCATCATCGATTGATTGACCAAGAGCGCCCATTTTATTCCGATTCAGGAGAGCATCTCGGCCGAGAAGTTAGTCGACATCTACATCAGGGAGGTGGTGGCGTGGCACGGGGTGCCAGTTTCTGTGATTTCAGACAGGGATGTGCGGTTCACTTCGGGGTTTTGGAAGAAGTTTCATGACGATCTGGGTACTCGTCTGCACTTTAGCACCGCCTTTCACCTGCAAACGGATGTTCTGAGCGAGCGAATCATCCAGACTCTGGAGGATATGCTACGAGCATGCGTGTTGGACTTTGGAGGTAGTTGGTATACCTACCTTCCATTGGCAGAGTTCTACTACAACAATAGTTATCATGCGAGCATCGCCCCCCCTCCCTTCGAGATGATGTATGGGAGGAGGTACAGGACCCCGATATGTTGGGGCGAGGTTGGCCAGAGGGTAATGGGGAGCACTGAAGTAGTGCTCAAGACGACATAGAGGATTCAGCAGGTCCGGTGCAGGCTTTAGACTGCATAGAGTCGGCAGAAAAGTTATGTCGATAAGCGTCGATCAGACCTGGAATTCTAGGTTGGGATATGGTTCTCCTGAAGGTGTAGCCATGGAAGGGCGTTATCCGATTCAGGAAACAGGGCAAGTTGGGCCCTAGGTACATTGGACCGTTAAGGGTTATAGCCCGGGTGGGTAAGGTGTTGTATAGGCTGGATCTGCCAGCCGAACTCAGTCAGATACACAACACTTTCCATGTTTCTCAGCTGCGAAAGTGCCTAGTGGACGACTCAGCAGTGGTACCCTTCGAGGACATTCAGGTTGAATGCAACCTAAATTACATCGAGCGACCTGTGGCGATCCTCGACCGGAAGTCGAAGGATCTGAGGAACAAGAGAGTGGAACTCGTGAAGATTCAATGGCAGCACCAGAAGGGCTCGGAATGGACTTGGGAGCCAGTGGACGAGATGATGGAACACTACCCAGAGCTGTTTCGGGAGCGAGCAACAGACTTCGATGACGAAGTCTAAAATAAGTGGGGAAGATTTGTAGCACCTGGTTCTTGCGCATTTCTTTTATTTTTATCTAAGTATTTTGTATTTTTGTCCTCGGACTCGGTGAGTTGAAGGACCAACTCACCGAGTAGAAGCGGGACGGGACGCGGGATTTAAGTGATGGACTCGGCGAGTCGGGTCCCGGACTCGATGAGTAGACCCTGTATGGACAAAAACCCTAATCCGAGGGCTTGCACACTATTTAAACAATGTTATGCCGGCCACAACGTCCCTTATGCTCCTAGAACACCTCTCATTGAAAGCCAAGCCATTATTGAAGCAATCTAAGCCTTGTTGGTGGATTGTGGTGCTTGTGGTCTTAAGCAGGAAGGAGAAAATCTTGAGGAAGCGAGTAAAGACCAAGTGAACCCGAGTTTGTGCACCTTCTACAGTTCATTGAAGGTAAAAAGCTATAACCTTGCTCTTTCATTTGATAGATCCCTTTTTGGGGAGATTTAGGGCTTTTATAAGCCATTTTTATAACCAACCATGATTGCAAACATGGTTGGGGGTTGGGGCTTCTAAATCAAGTCATTAAGGGAGTCATAAGTCAGTTGGGGGCTACTTTTGCACCCATGAAAGGTCCCACGCATCATAAGAGCTTATTTTATGTCTTTTTGAGCTCAAAGTCCCATGCATGCATGTAAACTTTATGGCTTTACATACTAGAACGATTGTAGGAGCTTGGATTTATATTTTGATCAAAGGTTGTACATCAGAAATCGAGGATTTAGCGTGTGGACGTTACCGACTCGGCGAGTCTGTTCTTGGGACTCGACGAGTCCAAGGCTTTGAGTCCCATATATGTTGAGGGTCAAAAGAACTAAGTTGGGTGTTAGAAGGGTTGTAGCATGACAGAAAGAGTGACCCAACGCATTGGACTTAGTTTTAGACATGGAGTTCATGGGACTCGACGAGTGCTAGAACAGACTCGCGAGTCCAAGGCAATCTCCTTAAGATTGAAGGTGAACTCGACGAGGTATTCATACAACTCGGTGAGTCGAGGTCAGACTTGTTCATCAGATGAAGGTGAACTCGACGAGTTGTTCATACAACACAGCGAGTTGGATGAAGGTTCATTTGATGTTCTTTTAGAAGAGGAACTCGTCGAGTCATCGCCAAACTCGACGAGTCGAGTCATGGATGAGGACGTGTAAAGGGTTAGGGACTCGACGAGTTGACGACCCAACTTGGCGAGTCGGGTCAACTTGAAGTTGACTTTCACTAGGACTGGATTGGGGGTAAAATAGTCATTTTACGCTAAGAGTGGATGTCAGTTTCTGACTAAGTGTTTGTGGGGTTTGTAGCCGAAGGATTTCCGGAGCAGCAACAGACAGAGACTTCCCACACGATTTATCAGCAGCTACTTGTTCGAGGTGAGTTACCTTCCAGTAGTGGTGGGTCTACGGCCACAATTCCGGCCCACCGATAGGAGTTGTATGTTAGATGATTGTCTTTGTGATATCATCTAGGTTCACTACTACCTGAGACGTTATATGCTGGCATGATATGTTATATGTGATAGTAGTAGAGTTCGGTTGTTAGGACTGAAGGGTAGGTCAGACACCCTAGATATGTCTGATAGTATGTGATGATATGTTTCTATGCTGGCATGATATGTTATATGTGATAGTGGTGGTAGGAGGGGAATAATCCCCGAGTTCGGTTGTTAGGACCGAAGGGTGGTTCCGACACCCCAGATATGTCTGATAGTATGTTTATGTTATGATATATGTAATAGTAGTAGTAGGGGGTGGAATAGTCCCCGAGGGTCGGTTGTTAAGACCGACGGGTAGGTCAGCACCCCAGAATGGCTTGACACGGGTAGGATGGTACCCCATAATGGACGCAAGGGTAGGTTGGCACCCCAGAATGGTCGTACGGGTACGTTGGCACCCCAGAATGGCCGTACCAGGTAGGTCGGGCACCCTAGAATGGCCTAACAGTATGTATGCTATGTGATTGTATGGTATGTGGTACGATGGGGGAACTCACTAAGCTTCGTGCTTACAGTTTACAATTTTGGTTTCAGGTACCTCTTCGGCGAAGGGGAAGGAGCTGGTGTGGTAGCGGCACATCATACCCACACTCTTTGTTTTCCGCACTATGGGTATTCTGGGATTGTACTCTGACATGTTATTATTTTGTGACTTGGGTTTTCAGTCATGATACATTGTTTTATGAGACGATGTGATTTCACAGTATTTTCTTATGAATGTTTTTATGAATCAGTTAATTTAAAAAGAAAATTTTGGACTTAAAAATTGGGACGTTACACTTTGCAAGTGCTTCCCAATGAAATCCTTCCTTCAAGATGAACACAAAACATTCAAACAAGCTCAAAACTCACAAATGGAGATTAAGGTTTCGAGGTGGCTGCTTCAAGGGAGTGAAGGGTGATAATACAAGGCCTTAAGGGGGTTAAAGCCTTTAAACGTAGATTAAAACCTCGAAATTAGGGTTTGGGCTCTGGCCACGTATGCCCTGCGTACACAGACTTACGCCCTACATAAGTCATTAAAACCCCGCCTCCAAGCATTCCTCTATGTGTTGTGCAAAAGGCCATGTTACGCCCTACGTAATGGCCAAAACTTTACTATTTATATTTTACATAGGGAAAGAAATTTACCTGCAAGGACTGATTGTTACACGACTGCTCTGACCTCCCGATCTCGAATCAGCGAGTTTGAACCGCTTAGTCTTTGGCTACGACTGAACTGGCCTCATGTCTCTTCTCTATTTCTCCACCTCAGTCTCTCTCACCTATATCTCCAACTCAATCTCCCTCCTCCTATAATTGGATTGCAACTCAACGAATGTTCGGTACTGGGTATTCGTCATGAACTCTCTGATATCCCTCATGAGCATGATCAAATTCCAAGTCATTCGCACTTGCTTAGAGGATGCGTACTCAGGGCAGAATAAGGCTCTCTCATGGAACATCTTGGTGATCTCAGTCACTAACTTTATCGTTCTTCTAAGCGATTGGTACTCTTGGGCCAGCCGCTGATGGGTTTTATAGGTTATCAAAAACATGTAAAGCAGAAAATCTTAACACTTAAGTTCACATGCAACCTATAGAGGATCTATGTTTTATCTAACTGATAGCAACATATTATGAACTTCAAGAACCCTAAAGAAACTCTATGAAAATCAAAATTCATGAATTAGGGTTTACATACCATTAGATTTATTATAACAAATAAAATTTTGATCCTTTCCTTTGCTTCTTCAGAAAGACAACACCAAAAATATGGCTGCCTCTAATGGTTCACACCCCAAACCCTAGAAACTAGAAGACAAGAGGAGAGAGGAGATGAGATAGAAATTTCATTCCTATGCTCCTTCAAAATGTATGAAAAAATTTGCAAGCTAAGGGGCCCTATTTATAGCTAGGGGATATCCAGGATAAACCATGATTTGAATTTAAAATAATATTATTTTAATCCAATTCAAATCCTTATCCCTATCAGCTACAGGAACATTCCGGAAACCTTATCTAAAGTTCTCCAAACTGTCCATCATATGGAAGGTTATGAAGTCCTTCTCTTGTTCAACTTTAGAACGCTTATAGCTTAGCTCTTGCACATTTAATTAATTCTAGTTTATCCCAATATTAATTCCAACTAATTTTTTATTAACTCTATATTAATTCTTGATTTCATATTAATTTATTAATCATATAATAAACTAACAAATCAATTTTTTCTATATTTAATTAATATATTAATTGTAGAATATATTAACAAATCACATAATTTTTAATTAATTTATTAATCATATAATAAACTAACAAATTGTCTCCTTTCTCTACAAGTGTCATTGTAATCAGTTTCTACTTTATGAGGGCAACCTAAAAAGGAAGTTGCTTTTAATTACAAGTATATACCAATTTAGTTATGAACTCAGACACCTTAATCTAATAGTCTCCCACTTGGATAATACAATTATATCCTTGAACAAAACAACAAAGAGTGCTTTCCAAAGCCACTGCTGAACTCTAATGCAAATCAAACGTTGGCCCTAAGATAAGTGATCAACTACTCCTTAGTCACTACTAGAAAAACAGTCTTTTACGATGCTCATTGCGCGTTGTAAAAGGCCCAGACGACGCGCAAATGCGCGTCAAGGAAGGCCCTGTTATAAAGAGAGACGAAGCACATTTACGACGCTCAATTACGACGCGCAATTACGACGCGCAATTACGACGCGCGTTTACGACGCGCAATGCGTATCAAGGAAGGCCCTGTCATAAAGGAAGACGACACACATTCGCGTGTCGTAACCTTACGACGCGTGTGTTAATGATACGCAATGCGTATCATTAAAACCCCTGTCAAAAAAGGCCATGTCATAAATGAAGATGACACACATTTTTGCGTATCGTAATTTTAAATGTTTAAAAAAATGTATTATTTATGGCTTTACTAATTTTCAAATTAAATTTGTATTTAATGTCTCATAATAGAAAATAAAATACCATATACAAAAAATAAAATCCATTGCATAAAATTTAATATCATACAAATAATAGATGAAAGTACACTGCTATGTCTTCTATTTATCACTATACTATTCGATGAAATTTCAATGTGACATTAAAGTAATCTCCCCAATGTGACACAAGAGACAATTTGATAACATACAACTTGAAAAATGTGGGCATCCGACCTCAAAATTTTCTATCTTTGCAAAAATCTTGTTACGCACTCCCCATGTGCTAATAACCTAAAATTTTCCGTTAATCTTACAACTTAAATGAGTATATGATAAGAAACATCTAATGGAATCACAAAAGAGAAACTTCACCTCCTTATCTTTATCAGCGAGAGTTGGCAGCTCAATACATATTTGGGATACATGCAACACTTTTTTAACATTAAATGCATGTTGTTCAACACTAAAAAAAGGACACATAAACTGTGTGATTGGTGAAACAAGTTTTCGTGACCTTAGGGATTCATCTCCCAGGAAATTTAGGAGCAAATTCTTCATGCTTTCTGCAATGACTTATGAAGAGTTAGTTACATAAAAAATATAAAAAATTAAAAGATAACTGTAATGTACTATTATGAGTTTGAGCACGCACAGACAAACTGTGTTGATGCAATGCAACTTGTATAAACTAAAATAAAGCAAGCATCTATGTGCAGGAGACAATCAAAATTCAAAACAAAACAAATAGGAATACAATGAAAGTACCTTGGCTTGTACAGACCAGACCAGAGCATCACATTACATTAATTCTACTACCAAGTGTAACATATAGAAAGATAAACCATTTTCCATATAACTTCTTAGATCTCATAAAATTTAATCAAAAAAACACAGAAAGGAAAGCCACATTAAAACATCTACTAATTTAATTTTTTTTTCTTTCTTTCGATATAATAATCTTAAGACCATGATAAGCTTTTCACATTAATTTTCAGGGCATACATACCTGTGTAAGGTTAGAACCTGAACCCACCCACTTAAGCATTGCATGTGAGATTTGTGATAAGTCATGGTTTGTGGAGCTTGAAGCCGAATACTCATCAGGTGTAGCAATGTATGGAATGTAAGAGTTTATCTGTAGGTTTTTCCTTCTTCAATGAAAACCTCAAAAGATGTTGACTTGTTTTCTCTTTTCTGTTTTCCTTCAGATAAAGCCTTGTAATCAACTTTTACTTCCCTTCCTGATTTAGACTTTCCTGATTTAGAAGATTCATCTCTAGGGAACTCATTTCCTACTTTCTCTTTCTCAACTGACATTTTGGTTTTCTGTCTCCTGTTCCTTGTAGAACCAGGTGTTCCAGGGGCATTGTTGTCATTTGTACCTGTTGCTGGCTTAATACAGGTGAATCTGCACACAAAATTTGAATCAGAATCATCACAAAGGAATGGAATAGGTCATTCCATTCTATTATCATGTTTAAGTTTACCATCGCCTTTTGATGGTTGTATCATTAATGACAAGTCAGCCAATGTTTGTAGTGCATCCAATGCAGAAGTTTCATCTGAACAAATTAGGTGAAATAATTAGTGATTCTATTAAACATTTAAGATTGTTTCACATGATTACATTAACAAGAATACCTCTAAATAGAAGTTTCTTGTTCTTTTTTCTTTTACCCTGTGATGAGTGCTCAATATTTTCATCAAATTTCCCAGCCACACCAACAACAAGTCCTTCTCCTGTGCCACTACACGCTTCTCCACCATCATTAAGGTCATTATCGTCTTTTTGCCCATAAAACTTTCTCCCTTTCTGGTACCCTTCATTTTCAGCTCCTCCACTTCCCAAACTACCCTCAAATATTTCTTCATCAATCAAATTACCATGACGCTTTGTTCTCACTATATCCAACTGTAAATGGAATTTAACATGTAAAGATTAAAGAAAGCATCTAACAAAGAAATAAAAATTAAAAAAAGAAAACATACAATTTTTTGTCTGCCCTTCAATGGAGTGGACTTCATGTGGTATGGGGATTGAGAAACATGTGGAGAGCCTCCTCTTTGTGAAGCTTTAGTTAGTGCCAATGCAGCACCATGTGCCACGTCATTAACCTCTCTCCTTTGATTTCTTTTGTAAGGTGAGGGATAATTTCCAATGGGTTGTAGCACTGTATGGCCTTTTGTGGCTTCAGGTGACCATAACTCATCAGGAACAAGTGAGGGAAAGTCGTTCCAAAATAAGCACCATCCATATCTATTATGCAATCAAACTCAAGGAAGACAAACATACAAAAAAAAAAACAGATTCTTTTCAATGAAAAATATATTATAATCAAATGCTCGCTTTTGTAGATATTAATAAAGGATACTGCCTTGGTATTTGGATCGAGGGTAATAGATATTTTCACATTTGGGACAATAAATTTTGACACTGCTGGATCGTGGTATGTTGGATTGGCCAATAGGAAGACAGGGTTGTCCAAAATAGTAAACTCTTGGGCACCTTCCAAAGTCGTAATTTTTGTACTTTTCCAACTATATATATATATATATATATATATATATACAATGTTTTAAACACTACAAATCTCAATACACACACACACACACACATATATATATATATATATATATATATAATAAAAATTTTAAATTTATCAAACAAGAAAAAGAGAACAGATTTGTACCATTGCAGACATTCCACGGGTGGTCAATATGTAGCGCACAAGAATCAGGCCATACAACATCTCAGCTGCTGACACAACCAGTTCATTTTGTTCTTCAATGAACATATCGCCTGCTTATTTATAAAACAAATCACCATTACTTTAACCAAACCATATATATATATATATATATATATATATATATATATATATATATATATATATATATATATATTAAATTCCAACAAACAATCATTTATATTAGGATATACCAATACCAGTAAACAATAACAGGATACAAATTTATTTATTTCAAAATCTGAACTTTTGTGATTACAAGTTACAATTTATAACTCGCAAGTAAACAAAAATAAAAAAATTAAAGATGAGAATAAAGATTATAGAAGATAAAAAAATAAAAAATAAATAAAATAAACACTAGTTTTCTGAGTTTTTCTTTGGAACATAACCGTATTTTCCAATTTTTAACATTAATTTCTTAAAATTCAAAATTTGAACATGGGATTTTGATTTTTTTATCACCTGAAACAAGTATATGCTGCTGTTTCTTCACATCTATCCAACTACACACAGGCAACATCCTCAAACCTTTCTTTTTTGAAGTTTGAAAAATAGAAGCAGCTTATTTTTGTTTTCCACATCTGTTGTAAATATTTAGAAGAACAACATAATTACTAAGCTTTTCTAGCTGCATACCATATATTTTTTCAGCTGCAACCTTTCCAAGTTCTAGATTCTTGTGGACCCTACAAGCTGTAAGCAAAGCAGCCCACATGTTTACTGTTGGATTAAATGGAGCATTTTGGATCAAAGAAAAAGCTTCATCTAATAACCCTTCACGACCTAATAACTCAATCATACATGCATAATGCATAGCTCTAGGCTTTACCTTGAAATCTATTCCCATTGATTCAAATATGTCCCACCCTTGATCCGATAAACTTGAATAGCTACAAGCAGATAGAACAGCAAGAAAAGTAACATGATTTGGGATCATGTTTTCAGTAATCATTTGTTTGAATAACTCTAAAGCTTCAATTCCTCTCCCCTTATTACAATATCCAATAATTAGCTCGTTCCATGATATAAAGTTCTTGTGAGGCATTTTATCAAACACGTTGCATGCATCATCGATTCTTCCCCATTTACTGTGGAAGTCAACAAGTGCAGTGTTGGCAACGATCTCTAGACCAAAACCATGGCAGATGAGGCCTGTGTGTGCTTGTTTGGTGTGTTCTAATGAAGCTAATCGTGTACACACTCTTACTATCATTGAGAAAGTGAAGTGTTCCATTTTAACACCAGAATCTTGCATCTCATAGTAGAGATCTAAAGCTTCTTCACTATATCCAGAATCTTGTTGTACATATCGATTAGTGCACATGATACAAAGATATATTGACTTACACCCATTTTTATAGCACAAGCGTGTAATTGTTGTCCTGGAGAAATCAATTCCAGTCCTGCAAAAGTAAGTGAGAAGAAGACTTACCAGAAGGTACTGTAATTTGAAGAACGACAACCTTACTTGAAAAAAAATTGGTTTACGAAAAATTGAGAACAAAACTAAGTAGTTGTGGCTACTTAAAGTTGATTTCCTGATTTCTATTTCTCTTTCTCCCATTCTAGTCTCCGTCTTTCTGTTGCTGTATCACCTTCAATCACCCAATGGGTGTTTTGATCAAAGTTTCAAACTTTTTAATCTATAAAAATAAGGATTAACAACGTACAACAGAATGTTTCTGAACCTATAGCACATCGGAGTTCTTTTGGAGCCTAAGGTGTCGTTGTGATGCTACCTTTTCTCACGTCGGAAAGTGGTGGTGATGGAAGAGATGGTAGGGCGGCAGCAGATGGTAGGAATGGTGGTGACGGTCGATTGTGTAAAGGTGAGTATGAGGTAAGGTGGAATGAGATATTATGAAAAAAAAGCCCTAGATTTGGACGCCTTTTGTAATTGAGGATAATGGATGTGCGTTTGGTAAAAGAATTATAAAACGACGCCTTTACAATCCAGAAGGTGGAGGATAGAGATGAGAGAAAACCTGGTGGAGAAGGAGAAAATAGAAGGTGGTGGTGTCAATTAGGGGTTGTTCAACTGGTAGCTTCGATTAGGGGGTGGAAACGAGGGAGAAGAAGGCGAGGGTTTAAAAAATTTGGGGATTTCATTTTCCCTCTAAGGAGAAGCGCATTTCTTGAAAAAAATATAAAACGACATTCATAGGCGACGCACCTTTTAGCTAAGTTAAGGGCACGCAATAATGCGCGACCTAAATCCTTAAATTTTTTGAAGAGATGACACTTTTTTAACGTCACTCTCTTTTGCGTAACATACATATCCGAGTGTCATTGTTTGCGCGTCGTAAAAGGTTCTTTTTCTTGTAGTGAGTTCTGCAATATATCGTATGGACATGAGACATGGATTCAAATCAATATTATGGCCCAAGATTCTATTTCTCGATTTTGGATATATGATGATTGGATTCAGACTACTAATTGAACACAACAATTTAGTCCAGGCAAGGCCTTGCACATGATTGTCAACATTAAATCATCGAGGGGCCCAAAAGATATCATTGTTCCTTATTCAGGCAAAAGGAACAAATTACCTTGACTATGTAGTCATATCTTTTACTCACCAAATCATACATGGAATAACCCTTTATAACATCCTATTACGAGATGCGTTTGGGCAACCCAATGCACAATTGTATCTTCGCTTTAAGAATAGTAGATATTATCGTCTTAGATCTACTCGTGATAAAATTCATGATGTAATCTCTAAGCAATCCTTATGCAATGTCTAATATCCATAGACAATCTACAAACAATTCATGACAATCTTAATTCACTAATTACTTCCAAAAATATGAACGGCTGTGGAATTTCGAAAAATAAAATTATTTAGGAAGTAAACATGCAAACTGAAACAGAATAATAAACTAAATGACTATGGTATCAAATCCTTTTAATATAAATAAATCTCTATTATTTAATCACCATAATAATTACGAATTTATTCATTGTAGATTGTTTGTGTAATCAATTAACTACTTAAATTAAGTAACATCACTCATGCCATGTTCTAAACACGCATATTATGCCTAGCTATGGTTCTTCCTTTGTGAACAGATTGACTGGACATTACTCCAATGATGCTTATTGCACAATTCCTAATGCTCATCGCTATCTAAGATGCAGTGGAATTTCCTTTTTACATTCATTGTGCTTCTGAGATGTTATGGTTCTAAAGTCATAAAAATCGAGCGTTCAATATTACAGAATGTTCCACTGGAACTTGTTACTCAGAACAATTCCATGGTTATGAAGTCTTAATTGAAGGCACACTCCTTAAACACTTCTCTTGCATTAAAGTTTCCAACTCACATGTAAATTTTATAATAAACTATTATCTCTTATTATGGAATCATTTCCATATTCCCTTATGACCATCAATTCTGACGAAGAATCATCTCTATCCAAAACGTGTCACTATGGTCCTTTCAAAACAATACCATACTTCCAACTTTCCACAAGCAACCAATCTTCAGAAACCTCAGAATGTTCTTAACAGTTTGTTTAATAACTCTGCTGACTTAAAATTCTAGTCCTTTCCCTCACACTACTTAAAGCATTTGAAAAATTAGAATAAGAAAATATTATAGCATATGTAATCGATACTGTATCTGAAGTATATGGCACTCGACTCATTATATCTTATATAAGGATTTAATATCAGTTCTATCTCTTGCTATTATATTTCCATATATAATCTTCTATGTTAAAATATTTCAACACACTATTCATATATGATTTTGGCAAGGTTCTATTAAACTATGCAATCTAAACCTTTATATTCGTAACAAAGTATGAGTGCCCTCTACCTTAAGTTCACTATAGAGAAACAGTTCCCAACTTTTGCAACTTGTAAACTAGAGACATTGTTCCTTAAGAATAGCATTGTCAACATGTGATGTCATCATAACAATTATGCACCCCACTAGCTTTGACATGTACTCAGAAATCAACTGGACTTCTAGAAATCAATACCCTTTGACTTTCTCATGAAACTGCAGATTCCTATTTCGGGATGTTTCGTCAAGCCTCTAATTAGGATTCTTAATCTTATACACTTTATCCAAATAGTGTGTGTGTGTGTGTGTTCAAACCCTTTCAAGACGTGATAAACATATCACATGAAAGTTTAAACAATTCCTTTCCATTCCTCACAATTCAAAATATAAAGAGGGATGTCATAATCATATTGTGAATTTGAGAATGTAACTAATACAACCAATATCCGTATTGATCTTTATAAAATCCTTAAAATATACTAGAGAAAGTGCTTCCTCATAACCATTTTCATGAATTAGAGTGAACTCTTTTGCCACGTAGTGTCACAACCGTTAAAAATTTGAGTCAGTTCTAGACTTGACTGAACTTAGTTGCACGTGTAGGAACGACACATGCTATATTTATTAGCTAGAGACTAAGTCATAACCTCCTTCAAACTTGGAAACAAGTAGAATCAAAGGATAGTGTACTTTGATTTCACATTGATATGTTAATTCTACAACTACTTTAACTGTAGTGACTATCCAAATTCAGGTCATTCATTGACTTGAACATCTTTGCTTGAATCATGTAGACACATAATGTACTTGACCTAGAAGTAGAAATTTGGTCAGAGTCACATAGAAACTTAAGTCAAAGTTGAAACTAGGACTAGTATACATGATTCCTCAAATTCACTTGAATCTCAGAATCACTACATAGAAATGCCAATAAACCGACAAAAACAAATTTCAATCATTTTTATAACTAGAAAGAGTTATGAAACTCAAAAATAATTTGAAGCCTCAAAGCTTCATTTTATTTTGATATCCAAAGTTCAGCAAAATCCGAAAAACCCTAAAAGGCCTAAAAACTCAAATTTAGAAACTTTAACACCTAAAACTCCATAAAAATTTGTTATGAACCTTATAATATCAATTTAAAATTAATAAATTCAGGAAAATATAATCAAGAAAAAAAATTAAGACAATAACATTTACCCTTAATTTATAAGTCAAAAATCAAGGTTTTATGAATAAGATCTAGGTTAAGGTACTCATGTTATAAAAATTTCATAATTTTATAAAAGATATGAACTTTATAAAAATGGAAGAGAGGGAAACCCTCTCTCATCCCCTCAAATTCGTTCTCTCTCTCTCTCTCTCTCTCTGTATCTATCTATCTATCTCTCCCATTAACTCTATTTCCAAAGGAGAAATCATTTAAGTCACTCTTACACTCTTTCTATCATTCCTCCCAACACTTCATCATCATCACCACTCAAACTCTATATAATCTTTATCTTCCTCTCATGACACTCAAAACTTTCATCATCAAGTATTGTTCTTGAGGTAATCATAAAAACCTTCATTCCCCCTTTATTTTTTCCTTCATAAATTTGTGTTTTCATGCACATTTTCTACATCTACACCATTTTATGGATGGATTATGAACCATATGTAATAACCATGATTTTTATGATGATGGTGGTAGTATTTCACCCAAAAACCAACATGCATGTGAAGATCTTCAAGCTTAGATGCTAGATGATCAAAGTATATTGTTAAAAAGCTTTCAAATATGTCATAAAAGATTTTTTCACAAATAAATATCTAAACCTTCTTTTTTGATCAAATACAATTTTTTCGAGAATCCAAACAACAAAATAAGATGATCTAGAAATTTTCAAAATAAATCATTTTTCTCTATTTATTGTAATTTATTAAAGACGTCTCATGAAGTTGTATGCATTTATATGACTGCTTTCTGTTGATTTTAAATTTATTTTTGTTGAAGATACATAAATTGTAAAGTACATTTATGAATGTCCAAAACAAAATTTGATAATTTTCGCATCTTCTGGAAATCATGAAGACTCCATGCAGAAATTTTCAGATTTTTCCAAAACGATTTCTTATTTTTCTCGATTTAATAAATATTTAAGGGGTTAAATTGATGAAATAGTTATGATTATCCAAAAATTATGAAACTTCATTAAAATAACTTATATTATATATTAATCATAAATAAAAAGTTTTGTGAATTTTAGCTACTGTTTAATAATTTGTCACAAATTAATGCGTATTTAAGTGAGTAAAACAAAGAAAAATGGTGAAACTGTTTGAAAACTAACTTTGATATTTTTCCCAGATTATATAAGTTAAATAATAGTGGCACAAAAAGTTTTTAGAATTATCTAAACTGTTTCATATTTATTTCGATTTTTGCTAAAATAAGTACACAAAAATCATAAAATCACATTAATCTATTTAAAAACCAAGTTTTATATTTTTCCCAAATTATATATAATGAGTATTAGTGTTAGAAAACGTTTGGAGAATTTTATTAACTAGATGCTATTTTTCATGAATTTGTGTTGATTTGAGCAATTAAATAAAGGACAAATAATTAGACACATCAAAAATTCTAGAAAACTTATCTTATGGTCTTTGACTTCAATTTAAATAGAAATGAAAAGTTTAGGAAATTTTGGAACTAAACTGATTTAGTTTTTGAATATTTAATCATTGGAACACCTCCTAAAATGTTAAGTTTTAACATTTCAATAATGAGAATTTCCACTTGAATTTTTTATATAACAAATTGATTCATAGAAATCTATATTTCATATATAAAGGTTTGTAACTTAACAATATTAAAACTTTTACACAATATTGGCATAATTCTATTGTAGTAGTAAATATACTAGTATTAGATTTCGAGTAGAGACTTGTTAGTGTGTAACGTCTTGTAGGAATCGATAGTGGTACGAGTGGAGCGTAGTTCAAGGCATCATTTGTAAGATCTCAAAGCATTGTGAGTATTTACGACTCCCCCAATTTTCAGTTTTTTTTAAATGTTTTGGGGGTGGAAAAGCATGTCCTAAACTATTTATGTTCGTTGTATTTATTTTGACTCGTATAAAGTTGGTTGCTATATTTTGCATGTATGTGTATGTTACTTTAACTCACGAGGCCTGTATCGCTGTTAAGTCCATGGAAACATTTGACACAACTCATTAAATCTTTTGAGCCCATGGTCATTATGGATAGCGTTATTAGGAGGTAAACAACACCTCACTCACACGATTCGCTTGAGTGCATTTTACCATTTTATACACTATGTTTGCGATACACATAGTAGTCAATAGGGCACGATTCGATCATTAGGCTTGGGTTGTGAACTCATGAATGGAAACTTGATGCATATACGAATCTATTGGATTAGTGTCTAAGTCCATAATTGTAATTGGGACGTACTTGACCCGATAGTAGCACGGTCCTTTTGGGTTGCCTTCACACTGGTGACTGGACAGGATGACTATTGAGGAGAGAGGCTGATTTATTGTTAAGAATAATAAATTAGGACATAAATATGATTTATTAATATATTATAAGAATAATATATTAATTTGGAATCATATTATTAATTAGTATTTAATCAGAAATTAATTTGGAATTAATTTTAGGATTAAAGGAACTGATTAAAAATGCATGGGTTATTTTGTAATTATTTGATAGTTGAGGCTTTGGGCCATTTGATCACCCTGATTAGGGCTAGGCGAAAATCCTAGAAGGATCTAGGAGTTTTCGTCCAAGGCCTAATGTAAGGAGGTCCATAGACTCTTATGTGTTTGTGAGACATTAGAGGTACTATATTTGTGGTACTTGTTCTCAAGAGCAAATGAATTTCAAAATTTAGTTGTTATTACTATATAGCAACAAAGAGGTACTACATTTGTGGTACTTGTTCTCAAGAGCAAAGGAACTTCAAGATTTAGTTGTTATTACTATATGACAACAAAGGTATGTATTCTAATCCTTTTTGTTTATGAATTTCGAAATATTAGATGCATGCTAGGGTTTCCTTTTGTGTTCATTTGTTGTATGTCTAATATTGAAAACATTGATCCGAAACAAGGGTTGCATGCACACATAGGATTGTTTGTATAAAACCCATCAGTGGTATCACAGCCTTTGGTTTTTGTTTTCAATTGGATTTGATACAAAAGTATGAACTTTACAAATTAGGGTTTATGGCAAATAAACCCCAGGGCTTGGATTTTCGAAATCAGGGTTCCAAAACCCTAGTTTTCGAATTTTATTAGGTTTTCTTAAACCCCTTTTCCTTTGGCATTAAGATTTCGAAACTAGGGTTGTCTAACCCTAGGGATTTCGAAATTGCCTTATTCCCAAGATAAGATTTAATGATTTTAGGGATCTGGATAATGCCGTCTTTTGTAATTATCCCTTTAATTGTTTAAATAGATAATTAAAGATTTTTTTGAATTATCCCATCCCAAATTTTTGAATTTTAGGGGATAAAGGGATTAAGTTAAATTAATTGTTTAATTTAATGGATAATCCTCCAAGATTTAATAATTTATATTAATTGTTTAATTGTGGATAATTATTAAATCAAAGTTTTAATATTTAAGATTTTAAAATTAAAAGATATTAATTTTCGAAAATTTTAAATTTGATTATAACTCTTGTATTTTGAAATGTTTAAAATACACACTTATACATATATATAATTATTAATCTCATAATATTATAACTGTATAAGGGTGATTTTCAATGGGTCCAATTTCAATGATTGGATCCGCAACATTTGAATGGTTACCCGCTATGAGGACAAGGAGTATGTCCTTGACAAGGAGCTGAAAGAAGTGAATGTCAACACTGCTACTCCTGAGGAGATCGCTGCCTTTGAGGCCCACAAGCGAGATGCTATGAAAGTCCATTGCATCATGCTTGTGACTATGACTGCCGAACTCGAAAAGTCCTACGAGGACTACTACCCTTATGAGATGCATCAGGATTTACTGGACAGGTACCACCAAAGTGCCAAACAGGAGAGGTACGAGATCATCACTTCGATGATCACTACCAAGATGAAGGATTCGGAGTCCGTCATGGCCCATCTGCAGAAAATGCAGAGATATGTCGACCGGCTGCTGAAGTTTAATGGTAACTTCGATGAGGAGCTGGCGATTGATATTATTCTTCACTCCTTACCTCCTTGTTACAACCAGTTCCACATGACCTACCACATGAACAAGCAGGAGGTCACTTTGAGCAAGCTTCAAGGCCTGCTGAGAGCTGTTGGATTAATGTCTAAGTCCATAACTATATTTGTTATGTACTTGACCCGACCCGGCATGGTCAATTTGGGTTGCACTTCACCGGCATAATTTATATGGATAGTCTTTTGCGAATAGAATATTTACGATTTATATTAATATATTATAAGTTCTAATATATTAATATATAATCATATTATTTAATTAGTATTGATCAAGAATTAATTTATAATTAATTAAGTGATCAAAATGAACTAATTAAATATGGACTCTTATATATATGGAATGGGCCAAGTTCATTTAGGTTGGGCTAAGCTTTCATGGATAGTCCATGGAGTGTTTAACCCATGGATCATATGAAATGAAAGGTCATGGGTTTAACCCTAGTCTCCATACTATATAAAGATGTCCTTGGTTGGTGAAATTGGCACTAGTGTGGATACACTAAGAGAGCTAGCCGATTTCACTAGAGAGAACCAAGTATCCATATTCTCTAAAGTCTTCCAAGGTGTTTTGGTTATTTGTGATTCCATTTGAGGCTTCCACACTATTGGGGCTAAGCTCTTAAAGCTTGAAGACATCAAGCTACATCAAAAGGTATGTCATCTAACTAGTACTTTGTAGTATAAGAACATCATAATATGCTTGTTAGGATTAAAGCCTTGGAAAGTTCTTATTTGCATATATAATAGAGAAAACATAGATCCAAGGTTTATAGGGTTGCATGTACACCATAGGAGTGTTAGAATGCGTAAAACCCATCAGTGGTATTAGAGACTAGGCTTGTTTTCAAATACTTGATGCAAATTGCTGAAAAATGCTGAAAAAGTCGAATTTCGGGCATTTTGGGCACTGGACTCGCCGAGCCCACTGATGAACTCGCCGATTCCATGAGTAAAATCATCCTACTCGTCGAGTAGGTTCATGCACTCGACGAGCAGGAGCCCCAGACAACATATATTCGACTTTTTTTTTGGCTAGAAATGGACTAGGAACATTACCCTAAGCTGTTTTTGGACTTATAAACTTATTTTTGATGTGGTAATGTTCATACTAATCCAATTTCAAAGATAATTATCAATAGATTCATGTTTTGTATTAGTTTAAGTGTTATGCTAATTACATGGGAAAAGTTTGATTGAATTATCTTGTTCATATGAGTTGCTTAGATTAATAGATAAGTTAATTGAATAGTTGTTTTCAATCCATTTTAATCTAAGAGATGATTCTAAAATGTGTTTGTGTAACTTGTCCTCAAGTTACATGAAAGGTCACATTTAAGTTTCATAAAACTCATAAAAGTTGGCAATGGTTACAAAAATGAAGAGTCTTGTCTCATTGAATGGTTTTATGACTCCATAACTTGTCCTCAAGTTATGGAAGTTCAAGAGTCACTTCATTAAGTAATAAAATGTGTAACCTTAATAAATTCCATAAGTTATAAAATAAAGAAAACTTAATTATTTTATTAGTTTAAAGTCTTCCATAACTTGTCCTCAAGTTATGGAACTTGAAGAGTTTTTTATCTAAAACTACTTTAAACACATAAGTTATGGAATAAGAAAAGTTTTGAAAGTTACAAAACTTGCCCTCAAGTTTTGGAATTTGAAAAGTTTTCTCTTATGAATACTTTAATTCCAAGTTAGCCCTTAGAATTTTAAAAGTTAAAATTCAACCCTTATACTTTATAATATTATAAGTTTTATATATATATATATATATATATATATATATATATATATATATATATATATATATATATATATATATATATATGTATAAGAGCAAGTTAGTCTTACCGTTAGTAGGCCTCATTCACAAAGCCGATCTATAAGGGGGGGGGGGGTATAAGGTTACTGCCTATAAAATGGCAGTTTAATGGGTGTCCACTCTCACCCACCGCTTCCTTGACCGGTGGAGGGTCGTTAGCCGAATGGGTAGGACAAGGACTATAATTCTCCCTTCATTAAATGTATTAATGATAAATACTAAGTAATTAAAGCTTTTATAAATACCCAATCTTAGTTACTTAGGAAAATGTGAATAAGGTGCTAATCCATGAAATTACACTTTGCACTTTGTTTAATCCGGTTAGTGGAGCGTGTGTGGTTAACCGGCACATCGATTGAGGGGTAAAAGCTTAAGGGTACCAAGTAATTTGCACGGTTACTTCACACCTTGTTTTGTGATCCTCGACATCTGTCACACCCCGAAAACCGAAGGCGGAAACATTTCCGGGGTTGACTCCACGTTGAGTATCAAATCCAATGCACATAGTAAGTAAAGTAAAACAACCATTCCATTACATAATAAAGTTTTACAGTTGTTTCAAAAGTAAATTTTGTACAGTTGTGATACATAATATATATAGACAAAATGAAACGGATCTTCATGAACTCCATCTTCTGATCAAAAGAAATCTTCGGGTACCTGTTCTAACGTTGACCTGAGAACACAAGCGATTTGAAAATCAGCATAAAGCTGGTGAGTTCATAAGTAGTTTTGTTTTGTGAAAATGTTTATGTTTCCTTTCTGTTTCTGAAAATGTATTAGTATATTCCCAGGAAAGTCCCATACTTCCCTGAATAGTTAGTTATTGTAAAAGATGTAATGGTAATCAATTGATTACTCTTTTCTGGTTATATGAATGTTACCCAGGAATGCCCCATGCTTTCCTGTATGTTTGTTTTCAAAGTAAAAGATGTATTCTGATAGACCTGGTTATGTACAAAGTTTTTCCCCAGGAAGGTCCCATACCTTCCTGAATGTAGGTTATTACTTGTAAAAGATGTAAAAGATGAAAGAAATGTAAATTGATTCCTGATTATCTGTAAAATGAAGTATATGGTTCATTATTACTGTATGTAAATCTCTGTTATCCTAATTGCGAGTTCCATAACCATACTAAAGACTGAACCTGTGGCAATAAGTAGTCCACAACCTTGTGGCAATAAGTAGTCCACAACCTTATGACTTTCGTCACCCTTGAACCAATTCGGTTCGGCTGTAGCTAGCAGCCAGGTGTGGGGTAGTCAGCCCCGTATAGATCTATACACTCAAGTCACGCTCTCTAAATTCCAGAGATTCTGGTTACGGGTGTAGTCCTCCACTCGCGTATCTCTGTGGAGTGTTCGCCGAGGACGTGTCTCCAATCATACGGAATAACAAATTTACTAGTAATATTAGGATAATCCTCCATTCGCGTATCTCTGTGGAATGTTACCGAGGACAAGACAGTGTACGAAATATATTGTTCATGTGTTGTATAATCAAACTTTTAACTTATAAAATGTGGAAAACATTTGTGAAATATATATATACAACATAACAGTTTATAGATCCCATTTCACAAATAAATGTTTAAGTGACCTGTATATTCTTCTAGTTATCAGTTGTGTAATCAATACTAAAAACATATGAAATGTAAATCACACACATGAAAATAAGTTTTGAGTACAAGAAAACTCTTGTACTTTGCTCGTGTTCCCCCCTGAAAACAGTAAAAAGAAATAGTGAAAAGGGTAGGGGTATGAACTCACCGGACTCGGAAACGTGTCGGTTTTGAATGCTAGACGTTGGTTCGGGGTTTGATTACTCGCGATGACCCTATGTAAAAATGAAATAATGTCCATATATATACAATTAGGGATACATTCACTAATCATATGGAACATTACACTCCAATGAGGTTAAACACCTTAAAATGAGTGTTTGGAGTGACCCGGGTGGCGTTTAAAGGCGGGTAAAGGCACTAGGGACTTGGGACTTGAGTTTACTCTCCATAAATAGACATTTATAAGAGTTTACAACCACAAAACACACACATACATGAGTTTACGGCCGTAAACTCATGTGGGTGTGGTTTTGGGTGTTAAAATGGCTTAAATGGCTTACATGGACATGGGAAATGCTAGAATGATTTATCTAAAATGCCTTGGAACACTTGGAATGAATTTACAACATTCAAACATGAGTTTACGGCCATACTCTTAGAGTTTACGGCCGTAAACTCACCCATGGCCAAGAATGGTTAGATTAAGCTACAAGGGACAATCACATGTGATTCTAGGGTTTATTCTAAGACCTAATATGAGTTTTATGGAACATTTGAGGGATATTATGGAGTTTACGGCCCATGAGACCCTCATCATGGCCGTAAACTCTAATATAGGGTGATATAATGTGTTTTAAGGTCTAAAAATTGCATAGAAGGGCTTCTAAAATTCATCTAAAGGCTTTAGGGGTGTTTAGTTTGCATTTTAACACCAAAAATTTTGGAGTTTACGGCCCAAGAACAAGTCTTGGCCGTAAACTCTTAGAAAACTCACAAATGAAGTGTTTTAGTCCCTTAAACTATTTTTGGTTGGTCCCTTGATTTATTCCCAAGCTTTTGGTGGTGTTGGATGGCTTTCTAACACCTTAGAAATGAAATTATGTCATGTTAAAGGGATTTTACAGCCCAAGCAATCCTCTTGGCCGTAAACTCAAATAAGTCCCTCAAAAATTATGATTCAAGTGTCCAAATGCCATATCCAAGGTCCTATAATTCATACCTAAGCCATAGAAGTGATTTGGAAGGGTTTAAAGGCATAAAAACCCTAGATTATTGAGTTTACGGCCCAAGAATGCTCCTTGGCCGTAAACTCCTTCAAACTTCACAAAATTCATGTTTTAATTGTTTAAAGTCCAATTCTTAAAGTCCTTTAGCCATATCTAAAGTCCAATTGAGTTTAGGAAGGAGTTTAAGAGCTTAAAACCCCATAAAATGGAGTTTACGGCCCAAGCTTGCTCCTTGGCCGTAAACTCATGTTCTTGACCCTAAAACTCAATTAATTCATCAATTTGAAGGCTAAAGATGTTGAATAACATGCTAGAGAGGTTACCTTAAAGATTTGAAGCCTTAAACTTGAAATTTGGACCTTAATTCTAGCTTGGAGGAGAGAGGTTGTAAGAGTTTAGTGTGAATTTGGCCAAAGGCTTCAAATGGAGTCTAAATCATGTTTATATAGTGTTCGGGAATTGGACACGATCGAATTCTACCCGATACCGACGTTAAATGATGATTTTGGTCGTACCCGATTGAGTTACCGTAATCCGATACGGTAATTTCTAGAAATATTCCGATCACTAAAGTTGAGTTTTAAAACGATTTCTAAATGTAATAAGACACCCATTAAGTCATTTTAAATCAATATAAATTAATGACCTAATAAAATGGCGAATATTGGAAACTAAATTGAGAATGACGTTTGGTTGATCGGATTGAATTACAAGTTGTGGTATTAGAATTGACATGAAATTTCGGGTTGTTACATTATCCCCCCGTTAGAGGGAATTTCGTCCCGAAATTCAAAGTTTAAACACAAGACAAGATACAAATCATAGATTAGAAAAGAGATGTGGATATTTTTGTTTCATCGAGTCTTCTCGCTCCCAAGTGAACTCCGGTCCTCGCTTGGCATTCCAGCGAACCTTCACCAGCGGAATGCGACTCTGTTTCGTACGTTTGACTTCTCGATCCATGATTTCGATTGGTTCCTCCACAAAGTTGAGGTTTTCATCAATCTCAATCTCATCTAATGGAATTACTAGAGTTTCATCTGATAAACACTTCTTGAGGTTTGAAACATGAAAGACAGGATGGATGTTACTAAGTTCGTGAGGTAAATGAAGCTTATAGGCTACCGGACCAACTCTGGCGATGATTTCAAAAGGTCCAATGTATCTCGGATTGAGTTTCCCACGTTTACCGAAACGTACAGTGCCTTTCCAGGGTGAGACTTTCAATAGAACACGATCTCCCACCTGGAATTCTAGTGGTTTCCGACGATTATCAGCGTAACTCTTCTGACGATCGCGCGAGGCCTTTAGTCGTTCTCGGATTTGGATAATTTTCTCAGTGGTTTCACGGATGATTTCAGGACCGGTAAGTGCGCTGTCGGGGACTCGACTCTTTGCTAACTGTGTATCTCCTACCTCGGCCCATCACGGAGGGGATCTGCACTTGCGACCGTATAAGGCTTCGAACGGGGCAGCCCTAATGCTGGTGTGGTAACTGTTGTTGTATGAGAATTCGATCAATGGTAGATGTGCGTCCCACGACTTTCCAAAATCAATGACACATGCCCTAAGCATGTCCTCCAGAGTTTAGATTGTTCTCTCGCTTTGACCGTCAGTCTGAGGATGGTATGTCGTGCTCATGTCTAGTTGGGTTCCAAGGGCTTTCTGAAGGGATTGCCAGAATCTGGAAGTAAACCTGCTATCTCAATCAGAGATAATGGATACAGGTACACCGTGTAGACGTACTACCTCCTGGATGTAGACTCGCGCAAGTCTTTCCATCTTGTATGATTCTTTAATTGGAATGAAGTGAGCGGATTTTGTCAAACGATCGACGATTACCCAAATGGTATCGTGCCCACTAGAACACTTGGGTAGTTTGGTGATGAAGTCCATGGTAATCATCTCCCATTTCCACTCGGGGATCTCGGGTTGTTGAAGCAGACCTGAAGGTTTCTGATGTTCGATTTTGACTTTGGCGCAAGTCAAGCACTTGCCCACAAATGTAGCTATCTCAGCTTTCATGTTTGGCCACCAATATTGTTTCTTGAGATCTAAGTACATCTTGTCAGAGCCCGGGTGAACAGAGTATTTGGTTCTATGTGCTTCCTCCATGACTAATTCTCTTAATCCTCCAGACTTAGGAATCCAGATTCGATCCCTAAAACACTGAACTCCGTCATTTCTGATCTCAAGTTTCTTTTCCATTCCTCTCAAAGCTTCAATTTTCATGTTCTCCGGTTTCAGGGCTTCAAGCTGAGCTTCTCGGATTTGCATGGGTAGATTGGAATGGATGGTTATCGACTGACTCTTCACTTTGTTGTTGGTATTCTCCTTTCGGCTAAGGGCCTCTGCTACTACATTGGCCTTGCCGGGATGGTAGCGGATTTCACACTCATAATCACTGAGTAGTTGAACCCATCGCCTTTGTCTCATGTTCAGGTCTTTTTGGTCAAAGATATGTTGTAGGCTCTTATGATCAGTAAAGATCGTGCACTTGGTTCCGTAGAGGTAATGTCTCCAAATCTTCAATGCAAAAACTACGGCTCCTAGCTCCAAGTCGTGTGTGGTATAGTTGACCTCGTGTGTTTTCAATTGTCTAGAGGCATAAGCAATCACTTTTCCTCTCTGCATAAGTACACAACCTAAACCTTGAGTAGACGCATCGCAGTAGACAACAAAGTCCTCTGTCCCTTCGAGTAGGGATAGAACAGGCGCGCTGCACAGAGCTTTCTTCAACGTCTGAAAGGCGGTCTCTTGTTTATCACCCCAACAAAAGGGTACACCTTTCTGTGTTAGAGTGGTTAGAGGTTTGGCGATTCAGGAAAAGTTTTGGATGAACCTTCGATAATAGCCAGCGAGACCCAAGAATTGTCGGATTTCTGTGGGTGTCTTCGGTGCTGACCAATTCTCTATTGCCTTAATCTTGGAAGGATCAACATGAATACCCTCCTCACTTATCACATGACCAAGGAAAGTTACCTTCCGTATCCAAAACTCACATTTTGAAAACTTCGCGTATAGTTTTTCGGATCTAAGGGTCTCCAACACTAGCCTCAAGTGTTGTTTGTGGTCTTCTTCGCTTCGGGAGTAAACGAGGATGTCGTCAATGAACACGATGACGAATCTGTCTAAGAAGGGACGGCACACCCGGTTCATAAGGTCCATGAACACAGCCGGTGCATTGGTTAGACCGAAGGGCATCACTACGAACTCGTAGTGTCCATATCGAGTTCTGAAAGTTGTTTTGAGCACATCACTTTCATGAACTCGCAACTGATGGTACCCTGACCGAAGGTCTATCTTAGAGAAGTAACTGGCTCCCTGGAGTTGATCGAAAAGGTCATCTATACGAGGAA
This sequence comes from Lactuca serriola, assembly GCF_051521515.1. Taxonomy (NCBI): domain Eukaryota; kingdom Viridiplantae; phylum Streptophyta; class Magnoliopsida; order Asterales; family Asteraceae; genus Lactuca; species Lactuca serriola. Next base: position 186,688,563 of record NC_136408.1, on the reverse strand, counting down.
GAGGATATCGGTTTTTGACAGTCAACTTGTTTAGCTCACGATAATCAATACACATACGAAAGGATCCATCCTTCTTCTTGACGAACAAAACCGGAGCTCCCCAGGGTGAGGAACTCGGTCTAATGAATCCTTTGTTAAGCAACTCATTAAGCTGACTAGATAACTCCTGCATCTCTGCTGGTGCTAAGCGATACGGAGTCTTCGCTACAGGAGTAGCCCCAGGAATTAAGTCAATACGGAACTCGACCTGTCGCTCGGGAGGGATTCCTGGAAGCTCTTCAGGAAACACATCAGGAAAATTGCAGACCTCGGGGATGCTCGCGAGGTTTTTAACTTCTTGATTCTCGTTGATTACATGGGCCAAGAATGCAACACACTCCTTTCGCAGGAGTTTCTGAGCTTTGATGCAGGAAATGATATGAAGATTGGAACCGAGTTTATCGCCATAGATCATTAGAGTTTGACCCGAAGGAAGATTAAGACGGATGGCTTTTTCGAAGCAAAGGATATCTGCATGATTGGGACTCAACCAATCCATGCCAATGATGACATCAAAGCTCTTTATGGATACGGGCATAAGATCGATAGGAAATGAATGATCGTTCAAAGTAAGAGTGCAATCTACGAATACCTCACTCGCATTTTCTTTCTCTCCGTTTGCCATTTCGACGGTAAATATTTTGGTTAAAGGTTGGGAATTATGTTTTAGGTTATGTTTGAATGCATGACTAATAAAACTTCTTTCAGCACCCGAATCGAAAAGAATATTAGCATACGAGTTGTCGAGAAGAAACGTACCCGAGACAACATTGGGATCGGCAACTGCTTCTTCTCGTCCCATAGCAAGGACCCTTCCTGTGTTGTTAGCAGTAGTCTTCTTGGGGCAGTTCCTTTTAAAGTGCCCGGCTTCACAACAGTTATAACAGGCTTGACCAACACCTGTTCCAGAGGATTGATTTGTTGATTGAGTCGGAGCTTTGTAGTATCGAACAGTGTGCCCCTTCTTTCCACAATTAGTGCAGGATAGTTCTCGACAGGGACCAGGGTTGTGGTGATATTTTCATTTTTCACAAAGAGGGAGGTTACCAACATATCGGCTGGTAGGAGTTGGAGCGGTGGATCCCACAACGGAAGCAGCAGCTACGGGGGTAGTAGCAGCATGAACTGCTACTGTTTGTTGTCTTTTGGAGGAGCCTTGGGAAGATTGACCCTTCTTCTTCTTCCAAAATTTCCTTTTCTCACCACTGCTTTTGGTAGACTCAGGGGTAGCAGTGGTGGTTTCCTCAACATCATCACTGTGGTGAATTATGGCTTGTGCTAAAGTCTTAGCACTATCATACGTATCTAGGCGAGCAGCTAAGACATGACCTTTTGTAGGATTGGTTAACCCCCAAATAAACCTCTCAATCTTTTTGCTCTCAGGGGTGACTAGACTAGGGCAAAGAAGGGCAAGATCATCAAATCGGGAAGTGTAGGCAACAATATCGGAACCTTTCATCTTCAGGTTCCAGAGCTCGTGCTCTAGCTTTTGCATTTCACCTCGGGGACAATATTCAGCAAGGAGGAGTTCTTTCATAGTCTCCCATCCCATGGCATTGGCTACAGGGAGAGTTAAGGATTTGACTCGGCCATTCCACCAAGTCAATGCTTTATCAAGGAAGGTACAAGCTGCGAACTTGACCTTATCGGACTCATCACAGGCACAGATTTCGAAGATGGATTCGATTCTCTCGAACCATCGGGATAAGGAAATGACACCACCAGTGCCATTGAAGAAAGAAGGTTTCGCATTCATGAAGTCCTTATAGGAACCCTCCTTACGGCGTTCCTGATTACCATCTTGATTTCGATTACTACCCCCTAAACCACCGGTATTTAACTGGGACATGGCAGCTGCCACCGCGGCGGTAACAGCTGTTTGAAATAACACGGGATCGATTTCAGGAGGAGGTGGCGGAGGGTTGTTGGAGCTGGGTCTCTTCCTGGGAGGCATCTTGATCTAATAAGATCAATAAAGAGAGAGGATGATAAGTCCTCTAAATCGAGAGATATGACAGATATTAATTCCAATTAAGCGGTAAAGCAGTAAAGAGTTATTGAAGCAAGTAAACTATCGCTAATGGAATGATCGGCGGTCTATACATGTACGATGATTCGAGAAATACTCCCATAGTATTTCATGGTTTGCTACAATATTGGCTCGATGGTTGTGGTTTTAGGGTAAGTTTTTGGCATGCCGCATACTACAGTCACTCCCAAGCACATGTTGGCCGTGTCTCGAATGAATATAGTTGGCCAGGCTATATTGACCCTAGACATGACTACATAACTGCCCAGGTTTAACTGCAATACACAACACCCATTTACTTATGTTTTGTTCTACTTATAGATACGGATAGCGACGATTCGGTATACTTGTATACTTTTTGAAAATACTTGTAGTTCGAAGATACTTTTAATTCAGAGCACTTAGGCCCTTTTGTGTTTATAGTTTTATACCATGTAATGTTTGGTATACTTCATTCACTATAAACAAGGGCTCTGATACCAATCTGTCACACCCCGAAAACCGAAGGCGGAAACATTTCCGGGGTTGACTCCACGTTGAGTATCAAATCCAATGCACATAGTAAGTAAAGTAAAACAACCATTACATTACATAATAAAGTTTTACAGTTGTTTCAAAAGTAAAGTTTGTACAGTTGTGATACATAATATATATAGACAAAATGAAACGGATCTTCATGAACTCCATCTTCTGATCAAAAGAAATCTTCGGGTACCTGTTCTAACGTTGACCTGAGAACACAAGCGATTTGAAAATCAGCATAAAGCTGGTGAGTTCATAAGTAGTTTTGTTTTGTGAAAATGTTTATGTTTCCTTTCTGTTTCTGAAAATGTATTAGTATATTCCCAGGAAAGTCCCATACTTCCCTGAATAGTTAGTTATTGTAAAAGATGTAATGGTAATCAATTGATTACTCTTTTCTGGTTATATGAATGTTACCCAGGAATGCCCCATGCTTTCCTGTATGTTTGTTTTCAAAGTAAAAGATGTATTCTGATAGACCTGGTTATGTACAAAGTTTTTCCCCAGGAAGGTCCCCTACCTTCCTGAATGTAGGTTATTACTTGTAAAAGATGTAAAAGATGAAAGAAATGTAAATTGATTCCTGATTATCTGTAAAATGAAGTATATGGTTCATTATTACTGTATGTAAATCTCTGTTATCCTAATTGCGAGTTCCATAACCATACTAAAGACTGAACCTGTGGCAATAAGTAGTCCACAACCTTGTGGCAATAAGTAGTCCACAACCTTATGACTTTCGTCACCCTTGAACCAATTCGGTTCGGCTGTAGCTAGCAGCCAGGTGTGGGGTAGTCAGCCCCGTATAGATCTATACACTCAAGTCACGCTCTCTAAATTCCAGAGATTCTGGTTACGGGTGTAGTCCTCCACTCGCGTATCTCTGTGGAGTGTTCGCCGAGGACGTGTCTCCAATCATACGGAATAACAAATTTACTAGTAATATTAGGATAATCCTCCATTCGCGTATCTCTGTGGAATGTTACCGAGGACAAGACAGTGTACGAAATATATTGTTCATGTGTTGTATAATCAAACTTTTAACTTATAAAATGTGGAAAACATTTGTGAAATATATATATACAACATAACAGTTTATAGATCCCATTTCACAAATAAATGTTTAAGTGACCTGTATATTCTTCTAGTTATCAGTTGTGTAATCAATACTAAAAACATATGAAATGTAAATCATACACATGAAAATAAGTTTTGAGTACAAGAAAACTCATGTACTTTGCTCGTGTTCCCCCCCTGAAAACAGTAAAAAGAAATAGTGAAAAGGGTAGGGGTATGAACTCACCGGACTCGGAAACGTGTCGGTTTTGAATGCTAGACGTTGGTTCGGGGTTTGATTACTCGCGATGACCCTATGTAAAAATGAAATAATGTCCATATATATACAATTAGGGATACATTCACTAATCATATGGAACATTACACTCCAATGAGGTTAAACACCTTAAAATGAGAGTTTGGAGTGACCCGGGTGGCGTTTAAAGGCGGGTAAAGGCACTAGGGACTTGGGACTTGAGTTTAATCTCCATAAATAGACATTTATAAGAGTTTACAACCACAAAACACACACATACATGAGTTTACGGCCGTAAACTCATGTGGGTGTGGTTTTGGGTGTTAAAATGGCTTAAATGGCTTACATGGACATGGGAAATGCTAGAATGATTTATCTAAAATGCCTTGGAACACTTGGAATGAATTTACAACATTCAAACATGAGTTTACAGCCATACTCTTAGAGTTTACGGCCGTAAACTCACCCATGGCCAAGAATGGTTAGATTAAGCTACAAGGGACAATCACATGTGATTCTAGGGTTTATTCTAAGACCTAATATGAGTTTTATGGAACATTTGAGGGGTATTATGGAGTTTACGGCCCATGAGACCCTCATCATGGCCGTAAACTCTAATATAGGGTGATATAATGTGTTTTAAGGTCTAAAAATTGCATAGAAGGGCTTCTAAAATTCATCTAAAGGCTTTAGGGGTGTTTAGTTTGCATTTTAACAACAAAAATTTTGGAGTTTACGGCCCAAGAACAAGTCTTGGCCGTAAACTCTTAGAAAACTCACAAATGAAGTGTTTTAGTCCCTTAAACTATTTTTGGTTGGTCCCTTGATTTATTCCCAAGCTTTTGGTGGTGTTGGATGGCTTTCTAACACCTTAGAAATGAAATTATGTCATGTTAAAGGGAGTTTACAGCCCAAGCAATCCTCTTGGCCGTAAACTCAAATAAGTCCCTCAAAAATTATGATTCAAGTGTCCAAATGCCATATCCAAGGTCCTATAATTCATACCTAAGCCATAGAAGTGATTTGGAAGGGTTTAAAGGCATAAAAACCCTAGATTATTGAGTTTACGGCCCAAGAATGCTCCTTGGCCGTAAACTCCTTCAAACTTCACAAAATTCATGTTTTAATTGTTTAAAGTCCAATTCTTAAAGTCCTTTAGCCATATCTAAAGTCCAATTGAGTTTAGGAAGGAGTTTAAGAGCTTAAAACCCCATAAAATGGAGTTTACGGCCCAAGCTTGCTCCTTGGCCGTAAACTCATGTTCTTGACCCTAAAACTCAATTAATTCATCAATTTGAAGGCTAAAGATGTTGAATAACATGCTAGAGAGGTTACCTTAAAGATTTGAAGCCTTAAACTTGAAATTTGGACCTTAATTCTAGCTTGGAGGAGAGAGGTTGTAAGAGTTTAGTGTGAATTTGGCCAAAGGCTTCAAATGGAGTCTAAATCATGTTTATATAGTGTTCGGGAATTGGACACGATCGAATTCTACCCGATACCGACGTTAAATGATGATTTTGGTCGTACCCGATTGAGTTACCGTAATCCGATACGGTAATTTCTAGAAATATTCCGATCACTAAAGTTGAGTTTTAAAACGATTTCTAAATGTAATAAGACACCCATTAAGTCATTTTAAATCAATATAAATTAATGACCTAATAAAATGGCGAATATTGGAAACTAAATTGAGAATGACGTTTGGTTGATCGGATTGAATTACAAGTTGTGGTATTAGAATTGACATGAAATTTCGGGTTGTTACAACATCCCAGTCACAAAACCTAAAGGTCACACTCGAGATTGAAACATGCCATTGAGAGTTCAATGAATCTTAAAGATCTAGGAGTTTCAAATCCAATTAAAACCTAATAAATCATTTCGTTTATCTTGGTGGAAATTGGTGAATCATCATTCACCTACCTTCAAATATTTTATAGCTTGGATTACGGCATCCCTCTTCCAAGTTATAAAATAGTTTGTTGGGTCCTAGCCTTAATATTTCATATTGGGTGTTATATTAAGGACTTTAAATAAACTATCTTGAATATCTCCTAGAAGATGTCTAGTTCAGACATCTATGATCTTCCCAAATGTCTTGGAACTTTACTTCCTCCACCTCCTCCAATTATTCTCCCTAACCCACAAGTTCAAGGTCACTCAAACCCTATTGGCAAGTCAAGGTCTAGGTGTGATCACATCTTGGAGATGAAGTCACATACTGACAAGTCGGGAGAGTTGGGTGTCAAAGTCTTGAGAAAGTTATAGGTTCAATCACTTTCTAAGTCACATAGTGAGTTCCTTTGGGACTCCTATGAAATAGACTATGACAAGACCCTTAATGATCTTATCTATTTGCTTGGTGCTGCTAAATCAGAAATGATTTAGTGTACTAGTAAAGCAAATTTGATTAGGAGATCAACTTCCCAAAACTTTATGTACAGGGATAATAGTGACACAGGAAATCCAGAAATGCATTCTCTTCCCAATGGAAAGGGATTGGCCATAGTCAACTTGGTTGACCGAATGGTAAAGAGAAAGGCTAAGTCTGAGATAGTCTCATGTACTATTACCTAGGGGTCCATATGTTTCTATTGCCAAAGGAAGGGGCTTTGGTTACGAAGCTGCCAAACTTACCTAAGGATGATAAAGTCAATAAGTTTGACTTTATTTCAGGTAAAGTCCATTGTCTAACTCTATTAAGTTCCTACTTGGAGATTCTTATTACATGATGTGGCTGGGTCACATGTTGATGTTTTAAGAATCAAAGAAAAGTAAAGAAACTTAAAGGAAGTATATGTTGATTCTGATCGCGAAGATGGATTTCAATCGCATGGTTCGGTGATCAGAATTTTAAGCACGTGCTTAAGAGTTATGATAGATTTCTTAGGAATAGATGACAACAAGTTTTCATATACATCTTCATTGTAAGGATTAGTTTTTCCGCAAAGTTTTAAAATAAAAGAAAATTTTTTAATTTTATTTATTTTAAAAATATCCTTACAATGGCATTTGGGAAAAAGATGTTATTTATATGATTCATATGATAGCAATATTGGAAATATGAATTTGATTCTTTCATTTGTGGTAGTGTCTAAATTTACCAAATAAGGAAAGATTCTCATTACCCAAGTTTCAGTTGGATAGAAACTTGGAATCATGCAAGTTGTATCGTATGATGAATGAGAACTTTCAAGTATTGGAAAATTAAGACTAATTACCTGTTTACATGGATGTGTGAGTCAAGTGAAGGACTAAGGGATCTAGTACACATTCTTGTGCACTAGTCAAGTCCACCACAAACGATCGATAAGATTATTCGTTATAATTTACTAAAGCTCAGTAAATATGGTTATACTTACAAGCTTAAAGTGTAATTCTGAGACATTGGAAAAGGTTCCAATGTAAGGCAGAGCGAATAAGTAGAATCAAATTAGGCAGAAGGATAAAAGTTTCTCAAATCTGAAAAGATGGGAGAGTACTTTAGTATCAGTTTTTATGATCATCTTAATGATTTAGAGACCTTATAACAATTCATCCTCTAAGTGCCTTCTTATAGCTTAGAAGAGGAGCTATGAATTGTTGAAGTGGTTAAATCAAGAAGATGATTCATACTTCATTCCAAAAACAATTCTTAGAATCATACTCCAAGATTGTAACTTGAGTGACATGTCTTAAAGAAGGTTTAAAACACTTGTCAAATGTAAAAGTAAAAGTTTTCTACTCTTGTACATTTGAAATTGGTAAGTTGTGATGTTTTGGATAAAACAAAGACCAACTTAGGCAAATTTTGTGAAGTGTTTGTCTTGATTAGAATCCACACTATCTCTTGAATAACTGACAAGAAAGTCTTATATGTCAAGAGGACAGTGGAAGTCTTAAAAGTCTTGAAAGTCTCAAGAACTAATCAAGAATAAAACCTAAAGTTCTTCACTAGCACACGACTTGAGGTTCATAACCTATCATGTTGACATATTCTGTGCCCATTCCAATTAAAGTTGGCTTTGCATATGAGTTCTTAGAGTTCTCAATTGGTTGCACAACAACTTGGAAGCAATGGCAGGCCCTTGAGCTGCCAGGTGGCAAGAGATTAAGATTGAGTTCAGTCCATATGAGTTTGGATTTGTCATTATCCTTGTCTTGTGACTATGGTTTTGACAATTCACATGGATAAGAACACATACACCATTAAATCTAAGTGTCATAAGGTTTCTCTCCGATTCATGAAAATGATGGTGAGGAAACACTTTCACTAAGTAGATTTTAGCTAGATAGAAATTGTGATATTTGCATTCTCAAAGTCGTTAGTGGAGCGTGTGTGGTTTACCGGCACACTAACCTGGACTTGTGAGAAGTGGAAAAGTTCTAAACAATCGAGACTATGATTACGACATCCCTTTTCATAGTTTTTCAAATTGTTTAGACACACAAGTGTGCTATCTAAGGCAAGGTGTATGATTTTGATAAAGTTTTATCAAAACAATCTAGTATCAGAAATCTGAACTTTGGTAAGAAAGTCAGCTAATTTCTGAGTACATGTCAAAGCTAGTGGGAGCATAAGTGGTATGCTATTAATCATCATGTTAATGGGAGCATGATAATTATGATAAAGGTTGCAAGTTAGCAATGTTAATTATAGAAAACAAAAGGTCTCAATTGGGAAAAAGTTGTTTTTCTATAATTAAGGGAGAGGAAATTATACTTCATCTCAAATCTAAAAGTTTAGATTGAGGTTTTAATCGTATTTAGTCAAGGATATATATATATGTATATATATATATATATATATATATATATATATATATATATATATATATATATATATGAATTTCATGTTGGAATGGCTCAACATAAGGAAATTCTATATATGGGTTCATTATTTGTGTTCTAAAATTCGATTATGATTACGACATCCCTTTTCATATCTGAATTATGAGAACTTGGCAAATAGAAATGGAAATATTATAGCAAAAGATTGGTTTAGTCTTTATGTGAGACATCATGAATCGTGTCCCATATGCTTCGGATATAGGATCGATTACATGTGCTATATTCATCCTTTCTAAAATTTTCCAAATGCCTGGGGCATTAAGAAGGGAAAAGGTCTAGAATTGGATATGACTAAAATGATTAAGCAATTGTTGAGGACAATCTAAGGTTTACCAAAGATTGGTTGCTCAAGGATAGTTGGAAGTATACTGTTAATATTGGAAGGACCATATTGACATAGTCTGACAAGAGGCAACTCCTGTTCAGAAGTGATAGTCAAAATGGAATATAGAAATGTTTCAAAGTTAGAAAGTATTAAAGTATTCAATCTGTAAAATTAGGAAACTTAATGCAAGAAGGATGTTTTTCAAGGAGTTGATCTCCTTTGTAATACTCTGTAATGATTTTTGCCAAGTCTTTGTGAATTTGTGCATAATCATTATAAGAGGATCAATGCATATAAGTTTAGAATCTAACCGATTTTAGTAAATGGCATGAATTTGGAATTCTTGCATTTGCAGTAAGGAATTGGGACTATGAAATGAGAATCATTGAAGTTATGTTCAACTGATCTATTTCGCAAAGTAAAGATCATAGACAAACATAGTGTGCATACTTAGTGTGTGGCATGACTAGTGTTTAGAAAACATAGTGTACATGCTTGGAGCATGGTACAACTAGTGTTTTAATTCAAGTATAAAGTTGATAAAACCAAAACAATGAATAATGAGTAATCAGTATGGTGATAAATAAAAGTGTTTATTTATATTCATAGGGTTTGATACCATATTTTATTCATTTATTCTTGTGTTTCACTTTGCATGTTTTGACTTCCAGAATAAACTAGGTTATTCTTCCGGAATGACTAAGTCATTCAAACCATCCACAGTCGGTCATATGTTGGAAGTAGATATGAATCAAGACTGTCATGGGTTGGTTTGTAGAGGTCCGAGTTGGTGGACAAAGTTGTGCTAAAACACTCATGAGTGCTCATAAATTCTGAGTATTGGATTCAACCTGCGCTCATTGGAATCACTTCATGGATTTTATCACGAGTGATCATGAGACGATAATATCTTATATTCTTCAAACCTAGAGATATGAGTTGTTACTATGAGTTGGTTGTACATTGATTGCACGAAAATGCATTCGTAACTCGGTGTTATAAAACGTGCCTTTGTGTATGATTTAACAAGTAGTAGAACAAGCCATATGAGTCGAAGTTTATCCATTCCTTTTACCTTTGGGATAAAAGCGATATCTGTGGGCCCCTTGATGATTTAATGATGACACATGTGAGTGCTTGGCCAAGCCAGGACTGATTTGATTTGTTCAGTCAGTCAGTCGTCATGAATCGGAAATCGGGAAAAAACAAATGGACAGAGAGAATGATTATAATCCATGTCTCAGTCCATATGATATCTAGAATGGAGGAATATATGATCCCTTATCTAATGGACAAGTTTGTTGAAAAAGATCAGAGTTCGACAGCGGCTTTAAGAGCTACGATTGCCAGTTAGGTTTTTGAAGTCATACTCAATAGTAGTTTTAGACTTATCCAAGTGGGAGACTGTTGGATTAATGTCTAAGTCCATAACTATATTTCGTATGTACTTGACGCGACCCGGCATGGTCCATTTGGGTTGCACTTCACCAGCACAATTTATATGGATAGTCTTTTGAGAATAGAATATTTATGATTTATATTAATATATTATAAGTAAAAACCCTGCGTTTTTATATAGATGATAAGACTTATTCGGGTTTTTCCGTGCTCTCGAGATGCTTTCAGCCTTTCTCGAATTTGTACTAAGTCATAAGTGATAACCTCTCCTCGGAGCGCTGCATTGGGTCTGCTTAAGTGTTTCTCATTTGATTAGATCGGTAGGGAACATATGGTTTCGGTTTACATGGCTAAACTTATTCGGATGATGGAACATTCACTCACTCTCTTGGGTAGCCTTAACCCGAAGTTCATGATAGGACTGGTACCTGGTCCATCTATCATTAACTTGCGCATGTAGGTCGTATGTACTTAAGGTTGGCAAGACAGTTGGATGGGTGACTTTGCCCCAAGTCCACAACCAGACAAGGAATAGGAAATAGGGCGGAAACACACATCCAATGTCCGTAGAATCTTAATTATACATTATCCTCGTGTATATACTTAGTAGTGATAGACTAACCGTATTCGTCCCAAGATTCTGTGATTGAACTTTATCTGCTGCATGAAGGGTCTCCTGGAAATACTTGTGGTAAGGTTTCAGAAGGTATAATACTTCTCTGGTGAGTGTTTTGGGGTTTCACAGCAAGAGATGAGCCGGAGGTCCGTGTCTGATCTGTATTTATGAGAGACGAAGGTTTCGATATACGGTGGGTTAGGTGAAGGGTCCTTTCGTAGCCGTTAAATCGGGAAGGTGAGGACTATACCAATCGAAATTGAATGATGACAATAGTATCTTTTAACTATGAGGCTTAAAAAGGTGGGATGATAGTGAGTCTTAAATAAGGTTTTATACGTCGGGAGTTATTTATCTTAGTTCTGAGTGTATCGTGTTCCGGTTGTTTATGGTGTTCTGAAAACAGGTTAATAACGAGAGTCTATATATGATAAACTTATGAATTTTTTAGTATTGCTCCCAATGAAATAATATGCATGTCCCTTTTATTTGTATGATTTTAGCATATTTAGTTTTTAGGGGAAGGTTTTAAGCCTGATGCAGGTCCACACCACATCATTGCAAGGAAAGTTTGGACCGCAAATAAATCTCTCGACTAGTGTAATCACTAACTCATGGGGTCGGGCCTACACATGGAGGGGAGTAACACCAACGCATACTCATAGACCTAATCTACAAAGTCTTGTGAGTAAAATGAACTCTGCTTACGATAATACGTCCCTAAATGGCGAATTGTTGTTGCTGATGGCGACTCCATCCCTCGATCAATGCTACCCAGGCTATGTGAGGAGAGTTGTCGACCTCTGGCTCTACCTCTGACTCTTATCCTCATCACTCACTAACTCTCTGGGTTCGGAAAGTAGGGGTTTCCTGGTATGTAAGATTTTGTCGTGCTGTCCGTGCGAGAATAGGGGTGGGAGAGGTAATTAATAGGCATCTAATCCTATAATTAATTACTTACAGGGGGTGATCCTTATCAGTCATGTCTATAATCACATAGTGCATACCAATTATACATAATCTGAGATAAAATAGACCTTCGAATAAATGACTCTACTCTAAGTCCACAACAAAACAAGGAACAAGAAGTAGAGCAATAGTCATAGACTATGAGTCTATAATATCTTCAATTATAACCTTAGCATATGCACTCAGTCATTATAGACCTACTAATAGGGGTCTTTAGTTTTCACATAAGTTGGTTATAGTATCACCAAATACTCCTATAGTAGTTTTAATGTTTGTCTTATGTTTTCAGCGTTTGATTATAAAGAGAATTCGTAAGTTTTTAGACTTGTTGCAACACCACAACCATTCCCAGGCATATGCTAATCAATTCTGGGTCAGACATAGTTGATCAGGCTATGTCATTCCCAGACCTGACTATACATCCCCAAGCCTACTTGTGCCATTCAACAATCATTACTTTTGTATTGTTCTAGAATTATGCTGACCTTAGTATGTATGCATGCATGTATACTTTTAACAAGAAACTGTTTATTTCTAAAAGTATAGTTATTTGAAAATGTTAAATCAGAGACGTTTTCCCAATGCATTTATAGTTTTTATATCTTATGTGGTTCGATATACTTAGTTTTCTATAAACAATGCTCTGATACCAATCTGTCACACCCCCAAACCAAGGATGGCGGAAACGTCCGGGGGTGGAGGACTTCATGTATAGTATCACAACGAGTATAATACTGCTCAAAGTAAATACAACCATCATAAATATGATTGAAAAAGTTACACCAAAGTATATGTTTACAGTTTTCAAATCAATTACATTATGATGACAAAATGAACTGTTTGACGATTTATTGTCCCATCCTCAAAATGCTGTTGGTTTTCCTGTTTCACTGATTTCCTGAGAATACAAGTAGTTTTGAAAAAGTGTCAACACTTAAGTTGGTGAGTTCATAAGAGTTTTGTTTGAGAAAGAAACCGTTTTCCTTATAAAAGCGACAAAGTATGTTTCCAGAAAATCCATTATTTTCTTTATTAAGTGTGAAACGAATGCTTCTATGTTATGCGGTAATGAACCCTGGAAAGACCCATAGATTCCTTCTATAATCACTCAGCGTATATAAGTTATATAAAAAATAAGTTAAATAAACCGTTGAATATAATGGGTCTGCCCTAGGTCCCACAACCAAACAAGGAACATAAGTTAAGGCGGGCCCACCAGTTCTAAGTCGATTATGACAAGATTCTTATATAACTCTAGCATATACACTTAGCAATTATAGTTGAAACCTAACAATTCTAGATGAAATGTAGTTTTAATAAAGATATGTTTCCAAAGAAAACCCAATATTTTCTTAATTAAGTGTGAAATGAATGCTTCTATGTTATCCGATAATGAACCCTAGAAGGACACATAGATTCCTTCTATAATCACTCAGCGTATATAAGTTATCTAAAAGTTAAGTTAAATAAACCGTTGAATATAATGGGTCAGCCGTAGGTCCACAACCAAACAAGGAACAGGAGATAAGGCGGGCCCACCAATTCTAAGTCGATTATGACTAGATTCTTATATAACTCTAGCATATACTGTTAGCAATTATAGCTGAAACCTAACAATTCTAGATGAAACGTACTTTTAATAGAGATATGTTTCCAAGGAAAACCCAATATTTTCCTTATAAAAGTTAGGTAGTCCTAAATCCCAGGACTGAAAATAAACCCTTTTTGATATAAAAAGTGTTCAAGTATTTTTCCATACTTAAAGTAATTCCAGTGAGTTAAATCGACATAATTCGCTAATTTAAAAGTAGAACCCGTAAATCTTATGATTTGTTAATACCACATGTGAGTTATTATAACCATACTATGACTCAGACGGCCTCGTAATACGACGTTCTTCAGGCGTCGCACGTTAAATGACACTTGTCACCTCAGACCTGCCGGTCTAGCTGTTGCATGCAGCTCTGGTGTGGGTTTGTCAGACCCAATATAGATCTATACATAACTATCACGCTCTCCCTACAAGAGACTCTGGTTACAATTTACAGGACTTTTGACTTTGTTACCATGAAGGTAACATGAAGGGGACGTCACACAAATTTATTCATTAACAGATTTACGTGAACTGAACTGAAAACCTTTGGTAAATAAGTTTGAAATGAAAATGATACATAAACTATACCTATTATAGTTTATCCAAAACGTATGTAATGTAAAAGAACCTCTTTTATGAAAATACATTAGTGCTATGAGTCCATAAACTACTAATATTATCTAGTATATGAAAAACTCATTTGTTTTGAGAGTAAAACCTTTCTCATGTAATAAAAATCCATAAACTATGCTTATTATAGCTTATTATAGGTGTTCGAATGAATAAGGAATCGTTATCATGAATGACTAAATTTCAGTTTATGATGATAAACTAACAAGAAAATACATTCAATATTTAGAACATATTGTTATACACTTTGCTCAACATAATACGAAGTGTTATGAAAGTTATAAGTTGTTAACTAGTTTTTTAAACCTCTCTGCACTGTTTTACAAAAATCATACGAAGTCGAAAACTAAATCCGTAAATTCTGAGAGTTCATAAAATTTGTCTAGTTTATTCATAAGTTTTATTATGATTTTTGGAAGTTTTTAACTTGTGTTAAAATGTTCGTATTCACAGATTGGTCCGAATTCGTTTCTGAAAATGATAGGCAGTTTTGTAAAAATCACCATAAATCGTAGAAAAATCGTATGGAGATGTGCAAGTAGTCATTTTAAAGGTATTCACCTGAACTATTTTCATATTAAACATTTTTGAAATATATTAAGTTTAAGATAGTCAAAACAGTCCGTGAATAATACTCAACTTTTCTGATGAAAGCTGTTGTTTGAGTTTAGTTGTGTTCTTGGTGTTTGAACTTGTATTCCCCCCTAAAACTTGAAGAAAACATGAAAATGTAGGGTTATGAACTCACCTTGAGTGATTTCAATAGATGGATGATGAAGAAAGGTAGTGTTCAACTCAAGAACACTTATATGATGCTTGAAGATTCGAAGATCTAACAACAAATATGACGATATTTGTGTAAGGAACTCATGATTTGAGTGAAGAAGTGTAAGGAAATCAAGTGTGGGAAGAGATTTACTTACCAAGGTAGATGAAGAACTTGAAAATCAGCTTTAAATCTCGAAATTTAGAGAGAGAAGTGAGAGATAATGAGTTTTTGCTTCTTGGTGAAGTATGAGCGAATGGGAGGAGTGATAAGGGTTTTTCTACCCTTGAGTCAAAGTGCTTGGCTGGAAAGAGGGGAAAAGGACAATGTAATGACCAGGTATGCTAGAAGGACAAGGGATGGTCATTGAGTAGGCATGGGTGGTTGCTTGTGTCATAAACTAAAGAAAAGTCAACACTCTACCTCTAGTACTTCACCCACTCTTCTTGGATAAGATTTATCCCCAAAAAAGGTGATTAATTTATAAATATGGGGCCTTATTTGTTAAAAAATTTTTGGGTGAAAATCACGTGTTAAAATGATGAAAAACGGGCCTAAAACGAAGTCGTAGTCGAAAACCGGGTGATTTTGGGCGTCCTGCGAGACCTCTCAGTGCTGGGCCGAGGTTTCGTCCCTTCTGTTTATGGACGGAAGGCGAAAGTGGTTTGGACCCGAAATGGAGCAAAGGCGAAGGTAGAGTTCGGTCTGAGAGGACCTTCGGGTTTGGTCTGTGCGAGGTTTGGGCCCGAGACTTCGGGTTCGGTTCATAGCAGCTTCGGTCCCTTCATGGACCTTCGGCCCTTTAAGAGGGGTTTAGGGTCCTTAAGTATATTTTACCTGTTTTTACCCCGTTTTAAGCGATTTTTGACCTGGTTAAGGGTCGGGATGGCCCAAAAGACTATAAAAAGTTAAAGGAACTTTTGAGAGAGATTTGGGAGAGATTTCACATACTTGGAGAGATTTTAGAGAGATTTAAAATATAGAGAGATGGAGTGAAAGAGATTGGGAGAGGTTTCTTTTGTGACCTTTTTGAGTGTTTGGCTTCGCAAAGCTAGGTTCGTAAACCCCGTTAAGCCATGTTTAAGGATCTTACACACTCCCGATGAGTATGTAACATTGTTTTATCGGTTTGGTTCATTACTTACCACAGTTTTAGGTTAAGGAAATCTAGATATACGAACTTTTCAATTGATGATTTCTCATTACGTTAAGGAAATCCCTAGTACACAAGGGTTAATTGAGTCAACCGGTTTGACTTGTTGACTTTAGTTGACTTTGACTTGACCGGAAATTGACGGTTGTCACACATGTCAACAAGAAACGCATAGCCCAACTCCAAAAAGGTGGAGTGTTGGAGTCATTCGACCTTAGGGACGATGACGTGTGCGATTCTTGTTTACTTGGGAAGATCGCCAAGTCACCCTTCACTGGTACTTGTAAAAGGGGTGAGGGTTTATTGGATCTCACACACACCAATGTGTGTGGGACCTTTAGATCCACCACAAGGCTGATGGGTTTTGAGCAATGCTAACACTCCTAAGTGCACATGCAACCCTAGAAAACATTGGATCTATGTTTGTCTAAGATACATGCAAAATACTTTTTCCAAGGTTCATAAATCTATCTAGCATAAATGGGGAACTTTATAATATAAAAGATAGATAGAACTACATACCTTGTTGTTGTTATGATTCCTTGAAACCTTGAGAGCCTAGCACCCCAAGTGTGATGCCTCAAATGCTTCACACAACACCAAATGCTTTGGAATAACTTTGAGAGAATGTGTAACACTCTAAAAAGCGATCAAGCCCTCTTGTCACTATGTGTGTCGCCGATTTTGGTGAGTATGATGGTCTTTATATAGTGTGTCACATCTAGGGTTAGACCATGTAAACCCTAATGTGGCACGACTCTTCATTTCCATGACCCATGGGTTTGTAACTCCCATGGAGCATCCAATGGGTTTAACCCAACTTGATTATCCATGGAGCCTTTTAGTCCACTATATAAGTTATGGATGATTTATATAATCAACCCATATATTTAATTAGTCACCATTTGATCACTTAATTAATTCTAGATTAATTCTTGATCAATACTAATTAAATAATACTATTAATATATTAGAACTTATAATATATTAATAAACAACAAGTGTTAATTCTCTCATTTAGTCTATCCAAATGCATGATGCCACGCAACCCAAATGAACCATGCCGGGTCGGGTCAAGTACAAACCATAAATAGTTACGGACTTAGACACCTTATCCAACAGTCTCCCACTTGGATAAGTCTAATAACTATAACTGCAAGTATGACTTCAGGAACCGATCGACAATCGTAGCTCTTTTCAAGGTTTCTCGGAACTGAAAAGATGATGATACGCCATTTCAGATAAGTGATCATAGAATCCTCTATTTTAGATATCTGCCTGACAAATACATGGAACAGTGTCTTACCTTTTGTCCAGCAGTTTGTTTCCCGATTTCCGATTTGTTTGACATAGAACTTAATTGAACACATCAACTTAGTTCTGACCGGGCCTGGTACATGAGTCAAAACAAAATCATCGAGGGGCCCATATATCGCTTCTAATCCAAGAAGGAACAGATAAACTTCGACTCCTATGCTTGATCTGCTACTTGTTAAATTACACACAACCGCACGATTTATAACATCGAGTTACCAATGCGTTTTCGCAAGATCAATGCATAACTAACTCATAGTTAACAATTCATATCTCTAGGTTTGAAGACTTATATGATATTACCGTCTCACGATCACTCAAGATAAATTCCATGAAGTGATACAAGTGAGTGTGGGTTGAATCAAATACTTAGAACTTATGAGCAATCATGAGTGTTGAGGCCATGTCCAACATCTTAGACCTCTACAACCAACTCATGACAGTCTTACTTCATATCTACTTCCAACATATGACTGGCTGTGGATAATTTGAATAATATGTAAAACTCAACATAAATATTATGGAAGTCAAAACATGCAAAAGAAATACTAGTAAACGATTGACAAGGGATATCAACACTTTACTCATAAATAAACACAACTTTTATTCATCATCAAATGTCAATTACACTTTACAAATTTCAAAATTATCTAACTACTAAAACTAATATCATCCTTCAGCCCTATGCTCCTTGCATGCTGGAGATGCTTAACCTTACCCAGTCCCTTCGTGAGGGGATCTGTCGGGTTCTCATCCGATGATACCCTCTTTGCCACGAGGAGTCCTTCTTCTATACGATGTCTGATGAAATGGTATTTTCTGTCAATGTGCCTGGATCTCCCGTGATCCCTAGGTTCCTTTGCTAAGGCAACTGCACTTTCACTATCACAAAAAATCTCTATGGGCTCCGCTATAGCTGGTACAACTCCAAGGTCTCCAATGAAGTTCATTAGCCATATAGCCTCCTTTGCTGCCTTGCTTGCCGCTATATACTCTGATTCGCAAGTGGAATCAGCCACTGTCTCCTACTTGGAACTTTTCCAAGAGATTGCTCCTCCATTTAAGGTAAAGACCCAGCCCAACTGAGAGCGAAAATTATCCCTATAAGTCTGGAAGCTAGCATCACTATACCCTACAACTCACAAGTCATCATTCCCACCAAGGGTAAGGACCCAGTCCTTAGTCCTCCGCAGGTACTTGAGAATGTTCTTTACCGCTGTCCAGTGAGCCTTACCAGGGTTCCCCTGATACCTGCTAACCATGCTTAAAGCAAAGGCTACATCAGGATGAGTGCAGGTCATAGCATACATGATCGAGCCTACTGCAGAAGCATAAGGTACTCGACTCATTTATGCTATCTCAACCTCGGTACTCGAGCTCTGAGTCTTACTCAGTTTAGCGTTACTCTGGATAGGTAACTCCTTTTTCTTGGAATCTTGCATGCTGAATCTCTTCATCACCTTCTCCAAGTCTGTACTCTGACTAAGCCCAATTAGTCTTTTACTCCGGTCTCTCAGAATCCTTATCCCTAGAATATAGGCAGCTTCTCCAAGGTCCTTCATAGCGAAGCGCTTCTCAAGCCAGGACTTAACTTCCTACAAGGTTGGGATGTCATTTCCTATGAGTAGTATGTCATCCACATACAGTACCAAAAAGCTAACTATACTCCCACTAGCCTTGACATATACACAAGATTCATCTTCACTCCTCGAGAAGTCAATCTCTTTGACTTTCTCATCAAAGCAAAGATTCCATCTGCGAGGTGCTTGCTTTAATCCATAGATGGATTACTCAAGCTTACACACTCTATTAGGGTACTCTATGCTGACAAAACCCTCTGGCTGATTAATGTAAACATCTTCAGCCAACTTTCCATTAAGGAAAGCAGTTTTGACATCCATTTGGCATATTTCATAGTCATGAAATGCAGCAATGGCTAACAATACCCTAATAGACTTAATCTTGGCTACTGGTGAAAAGGTCTCATCATAGTCAAATCCTAGAGTTTGAGAAAAGCCCTTTACAACCAGTCGTGCCTTATAAGTGTGTACATTACCATCCATGTCGGTCTTCTTCTTGAAGATCCATTTGCACCCAACTGTCTTACGACCTGGCACATTGTCAACCAAGTCCCAGACATGATTGTCATACATGGACTGTATCTCGCTATCCATTGCCTCTTTTCATTTAACAGACTCGGGGCCTGCCATGGCTTCCGCATAGCTGTTAGGTTCATCCAGACTTACCAATGTCCAATCCTTGATAAGTGTCTCACCTTCCACAGTAATATGGAAACAATAGTAATGCTCAGGTACATTCCTAACCCTTGTGGAACGCCTCAGAGGTACAATTGGAGGTATAATTGGATCAACAAGATTTGCCTCCTCAAGTTGACTGCTAGGGTTTGAGGTTCCTTCACCACTTGACTCTTGAATTTCTTCAAGGTCAACTTGCCTCCCTCTGTTTCCTTGGCTTATGAACTCTCTCTCTCTCTCTCTCTCTCTCTCTCTCTCTCTCTCTCTCGAAAGACAACCCTTCTTTCTACAAAGACCACATTTTCACTAGGTCTATAGAAGAGGTAACCAAAGGATTTTTGTGGGTAGCCGATGAAAATAAACCTCTCACTTCGAGGTTCGAGCTTGTCGTGAGTCTCGCGTCTCATGAAAGCCTCGCAATCTTAAATCTTGATGTGGGCTAGACTAGGAACTTTTCCATTCCACATCTCGTGAGGTGTTTTGGCAACCTTCTTTGTAAGGACCAGATTAAGGACATGGGCGACAGTCTCTAAGGCATACCCCCAAAATGAGATTGGTAGTGTAGCTCGACTCATCATGGAAAGAACCATGTCCAACAATGTTCGATTACACCTCGCATCTACACCATTCAACCATGGTGTCCTGGGAGGTGTCAATTGTGAGACAACCCCACATTCCCTCAGATAGTCGAAGAACTCTGTACTAGTTGAAAAACTTTGTACTAAGATACTCACCACCACGATCGGATCGAAGCATCTTAATGTTCCTGCCCAATTGATTCTCGACTTCCTGTTTAAACTCTTTAAACCGTTCAAAAGTCTCTGACTTATGCTTGACTAAGTAGACATATCCATATCTACTGTAATCATCACTAAAAGTCAAATAATAACGATTAGCATCCCTTGTGGCATGTTTGAAGGGTCCATACACATCCGTGTGTATAAGATCCAACAAACCTTCACCCCTCTCACAAGAACCAGTGAAGGGTGACTTAGTCATTTTTCCAAGTAAGCATGATTCACAACTATCATCTGACTTTAGGTCAAATGATTCCAAAACTCCATCTTTTTGGAGTTGGCCTATGCGTTTCTTGCTTATATGTCCAAGACGACAATGCCATAATGATGCTTTATCCAAGTTATTATCATTTATAGAATCAATACACGACACATTATTTCCTAAATTATCTACAACAGACACAGCTTCATACACACCATCACAAGGTAATGCTTTAAAATAAAACACATTATTAAAGAAAGCATTTATTCCACCAATTTCATTATCAAAAGAAAAGGTAAAACCTAGTTTGTACAAAGCATGAAAGGAAATAACATTTCTTACCATTTCTGACGAAAAACAACATTTATTCAAATCTAAAGTAAACCCACTACTTAGCAACAAAGTATAAACTCCAATCTTGGTGACAGGTGAAACTTTCCTATTTCCCATGATCAAGTTTATCTTTCCATGCTCCACATTCTCACTTCTTCTTAGTCCCTGCAAGTCAGAACAAATATGAATACCGCAACCGGTATCAAGGACCCAAGATTTAGAATAGAGTGAATTATTAGATAAGATAGTGTAAATACCTTCATGGTTGGGTTTCACTTTCCTATCCTTCAAATCTTGTTGGTACATTGGACAGTTCCGCTTCCAATGTGCCTTTTCATGGCAGTAGAAGCATTCAGCCTCTTTGGGATCAGAAGAAGGTGTAACGAAACCTTTCTTGGTTCCGCTAGAAGAGGAGCCATCAAGGGTCTTACCCTTGGTACCCTTCGAAGGGGTCTTCCTCTTCTTACCTTTCCCTTTCCCGATTACTAGGACAGTTGCAGAGTTTGGAGTAGGAGTAGAGGTGGTAACAACTGACTTACCTTTAAGACCTGATTCTGCGGTCTTAAGGAGTCCCTGAAGTTTGCTGAGGGTGACTTCTTCCATGTTCATCTGGTATGTCATGTGGAATTGATCATAACACGATGGTAAGGAGTGCAAAATGATATCTATTGCTAACTCCTTTGGGAAGTTCACATTCAGCTTCATCGGACGGTCCACATACCTTTGCATTTTCTGCATGTGGCCTGTGATGGGTTCACCATCTTTCATTCGGGTTGTTATTATGGAGGAGATGGTTTTATATCGCTCTTGACGAGCACTCTGATGTTAGCGGTCCATCAAATCTTGGTGCATCTCAAAAGGATAGTAGTCCTCATAGGACTTTTGGAGCTCAGCTGCCATAGTGGCCATCATGATGCATGCCACTATGGTAGCATCTCTTTCATGTATCTCATATTCAACAAACTCCTCAGGTGTAGCAGTTGGCTTAGGCACCTTGAGCTCCTTGTCGAGAACATATCGCTTGTTCTCGTATCGAGTGACCATCCTGATGTTTCTGATCCAATCAGTAATGTTGGATCCATCAAAGATGACTCTCCCATAAAGCTTCATGAGAGAGAAGGAGCCTGTAGGGTTTGAGCCAGGAGTAGCATTGTTGGAAGACATCTGAAAAGAAGAAAACAAGTTTAGTTTAGATATAGAGAAAGTCCTTAATAAAACACCCAAATGTAATATTAAGGCTAGGATCCAATCACAATATATTATAACTTAGAAGAGGGATGACGTAATCCATGCTATAACATATTTGAAAGGTAGGTGAATGACGAGTCACCAATTTCCACCATGAAAATGAAATATAAATTATTAGGTTTTATTTGGTTTTTAGAAATTCCTAGATTCCTTTGAGATTCATTGAGCTTTTCAATGGCATGTTTCAATCTCGAGTGTGCCCTTCATGTTTTGTGACTGGGATACCGAGGATCACAAAACAAGGTGTGAAGTAACCATGCAAATTACTTGGTATCCTTAATGTTTTTCCACTTAATCGATGTGCCGGTAAACCACACGCGCTCCACCAACCTTATGAAAAAACCTTAAGTCACCCTTTGCCTACCTTGTTAAGTCCAAGTTAGTGTGTCGGTAAACCACACACGCTCCACCAACGACTTAATTGAAGTGCAAAGTGTAATTTCATGGATAGCACCTTATTCGCATTTTTCCTAAAGTAACTAAGATTGAGAATTTATAAAACATTTAGTTAATTTTTAATAATCATTATACTTTTTAATGAGAATTTTAAGTCACTGTCCTACCCGTTCGGCTAACGACCCTCCACCAGTCAAGGAAGCGGTGGGTGAGAGTGGACACCCATTAAGTTGCCATTTTATAGGCAACAACCTTATACCCCCCTTATAGGCCGGCTTCGTGAATGAGGCCTACTAACGGTAAAACGACTTGATCTTATATATATATATATATATATATATATATATATATATATATATATATAACTTATAATATTATAAAGTATAAGGGTTGAATTTTAACATTTAAAATTCTAGGAGTTGGAACTAAAGTTAATTAGGTGATTTTACAAGTTCCAAAACTTAAGGGCAAGTTTTGTAACTTAACAAAACTCTTCAGTTCATAACTTATGAGATTAATTGGTTCATTAAAATGAGTGACTCTTCATTTTATGTAACCTATGTGTTTCTTTAATGGACATAAAAGATAAAACTTTTGGTAATCCATAACTTGAGGACAAATTATGGATTCCATTAAAATACATAATGATCAAGAATTAAAACTAGCAAGAAGTTGCAAATAATTCCTATGATCATCTGAACTCATAAGAACATGAATATGAAAATCAAAATTTCAAGAACACATAAAATCATGGAATTTTAATATTAGCCATTGTAAATGGATTAGAACAATCATTACACCATCTAAAACAGGTTTAATAACACCAAAACAGCTTAGGGTAATGTTTCTAGTCCATTTCCAGCAGCAAAAGTCGAAAAACTGCATTCTAAGGCTCCTATTCGTCGAGTGCACGAACCTACTCGACGAGTAGGATGAGTTTTCACATGAACTCGACGAGTCCCCCCATGGACCTGGCGAGTTCAGCATGCAGACAACAAAAAATCGACTTTTTTTCACTATTTTGCATCAAGTATCAAGCAAGCAAGCCTAGGCTCTGATACCATTGATGGGTTTTGAGCAATTCTAACACTCCTAAGTGTACATGCAACTCTAGAAAACCTTGGATCTATGTTTGTCTAAGATACATGCAAAATACTTTTTCCAAGGTTCATAAACCTATCTAGCATACATGGGGAACTTTATAATATAAAAGATAGCTAGAAATACATACCTTGTTGTTGTTATGATTCCTTGAAACCTTGAGAGCCTAGCACCCCAAGTGTGATGCCTCAAATGCTTCACACAACACCAAATGATTTGGAATAACTTTAAGAGAATGTGTAACACTCTAAAAATCGGTGAAGCCCTCTTGTTACTATGTGTGTCGCCGATTTTGGTGAGTATGATGCTCTTTATATAGTGTGTCACATCTAGGGTTAGACCATGTAAACCCTAATGTGGCATGACTCTTCATTTCCATGACCCATGGGTTTGTAACTCCCATGGAGCCTCCATGGAGCATCTAATGGGTTTAACCCAAATTGATTATCCATGGAGCCTTTTACTCCACTATATAAGTTATGGATGATTTATATAATCAACCCATATATTTAATTAGTCACCATTTGATCACTTAATTAATTCTAGATTAATTCTTGATCAATACTAATTAAATAATACTATTAATATATTAGAACTTATAGTATATTAATAAACCACAAGTGTTAATTCTCTCATTTAGTCTATCCAAATGCATGATGCCATGCAACCCAAATGGACCATGTCGGGTCGGGTCAAGTACATACCAGAAATAGTTATGGACTTAGACACCTTATCCAACAAAGGGATGCAAGCCGCTTCTATGTAACTTGCACTGATTATTATAGCAGATATGGGTAAATCTACTTAATCAAGCACAAGTCAGAAACCTTTGAAAAGTTCAAAGAGTTTAAGCAGGAAGTGGAGCTGGGCAGGAAAATTAAGATGCTCCAATCCGATCGAGGTGGTGAGTACCTTAGTCTTGAATTCCATGATTACCTCAAGGAATGTGGATTTGTTTCGCGATTGACACCGCCTAGGACACTGCAGTTGAATGATGTGGCTGAGAGGCATAATCGAACCTTGTTAGATATGGTTCGTTCCATGATGAGTCATGCTTCGTTACCTATCTCATTTTAGGGGTATGCCTTAGAGACTGCCGCCCATATCCTTAATGTGACAACACGTAATTCCCATTCTTGTAAAAAAGTCAAACATGGGCAACTAAATTTGTATTCTATCTTTATTAAGTTAGAGTAATGCCTTTTAAAAAGGAGTTTAAACATTTTATGCATAGTTGTGAGTGTTAGAAGGATTACATGCTAAACTGAGAAATCTCGCAAGTTGCTACTTCTCTTTTTAGGCTCGGGCCGCAATCACCTTCGGGCCGTGAACGAGGTCGTGAACGGCTTCGGGTCGTGTAGACCTTCGAACCGCAAACGAGGTTGACGGCCGTGAACCCTTCGGACCGTGAACCCTTGTGTGTATATATATATATATATATATATATATATATATATATATATATATATATATATATATATATATATATATATATATTTCCTTCATTTTTCCTTCATTTCCCACATCTTTTAGCCAAGAACTATCAAACTCTCTCAAGTGTCATCAAGGAAAACTCTCATTTCTCCTCAAAAACGTAAGTAACACATCCTTGTCCTTGTTGTTACTTAGAAACCCTTTGATTTCATCCATGAATCCATCACTTTTTGTTTAGATCTTCATCATTTCACCAAGAACACCAAGAAGATACACTTGTTCTTGGGACGTGAACCCTTCATTAGATCAAGGGTCGTGAACACCTCAAGGTGGCCATGAACACCCCAAAGGGCCATGAACCGTTCTTTGTTGGTCGTGATCATTCTTTATCCTTCTAGATCCGATTCTAACACTTTGTTGTAAGTGTTTGCTAAATCATAAGGCTATTACTTATACAATTTAATTGTTAATCCACTAATTATATATATATATATATATATATATATATATATATATATATATATATATATATATATGTTGTTATAGATGCTAAATAGGATCTATTTGTGCTCGGGACTTCACTCGTGACTTATCATCCTATATCGTACTTTCTATTATTTTACTCACTATCAGGTGAGTTCATACCCCTTAACTTACCTTTTAATGGTTTTAAATGCTTTTATGGGGGGAGGGGGGGGGGAATACAAGTAGAAAACAATATAGTTGTATAATTAATCACATGTGATTTATAACTACCAAACAAAGGAATTTCATATACTTCAAAACTACGTTATCAAACAAACTGTTTCAAATCGTTTTATAAATTGACATCAGGTCATCAATATTTATTCAAATGGTCAAACTCTTTAAATGTTTTACAAAACTCTTTTAAACTTATATATTGTCAAAATCATGTCTATATAGATATAGTTATATAAATAAGGTTGAAAGGGCTTAGGACTGATAACTCGCTTTAATTCCTATTCCTTGTTTGGTTGTGGATTAGGGTATTAGTTGTTTGTCCGAGTGTCGTTTAAATCTTAGTTATATGCACACACACACACACACACACACACACACACATATATATATATATATATATATATATATATATATATATATATATATATATATATATATATAAGTGATGGGTTTGAACCAAAAGAACATCCTATGTGCTCATGCAAACCCTAATGCTTGGATCTAGGTTTCTCTATTGTACATGCAATTCATCCAAGACTTTGTAACCCTAGATCTAGTGTATATAATCGAAATTATCATAACAAATCAGATCTAGATGTTTACCTTGTTGTTGATTAAAGATCTTAAATCCTTGAGTACTTTATCACCTCAAGTGTTGTGCCTCTAATGAATCACAAACACCAATAGCAATTGGAGGAAGCAATAGAGAGAGAGGGGAGAGGAGAATTTCGGATGTAAGACTTCTAGGGTTCAAGTGGCCGAAAATCGCATGCCCAAGGGGTCTTTATATAGGTGTAGGAATTAGGGTTCCAGTGATTATCCTCATCTGGTTACTTAGCCACCAAGCAGCCCAAGGATAATTCTAGAATCCCTTTCATGGGCGAATTCCTAAGGCTTTATCCTAAGAATTTGTCCACCCTATTCATTAGGGTTTCCTTGCCCAACTTTGTAACTATCATATAATTACAGTTCAGCCCCTTAAGTTCCATTAACTTCTTTTGATCACAAAACTAATTCTTAATTAATTATTGACCAATGTTAATCAAACAAACATGATTTCTCTTTTAATATATTATTCTTATAATATATTAATAAACCATAATCACCTCTTTCAATATTATTCCTCCAGTCAAGTTGCTTTGGTGAAGGCAACCCAAAAGGACCATGCACAACCGGGTCAAGTACATACCAAATATAGTTATGGACTTAGACACTAATCCAACAAAAAGTAATTCTAATCAGTGCAATACCTTTAGGGAGCAATGGTGTACAAACATATTCAGTCATTCAATTACAGAGCTTACTAGTAAACTATAATAGGTATAGTTTAGAGGATCACTACTTACTATTTCTAGAACAAGTGAACATTCCTGAAAACAATACATGCATACTATTACTATTTATTGCAAAGCGTACGCACAATAACAAATACAGAAAGGAACACACTATAACAAGTACAGAAAAGAACACACTATAACAAGTACAGAAAGGAACATACACTATAACAAGAACAAGATAACTAAATTTGAGATACTATTTCATGGCATAACAATATTTCTTGTTGTGTCACGTTTTGTAACCAGAGTCTCCTGGAGGGGGAATGTGAGTTTGTGTATAGATCTATATGGGATTGACCATCCCACACCTTGCTGCTAGCTACAGTGGGACCTACAGGTCTACGGGTGACAAATGTCATTTCATTTTCGATGCCTGAAGAACGTCATTTTTACACTAAGTCAATCAAATATGGTTATAATCTCATCACATTTTATCTTAATTAACCCGTGCAATTTTAAAGATAGTTAAAGCATAAGTATTATAATTTATACAATACTACTAAAAGTCTTCATTTTCCATTTCATACATGCGGTGAATTTCTCGCATGAGATAAGCATACTATTTTTATATAAAGATAGTTACTAATATGGAAACATACATTTTATACTATTTCAAGTACAAACATACATTTTACATCACTCTGAGAGAACGAAACACACAAACAGGTCGGTCTTGGAGAGTAGACTACAATTCATTTAAAGGAGAAAATATTCGATTTTCTAGAAAGAATTTCAAAGTAATACAAACATTTTTACAGAAAATTACAAACATTTTCAAGAAACTAATGAAGACATTCGACACTAAATACTTATGAACTCACCAACTTAAATGTTGATACTTGCTTTTAAAATAACTTGTATTCTCAGGGATCCAGTAGACAGGTGCACTGGACCAGGTTTTGAGAAGACTGAGCATGTTCAAGAGTCGTCTTTTATTTTGATGTTACATTTTTGGTGTCTTACTACTATTAAAGAACACACTTGTATTAAAACTATTCTATTAATGCAATGGATTTTGTTGCTTGTTTTACTATTATGCATTGTTATGATAGTGTACATGACGTCCTCCGCCCCAGAACGTTTTTGCCGTTCTGGTTTTGGGGTGTGGCACTTAACCTAGTCCCAACCAAGAAGGTTGCCAAAACACCTCACAAGATGTGGATAGGAAAAACTCCCTCGTTGGTACACATCAAGGTTTGGGGTTGTGAGGCTTTTGTAAGACGAGAGACTCACGACAAGCTTGAACCTCGTAGTGAGCGGTGTATTTTCATCGGTTATCCACATAAGTCCTTTGGATATCTCTTCTATAGACCGAGTAATAATGTTGACTTCGTTACGAGGAGAGGGGTTTTTCGCGAGTGAGAACTGATAAGCCAAGGGGATAGTGGGAGGTAGATCGATTTTGAAGAGCTTCAAGAATCGAACGATGAAGGAACATCTAACACCGACGTTCAACCTGAGGAGGAAACTCCTGTTGAACCAGTTGATGAGTCCCTACCTCTTAGACGTTCCAGTAGAGTTAGTGTTCCACTGGAGTTTTATGGTTTTCATATTACTACTGAAGGTGATACGTTTATTAGTGATAGTACACTAGTAAATTTGGATGAACGTAACAGCTACAAGGAAGCCATGGCAGGCTTGGAGTCTGCAAAATGGAAAGAGGCTGTGGACAGCGAGATTCAGTCCATAAATAACAACCAAGTTTGAAATTTGGTTGACAATGTGACAGGTCGTAAGACGGTCGGGTGCAAATGGATCTTCAAGAAGAAGACTGACATGGATGGGAAGGTACACACTTATAAGGCGTGATTGGTTTCGAAGGGCTTTACTCAAACTCCCGAAGTTGACTATGATGAGACCTTCTCACCAGTTGCGAAGATAAAGTCCATTAGGGTAATGCTAGCCATTTCTGTATTTCATGACTATGAAATATGGCAAATGGATGTCAAAACCGATTTCCTTAATGGGAAGTTAGCTGAGGATGTCTACATGAGTTAGCCAGAGGGTTTTGTTGATGCAAAGCATCCTAATAGAGTGTGTAAGCTTGAGAAATCCATTTATGGATTGAAAAAAGCATCTCACAGATGGAATCTTTGTTTCGATGAGAAAGTCAAAGAGTTTGGCTTCCTGCAAAGCGAGGATGAGTCCTGTGTATATGTCAAAGCCAATAGGAGTATAGTTAGCTTCCTCTCTCCTTAATAGCCATTATGTCCCAATAAATCAACCTCTTTCCTCAATAGCCATCATGTCTAGTCACCAGTGTGAAGGCAACCCAAAAGGACCATGCTACTATTGGGTCAAGTATGTCCCAATTATAGTTATGGACTTAGACACTAATCCAACAATCTCCCACTTGGATAAGTATAATGACTATAAATGCAAGTACGACTTCAGAATCCGATTAGCAATCGTAGCTCTCAAAATCCGTTGTCAACTCTGATCTTATCAATAACCTGTCCTTTAGATAAGGGATCGTATAGTCCTCCATTATCAAGATATCGTGTGGACAATTACATGGAACATAGACATACTTATTACCCAGCAGTTTGTTTCTCGATATCTGATTTGTCAGACATAGAACTTAGTTGAACGCATCAACTCAGTCCTGATGGGCCCGACACATAAGTCAAACAAAATCATCTAGGGGCCCATATATCTTTTTTACCCTCTAAGAATAAAAGGAATAGAGAAACTTTGACTTATATGCATTTACTATTCACTCATCAAATCATACACAACAATGAGTTTTATAACATCAAGTTACTGATGCGCTTACACATTATCAATGCACAACCAACTCGCATACAATAAACCATATATCCTGGTTTAAAGACTATATGATATTATCGTCTTACGATCACTTGTGATAAATTCCATGAAGTAATACAAGTAAGCGTGGGTTTAATCCAATTCTCAAATCTTATTTCATATGCACTCATGAATGTTGCAACAAACTTTTTCTATGTCTAATACACTTTAGACAGTCTACAAACCATTTCACGACAGTATTCTTTCATATATACTTCTAACATATGAACGACTGTGGACAGTTCGAATAATCTTATTATTCAGGAAGTCAAAACACGCAAAGTGAAACAATAGGTAAATAATTAACACAAGACAGTATTTTACTTATAAATAATACTCCTTTATTTAATCATCAAATGTTAATTACAATTTATCTATTACACATTTCAAAACTATCTAATCAAAACTAATATCGTCCCTCAGCCCAATGCTTTTAGTGTGCTACAAGTGCTTAACCCTACTCAGTCCCTTTGTAAGGGGATCTGTTGGGTTCTCTTCTGACAATACTGTCTTTACTACGAGGAGTCCCTCTTCCACTCGATGTCTAATGAAGTGATATTTCTAGTCGATATGCTTGGATCTGCCATGATCCCTCGGTTCCTTGGTTAAGGCAACCGCACCTTCGTTATCACAGAAAATTTCCATAGGCTCCTTTATGGCTGGTACAACTCCAAGGTCTCCGATGAAGTTCTTCAACCATATTGCCTCCTTCAATGCTTCTCTCACCACTATGTACTCCGATTCACACGTTGAATCAGCCACGATCTCTTGCTTGGAACTTTTCCAAGTCACTGCTCCTCCATTCAGGGTAAAGACACAGCCCGACTGAGAGCGATTGTTGTCTCGGTCGGTCTGAAAACTGGCATCACTATACCCTCGTACCCTTAAGTCATCACTCCCACCGAAACTTGGGAATGTAACTTGTATACTCATTTTATCAACTGGCATCACTATATACGAAACTTGTATACTCATTTTAGGAATGAAACTTGTATAGTCATTTTATCAACGAAACATGTATGCTCGTTTTAGCGATGAACATTGTATACTAATTTTATCAATGAAACTTGTATACTCATTTTAGCAACGAAACTTGTTTACTCATTTTAGCAACGAACTTTATTTCCCAAGAGAATATGAAATTTGTATCTCATTTTGGCAAAATACTTTATTTCTCATGATGCCAACGAACTTTGTTTATGCAAACTTATTTACTCATTTTAGCAATGTAATTTTATTTATGGAAACTTCTATCAAAACTTTGATTACGATTCATGAAACCAATATTTTTGTAAATCTGTGAACTCACCAACTATTTTTATAGTTGACGCTCGTTTTACATACTTTTTTAGGAATCATCTAGTAAGAGGCACTTAAAGCCATATCACTTGTAGGAGCATTTGCATGTGTTGTCTTTCAAATACATTATAATTTCTTTTAAAAAGTTGTTCAAACTCATTGTAAATTGTAATGCTTTTTAATACTATGGTTGATGTTGTCTTTTAAATTTTGCTATGAGACCCTTTGTACTGTTGAGCCTCACATTTCCGCTTTAGCGAGGTGTGACACCTAGATTCGAAGGTACATATGTTCCCATCTATGTAGAACTTTCATTTTTTACCTACAGTCAATAGACAAGATTTAGGACAAACCGAAATTACATTTTGATCTCCTTCTTGTACTGAACTTCACAATTCTTTATTTTTTGCTTTCTGAAAACTCAAAGCCCACTAGTGCTTCCTCGTTCATGTTAACAACTCATCCGTACTGATTAGTGTACCTTCATTGGACCAACATGTTTTGCTTTTGCATGTAAATGAAAAACATAGAACTCATAAGTATTGCCAACTTAACTGGAATTGCTCGAAAATAAGAATGTGTCAATAAACAAAATAGGTTTTCAACCTCAGTTCATACATTAGTGATAACTAAAAGGATCATTATTGGTTGACTCTTGAAACTCTCAAGATCAATACAACTCCCACTAACTTCTTGACATATAATTTTTCTCTAAAGAAGCATTCCTTGATGATCTAAAACAAATATGCAAAAGTTCGTGCAGATTCCCGACATGATAACACTCTTCAGAATTAGATTCAGTTCATCTTTTGTTTCTCGACTGCCGAAAAACATCATAACTCCAATTCTTAATGTGATTGGGTGAGAAATCATTCTTACTCCACATATTACGAGGTGTTATCAAGCTTCTTAGTTTGAAATGAATTTGAAGATATGATTTAGAGTTACCAAAGCATAGCTCTAAAACTCGATTAGGAATGAAGTATGACTCATCTCCTGATCGAACCATTTCCAACAATACACGATTCCTCTCTTAGTCATACAATTACACTAATATGTTCTTCGATGATCAATTGTGATATAATTCTACAATCACTAAGATGATCATAAAACATGATACTAAAGTACTCTCCTTTCCTTTAAGATTGGAGAATCTTTTATCTTTCTGCCTAATAGATTATTCTATTCATTCGCCACCCTTTGAATCTTTTAATAGTATTAGAATTATGCTTAATCATATAAACACAACAATATTCACTGAAGCATCAGTAAATCATGACTAACAGAGTTATCGTCCCTTGTGGTGAATCTGAAAAATTCATAATAACATATAAAATATCCATTAATCCATCACTTGCTTCACATAAATATGTGAACAATGACTCTGTCATAATTTCTCTAATGAACAAACTCCCATGCATAATCCAATTCGAATTATATGACTCCAAGTTTTTGTCCAATTGAAACTTGGTGATGAGATTTCCTTTCAATTGGTCAAATTTGACAATACCACAAGCACGATATTATAAGAATCACATCCACAATTAATATTGATATTATTAGAAACACACTAATTAATGCCATTGCAAGGAACTATAAATGTAACACCTCAAATTTTAGATCATTTTTTTTAATTTTTAAAACTTCCTAAAACGGAGTTTTACAACCCGATCGAATGCAAATCATGTCAAAACACAAGTATCAAAGTTATCAGAGTATAAAAGATTGTGTCCCAATAATAAATTCCCAGGGTGTGTGTATAATCAGACCTTCGCCTTCCCATGGTCCTGCGAAGTACCTGCCACATACAAATCAAAAATGGTAAACACAAAGGTTAGTGAGTTCCTCAAGATAACACATACAATGTAACATAAAATAAACAACTATGGGTTATTAGCAACCCTGAGACTATCAGCAGTCCCGATGAGCTAATAGCATGCTCTGGAGGTTATGCGCAACCCCAACTTGGCTAACAGTAGCCCTAACAAATACCCTTAATTAATAATTAAGGCCCATAACCATATCACGAGTCTAAGTCCACAATTAAGCCCATTAAGGGCAAAAAGGACCATTTTGCCCCTTCCTAGGTCCAACCCTAAATTTTGACCTAAAGTCAAAATCAACAAAAGTAAACGAAAGTCAATTGAAGTCAACACCCAAAGAGTACGCTGGGCATACAAGTCCATACATTGGGCGTACTACTGGCTATGCATGCGATGGGGGATTTCAGACCTACATTGCGCGTAGCTGGGAGTACACATAGCGTACTCCTCAGACGTCCATTTCTCGCTTCTTTTGGTCTTAATCCATAAAGAAAAATACTCAAACTATAGATATGAGCTAATCAAGTTCTCTTAATCCATAAAGTCATGGGCTTTAAGCCTTTGCATGGCTAGGACAAGCTAGAACAACATTTCATTAATTTCAAGGTGCTTTACTCATGCATGGAGTCAAAGGAAGGACCAAGCAACCATTTTTTATTGATCTAGGAGGCCAAAAATGCATAAAAGGACAACCTAAACTCTCTGAAGAGTCTTAAATTCGAAAAGATCCAAACTTCGGGGACGTAAGCTCAAAAACCTAACACTAGATAGATCTTCAAGAACAATAGCCAAGGTATACATTTTATACCTAAAAAATATGCACAAAGATGGGTGGTTTCTGGATCTCTAAGTTGGATGGCACATTCTTCTTCTTCTTCTAACATCCTTCCATAACTACAAGAGCCAAGAATCACTTTAAGCTTGCAAAAATTACACCCACAAGCACACAATCGAGATTTAGGGTTACGGAAGGGTTGGAGGCTGATAAAGGTGGCTAGAAATGAGTTCACCATGTTCCTTAAATAGGCACATTAAAATTATTAGGGTTTGCAAACTAAACCTAGTAGAGTTAGATAATGGATGTACATGAAGTAGAGTTACACGACTTGACTTTACTATCTCTAAGATCTTCTAGGTATTTTGGGCAACTTTGTTTCTAATGTCCCTTCAACTGGAAATAAAAACAAATGGACTCATTGGGTTCAATACATGGAATGATTTAAGACCGAGCCTTTTTCTTTACCATATGATCAAACTGTTTGACCTTGGCCAATCCCTTTCCATTGGGAAGAGAAATCTTTTCTTGATTACCATTGTCAATATCCATTGAATTCTTGGGATTAGATCCTTCAAGCATTTATGTTTTAGTTGTACTCTTAAGCATTTCTACTTCTATAGTTATCAACATCCTGGTCAGATCAGTTAGGGTCACTGTGACAACCCGAAATTCCCATTCTGTACAAACAATATCACTTCAATAGAAGTTATAACAGTCATAGTCAATTTTCAGACTTTTCGTATAAGTTGGAGTAATCCAGGGTTTACACTTCAGTAAATATCAGGAGAGTGGATGCACTATGGTTTTGTGCAACATTGTTATTCCAACACTTTGTTATATTAGAAATCATTTCAGGAATAAAAATATTTTCAGTCAAAAATATCTCATGACTATAAATAGATTTCTGAACCAAATTCATTCATTATTCACATTTCCAACTAGAGAAAAACCATTTTCTCTCTCACGGATCTTCGGGTTTTCATCCCAAATCGTGAGTACACTTCTCTAGTTGTTTCATAATGCTTATTATATGCTTAATAACATAGATTACATGTCAAATATGTGAGATTCGGGAGTTTACCGCCCAAGAATGTTCTTGGGGAGTAAACTCCAAAATGAGGCATAAATGCTTCCTAGTCCCATTTTCTTGTTAAGTAACTAGCTTAGGACAATAGGTATGTAAATTTGAGACCAGAAAACAATCAAAAACACCAAGTTTAGGTTGTTCACGGCCCAAGAACTTCTTGGACCGTGAACTCCAAATTCAAGGGCCAAAATGTGCCCTAATAGCTCCTAAAGCTTTAGACACTAACCCCCATTTATTCCTAGCTAAATTGTGGACTTTAAAACATCAAAAGCACCCCCCTTAAAGTGAGCTTACGGCCAAGGGAATACTCATAGGCCGTAAACACCAAGCAAGGGCACCAAAGTGTGCCTAAGGTCCTCATTAGCCTTAAACAAATGCCTAGAAATTATCCTACTTGTGCTTAGGACTTGAAAGAATAAAAATACTCATCCCATGAGAGTTTACGGCCGTAAGCTCTAAGGGAATTGTCCTTGGGGCCGTAAACTCCTCAACGGAGTGTTTCTATGCCCTAAACTACCCAAAGAACTAAACCACCAAGTAGAACTTATTCTAGAAATCAAATGGCACTTTAAAACACCATGTACCACCAAGTTGAGAGTTCACGGCCGTAAACTCAAGGGTTTACGACCGTAAACTCCTTGTGTGGAGTTTATTGAATGTTAAACACATATATAAGGCCTTTTGGAACATTAAACCCCTTTAGCCTTATCCCCCAACAACCTAGAAGCAACCATTAGGACCTATAACACTGACACAAAGTGTTTACATGTTCCTGAGTGTCCCAACAAATTTTATTAGTTATTATTTGGCTAATTAGTTATATATATGCTCATTATATGATAACTAGGCTCGTGCGTGTGAACAAGTCTCCGTTTGCCTCCTAGCACAGTATCCGACACTTCAATCCAATCCACTCACCACAAGTGAGTTCATACCCCTTTAATTAACCTTTGAAATACTTTTAATGTTTTAAAATGATTTTATGGGGGGGGGGAATACAAGTTAAATACTTATAGTTATTACATCAATCACATGTGATTAATAACTACAAAACCAATGATTTTATTACTGTTCAAACTGTTTATCAAACTGTTTTACTTCAAACTGCTTTACAAACTCTTTTACTTATCAAATACTTTTATTTAAACTTTGTTATATTTCTTATAAATTGCATGCCTATATATGTATAGATATATAAGAAATGTTTAAAGGGCTTAGGAAGGCCATCCGCCCTATTTCCTTTTTCTCGATTTGGATGTGGTCTGGTGGGATTTCGGGTAGCCGTCCGAATGTCGTTTCAATACTAATTATATATCAAATGTACGTATATAGACATAAAAGTACTTCCATATTCATGCGTATTAGTCACATCATTAGTAAGTTACCATCGGGGTAACACAGGATCATACTACTACAATTTCTAGATCAATGAGTCAGTTCATTTATGAGTCAATACTTATTACTATGAGTACATATACAACTATACTAGAAAGAGAACATATAAAACTATACTAGAAAGAGAACATATACAACTATACTAGGATGAGAACATATACAACGATACTAGAACAAGTAACATTACATTACATATACATGAATACGTTAACAATTATGATCCACTGTATCGGAGCATGCCTTAAATGTCATGGCCCGAGTTGTATCCAGAATTCTCTTGGAGGGAGAGCATGAGTTTGCATATAGATGTATAATGGATTGACTATCCTACACCTTGCTGCTAGCTACAGCCGGACCTGCAGGTCTGCGGGTGCCAAACGTCATTCCGTTATTACGACCATTCGTATGTCATTGTTACAAGTCGATAGTATGGTGCAATTAATCACATGATACCTTAATATAAATCCGGTTTAAGGTAGTTAGTACAGCAGTAGTTCCTATAATACAACACTACAGTCCTACAATAATTTACTCATTACATTTATTTAGTGATTATGTCACTTAAACATTAATGTACAAACTATATTTTGTTAATGATAGTTACACTTGGGAAATTACACACTTTTATAACAAACGAACATACAAAACAGTTAAGCCTTGGTAGAAGGCTACTTTAATAAAAATATAGGTTTTTCTGAGAGATTCAAACTTCTACAAACATTTACATACATTTCACAAACTTACACTTGATACATGTTCAAACGTTTTAATAACAAACATCGACACTAAAATACTTATGAACTCACCAGCTTAATGCTGATAAACTCTTTCAAAATAACTTGTATTCTCAGGTCATCAGTAGACAGGTACCGAGGCCAGCTTTTGAGAAGATGGAGCGCATCCAAGACTCATCTTATTATTTTGATTTACATTATATTTTTGATGTCTATAACTATACAGAACACGCTTGTATTAAAATTATATATTTAATGCAATGGATGATGTTGTTTGCTTATTTACTGTTATACTGTGTTGTGATACTTTACATGACGTCCTCCGTCCCAGAACGTTTCCGCCGTTCTTGGTTTTGGGGTGTGATAGATTGGTATCAGAGCATTGTTTATTGTGAATTGAGTATATCAACCCATAAAAGATATACTAAATATAAACCCATTAGGGATTAAAGCACTCTGACCAAGAGTCTATACTTTAAATATTAAAATATTTAATTAAGTATAGTAGTCTACATTCGTACTAAAATCGGTGTCACAATGATAAGAACAAAAGTATTACGATTGTTAAATATCACAAGTGAGCTCGGGGATGTATGGTCAGTCCTAGGAATGGCATAGCCTGATCAACTATGTTGGTCCCAGGAGTGATTTGCATGTGCCCTAGAATGGTTGTGATATGTTAACAAGTCTAAAAACTTACCAACAATACCACAAGAAGATTAATAGAACCTAAACTTAAAATACTATAGGTGTATTTTGTACTACTAGCTACATATATACTATATTCTTATACCTCTCTTCTCGCGTAGATTTAAATGGCTGGATTCCATCACGGCGACTCGTACTTTCCAAATGAAGGCAATGCAGGGTGGATCGAAGAGGAGCCCGAAGATGAGCATCCAATCCCTTTGGATGATTACCTCGCAGAAGGCTTTTCTGATGGATCTGACTCCGAGCCTGAAGTCAACAACCTACCGCTAGTAGGTCAAGCCCCGAACAACAACCCCCGACCAGCTTTTCCAGGTCCTACACCCTTGTGGGCAACCAACTTGAATCGCTGGAGTGATGAACAGGGTCAACCCTTACCTTACTTTGGGGACCGAAGCTTTTACAACGTCAGCAAAGATGGTTCTGCTGACCGAGCTCTGCCCGTCATTATCCGCAGAATAGCTCGTAATGTTGAGCAAGGTCGAGCAGCCATCGATCGGGTCATGGAGATTGATACCAACTCTGGTGTCAACACAGTCCGCATCCGCCGTCTGGAAGAAGACATGGAACGGACCCAGAGAACCAATGAAACCCTGCAGCAACAGCTAGCTGCCTCCCGAGCTGAAGTCTTGGAACTTCGAGCCCGTCAGAGGGCTCAGGAGCGACACCTTCAAGAGGTGTTTCGTCAAGTAGCAGACCTCAGGGTTCGCCCGAGGATTTCCCATCGCCGTTAGATGATGTCTAGTACATCTCTGTCTTTTGGTTAAGGAATAGCCTTTAACATCTGTGCTCTAAGTAGCACTTGTTTGTAAATATTCCTAACTTTCAGTACTCTAGTTAGGAATCTAAGAACTGTCAAACTTTTCCATATGGTATGATGTAAGACCTACTGTTAGTTCGATTTTCCCTGAACTTATTACATCGATAATACCAGTATTATTGACGTCTATCTAATCTATGGGAAAAATCTGTATACTTGTGTTTTCCTACTAATATTCTTTGTTGTGATCTCAAACACTCATTCAAACTATGGGGCTATGGTTAGTTAGTCCATGTGTCACTCTCACCTTACTTGAAAATTGATTCTTACCACTTTGCTTATCTTTATAAACTTATAGCTGAAAGATGCCTCCTCGCAAATCTCCCCGGAATAACCCTGCACCTCCACCGCCTCCTCCGCCTCCGGTCATCGATACTTCAGCCCTGAATGTTGTCGTAGCTGTAGCAGTGGCAACTGCCATGGCTCAGTATCACTCTTCAGATGCCAGCAGAGGTGGAACCCCTGTTGAATCAATTCCGGTTGAAACCCCTGTGCGCTCGAGAGAGTGCTCCTACAAGGATTTCACCAACTGCAAGCCGAAGTCCTTTCATGGGACCGGCGGAGTCATTGCCCTCTCGCAATGGTTCGAGAAGACTGAATCGGTCTTTGAAATTTGTTCATGCCCTGCGGCGAGCAAGGTTAAATACGCCGCCTGCACCTTAGAAGGAAAGGCCCTGATGTGGTGGAACAACCACGTTAAAGCCCTAACCCTCGTTGTAGCCAACGACATGGGTTGGGAAACGATGAAAGACCTCATGATTGAGGAATACAGCCCGAGGGGCGAAATCCAGAAATTGGAGTAGGAGCTTTGGAGCCTGACCATGAAGGGCACCAACGTGGTCGCTTATACCGCCAGATTCAGCGAACTAGTGGCCCTCTGCCCCAATATGGTTCCCACTGAAGGGAAAAAGATCGAAAGGTACATATGGGGGCTAGTGCCTCCGTATCAGGGGAATATCCTATCATCAAACCCTGCTACCTTCGACGGTGCCAAGCGATTGGCACAGCGACTCATTGACCATGGAGTCAAAACCTTTGCAGCAACAACCACCCTAGCCATCCCGAAACCCTCCAAACCCGCTGACACTAAGCGAAAGTTCTGGGAAGACAAGAAGAAACGGCGAGCTGCTAAAAAGCAGCAAGTTGTGGCTATACATGCCGCGATAACCCCTGCTGCTGATACTGCTCCGGTGAGGCAGTATGCTGGGAGTTTGCCTAAGTGCAACAAATGCAACTTCCACCACAACGGCCCCTGCCGTGAAATGCAGTGCTCTAACTGCAACAGGAAAGGATACACCGTCCGTTTCTATAAATTCCCGGCGAGGCCGATCACCCAAGTCCCCGGCTCTGGCGCGAGCCCGACCTGCTATGGATGTGGCGAAACAGGCCACTATAAGAGGGACTGCCCCAAAGCGAAGAATGTAGGAGGAGCAGGGAGGGTACTAGCAATAGGCCATGGGGAAGCAGTTGCTGACCCGACAGTGGTGACTGGTACGTTCCTCCTCGATAACTCCTATGCATGCATTATATTCGATAGTGGAGCGGAGCGAAGCTTCGTGAACCATAAATTTGCTCGCATGCTTAAGCAACAACCACACGCTTAAGGAACAATTCACAGTAGAAATGGCTAATGGAAAAACTGAAAGTACGAATAGCATATACTTAGGTTGTACTCTAACTCTAGATAACCATTCATTCCCAATCGACCTTATGTCTGTCTCAATAAAAAGCTTCGACGTTATCATTGGCATGGATTGGTTAAGTCTTCATCGCGCCGACATCATGTGCTACGACAAAGCAGTCCATCTAAACCTTTCGTCTAACGAAACTCTAATCGTCTACGGCGACAAACCCGGTGCCAGTCTTCGTATTATCTCAAGTATTCAAGCACAAAAGTATATGCGTAAAGAATACCATGCATTCCTTGCTCACGTCGTCGATACGAGCCTAGAGACGAAGGAACTAAAGAGCATTCCAGTAGTGAGCGACTTTCCCGACATTTTCCCAGAAGAGCTACAAGGATTACCTCCGCAACGACAGGTCGAGTTCAGAATCGACTTAGTCCCAGGAGCTACCCCAGTAGCCAAGTCGCCCTACCGATTAGCACCAGCTGAGATGCAGGAACTATCCGGTCAACTTAACGAACTGCTCAGCAAGGGCTTCACAAGACCAAGCTTCTCACCTTGGGGAGCACCAGTCTTGTTTGTTAAGAAAAAAGACGGATCATTCTGTATGTGTATCGACTACAGAGAACTCAACAAATTGACGATCAAAAATCGTTACCCTCTGCCTCGCATAGACGATCTATTTGACCAACTGCAAGGGGCGAACTACTTCTCCAAAATTGATCTAAGATCTGGATATCACCAGTTACGAGTGCTAGAGGAGGATGTCCCGAAGACAGCCTTCCGAACTCGTTACGGACACTACGAGTTCGTGGTGATGCCATTTGGATTGACCAATGCGCCCGCAGTCTTCATGGATCTGATGAATAGAGTATGCCGACCTTACTTAGATCAGTTCGTTATCGTTTTCATTGACGACATCCTGATCTACTCCCGAAGTAAGGAAGAGCATGGCGATCACCTGCGACAAGTTCTAGGAACTTTACGAACGGAAAAACTCTATGCGAAGTTCTCGAAATGTGAATTTTGGATCCGAAGAGTCGAATTCTTAGGGCACGTGGTAAGCGAAGAGGGAATCCACATGGACCCATCCAAAATCAAAGCCATTGAGAACTGGTCAACACCGAAGACGCCTACAAAAATTCGTCAATTTCTAGGTCTCGCTGGCTACTACCGCAGGTTCATACAGAACTTCTCCCGAATTGCGAAACCTCTTACAACACTGACCCAAAAAGGCGTGGCCTTCGACTGGGAAGAGAAACAGGAGAGAGTGTTCCAAACGCTCAAGCGAGCCTTATGCACCGCACCAATACTATCCCTCCCCGAAGGGATAGAAGACTTCATAGTCTATTGTGATGCATCGAATCAAGGGCTCGGGTGTGTTCTGATGCAGCGAGGTAAGGTCATCGCCTACGCCTCGAGACAGTTGAAGACACACGAAGTTAACTACATGACCCACGATCTTGAACTAGGAGCAGTGGTGTTTGCTCTGAAGATCTGGAGACATTACTTGTACGGAACGAAAAGCACTATCTTTACCGACCACAAGAGTTTACAACACATTTTCGATCAGAAGGAACTCAACATGAGACAACGACGGTGGGTCGAGCTACTCAGTGACTACAAATGCGATATTCGTTATCATCCGGGTAAAGCCAACGTAGTAGCAGACGCCCTAAGTCGGAAGGAACATTCTGGTCGCAGAGTCAAGTCATTGTCAATAACCATCCATTCACACTTGTCTAAGCAAATTCAGGCGGCCCAACTAGAAGCCATGAAACCTGAAAATGTGACGAGTGAATCCCTTAGAGGAATGGACAAGAATTTAGAAGCCAAGGGTGATGGAGCCATATACTTCATGAACCGGATCTGGACACCGAAACATGGTGGTTTCCGAGACTTGGTCATGACCGAGGCGCACAACACTCGGTATTCCGTCCACTCAGGTTCAGATAAGATGTATCTGGATCTTAAAAAGCTATACTGGTGGCCTAATATGAAAGCAGAGATTGCTACCTTCGTAAGTAAATGCCTTACTTGCGTAAAGGTCAAGGTCGAATACCAGAAGCCCTCTGGTCTACTACAACAACCAGAGATCCCAGAATGGAAGTGGGAGCGGATCACTATGGATTTCATAACCAAGTTGCCCAAGACAACGGGTGGACTTCATACCATATGGGTCATCGTCGATAGATTGACCAAGTCTGCGCACTTCCTACCTATCAAAGAAACTGACAAGATGGAGAAGCTTACGAGAACATACATTAGGGAGATTATACGACTACATGGTGTACCTATATCCATTATCTCCGATAGAGATAGTAGGTTCACCTCCAGATTCTGGCAATCGCTACAACATTCCCTAGGAACAAGGCTGGACATGAGCACAGCCTACCATCCACAGACCAACAGACAAAGTGAGAGAGCAATCCAGACCTTAGAAGATATGTTGCGTGCTTGTGTAATCGACTTTGGAAGAGCTTGGGATACCCATTTACCCCTCGTCGAATTTTCCTACAACAACAGTTATCACACGAGCATAAAGGCAGCATCATTCGAGGCCTTCTATGGCCGAAAGTGCAGATCCCCTCTGTGCTGAGCTGAGGTGGGTGATACCCAATTAGCTAAGGGACGAGTTCCCGAAAGCACTCTCATGGGTCCGGAGATCATTCGGGAAACGACAGAGAAGATCATTCAAATTCGTGAACGATTGAAAGCCTCTAGAGACCGACAGAAGAGCTACGCTGATAAGCGAAGCAAACCTTTGGAATTCCAGGTGGGAGACCGAGTCCTTCTCAAAGTCTCACCCTGGAAGGGCTTGATACGCTTCGGTAAGCGTGGGAAGCTTAATCCAAGATATATGACCCTTCGAGATCCTCGCAAGGATCGGCCCCGTGGCTTACAAACTCAACCTACCTGACGAACTTCGTAACGTACATTCTACATTCCACGTGTCTAACTTGAAAAAGTGTCTGTCCGACGAGACTCTTGTAATCCCACTCGACAAAATCGAGATCAACAAGAGCCTCAACTTCGTGGAAGAACCAGTAGAGACCATGGACCATGAGGTCAAGCAGACAAAGCAAAGCCGTATCCCGATCGTGAAGGTTCGCTGGAACGCCAAGCGAGGACCGGAATTCACTTGGGAACGCGAGGATCAGATGAAACTGAAATACCCTCATCTTTTCGCTTAATTATTTGTAACTTCTTAATTGCTTAAATTCTAATTTTGGAACGAAATTCCTTCTAACGGGGGGATGATGTGACAACCCGAAATTCCCATTCAGTACAAACAATATCACTTCAATAGAAGTTATAACAGTCATAGTCAATTTTCAGACTTTTCGTAAAAGTTGGAATAATCCAGGGTTTACACTTCAGTAAATATCAGCAGAGTGGATGCACTATGGTTTTGTGCAACACTGTTATTCCAACACTCTGTTATATTAGAAATCATTTCAGGAATAAAAATATTTTCAGTCAAAAATATCTCAGGACTATAAATAGATTTCCGAACCAAATTTATTCATTCTTCACATTTCCAACTAGAGAAAAGTCATTTTCTCTCTCACGGAGCATCGGGTTTTCATCCCAAATCGTGAGTACACTTCTCTAGTTGTTTCATAATGCTTATTATATGCTTAATAACATAGATTACATGTCAAAT
Source organism: Lactuca serriola (assembly GCF_051521515.1). Lineage (NCBI taxonomy): Eukaryota > Viridiplantae > Streptophyta > Magnoliopsida > Asterales > Asteraceae > Lactuca > Lactuca serriola. Next base: position 186,644,517 of record NC_136408.1, on the reverse strand, counting down.
ATGTGAGATTCGGGAGTTTACCGCCCAAGAATGTTCTTGGGGAGTAAACTCCAAAATGAGGCATAAATGCTTCCTAGTCCCATTTTCTTGTTAAGTAACTAGCTTAGGACAATAGATATGTAAATTTGAGACTAGAAAACAATCAAAAACACCAAGCTTAGGGTGTTCACGTCCCAAGAACTTCTTGGACCATGAACTCCAAATTCAAGGGCCAAAATGTGCCCTAATAGCTCCTAAAGCTTTAGACATTAACCCCCATTTATTCCTAGCTAAATTGTGGACTTTAAAACATCAAAATCACACCCCTTAAAGTGAGTTTATGGCCAAGGGAATACTCATAGGTCGTAAACACCAAGCAAGGGCACCAAAGTGTGCCTAGGGTCCTCATTAGCCTTAAACAAATGCCTAGAAATTATCCTACTTGTGCTTGGGACTTGAAAGAATAAAAATACTCATCCCATGAGAGTTTACGGCCGTAAGCTCTAAGGGAATTGTCCTTGGGGCCGTAAACTCCTCAACGGAGTGTTTCTATGCCCTAAACTACCCAAAGAACTAAACCACCAAGTAGAACTTATTCTAGAAATCAAATGGCACTTTAAAACACCATGTACCACCAAGTTGAGAGTTCACGGCCGTAAACTCAAGGGTTTACGACCGTAAACTCCTTGTGTGGAGTTTATTGAATGTTAAACACATATATAAGGCCTTTTGGAACATTAAACCCCTTTAGCCTTATCCCCCAACAACCTAGAAGCAACCATTAGGACCTATAACACTGACACAAAGTGTTTACATGTTCCTGAGTGTCCCAACAAATTTTATTAGTTATTATTTGGATAATTAGTTATATATATGCTCATTATATGATAACTAGGCTCGTGCGTGTGAACAAGTCTCCGTTTGCCTCCTAGCACAGTATCCGACACTTCAATCCAATCCACTCACCACAAGTGAGTTCATACCCCTTTAATTAACCTTTGAAATACTTTTAATGTTTTAAAATGATTTTATGGGGGGGGGGGAATACAAGTTAAATACTTATAGTTATTACATCAATCACATGTGATTAATAACTACAAAACCAATGATTTTATTACTGTTCAAACTGTTTATCAAACTGTTTTACTTCAAACTGCTTTACAAACTCTTTTACTTATCAAATACTTTTATTTAAACTTTGTTATATTTCTTATAAATTGCATGCCTATATATGTATAGATATATAAGAAATGTTTAAAGGGCTTAGGAAGGCCATCCGCCCTATTTCCTTTTTCTCGATTTGGATGTGGTCTGGTGGGATTTCGGGTAGCCGTCCGAATGTCGTTTCAATACTAATTATATATCAAATGTACGTATATAGACATAAAAGTACTTCCATATTCATGCGTATTAGTCACATCATTAGTAAGTTACCATCGGGGTAACACAGGATCATACTACTACAATTTCTAGATCAATGAGTCAGTTCATTTATGAGTCAATACTTATTACTATGAGTACATATACAACTATACTAGAAATAGAACATATACAACTATACTAGAAAGAGAACATATACAACTATACTAGGACGAGAACATATACAACGATACTAGAACAAGTAACATTACATTACATATACATGAATACGTTAACAATTGTGATCCACTGTATCGGAGCATGCCTTAAATGTCATGGCCCGAGTTGTAGCCAAAATTCTCTTGGAGGGAGAGCGTGAGTTTGCGTATAGATCTATACTGGATTGACTATCCTACACCTTGCTGCTAGCTACAGCCGGACCTGCAGGTCTGCGGGTGCCAAACATCATTCCGTTATTACGACCATTCATATGTCGTTGTTACCAGTCGATAGTATGGTGCAATTAATCACATGATACCATAATATAAATCCGGTTTAAGGTAGTTAGTACAACAGTAGTTCCTATAATACAACACTACAGTACTATAATAATTTACCCATTACATTTATTTAGTGATTATGTCACTTAAACATTAATGTACAAACTATATTTTGTTAATGATAGTTACACTTGGGAAATTACACACTTTTATAACAAACGAACATACAAAACAGTTAAGCCTTGGTAGAAGGCTACTTTAATAGAAAGTATAGGTTTTTCTGAGAGATTCAAACTTCTACAAACACTTACAAACATTTACATACATTTTACAAACTTACATTTGAGACATGTTCAAACGTTTTGATAACAAACACCAACACTAAAATACTTATGAACTCACCAGCTTAATGCTGATAAACTCTTTCAAAATAACTTGTATTCTCAGGTCATCAGTAGATAGGTACCGAGGCCAGCTTTTGAGAAGATGGAGCGTATCCAAGACTCATCTTATTATTTTTATTTACATTATATTTTTGGTGTCTATAACTGTACAGAACATGCTTGTATTAAAATTATATATTTAATGCAATGGATGATGTTGTTTGCTTATTTACTGTTATACTGTGTTGTGATACTTTACATGACGTCCTCCGCTCCAGAACGTTTCCGCCGTTCTTGGTTTTGGGGTGTGACAGTCACATCGAGGTTCCTCATATGAAAGATTTTAACAAATTGACTATATGACTTAGGAAGAGAGATAAGAACCAAATCATTGGATTGATCCTTTGAAAATTCGATACCCATTCTTCCTAGTTTGTCAATGTACAATTTCATTTCCAGAACATGCGCACACACACATAATTTCCATCTTTGTGTTTACATGCCAATATGGCTTGAGCAGTTTGATATCTTTCAACTTGAGGAAAACATGAGATTGGGAGAGTCACAGAAGGGGGAGGTGAAGAGTTGAAGAGAGACGATGTCCAGTTCCATAATTGCCTAAGGAAGGGAAGACAATTTCACCTTGACTCGAATGTGGAATACCTTCTCCAGATGAGTGGGGAAAACCATTTTCTTAAGAACGAGGAAGACCAGTTTTATCTTCATAAGACATCTAAAGTGGGAAAAAAGGATAATTCAAGTTAGTTGATTTTAATCCTTAATTATTAACCTGTAAATTAAATTAAGCCTAGGATCCATATTTTCATTTCATAATTCGAAGAGGGATGTCATAGTCATTTCACGAAACTATTTTAGGTAGGTAGAATCATTTCACCAATTTTAATCACATGAAACTCCTAGATCTTTTTAGATTTTCACTGAAACATCAATGTCATGTTTAATCTTGGATTTTGCTCTTACTAATTGTGAGTGGGATGCTGAGGATCACAATTAAGATGTGGTTAACTATGCAAACCCGCTTAAACACCCTCGGCCGATTTATAATCTCTCATTGATGTGCCGGTTAACCACACACGCTCCATTAACAATTATAAACATGAGTTGTTTCATCATTTCATCTTTATAGTCCCTAATTAATTTATTAATCATATAATAAATTAACAAATCATTTTTTTCTACTTCCAAATAATATATTAATCATATAATATATTAACAAGCCATATAATTTTTAATAAACTAATTAATCATATAATAAACTAACAAATTATCACCTCTCTCCATGTGACAATCTAATCACTTTCTAGTTTGTGAGGGCAACCCAAAACGGAAGTTGCTTTTAATTACAAGTATATACCAATTAATTTATGAGGTTAGATACCTTAATCCTACAACCGCTCCCTCTCTACCAAAGGAACATACTCATCATGAAACATCTCAACAAAATCGCTCCAATGTCACTGCGGCCCGCTCCGCAGGTAAGTAACCAATAGTCACAAACTTGCATCAATCCTTCGCTACTAAGCGAAGAAGGTTCAACACAAATCGAACCTTAAGATCCTTCAGACTTGAACATGAGTAATAGCATCCCTCGACAATAGAAATCTACCTAATGGCCGCAATCAGATCCTTGACCCCGTCAAACTTTGAGGGCTTCGTTTTGTTGAACTCTCGATACTTCATCGAATCACCCTATATGGTATTGCAGCATGTAACGCCCCAAAAATACCAAGTAAAAACTTTTATACTTAAGTCAACCAAAACAATCAATCATTCATTTCAAAAAACCAATCGATTGTGACAAAGTAGAAAAATAGTTATCATATTACAAACCAAATCATAGAATGTGGAACATGTTGGATTAGGTGTCTAAGCCCATAACTATAATTGGTAAAACTTGAATTGATAGTAGCACAGTTTATTTGGGTTGCCTTCAAACCTGACAATTGAATAGGATAACTTTCAGAGAGACAAGAATGATTTATTAATTTATTACTTAGTTTATAAATTAGAAATCAAAATAAATGATTTATTTATGTATTATGGAAATAATATATTAATTAGAAATCATATTGTTTAATTAATATTTAATCAGAAATAAATTTGGAATTCATTTTGGGATTAAAAGAATTAATTGAAACGGTAGGGACTAATGGTGACAATGTTTAATAGATGAGCATTGGGCAATTCTAGAACCTCCCTATAGTAAGGGGGACGAATTCTAAATGCTCCTAGGGTTACCTTGGGTTCTAAGGGTGCCCTGGATGCCTTAGGGAGGAAGTTAACGGATTATGGTTATCTTGGATACACCTACCTTATCCAATACCTTCCTAACACCTATATAAACCCTCCTTAGGGTTAGATTTCATCCATACACTCCTCCAAAAGGCTTAGAGCCGAAATTCTTCTTCCCTTCTCTCTCTTTCTCTCTCTCTCTCTCTCTCTCTATATATATATATATATATATATATATATATATATATATATATATATATATATATAATTCATTGGTTGCTTGGGTTTGTTTGTGAGCCATTAGAGGCGCGACACTTGTGGCACTTGCTACCAAAGGTCTTTCAAGCAAGGATTCAAGATTATTTATAACAACAATCTTAAAGGTATGTTACATAACCCTTTACTATGTGGATTTTGATTATACACTAGGGATCTAAGGATTATACTTTGTGTTCATAGTTTGCATGTTCAATTAGAGAAAACTTAGATCCAATCAATTTATGGTTGCATGCACACATAGGATATGTTCTTATGCTCAAAACCCATCAGTGATATCAGAGCCTTGGATTAGTTTTCTATTGAATATGATGCAATTGTGAATAGTCCAAAGGAGAAAGGAATAGAATCGACATTCTATTCTATGAACTCGTCGAGTTGTTCTTAGAACTCATCGAGTTGCATGAACTCGTCGAGTTTGGTCCTCCAACTCGGTGAGTCAGTCCGTCTGATGCTTATCTCGGATTTTCTTGCTTAACTTGATTTACTTGGTTAATATTTGTTAATTATCTTTTACTTATTTTGCCATAATCTAGTCATTGGAAATATTAGATAATTAAATATAACCTAAATGTTAGGAGATAATTATAAATTGGATTATGTTGATTTATTTGATTAATTATCCTTATGGATATGGTTAATAATTTAATTAATTGATTAATTAAAGGATAATTAATATATCCATATTTGGTTACTAGATAATTATTAATTGGATTTAATAATTAATATTTTAGGTTGTTTGAAATTTGAAATTAAAAGGCTTAATTTTGGAAATTTAAATCGAAAAAAAACCTAAAATATATCCTTATGGATTTTATAAATCCATATGTGGTTTAAATTTAATTAAATTAGAAGTTTAATTTATTAAATGATTAAAGTCTTAGTAGTTTAAAATGTTTAAAATATACCTTATACTATATGCAAGATTAAAAGTTTAATATTTACTAGATGTATAAGAAAAGTCAGTTTTACCGTTAGTAGGTCTCATTCTTGAAGCTGATCTATAAGGGGAGTTTAAGGACACTGAATTCTCAAGTATAATAAATTATAAAGTAACTAAATAATTTTTCTAAAAATCCCACTCTTAGTTACTTTAGAAAAAATGTGAATTTGATGCTAACCCATGAAATTGCACATTGCACCTTATTGGTCGTTAGTGGAGCATGTATGGTTAACTGACACACTAATATGGGACTAATAGTGGTGGAAATGGGTGTCTCGTAAATTATCATTGAATTAATGGAGCGCGTGTGGTTAACCGGCATGTTAACTTCAGATGATAAATGACATCGAGAGTGCCAAGGTAATTTTCATGGTTATTCACATCTTGTTTGTGATCCTCGGCATCCCAATCACAAACTAAGAGCGTAATTGAGATTAAACATGCCATTGAATGGTTGAATGAATCTCAAAAGATCTATACAAAGAGATTAATTATAATCCATGTCTCATGTCCATATGATATCTTGTAGAACGGAAGAATATTTGATCACTTATCTTAGGACACATCATTGACTGGGTCAGAGGTCGACAGGGGATTTTGGTTGCTAAAATTTGCTAGTCAATTATTGAAGTTATACTTGCAACTATAGTTATTAGACTTATCCAAGTGGAAGAGTGTTCGATTAGGTGTCTAAGCCCATAACTATAATTGGTATAAACTTGAATTGATAGTAGCACAGTTGCCTTCAAACCTGACAATTGAATAAGATATCTTTTAGAGAGAGAATAATGATTTATTAATTTATTACTTGGTTAATAAATTAGAAATCAAAATAAATGATTTATTTATGTATTATGGAAATAATATATTAATTAGAAATCATATGTGTGTAAAGAGTATTTGAATACGCATTGAAAACCAAAAGACGTCATCGCATAAGTAAATCCATACTTAAAAATTGTTTTGAGAGAAACCAAATCCATGGTTTTGTAGTGAGAGAGAGAGAGAGAGATTCTAGATGATGTTTATAGTGAGTCCTATAACAAGGCTATATGACTAAATGTACCCCCTACAACGCTTAATTGTACGTCATAGTAATAATAGTTGATACTTATCACCCGCTTCAATTGATCAGTCAAGGTTCTAGTAGCAACTGCAGGTGGGGATGTCAACCCCGTATAGATCTATACATACGTATCTCGCTATGAAGATTAACGATTATACTATAGTGGGTATGCTAAGTGATTAGACTTAGCTAATGAATAGTATCTCACTATAAAGCCCTTAACTAAGGTACGTGAATAGCTCTCAGCCCTAACTTATACGTGGATAAGTTACTAGGCATAATGAATTGCAAAAAGATTATAAAAGTCGAGTATGTTCAGTATGTATGTAAGAGTGTAATGTATTCACCATTATAAGAGGTACGTTTCAAACTAGTGATCATAAGTACATGTGTAAACTCTAAGTTATAATCTTTATAGCTTATATACATATGTATTTAAGCATATATACATACATGCATGAAATAAGTTTGGTCTTTGAAATACTACAAATGTGACAATGTCACATAGCATGTATATATGTATTTGAAAGACAAAAAAGGGAAATTAGTCTAGAATGTCAATTTTGTCCATGTTTTAGGAAAATTCTAAAAAAAATCATTGGGAGTTGGAATTAGGATCCATAAACTCTCAAGGCTTAGAAATTAAGTCTACTTTATTCCTTATTTTTTCCATGACTTGATATGAACCTTTACTAAAGTGAAAATGACCGTTTTTACAGACTGGTTCGTGAAGGACTACAATGATATTCAGTTTTGCAAAAGTCATAATAAATTGTATAATGATCATATGAATATGTGAAAGTAGTCCCTGGAAAGTTATTGATCTGAATTACTTGTATACAAAACAGTTTTGCAAACCATAGGGTTTAAGATGGGCAAAACAGGTCTTGAACGGACCATAATTTTCACATAAAATCATAGCATTTTGTAGTATGTTTTTCAAGAGTGTTTTTGCATAAAGGAAATATATGAGCACATGTATTCCCCCCCCCCTCCCGATATATATATATATATATATATATATATATATATATATATATATATATATTAACTATATTATAAAACGTATTAGACAATTCTTGAATTTTAAGAGGTACAAATTTTAAATCCTGATGTACAAATTACCAATGCACAGATAAATAACCAATCCTTACCATAAATAAATGAAGTGGAATAAGAAAATGTATCATTGAATTTAATCAGAAAAAAAGCTGTATGTCATTTATTTGGAGTTTTTTTTATGGAATTCAAATTTTGAAATGAAATCCTTTTACATTATTTCATTATTAATCTTCTTCACTTGTCCAAAATGTCTAACATATACATATTTCTACTTAAATCATTGGTAATAAAGGTATTATCATAAATTTTGGTCACACATTGTGCTTAACTTGTTGCATAAACATAATACACAAATTTGTGCACATATATCAGATGTTTTTTTAAAGTTGAATAAGTTTTTAGTTCAAAATTATTTTTTTGTGGTTTGCTTATTTTTATAAATAGTTTTTATTATATTAAATTCCATTTGAGTTGTAAAGATGTTAATAGCTAATAACAAATGATTCGGTTCATTTCATCATAACAAAATAACTTTTTTATTACTAAACTAGATGTGTTCCCCCCGCATTGCGGGGGTTGGAAGATGTTGCTTTTGTGTGCAACTATAGTACATCGCCTTAATTGGTAGCCATAATAAAATATGTTGTTATTCTATGCAATTCGTCCATTTGAAAACACAGTTAAAAAATGAATGTACATTGGTATTTTCAATTTTCATGATCCAAAATGAAAGTACATTGTCCTATTTTGCTTGATATATATGCCAAATTCCACGACCTGACGAAATTGCTGAAACAGTTGTATGTGTAATCCCATCCAGGTGGAAGTCCTTTATCTTCATAATCTTTTTGCTCCATGTTTAAGTCTATGGTGTGACACATTAGTTCTTCCAAACCACAAAACATTTGAAACTTAGCATGACAGATTATAGCGTGATAACATGATGAAATTGGACCATGCCTGTTTAAATTATAAATTACTTAAAACGACATAGTTCTAATTTATAAAAATTAACTACAATAAATTTGTATTCAAAATGACATTAAAGGGCACTCACAACATATTTAGTTCTTTAAGATTTCCAAGATCATTGGGTATGGGACCAGAGAATTGATTGTGGGCAAGTGACCGGTTCAGGAAAAAAATAAAAAAAGTTGTCAATATGAAATTATTAAGTGATAAAAACGACAATTTTAAGATATATATATATATATATATATATATATATATATATATATATATATATATATATATATATATATTGAATACTATACTTGATGGGATAAATCTGAACAGGGTATGCCACATGAAACAAAAAAATGTTCTAGGAGTATAACATTTTAGATTAAGAGCTGAATGGTTGACTTACATTGACACTGTTTAAACATTTTGTTTTATTTTCTATTTGGAATCCAATCCATTCACACCAATCCTTTTGACGTATATGGTGGTTCAATCTTTTCATTGATATTGTTTCCATGCAACTGTTTTGATGAATCTTGAAGCCCCTCGTCACATCTTTCACTTAAACATTTATCTATTTTTTATGTCAAGTTCTACATCTTTTCAAACAAAAAACTATCAAAAATTGAATGAATTGATTATTTATATGGATACGTATATGCGAGATGTCAAAAAGATAAGCCACAAAATTTTACAAAATAAAAAAATAACCAATAAATTTACCTAATCTAGGACCCCAAGAAGATCATACCAGTAATTTGATGCTAGAACACCCCAATTACTTCATAGCGAAGGCCTGTACATCAAGATTTTCATCAACGCACACCCTGACACTATATATTCGCGATGCTTCCATGACTTGTGAGATTAGATATTAAAAGCATAATAGAGATTACCGGTGAAGAAATAAGGAAAGAAAGAAACACTAAGCAACAATTGTAAACTCTGAAAGAGAGACACAATATCTAGAATTCCCTCTAGTTCTGAGTGTTTCTTCCATAACGACAAACCCACAATATATTATCCTCACCACGGTAGCCCCAATTCATTAGCCATTTTAGGTTCGTATAACTTCAGCTACAACAATCTGGTTTAAATCTGATCAACTTGGGTGGATCATAACTAGTCACTTGGGACAACAGCTTCTAATAAACTCAATAGCTCATAGGTGATCAGCTTAATCTTTCAGATCTCATCAGTCTCAGCTTTAGATAACTTTAAATTCTACATGAAATTGCATATCTTATTAGATTGAGCAAAGGAATTAAGACTTAAAAAACCCTGCAATTGGTAGAAAATATAGCAAAAGACATAAATGCCCTTAGAGATCTCATACCTTAAGAGTCTACTTTGAGAACCTTACATAAGGTTTATTTGATTTAACCTGCACAATCCTGCATTATTATAAGATATAAAGTATATTAATAATTGATACTTATAATGTCATAAACTATAGGAATATTATCTTAAAATTAAACATACACATTGAGGAACATCTTCTAGGCAGTCATAAACTACATATAAGGGATAGACTTTGGTAATTTCCATCAAAGATCCATCTAGAAACCTAAAAAAACTCGTTAATTAGAGGATTCTATGTTATAAATGCAAGAAATAAAATGTAATCACTCTTTATACCAAAACCAAAGAAATAAAACTACATATAAGGGATACCTCTACGTCTTTATACAAAAACCAAAAGATGATGCAGTGAGGTCCCATCGGGTTAGTGTTCTTCAGTCTTCACATCGTCGTGTGGAGGTTGGTGGGTTTTCTAGGATACAATGGTTATCCATGAAAGCCTAATCACTCTCATCAACAATCGGAAGCAGATAGGAGACGAAATGGGGGCGACGAAATTGGGAAAATCGCAAAAGGGTAAAAAAGTTGTTACTTCTTCATGCAAGTCATGGAAAATATCAGCAAACAGTAAATCTGAGGTCCTAATATTTTAATTTTCTGAAAACAATCTACCTGACCAAATTACAATGTGAAATATGCAAAGCCTGGCAAAAAGGATTTTTTTTTCTAAATGTTTACCAGGTATCCTGTCTTTTTCTATTAACAAAAAAAATGGAACTTTTCAATTAAAGAAGTAAAAATATAAGGCTTTTTGTAAAGATAAACTGATCAAATAGTATATTTTGAGTAATATATATTAGAGTAAGCATTATTATTATTGCAATGTACTAAAATAGTGAATATGCAAAATCATTAAATTGAACTATAATTGGCATAAAACAATGAAAAATAACCGGTAAAACAGGTTGATTGGATACTGCTGGTGTTGAATTGATGAATTATTTCAATATCAGATTACTTTTTTAGAAGTAATATGTTTGATTGTAAACTAACCTCTTGATCTTATTCTGCAGTGAAAAAGTGACATGAACTGAATAAGCACAATCCATCAGTAGAGGGTAAAAGTGGAAAACTGACAAAACCTACCTGGGATCGGACAAAACCACAGAGAACAAAACTGGCAAGTGTAGCGAACAGACTCATCTATGTGACCGACATTGATCTGAAAAGAACCAAGATCCTTTGAAGTGATCAACCTATAAGTAGTAGCAGAACTGCAAGAAGAAGAAAAATGAGGTGAATGATTCACATTTTTTTAGAAAGATTTAAAATTTAGAAAGGGTTAATTACATGGCATACCACTTCCTTGGGATGTAGAGATCCATGTGTTGTCCCTCCTCATTCTGTATCTTGGAAAATTCTTCAAAAACTAACTAAATTTATAGAAAAAATTCAATGGGTTTAGTTTTAGCAATGTCCACACAAATTCATCATTCTAAAAATACGTAAAACAACTTTAAATTTGAATATAATAATAAAATAATGATCACATGTATTAGTAATTTTACATTGTTTTATGTTCTTGGATAGAATTCTGCCTTGTATAAAAACTTGGTTATTTTGCCTTGAAAAATCCCAAATCTTCACCTGCAAATCATATGGAATCATCTAATAACATCCACATGACCAGAAAAAAGGTCAAAGGTCAAAGAAAAAAATGTCGAAAGTCACTCACCAAGCCAGAGTTGACATTGAATATTGGGCAGGATTTATCAAAAGCCCAATCCTATTGCAGTAAATGACAACAAAGATTAGAGCACATGATACAAATAGTCATATCCACAAGAGAAAGAAAATAGTTATATTACTTTTGGCCAATTTTTACAACTAATGAATTTGTTGTTCAAAAGAATTTTGGTTTTCTAGTTATGCCCCTGTTAGAAAATTTTATTTTTTAGATGTTCCAATATGACCTTAACTCAACCGATCACAAAATTGTTTTATTAGAATCATATATAAATGCTATGAACTTACAGTTTTTAAAAAATGATGGCATACTTGGCCACTCAGACAACATACATTCATCTTATTGTTTATTATAGAGTTATAGTTTTCATCATTCAAATAATGCTTTTTAATGTACAAATTATTAATAATACTTAACATTATAGACAACTTAATACCAGAACATGTGGAGCAAAGAATCACATATAGTTGTTAAGCTTGGATCAACTTATGTGCAATGCCAAATTTGGACCCTTCAGAACACCCTCTGTTAACTCAACCAATGGATGAAGTAAAAGCTATTGCATTCCTGTTATGATATCATTTCTTTTGGTTAGATTAAGTACTTAACCCATAAAGCTCATCAATTTTTTTTGGTTAGATTAAGTACTTAACCCATAAAGCTCACTAATCTAAAATGAAACAACCTCATAATCGGTTATTCAAAGAGAAGAAAACAAACCTTCTCTATTACACATATATCCACATTACTTCCATTTCCTGGGTCATTAAATATGCAGAGCATATAGCCTTCGTTGCTAAACGTACTCCTTCATCCCTCTTAAAATACTCACCTGTAGTCAGAAATACATCCTTTCATGGAAAATATTGAGTCATATACGGAGCAAGTGAAATAAATAAGTCCATTAACAATGCATTAAGCAAAATCAGGTTTCTGAGAAAGTGAAATAAATAAACCCTGTAGAAAATTAGGTCTTACATGATCGACCATTAGTTCTTCATCCACTTCAAACAATTAACAATACAGAAAGCAAAATTAGGTTTTTTTAAACTACTAATACAGCAAAAAAATATAAAAACAAAGGGTGTTTCACTTACCAATGAGTAAAATTGAATCCGTCCAACATTTAGTTGACCTCAAATTGAAAAATATGACTCCTGCCGCCGAATCGGAAACAATAAATGATCTGGACTCCTTCAACCGACCTACGAATTGCAGACATGGATTTCCACTTTTCTCTAACAGTTTTCACAACCTATAAATCGCATAAAATCAAGATTAAAAGAATGTCAGAATCCAAAAATGGAACATGCAGGAATGAAAGCATACAATTGAAAAAACCATTGTACCAATCGTCTTCAAACCGACGACGACATCGGTGGCCCACTCCGTCTTTGTAAGGTACATCTGGTCTTTGCTGTGTTGTTTCTTCCCCATCTTTCTTCAAAATTTCTGAACTTGGACCAAATTAGGGTTTACAGGAGACTTTTCCGAGAATAATAAGTGTGTTCAGGCAAATAGATCTCTCTATTCTCTTTCTTATCCCATTAATGGAGAAACGATGTCGGAAATCGCGGCTGTTGGATTTGATACGATGGTCGCTAATGCGTAAAAAGTCCGTCGAGCCGGCTTAATTCTCCGGTGGTTGTGTGAAGCCTGAAGCATTAATTCTTCTTCGATGTAGATGCGTTTAGATAGAGGTTCGTTGGTGATGTTGCAGACGAAATCGAAAGACATAAGTGGGAGATTTAGGCGGTGGTGAGAAGGTGAAGAAGAGTGGAGAATAAGCAGTCAAAACGGTGGAGTTGGAAACCTTGTGGTAACCCGATCATGTAGGCGGCGTGACACGAATGGGTGTGGACACAACACGTATCACTTCCTAAAAGAAGCGGTGGATTACACCTGTTAGCCGGACAACCAACCTGATAAATACCACGTGTGCACCAACAATTAAAGAATGACATCAAAACCCAAAGCAAAGGAAAAAATGGATTTGAGCATACATAAATAGACAGGGGACTAATTTTGCCAAATTAGAAGCAATATATAATTATATGAATCATTTGATTTCTTTCGTAGTTCGATTGTAACATCTTTGTAAATAGAAAAACTAATTTGAATAATAAATTATATCATTTTGAGAATTTTCATTCATTATTTACAATAAAGGTTTGAATAACGTGCATTGATATACATGATACTATATTATACTTTTAAAGTAATATAAAACCTAAAAAATACATATTAATATACAGGTAAAATAAATATTCATTCTTTAAAAAGTAAATATTATGCTTATTATACTATTTTTTTAATTATGCAATTATAAAATAACTTTTGTAACTATTTCCACAACAATTTATGAAAATATACATCCTATTAATATCCGATTCAAATCAAGAATATCACCCCTCCAGTAAATACTTAGGTTAACTATTATTTGAATATTAATTTATATTTTTGAAAAGAATTTGGGATGTGAAAGGAAACTACTTTGCTAAATAAAAGAATCATATCTGCAGAAAAGATTCTAACATTTTAAAAGGGAACTATTTGCAATATATATATATATATATATATATATATATATATATATATATATATATATATATATATATGTTAGTTACCATCTTATTAAACATTTAAGTACACAAATAAAGTTTTTAAGAGGGATTCAGTCTATTTGCAAAAAAAAACCTATTAGTTACCATCTTATTAAACATTAAAGTACACAAATAAAGTTTTTAGGAGGGATTCAGTCCACCTTAAAAATTTGCATCCCGCTACATTGTGCGGGCATACAACTAGTGTGTGTGTGTGTGTGTGTGTGTGTATATATATATATATATACAAACTTTAAAATGGGGTTGTAAGCACTCACCTTAGATGGGTGAATTTGGTTTAGACTCGGGGATGTGATTGTTTTCCAGGAAGAACCGTGAGAAACACGAACTAGGGATGATCTAAACTGGGGTTGTTTCTCGCAACCCTTTTTTGGCATTTTTGGTGGTTAACAACGAAGGGGAGGAGGGGGGAAAGGGGCAACAGATGACAGGAGGTTTGAGGGTGGTGTTATATTTCGAAAACAGTGGGGAAAAGAAGGTAGATGGTGGTGGTTTACGATGGTAAAGTGGTGGTTCCCGGTGGTAGGTTCTAAACCAAGATAAAAAAGAAAATGGAGAGGGGAGACTAAGGGATTAATGTTGGTAAATTGGTGATTGAAATGAGAAGAATTGGATCTTATTTATAGCCTAATGGACTCCATGCATGTAACGCCCTGTTTATTAAATAAATAAATTAATAAATGTAAGTACTAGACTAATTTGTGAAGAATTTTGATAGTTGGGGGTTGTTTAGTAAGTTACAGAGTTGTTTTAAGAGGAATTTTAGAGGCAAGGGTATGTTTGGTAATTATTGTACCTAAATTGTAATGAATTTTATAGTTAAGGGTTGAAAGGGTAAATTATGGGTTAGTTTGCAAAAATTTTCTAGAGAGAGGGACTACTTATGTCATTATGGGAACAAGTTAGGGGATCAGGGTATATATCCCGTCACCCCTCCAGTCCAACTGTAACATCCAAAATTTCAAAACAATTAAAACTTTTCAAAATCACCCATTTTATTAATATTGTTGCAAAAAGGTTTTCAATACATTATTAAACAGAGTAATTTCCCAGGTTCATATCATAAAACACCAACGCGAGGAACGGTACGATCACGCCTTTGCCTTGCCACAGACTCTTGAGAACCTGAAACATAAAACCACAACTGTAAGCCCGAAAGCTTAGTGAGATACCCCCAGAATACCAAACGCATATACGCCTTTCCAGGCCCTGACCTCCCGGTCCATCACACAACATAATCGCCTTCCGGCCCATAACATATCGCCTTCCGGCCCATAAGCATAAGATACATATATAACATAACGAATAATCATATATCAGTTCATAGACAACAACCAATCAACAGATCACATATCATAGCATAACTCTAAACAAGGTACCGGTCTGGCCGGTCACTAGCATAACATTACCCTATAAATCAGTCAACATACTAAATGCATACATACGCCTTTCCAGGCCATGACCTTCCGGTCCACATAGTAATGCCTTCCGGCCCATGACATGTATTGCCTTCCGGCCCATAACATATAACAACTGACAACTACCCGGATTTCCATCCGATAAAAGGGTTGGCATTGGTGCCATAAACCCTAGCGATATAGTGAGGATAACTCACCTCGAAACTGCCGACTGAACAGATAGCTCAAGCTGCTCCGATCACTGATACGATCTCTACCTCTGGATAGCCACCAATGCACTGAACTCAAACGATAAACAACAATTACCAAAATACCCCTGGAACCACTGGTCAATCCTTGGTCAAAGACAAGGTCAAAGTCAACCCCTGACTGACCCTACTCGCCGAGTCAACCCTATGACTCGCCGAGTCCCCATACTCAGAACTTCACTTAACCCGCGACCTAACTCGCCGAGTCACCCCAAGACTCGCCGAGTTCAACGACTCTGAGTCCACTCGCCCTTGACTCACCGATTCCTTAAGATTCCCTTTCTACACGTCGAGTATCCCCTTTTTACTCGACGAGTTCCTCCTGGAAGAATCGCGGGGCCACCCCGACTCAACTCGCCGAGTCTGAAGAACAACTCGACGAGTCCCAGTTAATCTTCAAGCTACTCGCCGAGTCTGCTCATCGGACTCGTCGAGTCCATGCCATGCAGTCGATCAAACTGCTTCCTGAGATAAGTATTGTCCCGAAATACACAAGCATGGGACCTTCTGGACCTCTAAGGTCCTAATACAGGGTTATAGTCGTTTGGGGGACTAGGGTAACACTTAATCTAATCACAAAGGGGTTCCATAAACCCTAATTCCATGACACATCAACATAGCAGAGCATAATTCGAATTCTTACCTGAATAATGTGCCCTCTGTGTCCCCAAATCCTCAGAACGTGACTCCCTTGCTGCTCCTTTAGCCAATCCCTTCTCTTCCTTGCACAACAACTCTTCCAAGATCAACAATGGCCCTTAGACTTTGCTCCAGATGCACCCACTCGATTTAGGGTTCTTCTCAGAAGGCTAAACTGAACAATGACGGCCAATGAGTGCCTCTTATACGTCCCAAACCTGAACGGTTAGGGTTTTCGCCAAACAGCGCAGACTCGCCGAGTCCATATCTGGACTCGTCGAGTCCAGTCGCGAACCCGCGACCCGGTCTGCGATCCTACTCGGCGAGTCTAGGCTCCAACTCGCCGAGTCCCCTCTTAAAACACCCCCAAAATCATAATTATATCAATATTTGGAATTCCGGGTTGTTACAACTCTCCCTCACTAGAACTAGACTTCGCCCTCGAAGTCTCACTCTGAAAATAGCCCCGGATGCTGCTCCCACATATCACGTTCCATGTCACAGTTCATTTCTGATCCCCTCCGGTGTTGCCACTGAACTAACACCAGAGGTATCTCCTTATTCCTCAGAACCTCGATCTTCCGTCCTCTGATGATCACTGGCTTCTCGGCATAATTCAGGCTTGCATCCACCTGAATGTCTTCTAATGGAACCACTGCCGACTCATCGGCTATATACTTCCTCAATTGCGACACATGAAAAATATCGTGGATTTGTCTCAAATCCGTGGGCAACTCCAACCGGTAGAACCCCAGGCCTACCCCCGCAATCACATGAAAAGGCCCAATATACCGGGCCCCAACTTGCCCCTCTTCTTGAATCGAATCACTCCTCTCCAAGGAGAGGCCTTCAGGAGTACGAAGTCACCGACCTGAAACTCAAGCTCGGACCGGCGTCTGTCTGCATAACTTTTCCTGTCGACTCTGGGCGGTCAATAACCTCTGTCTCATCTGCTGAATCTGCTCTGTCGACTGAAGCCCGATCTCTGTACTGTCCATCGCTCTCTGTAACTGAAAATTACCCAAGATGCAACTCTGCTCTAAATCTCAACGATCACTCGACCCATAAGGGTTAGGAAACCATGAACCACCGGATCCCCGATCCAAAGCCCATTTTGTCCATTCCGGACCGACTGAGAGATCCATTCTCACTCTCAGAGCAACTCTCACAAGTTCTCCTCTTGCCATCACATACACATGCTGAACTAGCCCCAACACCCGTAGGTTGGAAGACCCGATACACTGATGATATCCTCGAACATCTCCCAAGATGAACCACTACATCCATCCTACACTCTGATCGGAATCACACTGAGAATTTAAGATTCTCTCTCCCCCTGCATCCCTTCTGAGCCTCAACAGACATCCCCAAACCGGATGGGTTCCTACTTCGCTGCCGCGAACACGATTCTCGAAGCCATACTCGAAATACTCTAATCATAACTCTGCTCTGCAGCTTTCATTCTCGTGAACTTGCACTCCCCTTCGGAGTTACACACCTTTCTCTTTTCCTTCCAAGGGACCCTCTTGGCCATAATGCCACTCCAATCGGTGCCACGGTGCTTGCCCCAAGCGACACCACCCTTTTTGCGTAACCGCTATTCACATACTCTGGTTCTCATTGCAGGGGCTCTCAATCCCATGTACTCTCTCCACTCATCAAAATCACTGCCTCAGCTAAACAAGATCACTAACCCGGGACCAGACCTTCCAATGCAATCATACTGCAACATACACGATCCGCAATCTCAAACTGATCCAGCAATACCAACGGAGTCTCCAGCATGACTGGACCGACTCTCATAACACATACTAGCCACTCGAGGCTATTTCTCTATGGGTCCGTACACCCAAACTCTGCGAACCCTCAGGTTCTAACTCTGGGAACCTTCCGGTTCCAACTCTAGAAACATGCACAACATAAATCCCGTGGGATTAATGCGGTACAACCCATCACGTACATCAAGAATACAAATACCCTGATCGCATAACCCCGGTTACTTACTCAAGCTTGATCCCGGCCTTCTCTCAGGCCTCCACAATCAAATGCCCTAGATCTGTATCCCGCCCCGCATACCCGACACTCGCTCTCGTCGGCCTATACTCTGAGTTGACAAACACCGCTGAATCCCAACAGCTAAGCACCCTCACATACTCATCGATCTCCCGGAGAATTCTCCAATTCTCCCCCACTAAAGCACTGACTAACTGCCACCGATCGTCATTAACGACCTTTCAGAACAATCCTGCACAAGAGAACATTTAGCCACTGACTGCTTCCCACAAGCACAAGCAACCCTCAGCAAAGCACATCTCCTCCCTGATCAATCCGCTCAAAAGAATCTGGTCTTTCAATTATCCACTCCACGACTGCAGATGCTACCCGACATTCAACCCAGTGCCGCGTTACCACTATCAACTCTCACGAATGATAACCAACGGAATTCCCAATAATAACCCGTAACCAAACCCACACCCTGCCAAAGGATGAATACCACATCGAAAACCGCACCAGGCTACCGGCACCAAAACACCAAACTATAACCATATCAAACCATCAGGGGACAACGAATGTCAAAGCGAAAACCTGAAACACCAATCCATAACCATGCCAAACCCGCGAAACAACGAACACCGCATCGAAATCCACACTACCAGCACAAACAATACGCCACAATCAACGCAAGCTAATCAAGACATCAAGAAAGCATCATACCCGCAGCTGCCTCTGGCACTGCTCCGTCTCCCTCTGCCGCAAACTAATAAACACGACCCTGAGCCCTTGGGGCTCCGCTCCATCCTGTCCTCCTCCTGAACTCCTCAAGGTGGCCGGTGCTAGAGCCTGCACCGGTCCTGCAGAAAATTGTGGACAGTTGACCCTCAAATGTCCAGCCTGCTGACAATGATAACAACCCTCGAATCCCGAATCGGCACTGACTGCCGACGGTCCCGCGCATAGTGCCCCTCTTTTCCGCACTTGCGGCATGCACCACCGGACCAACAAGCTCCGGTGCCATCCCTCCCACACTTCCCACAAGTGTGGCCGCTCCGATCCCCCCATTCTAACATCTACGGTCCTGGACCGTCTCGGCGCCGACTGCGACTGCATCGGGGCCTGCCTCAGCTCACGCAACTGTAACTCAACCTCTAACTCACGCCACATGGCAGCCTCCTGCAACACCAACAAGGTCTCGCACCTCTGTGCAGACACGAACTGTCTGATATCCCCCTTGAGCATACTCAGATATCGGGACATCTGAGCCTGCTCCGAAGCGAACTCAGGGCAAAACTTCGCCCTCTCAATAAACATCCTGGTGCTCTCAGTCACTGACTCCAAATCCTGCTTCAGCTCAAGGAACTCCCGAGCCAATCTCTCCCTCTCATCTCGCGGAACATAGCGAGTACTGAACATCTCTCTGAACTGATCCCCTGAAACTGCAGCCCTCTGCGCGTCGAAATATGACCCCGTGGTCAATCTCCATAAATCCTTCGCTCCTAGCCTCAACAGGTTCAGAGTACACCTCACCCTCTGATCAGCAGGGCATAAACTCGTGGAGAAATACCCCTCCACATCTGATAACCATCTCATAGCAACAATCGGGTCCTGAACCCTATCGAATGTGGGAGGCTTCGTATAATAGAAGTCCCGATACTGAAAACCCCGACTAGCTCCTCCCCTCGCCGCTGCTACAGCCGTTATAGCCGCCGCGGCAACCGTCTCTGCGAGAGCCGCATATCGCTCGTCGAAATACTCAATCATGGCGGTCTTGATCGACCCAAACATCTCCGGCAACTCAGCCCGGAACAATGCAGCAACCCCATCACGCAGGATCCCACGAATCCTCGCATCCCGCTCGCTCGTGCTCGTCCGATCGATAACCTTCGACGGCACTGATCCACCCGGAACTCGTTCTCCAGCTCCCGATCCTGATCCGGATCCGCTATCATCATGCCTCGAGATATCCATAATGAAGACACCCTACCAATCTCAAACACTTCCCAAAATCCTGGGATCCAACTCTCGCAACCCTACCCTAGAGACCATGGTTTCCCTGATACGCGTATGGGTCCTGTGCTTTCAGTAGTACGGGCCCATACTACCTTCCACACCTACCCATATTTGTATGAAGTACTACCACAATACCCTAGGGAACATGCGTAACAACTATCAACCCTCACCACTAGAGGAACACTGAGAACATCCCATAAGGGATCCCTAGGCTACAGGCATCACATATCAGGCAACATTATCATGAATTCCTGAAGATCCCTAGCCTAACTCTAGCATGCTGTTCTATCAAGCTCAAATAAACAAATATCACGTATGGTATCTTGGGGTTACTTACTGGCTCCGGCTGATCGTACCTCCGCGTCCTCCTTTTACCAAATTTGAAAACCATTATAATTTCTCATTTTAATTTTTCTTTTTTTTTTTTTAAATCCTCCTCGATTTGAGACTGGAGTCACACGAATGTTTCCCCAATTCACTCAAACCAAGGCTCTGATACCAACTTGTAACATCCAAAATTTCAAAACAATTAAAACTTTTCAAAATCACCCATTTTATTAATATTGTTGCAAAAAGGTTTTCAATACATTATTAAACAGTGTAATTTCCCAGGTTCATATCATAAAACACCAACGCGAGGAACGGTACGATCACGCCTTTGCCTTGCCACAGACTCTTGAGAACCTGAAACATAAAACCACAACTGTAAGCCCGAAAGCTTAGTGAGATACCCCCAGAATACCAACCGCATATACGCCTTTCCAGGCCCTGACCTCCCGGTCCATCACACAACATAATCGCCTTCCGGCCCATAACATATCGCCTTCCGGCCCATAAGCATAAGATACATATATAACATAACGAATAATCATATAGCAGTTCATAGACAACAACCAATCAACAGATCACATATCATAGCATAACTCTAAACAAGGTACCGGTCTGGCCGGTCACTAGCATAACATTACCCTATAAATCAGTCAACATACTAAATGCATACATACGCCTTTCCAGGCCATGACCTTCCGGTCCACATAGTAATGCCTTCCGGCCCATGACATGTATTGCCTTCTGGCCCATAACATATAACAACTGACAACTACCCGGATTTCCATCCGATAAAAGGGTTGGCATTGGTGCCATAAACCCTAGCGATATAGTGAGGATAACTCACCTCGAAACTGCCGACTGAACAGATAGCTCAAGCTGCTCCGATCACTGATACGATCTCCACCTCTGGATAGCCACCAATGCACTGAACTCAAACGATAAACAACAATTACCAAAATACCCCTGGAACCACTGGTCAATCCTTGGTCAAAGACAAGGTCAAAGTCAACCCCTGACTGACCCTACTCGCCGAGTCAACCCTATGACTCGCCGAGTCCCCATACTCAGAACTTCACTTAACCCGCGACCTAACTCGCCGAGTCACCCCAAGACTCGCCGAGTTCAACGACTCTGAGTCCACTCGCCCTTGACTCACCGATTCCTTAAGATTCCCTTTCTACACGTCGAGTATCCCCTTTTTACTCGACGAGTTCCTCCTGGAAGAATCGCGGGGCCACCCCGACTCAACTCGCCGAGTCTGAAGAACAACTCGACGAGTCCCAGTTAATCTTCAAGCTACTCGCCGAGTCTGCTCATCGGACTCGTCGAGTCCATGCCATGCAGTCGATCAAACTGCTTCCTGAGATAAGTATTGTCCCGAAATACACAAGCATGGGACCTTCTGGACCTCTAAGGTCCTAATACAGGGTTATAGTCGTTTGGGGGACTAGGGTAACACTTAATCTAATCACAAAGGGGTTCCATAAACCCTAATTCCATGACACATCAACATAGCAGAGCATAATTCGAATTCTTACCTGAATAATGTGCCCTCTGTGTCCCCAAATCCTCAGAACGTGACTCCCTTGCTGCTCCTTTAGCCAATCCCTTCTCTTCCTTGCACAACAACTCTTCCAAGATCAACAATGGCCCTTAGACTTTGCTCCAGATGCACCCACTCGATTTAGGGTTCTTCTCAGAAGGCTAAACTGAACAATGACGGCCAATGAGTGCCTCTTATACGTCCCAAACCTGAACGGTTAGGGTTTTCGCCAAACAGCGCAGACTCGCCGAGTCCATATCTGGACTCGTCGAGTCCAGTCGCGAACCCGCGACCCGGTCTGCGATCCTACTCGGCGAGTCTAGGCTCCAACTCGCCGAGTCCCCTCTTAAAACACCCCCAAAATCATAATTATATCAATATTTGGAATTCCGGGTTGTTACACCAACCCTAACCCTAAATGAAGAGATCAGCCGCCACCTTACAATTTCTAGTCGTTGGTCGCCACCATCATCTTCAGCCGCCGCTTCCTCCACCGTCGAGAGCCTAAACCATCGTCGTGCCCCTGCTGTCGGTGACATCGTAGACCACCGATGAAGCCATGAGGTCGTCGCTGTTGCCTCACCGCCAACAGAGGGTGTTGTGTTCGTCGTTGCTGCTTCTTGCCCGTTGCTACGCCATCGCTCGCGTCGCAAGTGTCGCTTGGGCTGTCGAACGCTGCCACTCCACCACCATTGAATCGCAGATAATGTTGCTTCCGGTTTCGTTGAAGACCCAGTGTCACCGGGAATGTTTTTCTGCCACCGTGAAGGGTGACTGAGCTCGTGGAATCATGACGAGGACGCGTCATATGGCTGTAGTAGAAAAGAAATGTCGACGTTAGTGTCTTCTCGTGAGGAGTTCGAAAACCGCCATTGCGGCTACCGCAAGCACCGCTGCTGTCGTTGTTTTGTGTTGTTGTTGCCGCTGTGTGCCACCAGGTGGCTGGCCGGGGTCGTTTTTGTAATCAGTTAGGGCGTATGTGTTTATTTTAGTTTAGTGTTGTTGGGTTGTTTGACCGGAATACCCAAGAATAGCCACCGCCCCCACAGGCCACCGTCGGCCACCGCTAGGGTGGTTGTGTGTGTGTGTTAGTTAGTGGTGTGTGTTTATTTGAATTAAAGCATTGATTAATGAAAAGAAGCTCAAACCACCACCGTAAGGTGGTGGCCGCCGCAGCGAACCGCCATTGACCACCACTACCCGAGGTGATAGTGGGTGGTGCCCCACAAGCAAAACCCTAATGGACCTATCCAAAACCCTAATGGGCTTAAAGATTAATTTTGGGCCTATTGGGCCATGTTTGAGTGGAAACCTTAATTAGGGTTTAGAAAACCCTAATTGTGAGTAATTGGACCTTAGACTTATTGGACCCACTTTTGGGCGATTGAGATTGGACTTTGTTCCGATGCAGTATGCAGTATATGTATTCATGCTAGTTGATATGCTTACGATATGATATGTTTAGTCAGTTCCGGACTTCGGTCCGATGCAGTCAGTTCGGGACTTCAGTCCGATGCAGGGGACGGGGTCCCAGTCAGTTCCGGACATCGGTCCGTTACAGGGGACGGGTGTTGGGTTTTGAGCATTCTAACACTCCTAAGTGTACATGCAACCCTAATAAACCTTGGATCTATGTTTTCTCTAAAATACATGCAAATAATAATTTCCAAGGTTTACATCCTAACTAGCATGGCATGAAGAACTATAATCATAAAACACTAGAAGAATGACATACCTTTTGATAGTGATTGATTGCTTGGAGTTTGAGAGCCTAGCACCAATAATGTGAATGCCTCAAGTGGAATCACAAATCACCACAAACTTGGAAAAACCTTGAGAGAATAATATGCTATGTAGAAATCGGCCACCACAAAGTCTCACACAACTAGTTGCCATTTCTTGCAATATGTGCATCTTTATATAGTGTGAAGGATTAGGGTAAATGTAACAGCCTGAAATCTCAGGTATTGTTAAATTATGTTTTTGGGGTGTTTTAAGAGGGGACTCGGCGAGTTAGAGCCTAGACTCGCCGAGTAGGACCGCAGACCTGGTCGCGGGTTCGCGACTGGACTCGACGAGTCCAGATATGGACTCGGCGAGTCGGCGCTGTTTAGCGAAAACCCTAACCGTTTAGGTTTGGGACGTATAAAAGGGACTTATAGGCCGTCATTGTCCGTCTTTAGTCGACTGAGAAGAACCCTAAACGGCTGTGGGCATCTAGAGCAAGATTGAAGGATATTAGGGCCTTGAAGAAATTGTTGTGCAAGGAGGAGAAGAGTTTTGGCTAAAGGAACAGCAAGGGATTCGAGTTCTGCGGTTTGGGGACACAAAGAGTGCGTTATTCAGGTAATATTTTGGATCTTTTCTGTTATGTTGATGTGTGCATGGATTTAGGGTTTATGGAACCCATTTGGTGATTAGATGGATTAGTACCTTGTTACCCAAACGACTATAACCATGTATTAGGACCTTTAGAGGTCCAGAAGGTCCCATGCTTGTGTATTTCGGGACAATACTTATCTCAGGAAGCAGTTTGATCGACTGCATGGCGTGCTATGTATGTCATGGGCCGGAAGGCGATTATATTATGGGCCGGAAGGCAATATGTTATGGGCCGGAAGGCGATATGTTGTGTGATGGACCGGAAGGTCGGTGTGGGTAGGACCGGAAGGTTTACCCAGCAGGGACGGAAGTCCCCTGAGACACATGGACCGGAAGGTCAGGGCCTGGAAAGGCGTATGTGCGTAAGTTGTATATTGGGGAACTCACTAAGCATTTATGCTTACAGTTGTTATGTATGTGTTTCAGGTACTAGCGAGGACTGTGGGAAGGCGCCGGCGTGATTGATACACACTGAAGGATGTTTTTATGATCTTGGGATTTAGACAGTTTGTATTTGACATGATACTTAAATTATTTATGCCTTGTTTTGAATGGAAATACTTTATTTTTAAAAATGAAAAATTTGTTTGAAAATTTGCGTTGTTACAATTGGTATCAGAGCCTTGGTTTGAGGGATTCGGGTGCACCTTCGGGGGTAACTGAACTCAAACCGAGGATTTGAGGAAACTTTTTAAATAAAGGCATAAACTTTTGTAAATGGTTTTGTGGTAAGCAAGAAAGAAGCAGTGTGTACGATCAGTCAGCGCCCGAACGGTAAAGATCCCCAAAATACCTTACAATATTATATGATATGAATTGTTATGCATGCTAGAAGACTAGGTATTCATGATAGGACTAGAGTGGCCTGATTTGTGATGCCTTAGTCTAGGGAAGTTTGCCGATATGAGATGCTTTGTTAGTGTGCGAGTAGATGGTGCATAACAAAAGTAGAGTACTCACTATCCGGGTTTGGGGAGGAAGATTTGGGATGAATGCTGATGCGGTGTGGTCGGTAGTATTGGGCCCGTACTACCGAAGACACCGGGTCAGTGGAAGACCCAAGTAAGAATCCCTGGATATCGGAGACTGAGTAGGGTTGCGTTATCGAGTACGATTATACTCGATGGAGTCTCTGATGGTTTTATGTTGTATTTCAGAGACATCATGGTTAGACCACGCCACAGAGCGAGTACGAGCGGTGTGAGTGACGAGGAGATTCGTCAGATGATTCACGAGGAGGTAGCTGCGGCGATCCGGGCTGAGATCCCGGAGATGTTTGGGTCTATTAAGACCACCCTGATGGAGACGTTTGAGGAGCGGTACGCCGCATTGACTGAAGCTGCAGCCGCTGCAGCTACCGCAGCTGTGGCCGCTGCCAGGCCACAGGGGGGTGACTCGTTGCTGTTCCGGGAGTTCAGCAACACGAAGCCACCTGAGTTCGATGGGACGCAGGATCCGATTGCTGCGATGAGGTGGATCGCGGATATAGAGGGGTGCTTCTACACTTGTTCATGCCCGGAGCACCTGAGGGTACGGTTCGCTTTGAACCAGCTCCGTCTGGGAGCGAAGGATTGGTGGAAGTTCGTGACGGCGAACTTCACTCTGGCAGAGATTACAGCGGTGACATGGGAGGGGTTTACTGCTATGTTCAGGGACGAGTACGTTCCCCCGGTGGAGAGGGAACGGTTGGTACAGGAGTTCTTAACCCTCAAGCAGGGTACTGATTCTGTTGCGGTGATCACGCGGAAGTTTCATGAGAGGGCGATGTTCTGCCCCGAGCTGGTATCCACTGATCAGGCTCGGATGAGCCGGTACTTGGGTGTGTTGAGGAGGGATATCCGGGAGTTTGTGTCAAACTCCACCTACCATACTTTTGCTGAGCTTCAGAAAAATGCCAGGAAGCGCGAGATCGAGTTGGAGACCCAGGCCAGGGAGGAGGCCGAGTCTCAGCGGGTGGACCGGCGACCGGCTCAGTCCCAGCCGGCAGCCAAGCGGGTAAAGTCCGCCGATTCGAGGACAGTAGGTTCGAAGGGCCGCACTTGAGGGAAGTGCGGCAAGAGTCATGATGGGGTATGTCGATCTGGTGCTTGCTACAAGTCTGGCAAGGAGGGGCACATTGCTAGGGAGTGCCCCAAGGGGTTTACGGTTTGCTTTCATTGCAACCAGACAGGCCATAGGAAGGCCGAGTGCCCTCAGCTTCTTCAGGGATCTGCACCTGCTGCCAGAGCTACTGCGACCCGACCGGTGAAGGCCGAGGCCCCGAGGGCTCGGGGGAGAGCCTTTCAGCTGACTGCGGAGGAGGTCCGCGCTGCGCCCGATGTTGTGGCAGGTATGCTGTAATTCATGTATTTATTTTTTTTTAATGTCGAGACGTTATACTTATGTTATTATATGTGTAGGTACTTTCCTTGTGAACTCTGTGCCTGCCTTAGTGTTATTTGACTCGGGTGCGAGTAGATCCTTTGTATCTCTAGCCTTTAGTCAGCATATCAGCGTTAGTCGTGAGTCGTTGAGTCGACCTCTGAGGGTTTCTATAGCTGACGAGAGAGTGATTTGTGCCACGGAGGTTCTCCGGGGATGTGTGTTAGAGATTTTCGGGGTCGAATTCCCGATTGACCTGATTCCTATTGCGATGGGTGATGTCTGTGTCATCGTGGGCATGGACTGGTTGAGCCGATTCGGCACTGTCATCGACTGTGAGCGTCAGCTGGTGACTATACGAGACCATAGTGGGGGAGTTCTTTCGGTGTACGGTGAGGGTACCCGTTCGGGATCAACTTTTTGTTCGGCCGCTAGGGCGAGGCAGTGTCTACAGCAGGGCTGTAAGGGTTTTGTGGCGTATGTGATGGATACGCGGGAGGTTTCCGAGAGACCGAAGTCAGTTGAGGAGGTCCCTGTGGTGCGTGAGTTTCCAGATGTTTTCCCCGAGGAGCTGCCGGGAGTACCTCCTGTGAGGCAAGTAGAGTTTGGTATCGATCTAGTTCCGGGGGCCGCACCTATTGCTAAAGTGCCTTATCATCTTGCACCTCCAGAGATGCAAGAGTTGTCCTCGCAGCTCCAGGAGTTGCTGGGGAAGGGATTCATTCGGCCGAGCAGCTCGCCATGGGGAGCACCTATTCTGTTCGTCAAGAAGAAGGATGGTTCACACCGGATGTGCATTGATTACCGGGAGTTGAACAAGTTGACGGTCAAGAACCGTTACCCGTTGCCGAGGATCGATGATTTATTCGATCAGTTGCAGGGAGCATCTTGGTTTTCCAAGATCGATCTGAGGTCAGGGTACCATCAGGTGAGAGTGCGGGACGAGGATGTCCAGAAGACAGCGTTTAGAACGCGATATGGGCATTATGAGTTTGTGGTGATGCCTTTCGGGCTCACCAATGCCCCGGCTGTGTTCATGGATCTCATGAACAGGGTATGCAGACCGATGTTGGATCGGTCAGTGATTGTATTTATCGACGACATTCTGGTGTATTCGAGATCTAGAGAGCAGCATGAGGAGCATTTGAGGGAGGTCCTTGAGGTATTGAGGTCGGAGAAGCTTTATGCAAAGTTCTCCAAATGTGACTTCTGGTTGCGGGAGGTCCAATTTCTAGGACATGTTGTTAATCAGAAAGGGATATTGGTCGATCCGGCCAAGGTTGAGGCGGTGATGAGTTGGGAGGTGCCGAAGTCACCCTCCGAGATCAGGAGTTTCCTTGGGCTGGCAGGGTATTATCGGAGATTCATTAAGGATTTCTCCAAGATCGCAGTGCCGCTCACCAGATTGACCCGGAAGGGTGTTGCATTCTCATGGGGGCCCGAGCAGCAGACCTCCTTTGAGACACTTCGCCAGAGGTTGTGCGAAGCCCCGGTATTAGCTCTCCCGGAAGGGATGGAAGATTTTGTAGTATATTGTGACGCATCGATTTCGGGACTGGGTGCAGTGTTGATGCAGAGGGGTCATGTGATAGCTTATGCGTCGAGGCAGCTGAAGCCTCATGAGGCGAGATATCCCACGCATGATTTAGAGTTGGGGGCAGTAGTGTTCGCTCTCAAGATTTGGCGTCACTACCTGTATGGGGTTCGATGTACGATATACACGGACCATAAAAGCTTGAAGTATTTGATGGATCAGCCCAACCTAAATATGCGTCAGAGGAGGTGGTTGGATGTAGTCAAGGATTATGATTGTGAGATCCTGTACCACCCGGGCAAGGCTAATGTGGTAGCCGATGCATTGAGCCGCAGGACGGAGAGCACTCCATTGCAAGATGTATGCTTGAGACTGACTGTGATGACTCCAGTATTGGATGCTATTCGTGGGGCACAGGCCGAGGCTGTGCGGCCAGAAATGCAGAAGAAAGAGAGGGTTGCGGGGTTAATTTCAGAGTTCGTTAAGGATGGACGAGGGCTTATGACGTTTCAAGGTCGGATCTGGGTACCGTTCGTGGGCAGTGCGCGCATTACTTTGATGGAAGAGGCTCATAGATCGAAATTCTCGATCCATCCCGGTGCTACGAAGATGTATTTGGATTTGAGGAAAGAGTATTGGTGGCCCTATATGAAGAGGGACGTTGCATGGTTCGTTGAGAGGTGCTTGACCTGCTGTAGGGTTAAGGCCGAGCACCAGAGACCGCATGGCAAGTTACAGCCATTGGAGATCCCCGAGTGGAAGTGGGAGCAGATCACTATGGATTTCATCACCAAATTGCCGAAGACTGCCAGGGGAGTTGATGCAATTTGGGTGATTGTGGATAGGTTGACGAAGAGTGCACACTTCCTTGCCATCAGCGAGAGTTCTTCAGCGGAGAGGTTGGCGGAGATATATGTGAGAGAAGTGGTATCTCGGCATGGAGTACCGATCTCAATTGTTTCAGACCGTGATGTGCGCTTCACTTCCAGGTTCTGGAAGAAATTCCATGAGGAGCTGGGTACTAAATTGCATTTTAGTACCGCATACCATCCCCAGACAGACGGTCAGAGCGAGCGGACGATTCAGACGCTGGAGGACATGCTTCGAGCGTGTGTGTTAGACTTCGGGGGTAGCTGGGATACATACTTGCCCTTAGCAGAGTTTTCCTACAACAACAGCCATCACTCGAGCATTGGTATGCCACCTTTTGAGCTGTTGTATGGTAGGAGGTGTCGGACCCCCATTTGCTGGGGAGAGGTGGGACAGAGAGTGATGGGTAGCACAGAGATCGTGCTTCAGACGACAGAGCAGATTCAGCAAGTTAGACAGATGTTATTGACCGCCCAGAGCCGACAGAAGAGTTATGCAGACAGGCGCCGATCCGAGCTTGAGTTTCAAGTCGGCGACTTCGTTCTCCTGAAGGTCTCTCCTTGGAAAGGAGTGATTCGATTCAGGAAGAGGGGCAAGTTGGGGCCCCGGTATATTGGGCCATTTCGTGTGAGTGCAAGGATAGGCCGGGTAGCCTATCGTTTGGAGTTGCCAGCGGAGTTGGGGCAAATCCACGACACTTTTCATGTGTCGCAATTAAGGAAGTGCATAGCCGATGAGTCGGCAGTAGTCCCATTAGAGGATATTCAGGTGGATGCGGGCCTGAATTATGCTAAGAGACCAGTGGCCATCAGGGATCGGAAGATCAAGGTTCTGAGGAACAAGGAGGTACCTCTGGTGTTGGTTCAGTGGCAACACCGGAAGGGATCGGAAATGACTTGGGAGCTGGAATGTGAGATGCGGGAACAGCATCCGGAATTATTTTCAGAGTGAGACTTCGAGGGCGAAGTCTAATCCTAGTGGGGGAGAATTGTAACAGCCCGAAATCTCAGGTATTGTTAAATTATGTTTTTGGGGTGTTTTAAGAGGGGACTCGGCGAGTTAGAGCCTAGACTCGCCGAGTAGGACCGCAGACCTGGTCGCGGGTTCGCGACTGGACTCGACGAGTCCAGATATGGACTCGGCGAGTCGGCGCTGTTTAGCGAAAACCCTAACCGTTCAGGTTTGGGACGTATAAAAGGGACTTATAGGCCGTCATTGTCCGTCTTTAGTCGACTGAGAAGAACCCTAAACGGCTGTGGGCATCTAGAGCAAGATTGAAGGATATTAGGGCCTTGAAGAAATTGTTGTGCAAGGAGGAGAAGAGTTTTGGCTAAAGGAACAGCAAGGGATTCGAGTTCTGCGGTTTGGGGACACAGAGAGTGCGTTATTCAGGTAATATTTCGGATCTTTTCTGTTATGTTGATGTGTGCATGGATTTAGGGTTTATGGAACCCATTTGGTGATTAGATGGATTAGTACCTTGTTACCCAAACGACTATAACCCTGTATTAGGACCTTTAGAGGTCCAGAAGGTCCCATGCTTGTGTATTTCGGGACAATACTTATCTCAGGAAGCAGTTTGATCGACTGCATGGCATGGACTCGCCGAGTCCGACGAACAAACTCGGCGAGTAGCTTGGAGATTGACTGGAACTCGTCGAGCTGTTCTTCAGACTCGGCGAGTGGAGTCGGGGTGGCCCCGCGATTCTTCCACGAGGATCTCGTCGAGCCAAGAGGGATACTCGACGAGTAGAAAGGGAACATCAGGGAGAGTTGGGGAGGACGTCTAGACTCGCCGAGTCGTCTTTGCACTCGCCGAGTCCGGTCAAGTTGACCGTTGACCGTTGACCGTTGACCAGAGTTGATCTAAGTCTGACTTCTTAGGGATAGTCACACTTAGAAGATATAAGTGTTAATGAGGGATATGTGATGTTATAGGGAGGTTGTAGCTCGTCGGATTGTGCACGAGTGATTTCAGGATTTGCTAGCTTTCAGCATTCACGAGGTGAGTCTTCTCACTATACTGTACCCGGAAGGGTTTGACTGTGTGACCGGAAGGTCGGATATGATATGTGATATGTATGCTATATGTGGTAAGTTATTTGTTATATGTGCTATGTATGTCATGGGCCGGAAGGCGATTATATTATGGGCCGGAAGGCAATATGTTATGGGCCGGAAGGCGATATGTTGTGTGATGGACCGGAAGGTCGGCGTGGGTAGGACCGGAAGGTTTACCCAGCAGGGACGGAAGTCCCCTGAGACACATGGACCGGAAGGTCAGGGCCTGGAAAGGCGTATGTGCGTAAGTTGTATATTGGGGAAATCACTAAGCATTTATGCTTACAGTTGTTATGTATGTGTTTCAGGTACTAGCGAGGACCGTGGGAAGGCGCCGGCGTGATTGATACACACTGAAGGATGTTTTTATGATCTTGGGATTTAGACAGTTTGTATTTGACATGATACTTAAATTATTTATGCCTTGTTTTGAATGGAAATACTTTATTTTTAAAAATGAAAAATTTGTTTGAAAATTTGCGTTGTTACAGTAAACCCTAATAACCCATGTCTTTTCCTTTCCAAGGATCCATAGGTTAAAAGCTCCATGGATCATCCATGGACCCCCATGCATGCTCAGCCCATTCCTAATGAGTTTAAGCCCACATTATATAAAATGCAATAGCCCATGTTTAATTAGTCTTCCTTTTAATCACTAAATTAATTCATAATTAATTCAAGACTAAAACTAATTAAATAACATGACTTCATATTAATATATTATAACTTATCATATATTTATAAATCATAAACATACTATTCTCATAAGATTATCCATATAAATTGCTCGGGTGAAGTGCAACCCAAATGGACCATGCCGGGTCGGGTCAAGTATATACCAAATAAGTTATCGACTTAGACACCTTATCCAACAGTCTCCCACTTGGATAAGTCTAATAACTGTATTTGTGTATGTTACTTCAGGAACCAACCAGTAATCGTAGCTCTCGAAAACTCTGTTGAACTATGAAGTGCCATTTTGGATAAGTGATCATATAATCCTCTGTTCTCATGATATCAGCCGGACAAATACATGGAACAACGTCGTACTTATTGTCCAGGAGTTTGTTTCTCGATTTCCAATTTGTTTGACAAAGAACTTAATTGAACACAACAACTTAGTTCTGACCGGGCCCGGTACATAGGTCAAAACAAAATCATCGAGGGGCCCAAATATCACTTCTATTTCTAGAAGGAACAGATAAACTTCTACTCATATGTTTGTTCTACTACTTGTTGAATTGTACACAAAGGCACATTTTATAACATCAAGTTACTAATGCGTTTTCGCACAATCAGTGCACAACCAACTTATAGGCAACAACTCATATCTCTAGGTTTGAAGACTTATATGATATTACCGCCTCACGATCACTCGAGATAAATTCCATGAAGTGATACAAGTGAGCGTGGGTTAATTCCAATACTCATAACTTATGAGCACTCATGAATGTTGTAGCAACCATTGCTATGTCTAATGTAACGCCCGTAGATCCGGGCTAGTCAATTTAGAGATAATAGGGGCCGAAAACGACTTTTCGACAAAAGATTATTTAGAATAAATAATTTGAACCAAGTTTTAGTATATGTCACAAGGTTTCCGTACATATAAAGAACGCCGAAATCCGAGTTATAACGAAGAAGTTATGACCCGTCGAAGTTTCGCGACGGAACCAGCACGACACCGGGAAGCGTAAATAGTGAATTTACGATAGAGCGAGTTTAAGCCTTAGCGATATCAACGAAAATCATAGAGTATGTTGAACTAAGAACATCGATAAGAAGAACGCCCAAATCTGACTTCGTATGAAGAAGTTATGATTTTTCGAAGTTTCGGATTAGCGGTGTACAACCCGAAATTCGAATATTAGATCGAGTATTTTTAGCCGACACGACCTAAACGAGAATCGAAGATCTCGTTAAGAGTAGCATAACGAGAAAAATATGGGCAAAAACGGACGTCGGATGAAGAAGTTATGAGGATTTAACGGACCAATCCTGTCCTAGCCTGTTAATAATATAAAATTTAAAATCGAGTGAAAATTAGCCAACGGAGTCTAAACAAAAGTTGTAGAGTACGTTCCCGCCTTCTCGAATATATAAAGAACGCCGAAAATGGAGCTCGTATGCTAAAGTTGCAAATTTTTAAAGATTGCATTCGAAATTGCGAAGTCTGGAACGAAATCGATGACGTGGCACGTTCTGAACTGTCCATCGCTGAAGAAAGCCTCGCTTCGGATCTTGACACGTCGTCTCGCATCTACGCCCTGCGTCCAGGGCCGGGTACGTCTAGCGTACTTCGGTTCTTATCCCTTCGCAGTGTAAGACAGCTGGAGGCTCGCCGGCACCCTTATCCGAGCACTACGCCCAGCATAGCCAAGGACTACGCCCAGCGTAATCCGAGGCCTCGCTGGGTATAAAAGGGGGATGAGGGTTCCACATTTTCACACCTTTCTTCACTCTCTCTCTAACTTCTTTCTCTCTCTAAGTTTCGTAAACACTCCTAAACCCTAGGGAACCTCCCTAGCACCCGAAGGAAGCCCCGAGGCTCCCGGAGTCCCGAGAAAAATGGTCTTTTGGTTTCGAAACGCTGCTCCAAATAAAGTTCCGGTTTTCGATAAAATTCGTTGTAAGTAAGCTACGCTTACACAATTTTTTAATACAGCTTTCAAATAATTATAGTAATGTTATTAGGTCCTTAAAATAATTATTTGGGCTATTATTATGAGTTATATTGAGTGTTATTTAACGTTTATATAATAATAATAATAATAATAATAATAATAATAATAATAATAATAATAATAGTTAAACTATTAATTAGTCGCGGTTGACGTTAGACTAAACCCTAGTGGTATTGATATTAGGTTTTATCGAAGGAAATTGTTTTGAGAGTATCGAAGCGTTGTCCGAGTGCTGAGTCGCCTGCTTTCAGGTGAGTGCATAGTCCCTTTCATCTTACACATAGATATGAAGTATTTTAATATAAATTACGTGTTGTGTGTGCATATTGTCTGAATACTTGCTGTCTATGCTGGGTGAAAAAATTTTATACATGTTTTAAATGATTTAAACTGTATGTGTATTTTATATCTACAAAATGTGTTGGGTGAAACATGGGTAGATGAAATAGTTGTTTTGTGATAACACGATGGAAGACATAAATGTTGATAGTGATCCAGTCATCTAGTGGAGTATAGATGATGACCATGGACGATACTAGACAGTTCAGTAGAACGCTAGCAGGCTCGTAACCTGTAGGTGCTCATTAGGTATTTTTGAACTGATTGTGTTCACTAGGTATTTTGAACTGAGTGTGTTCACTAGGTATCTTTGAACTGAGTGTGTTCACTAGGTATCTTTGAACTGAGTGTGTTCACTAGGTATTTGAACTAAGTGTGTTCACTAGTTACTTTTAAACTAAGTGTTTACCAGATGTTTGGACTACGTATTCACCAGTTATAACCTATAAGCCTTGGTAACGATGGACTTCGTGCCGATTCCTTAGGAATCAATAAACGAGGGATAGCTGATTCTTAGGGTAGATCCTTAAGACTAAAGAAGATAATGGGGATGGGTAATTGGGTAATTGGGTAATTGGGTTGATTGTTTGATTGTTTAAACATAATAATTATATTATTGTGGGTTGAAAACCCTATGTACTCACCAGGTTTCCCAACCTGACCCACTCAGTTTATTTACATCACAGGTGTTGATATGAAGTCACATTACACTGAGAGATTAAAGAGATGTAGATCACTAGTGTAAATAAATGTAAGTTCCGTTTATGCTTATGTTTCTGTATTGACGATGACATCCCAAACGTTTTAAAATGAATAAAATACGTTTCTTCGAAAATGTTTTGATAACGTATTTATCATGTTTTACTAGGGACAAATTCCGCAACATTTTTATTAAAAGAAGTACTCTGATTTTTATAAAGCATAAACAAAATCGGTCTTTTCTAGCCGTGAAATTAGGGATGTCACAGTTGTTATCAGAGCATTAGTTTAAGCGAACTAGGAATATGGATTTGTTTCTAGACTTAAACTTAGAATGCTAAGCGATGATTGTGAGGTGTGAGCACTAGCTTACTTTAGGAATTATGCCTAAAATGCTTTTATGTGCTAAATGCTTTATGCCTTATATGCTGTTATTTATTCGGATCTATGGTCTGTTGCTGACCGGATCTGGAAATCTTATGTGTTTAGAATTCTAAACGTACGACTACCATATTAGAACTAGCATGCAAACGTTTCGGAGTGATAAGGATGATTCAAACGTCAATCCTAAAAAAAGGTCCAAATTCACCTTATTTGGTGTATAGATCATGATGGAAAGGACCCGTAGCGGAAACGTAAACGCAAATGGAGATAGGAACCAACCCCCAGTGGCTTAGCAAATACCTGTTATAGAAGAAGTTGCACCTGAGCCAGTCACCATGGCTGGAGTACAAGCCATGATTCAGACTATGTTGGCTGATCAAAGGGAAGAAATGAGGCGGATGTTGAATAGGTACGAACCTACTGTGCCCATTGAGCAACCCGAACTGATTCCCGAGCAATCGGAGGAAGGGAACTACAGCCGCCAAGTGAGTCATGTTGAGACTCAAGATGAATGAAGGGATGGCCCGGAGAGGAGAAACGACAAGGATGGGTGAATGTACAAGAATCTCTTGGGTGTGAAACCACCAAGTCTCTTAGGAAGCCCAAAGCCTGTTGAGATTATGGATTGGATCTCCGAGATGGAGATGGTGTTCGAGAGCTGCGACTGTAGTGAGAAACAGAAGACCGTCTTCGCTGTAAGACAACTGAAGACTGGAGTCTTGAGCTAGTGGAAGCTATTGGCCGATACGATGCCACGAGGAGAAGCCCTAAGGATGTCATGGGAAGAGTTCTTGGAACAGTTGAAAATGCAATACTGCTCAGAGATAGATCTGATAGACCTGAACAACGAGTTTCAGAACCTGAAGAAAGGGAAGATGAGTGTTGATGAGTACGCCACCGCATTCACCGAGAGGATGAAGCTATTCTCCTACTTGGTTCCTACTAAACTCTCAAAGATCGATAGGTTTGCTAACGGACTGCCCACAGACTTTGGCCCAATGGTCAAAATGGCAACTACCTTGAAAACAGCTGTTAGGGCAGCTAAGAACGTAGAGACCCCGATAAGAGAAAAGGGTCTAGAAAAAGATAAGGCAGGAGAGAAGCGGAAGTTTGAAGGATCTTCAAGGTCCAACAAGGAGAGCAAATTCTCAAAGCCTAGAGGAGGAGGTGAAGCAAGATGGTGTGATAAATGCAAGAAGAAACACTTTGGAAAATGCGGCGAAGAGGTGACATGTTTCAAGTGTGGAAAGTCTGGGCATTACGCTAATGAGTGTACATCCAACAAGAGGTTGTGTTATGAATGTAAAGAAGGGGGGCATCTTTCAAAGAATTGCCCAAAGAAGAATGAAGCAGCAAGGCCAAACACACCACCAAGGCCAAGGTCATTTCACATGATCCTCGATGAAGCAGAAACCACGCGAGGAATCAAGGATGAAGATTTCATATCGAAGGTCAAGTTATGCAGTAGCCATAGTATCGTATGATGTAGCCTATTAGAGGCATAGTCTAGGGTGAACTTGAGCATCTATGTAATCGTTTCAAGAAATAATATAAAGCCTTCATTTTGCTATCTGGTGTGTTAAACTATTATGTGATTTTCTTGCATAGTGACTTGGGGACTGCGAGACAATACATGGGATGAGTATGAGTAGGTGTGATAGGTAGTAGATGCATATACTACCGGAAGCACAGGACTCACGCTTGGATCAGGGAAAGTCACAAGGTTACCAAGAAACTAGTAATTGATTTCGTTTTATTCAAGTATGTTGTTACCATCGTTTCGATAATGACTAAGAAGATGATTGTTATTCCGACCCTAGTGTCCATATCACATTGAGTCCGACTACGGTGAGTATGACACGTGGTTCAGAGAACCAAGTCCGATTTAGCATTTTACTTAAGCTAGAAGCTTGAAGTGAAAGACAATCAAAGCAATCAGTAGAGGTATCGCGATAGTTCCTTGTAGCTAGGAATGCTACCTTCTAAGATGTGATTATATCACATTAGAACATGAAGGAAGATATAGTCTATTCTAGAATTTGACTCTAAGAGACCTGAGTCTAAGCGTTGCAACACACGATGATAGTTCATTAGAATGTGACACATCGTTCCATAAAAGAACTTATCTTAAGTTTGTTAAGAAAAAGAAGGAGTCTCCAGTAAGGAACGAGATGGTGACATGTAGGTCATAATGAGATAAGGAGCAAGTATAAGATCGAGCACCGCCTGCGGTCGAGGAGTCCAAGAGTTAGATACTTATTCGAGGTGACATAGAAGTTACAGTCATTACCTAGGACGAAGAGATAACGTATGGAGTCATAAGGTGAGCCTTGTTTCGTTGATGATTCCGGGATGTAATCATCCTAAGGGGGAGATAATTGTGACGCCCGTAGATCCGGGCTACTTAATTTCGAGATAATGGGAGTTGAAAACGAATTTTCGACAAAAGATTATTTAGAATAAATAATTTGAACCAAGTTATTGTATATGTCACATGGTTTCCGTACATATAAAGAACGCCAAAATCCGATTTATAACGAAGAAGTTATGACCCATCGAAGTTTCGCGACGGAACCAGCACGACACCGGGAAGCGTAAATATTGAATTTACGATAGAGCGAGTTTTATCCTTAGCGATATAAATGAAAATCGTAGAGTATGTTCAACTAAGAACATCAATAAAAAGAACGCCCAAATCTGACTTCGTATGAAGAAGTTATGGTTTTTCGAAGTTTTGGATTAGCGATGTACAACCCGAAATTTGAATATTAGATCGATTGATTTTTGTAACAACTTGAAATTCCATATCACTTCTTGTAACTCAAATTGTAATCCAATTCGATCGACCAAATGCCGTTTCCAAATCCGTTTCCGATTTCGCCGTTTAATTAAGTCATTCTTGTATTAATCTAAAATGACTTAATGGGTGTCTTAATGCCATTTGAAATCATTCTAACACCTCATAATAGTTATCGGAATAATTCTAGAATCGACCATATCGGGTTACGGCAATTTGGTCGGGTGCGACCAAAAGCCCCGCCTAACGCCGGTATTAGGTAGAATTCCATCGTGTCCAATTCCCGAACACTATATAAATGATTCAAAGCTTCCATTTGAAGTTTTGGCCATCTTTCCTTAATCACTCTCTAACCTCTCTCCTCATCCATAATCAAAGGTCCAAAAACAAAGATTTAAGGCTCCAAATCAAAGACGTAACATCCCTAACTTGTTATCTAACCTCTTTAACCTTCAAATTGATGTTTAAACAAGGATTTAGGACCTGGAACATGTGTTTACGGCCAAGGATCAAGCTTGGGCCGTAAACACTTAAAAATGGGGTTTTTGAGCCAATTAACCCTTCCAAATCATTGTTGGAACTTAGATACGACTTTGAGGCTTTCAATCTTGGACTTAGAACACCTTAAACATGAATTTTGAGGGACAAAAGAGAGTTTATGGCCAAGGCATGTGCTTGGTCCGTAAACTCCTCAAACATGGGGAGTAAACACATTTTTACATGTTAGTTTGCCTTGAAACTTAACCAATAGCCTTGGAATAAATCATAGAACCATCTAAAAATAGTTTGGAGACCTTAAACATAACAAAACACCACATATAAGAGTTTACGGCCATAGAGCATACTCTTATGCCGTAAACTCATAAAAATATGTTAGATGATGCCCTTAAATCACCCAAAGGCTTGGAAAAATTACTAGAATCACATGTGATTGCTCTAAGTGCCTCAAATCAATTTCTCTTGACCATAGGAGAGTTTATGGCTGTAAACTCCAAGTTTACAGCCGTGAACTCCCTTTTAAATGGTATAAATTCATTTAAATCATTCCAAGACATTTTAGTAATTCATTCCAACAATCCCTAAGTCCAAACAAGCCATTAAACCCTCAAAATCACACACACATGAGTTCACAGCCGTGAACTCATGTATGTGTGTGTTATATGGCCGTAAACTCCATAAAATGTTTAATCTTGGGGAGTAAACTCAAATCCCAAGTCCCGAGTACCATATCACGTCTGTAGATGTCACCCGGGTCACTCCAAACACTCGTTTTGAAGTGTTTAACCTCGTTGGAGTGTAATGTTCCATATAATTAATGATTGTAAATCTAATTAAATATATATGGACATTATTTCATTTTACATAGGGACATCGCGAATAATCAAGCCCCGAACCAACATCTAGTGTTCGAAACCGTTGCATTTCCGAGTCTGGTGAGATCATACCCCTACCCTTTTTCACTATTTTCACTGTTTTCAGGGGGGAACACAAGCAAAGTACAAGGGTTTTCTTGTACTCAAAAACTTGTTTTCGTGTGTGTATTTCACAATTTATATGCTTTTAACACTGATTGATACAACTGATAACCGTTTGAACATGCAGATTACGTAAACATATTATTTGTGAAATGGGTTTATAAACTGTTATGTTTTATATATTTCACAAATGGTTTTCCACATTTTATCAGTTAAAAGCATGACATTAGAACATATGAACATAAAACTTGTACACTGTCTTGTCCTCAGTAACACTCCACAGAGATACGCGAGTGGAGGATTATTATATTATTACTAGTAAATTTGTTATTCCTGTATGATTGGAGACACGTCCTCGACGAACACTCCACAGAGATACGCGAGTGGAGGACTACACCCGTAACCAGAATCTCTGGGATTAGAGAGCGTGACTTGAGTGTATAGATCTATACGGGGCTAACTACCCCACACCTGGCTGCTAGCTACAGCTGAACCGGAATGGTTCAAGGGTGACAAAAGTCATAAGGAGATGTGGACTACTTATTGCCACAATTAGTCTATCGTATGGTTATGGAACTCGCAATTAGGATAACAGAGATTTACTTAATAGTAATAATGTTCAATATAATACATCTTTTACATTGAAAACCAACTATTCAGGAAAGTATGGGACTTTCCTGGGAAACCTTGTACATATCCAGGTCTAACCAGAATACATCTTTTACATCTTTTACAAACGGTAACCAACATTCAGGAAAGCATGGGGCTTTCCTGGGGAAACATTTACATAACTAGAAAAGTATAACAAACTGGATAACCTTACATCTTTTACAATTGGTAATATACAATCAGGAAAGTATGGGACTTTCCTGGGGATCCATTGGTACATAACCAGAACAGAATAACAAAACAGATAACCTAAATGTACATTTTCACAAGGGCAAACATGTTTTCAGTGTACAACTTTACATTACATATTGTGAAACAACAACCAACCTTTTTAAGAAAATGTGATATTTTCTTGGCGTGTGTTACATTTTCAGAAACAGAAAGGAAACATGAACATTTTCACAAAACAAAAATCGCTTATGAACTCACCAGCGTTATGCTGATTTTCAAACCGCTTGTGTTCTCAGGTCAACGTTAGAACAGGTACCCGAAGATCGTTTTTGTTCAGGATGGAGTACTCCGAAGACCCACTCGTTTTATTATTATATACTATGTATCACAACTGTATAACTGTACTTTTGAAAAAATTGTAAAACTTTTCTTAATGTAATGTAACGGTTGTTTTACTTTACTTACTATGTACCTTGGATTTGATACTCAACGTGGAGTCAACCCCAGAAATGTTTCCGCCTTCGGTTTTCGGGGTGTGACATTTTTAGCCGACACGAACTAAACGAGAATTGAAGATCTCGTTAAGAGTAGCGTAACGAGAAAATGATGGGCGAAAACGGACGTCGGATGAAGAAGTTCTGAGGATTTAACGGACCAATCCTGTCCTGGCTTGTTAATAATCTAAAATTTAAAATCAATCAAAATTAGCCGATGGAGTCTAAATGAAAGTTGTAGAGTACGTTCCCGCCTTCGCGTGGATTTAAAGAACGTCGAAAACGGAGTTCGTATGCTAAAGTTACGAATTTTTAAAGATTGCATTCGAAATTGAGAAGTCTGGAACGAAATCGATGAGGTGGCGCGTTCTGAACCGTCCATCGCTGAAGAAAGCCTCGCTTCGGATCTTGACACGTCGTCTCGAATCTACGCCTCACGTCCGAGGCCGGGTACGCCCAGCGTACTTCGGTTCTTATCGTTTCGCAGTGTAAGACAGTTGGAGGCTCGTTGGCACCCTTATCCGAGCACTATGCCCAGCGTAGCCAAGGACTACGCCCAGCGTAGTCCGAGGCCTCGCTGGGTATAAAAGGGGGACGAGGGTTCCACATTTTTCACACCTTTCTTCACTCTCTCTCTAACTTCTTTCTCTCTCTAAGTTTCCTAAACACTCCTAAACCCTAGGGAACCTCCCTAGCACCCGAAGGAAGCCCCGAGGCTCCCGGAATCCCGAGAAAAAGGGTCTTTCGGTTTCGAAACGCTGCTCCAAATAAATTTCCGGTTTTCGATAAAATTCGCTGTAAGTAAGCTACGCTTACGCAAATTTTTAATATAGCTTTCAAATAATTATAGTAATGTTATTAGGTCCTTAAAATAATTATTTGGGCTATTATTATCAGTTATATTGAGTGTTATTTAACGCTTATATAATAATAATAATAGCTAAACTATTAATTAGTCGATGTTGACGTTAGATTAAACCCTAGTGGT
Source organism: Lactuca serriola (assembly GCF_051521515.1). Classification (NCBI taxonomy): domain Eukaryota; kingdom Viridiplantae; phylum Streptophyta; class Magnoliopsida; order Asterales; family Asteraceae; genus Lactuca; species Lactuca serriola. The sequence goes on along the minus strand of NC_136408.1, from coordinate 186,601,966 downwards.
ATTGATACTAGGTTTTATCGAAGGAAATTGTTTTGAGAGTATTGAAGCGTTGTCCGAGTGCTGAGTCACCACCTTTCAGGTGAGTGCATAGTCCCTTTCATCTTACACATAGATATGAAGTATTTTAATATAAATTACGTGTTGTGTGTGCACATTGTCTCACCAGGTTTCCCAACCTGAACCACTCAGTTTATTTACATCACAGGTGTTGATATGAAGTCACATTACACTGAGAGATTAAAGAGATGTAGATCACTAGTGTAAATAAATGTAAGTTCCGTTTATGCTTATGTTTCTGTATTAACAATGACATCCCAAACGTTTTTAATTGGATAAAATATGTTTCTTCGAAAATGTTTTGATAACATATTTATCATGTTTTACTGGGAACAAATTCTGCAACATTTTTATTAAAAGAAGTACTCTGATTTTTATAAAGCATAAACAAAATCGGTCTTTTCTGGCCGTGAAATTGGGGATGTCACATCTAAACACATTTAGCCATCTACAACCTCGATTCATGACAGTCTTAATTCATACCTACTTCCAACATATGAACGACTGTGGAGTGTTTAAATAAGTTAGTTATTCGGAAAGAATAACCTAGCTATTCTGGAAGTCAAAACATGCAAAGTGAAACACAATAATAATCAAATCCAATATGGTCTCACAACCCTTTTGAATATAAATAGAATTACATTTTATTTATCACCATATTGATTACACATTATTCATTGTATAATGTTTCAAAGAATCAACTTAATACTTGAATAAAACAACAGTCGTCCCATGCTCCTAGCATATACACTTTGTTTTTCTAAACAATAGTTATGCCATACTCCAAGTATGCACACTATGTTTGTCTATGATCTTTACTTTTGTGAAATAGATCAATTGAGCATGATTCCAATGATGCTCATTTAACAATCCCAACTCCTTATTGTAAATGTAAGAATTCCTAATTCCTACCATTTACCAAAAATTTGTTAGATTTTAAACTTTTATGCAATGTTCCTCTTGTAATGATTATGCACATAGTCACAAAACTTGTCAACAGTCATTACAGAGTATTCCAAAGAAGATCAACTCTATGGAAACGAAGTCTCATATTCAAAGTACATTGCTTTGAACATCCTTCTTGCATTATGTTTTCTAATCTCACGGAGATGAACGAGTAACTTCCACCTATGGAAACATTTCCATATTCCATTTTGACTATCATTTCTGAACAAGAGTTACCTATTTTCAGAATATGTCAATATGGTCCTTTCCAACAATTTATATCCTACTTCCAACTGTCCCCGAGCAACCAATCTTTGGCGAACCTCAGATTGTCCTCGACAATTGCTTAATCACTTTAGTCATATCCAATTCTAGACTTTTCCCTTCTCAATGCCCTAAGCATTTGGAAAATTTAGAAAAGATGAATATTATAGCACATGCAATCGATCCTATATCTGAAGCATATAGGACACGATTCATGATGTCTCACATAAAGACATGATACTAGACCAGTCTTTTTCTACAATATTTTTTATTCCCCATGTTTTCAAAATTTAACTATGAAGAGGGATGCCGTAGTCATAATCGAATTTTGAGAATGCAATATATATAGAATTTTCTTAAGTCGAACCATTCAGACATAAAATTCATATATATGTCCTTGACTAAAAATGATTAAAATCTCAATCTAAGCTTCTAGAATTGAAATGAAGTATAATTTCCTCTCCCTTAATTATAGCAAAACGACTTTTTCACTCCTACAACTTCACGAATTGAAACTTTTGTTTTTCTATAATTAACATTGCTAGCTTGCAATATTAATCATAATTATCATGCTCCCACTAACATGATGATTATTAGCATAACACTTATGCTCCCACTAGCTTTGACATGTATTCAGAAATCAGTTGGACTCCTAAAATTTAGATTCATGCACCTTTCCTTAGATAGCTCACTTGTGTACCTAAACAATTTCCAAAACTATGAAAAGGGATGCCGTAATCATAGTCTCAATTGCTTAGGCATTTTCCATTTCTCACAAGTCCATGTTAGTATGTCGGTTAACCACACATGCTCCACTAACTACTTTGAGAATGCAAATATCACAATTGCTATCTACTTAAGATATACTTATTGAAAGCGTTTCCTCACCATCATTTTCATGAATCAGATATAAACCTTATGAAACTTAGATTTTACGGTGTGTGAGTCCCTATCCATGTGAATTTGTCAAAACCATAATCACAAGACAAGGTTAGTGACAAATTCAGCCTTACATGGATTGAACTTGTTAAATCTTAATTTCTTGTCACTTGGTAGTACAAGGCCCACCAATGCTTCCAAGTTGTTTATGCAACCAATTGAGAACTCTTAGAACTCCTATGCAAAGCCAAATTTTAACTGGAAGGGGCACATAAATGTCAACATGATAGGTTATAAACCTCAAGTCATGTGCTAGTGAAGAAACTATAGGTTTTATCCTTGACTAGTTCTTGAAACCCTCAAGACCTTTAAGACTCCCACTATCCTCTTGACATATAAGACTCTCTTGTCAAGAACTATTCCTTGACAAAACAAATATTCAAGGGATAGTGCGGATTCTAATCAAGATAAACACTACACATAATTGGTCTTAGTTGGTCTTTCTCTTATCCAAGACATCACAACTTACCAATTTCAAATGCACAAGAGTAGAAAACATTTTACACTACATTTGATAATTGTTTTAAACCTTACTTTATGTCACTTAAGGTTATAATCTTGGAGTATTACTCTAAGAATTGTTTTGGAACGAAGTATGATTCATCTTCTTGATTTTAACCAATCTAACAATTCATGACTCCTCTTCTTAGCCGTAAGAATGCACTAAGATGTCCTTAGAGGATCAAATTGTGATATGGTTTCAAAATCATTAAGATGATCATAAAACATGATACTAAAGTACTCTCCCATCTTTTTAGATTTGAGAAACTTTTATCTCTCTGCCTAATTTGATTCTTCTCATTCGTTCTGCCATACATTGAAACCTTTTCAATGTTCCAGAATTATACTTAAACTTGTAAGTATAGCCATATTTACTAATCTTTAGTAAATCATGACGAATCAACCTTTGAGGTGGACCTTGACCAGCACACACCCAGTGTACCTGATCCCTTAGTCCTTCATTTTACTCACATATACATGTGATCAATGAATTAGTCTTAATTTTCCAGAGACAAAAATTCTCATTCATCATACAATACAGCTTGCATGATTCCAAGTTTCTGTCCAGTTGAAACTTGGGGAATGAGAACTTCTCCTCATTTAGTAAATTCAGACACTGCCACAAATGAGAGTATCAAACTTATATTTCCAATATTGCTAGAAACATACAAACATTAATTTTCCATAAATGCCATTGTAAGGGGATACAATATAAAATAAAATAAACAAAACTTTTATTTCTTTATTAAAATGCGGAAAATATTCCTTACAATGCAACTTTAAATGGAAACAATGCTATTACATATTCCCTAGCAATCTATCATAACTTCTAAGTAGTAGCTCAAAAATCCGATCCTCGAACCATGTGATAAAAATCCATCTTCGCGATCAGATTCAGCACACTCTTCTTTTAACCTTCCTTTTGCTTGATCCTGCTAAACATCAAGATGCAACCTAGTCACATCATGTAATAAGAATCAACAATTAGGAACTTTAACAGAGTTAGATAGTGTACTTACCTGAAGCAGAGTGAAATATTTTGTCTCTTTTTGCTTTCAAATCTTTCAGGTATTTAGGGCAGCTTCGCTTCCAATGTCCATTCTCATGACAATAAAAACATATAGACTCTTTGGGAATGGTACACGAGACAATCACAGACTTAGCCTTTCCCTTTACCTTTCGGTCAACCGGGTTGACCAAGGCCGATCCCTTTCCATTGGGAAGGGAAAGCTTTTCTGGACTTCCAATGTTACCATTGTCCATGTCCATGGAAGTTTGTGAATCAGATTTTCCATCAATATTTGCTTGACCATTGCGCCAAATCATTGCTGATTCAGCAGCAATAAGCAACTAAGAAAGATATATTAGGGTTATGTCAGGATCTGTCATATAGTAGTTTTTAATAAACTCACTATACGACTCAGGAAGCGACTGAAGAACCTAGTCAATAGCGAACTTCCTTGAAATAACAACACCCAACATTCTCAACCTGTCAATGTGTGACTTCATTTCTAAGACATGAGTGCACACAGGTCTTCCATCTTTATGTTTCATTTCTAGTAGAGCTTGAGTGACCTTGAACCTTTCAAGTCTCCGGGCTTGTGGGTCAGGGAGAATAAATGGAGGAGGTGGAGGAAGTGAAGCATGATGTTGAGGGACATCATCTTCAAGAGGAAGGCTTGCTCCAATAGATTTGGGTAGATCATAGTTGTCTGAACCAGACATCTACAATGGGATAAAATCAAGTTAATTGATTCAAGTCCTTAATATAACACCCAATATGAAATATGAAGGCTAGGACCCAACACAATATTTTATAACTTGGAAGAGGGATGCCGTAATCCAAGCTATAAAATATTTGAAGGTAGGCGAATGACGATTCACCAATTTCCACCATGAAAAATGAAATAATTTATTAGGTTTTAATTGGATTTGAAACTCCTAGATCTTTTGAGATTCATTGAACTTTTCAATGGCATGTTTCAATCTCGATGGTGCCCTCTCAAGTTTTGTGATTGGGATGCCGAGGATCACAAACCAAGGTGTGAATAACCATACTAATTCACTTGGTACCCTTAATATTATCACCTAATCAATGTGCCGGTTAACCACACACGCTCCATTGCTCTATGAAAAACATTAAGACACCCTTCGTGATCCTTACTAGTCTAAGTTAGTGTGCCGATGTCACACCCCCAAACCAAGGATGGCGGAAACGTCCAGGGGTGGAGGACTTCATGTTCAGTATCACAACAATATGTATAATAGTGCTCAAAGTAAATACAACCATCATAAATATAATTGAAAAAGTTACACCAAAGTATTTGTTTACATGTTTCAAAATCAATTACAATACGGTGACAAAAATAAATTGTTGACGGTTTAACGTCCCATCCTCAAAGCGCTGAAGTTTTCCTGTTTCACTGATTCCCTGAGAATACAAGTAGTTTTGAAAAGTGTCAACAATTAAGTTGGTGAGTTCATAAGAGTTTTGTTTGGAGTAGAAACCGTTTTCCTTTTTAAAAGCGATAGGATATGAATCCAGAAAATCCAATATTTTCTTAGTTAGTTGTAAACAAAATATTCCTATATGATGTGTTGATGAACCCTAGATTGACCCGTAGATTTCCTCTATAATCATCCAGCGTATATAAGTTATAGAAGATTTAAGTCAGATAAAACGTCGAATGTAGTGGGTCTGCCCTAGGTCCACAACCCAACGAGGAACAGGAAATGAGGCGGGCACCACCAATTCTAAGCCAATCCAGACTAAATTCTTGTATGACTCAAGCATATACGCTCAATGATTATAGTTGAAGTCTAACAATGCTAACCTTTAATGTGAATATAACCTATACATATCATAGTTCACCGGGGAGTAATAGAGATTAGTGAACCTGAACTATGCATATGATAGCTTATCAAAAGTGATGGTGAATATAACCTATATGATGTGTTAATGTATCCTAGATTGACCCGTAGATTTCCCCTATAATTGTCCAGCATATATAAGTTATAGAAGATTTAAGTTAGATAAAACGTCGAATGTAGTGGGTCTGCCCTAGGTCCACAACCCAACGAGGAACAGGAGATGAGGCGGGCACCACCAATTCTAAGCCAATCCAGACTAAATTCTTGTATGACTCAAGCATATACGCTCAACGATTATAGTTGAAGTCTAACAATATGAAAATCTATTGCGATTATAACCTATACATATCATAGTTCACCGGGGAGTAATAGGGATTAGGGAACCTGAACTATGCATATGAATAGCTTATCAAAAGTGATGGTGATGGTGAGTGTAACCTATACAATGTGTTAATGTGAATATAACCTATACATATCATAGTTCACCGGGGAATAATAGAGATTAGTGAACCTGAACTATGCATATGAATAGCTTATCGAAAGTGATGTGAATATAACCTATATGATGTGTTAATGTGAATATAACCTATATGATGTGTTAATGTGAAATATAACCTATACATATCATAGTTCACCGGGGAATAATAGAGATTAGTGAACCTGAACTATGCATATGAATAGCTTATCGAAAGTGATGGTGAATTCCTTTCTTGTAATTAAGTTCCTAGAGTGGATGAAACATAAACTATACCTATTATAGTTTATTACATTGTTTGTAATATATATTTACCATAACTATACCAATTATAACTAACGAGTTCGTTTGTGGGGGTATAATGGCTTAACTATACTTATTATAGATTATCTTAATCGTCCATAGCGGCAATAACTCTTATGTAAGTGTAAGACCTTTAATATTGTGTTTGTTATATGAATGACCCTAAACTATACCTATTATAGTTTATCGATTGATTTCGTGGGAAATGAGCATAGGCCTTACTTGTCATAATTTATCAATATTTATATTTTAATGGATATAGCCTCGTAGTATCGTATATATATATATATATATATATATATATATATATATATATATATATATATATATATATATATATATTGTCATACTTGTGAAGATGTAAATCCATGTGTTTTCTGATGTATGTCTATGTAGGAATACAAAATTTGTCATATATTGCAACTACACATAATCAACTAACGATGTATACCTTGCTCGACATGTTACAAGGTGAAATGAAATTTATTGTGTTTTTCTGTTAATAACCTTTTCTGTAACTGATATTGTAAAAATTGTAGAAAAATCATAAAATGTCCAAATCAGGTTCTGTAACTTCTGAGAGTTTGGAAAATGAGTCTAGTTTGTTCATAATTTTTATTATAATTTTTAATGATCTCTAACTTGGGTGAAAAAGTCCATAATCACAGACTGGTCCGGATTGATGTTTGAAATGATAGGCGGTTTTGTAAAAATCACCATAAATTGTAGAAAAATCGTATGGAGATGTGCAAGTAGTCATTTTAAAGCTAAGAAGTGGAACTACATGCACCTAAAACAGTTTTGAAAACAAAAATATTTAAGATGTCCAAAACAGTCCGTGAATGGAGTGAAACTTTTCTGATGAAAGTTGTTAGAAGAATGTAGTTATGTTCTAAGCATTTTAACTTGTATTCCCCCCCTAAAAACTTGATAAAACGTGAAAATGTAGGGGTATGAACTCACCTTGTGTGATTTCAGTAGATAAGTGATGAAGAAGAGAAGTGTTCAACCCAAGAACACTAGAAGAACCGTTTGAAGATTCGAAGCTCTAACACAAATATAATGGAGTTTGTGTAAGATATCCATGATTTGAGTGGAAATAATAGAGGTAATCATAAAGGAAATGGATTATGCTTACCAAAGGTGGAGGAAACTCTCAAGATCAGCCCTTGAATCTTGGATTTCTAGAGAGAGAAAGTGAGAGAGAAAGGAGTTTGATCTTCTTGTGAAATGAGAACAAATGAAAGAAAAATGAGGAGAGAGGATGATTATCCAGCCCTCAAAGCATGGAGGTGGCTTGTGAGGGAGGTAAAAAGTACAAGGTATGGTGGGGAGGAGTGTGGGTTGTCATGGAGTGGGTGAGGGGGTTGCTTGCGTCATAACTAAGGTAAGGTCAACACTTCTTCTTTTTGTACTTTACCAACTCCTTTTTAAATAAGATTTTACCCTTAAGATGTGATTAAATCATTAATTTAGGGGTCTTATAATTAAAAATAAAGTTTTGGGTGAAAATCCCATGTTAAAATAATCAGAAATGGGTTTAAAATGCAAAAATATGTAAAAATAGGCGAAATCCGAGCTGCCCAGCGAGACCCTTCGGATCTCGACCGAGGCTCGGTTCTCTGGGCGAAGGTTCGGACGCGGGTGGCTGAGGCGGGGAGGCGAAAGGCGAACAAGCTCGGTCCGAAGTGATGCAGTCCGAAGCGAAGGCGAGAAGCGGAAGGTAGAGGTTCGGTCCGAGGCAGGCTAGAACCGAAGGTACTGTTGTGAACAGTAATGAACAGTACTTTCGGTTCGGACCCTTCTTCCTTGCATGGTTCGGTTCGGATGAACAGTACTTTCGGTTCAGCTCATGAACAGTACTTTCGGTTCGGACCCTCATGAATAGTGCTTTCGGTTCGGTTCATGAATAGTACTTTCGGTTCAGAGGGTTCGTTTCCTTAAGTCCGTTTTTCGCGTAGACTTCCGTTCTTGGGCTATTTTCGCCAAATTCGAGGGTCGGGATGCCCCGAGTGATTATAGAAAGTTGGGAGAGATTTCGAGAGAGATTTGAGAGAGATTCCTCGTTCTCAGAGAGATTTGGGAGAGATTCGACGTACTTGGAGAGATTTCGCATACGAAGAAATACGTGAGAGAGATTTCACATACTTAGAGAGATTTGGGAGAGATTTGACATACTTGGAGAGATTTGGGAGAGATTTGGCATACTTGGAGAGATTTCGCATACAAAGAGATATGTGAGAGAGATTTCACATACTTAGAGAGATTTGGGAGAGATTTGACATACTTGGAGAGATTTCACATACAAAGAGATATGTGAGAGAGATTTCACATACTTAGAGAGATTTGGGAGAGATTCGACGTTCTTGGAGAGATTTGGGAGAGATTTGACATACTTAGAGAGATTTGGGAGAGATTTGACATACTTGGAGAGATTTCACATACAAAGAGATATGTGAGAGAGATTTCACATACTTAGAGAGATTTGGGAGAGATTTGACATACTTAGAGAGATTTGGGAGAGATTTGACATACTTGGAGAGATTTCACATACTTAGAGACATGTGGGAGAGGTTTCACATGCTTAGAGATATGTGGGAGAGGTTTCACATACTTAGAGATATGTGGGAGAGGTTTCACTGGTGACCTTTTTGAGTGTCCGGCCACGCACTGCAAGGTCCTTAAACCCAGTTAAGCCTTGATTAGGGATCTTGCATACTCCCGATGAGTATGTAACATTGTCGTATCGGTTTGGCTTTCTACGTACCATCGTTTTAGGTTAAGGCGATTTAGGTGAACGCACTTTTCGATTTATGATCTCTTATTAGAATAGAGAGTTGTTTAGAAGTTATATAACGTAAACTCTAGTACTTACGGCAAAATGAGTGGACCGGTTTGACTTGTTGACTTTCGTTGACTTTGACTTGACTGAAAATTGACGGTTGTTACATCATCCCCCCGTTAGAGGGAATTTCGTCCCGAAATTTGAATTTAGACAAGGAGTAGGCATGAATAATCGAGCCAAAAGTGGGGATTCTTCCTAATCGATTGATTCTCACGCTCTCAAGTAAATCCAGGTCCTTGGTTGGCATTCTAGTCGTATGATAAAAAAAAATGAAGTCGCTTGGTAATAAAGACACTAAATTTGATCTTAAAGGCGTTACAGACAAGACTCCACTGTGCAACTTTTAAACAGAGTTATAGTACTATAGATTTACTACAAGACTATTGTTTGCGAACTAGGTATACTACAAAAGACAAGTATGCGCAGCACGAGGGTCCCCTCACTGACGGGGTCTCGCAAAAGGTAAGACTCTAGTTGCACTAGTTTTAAGCAGTTTATGAGTCCGATACAACGAATGCTTTAGATATTCTTAACGAGGTCCGGAGTAGTTTCTCCGGTGGCAGTGATCCTTAGTATCCTCCCATCTGCGTCGGAGTTCTTTATAATTGGACAGTCCTTTCTGAGGTGTCCAATCTCGCCGCATTGGTGACACATCTGGCTTGCACTAGCATTGGTGGTGGAAGTGAGGTGTTTAGTCAGAGTTACGTGGACACGGGTGCCCTCCTCGTTCATCCACTTCGAAACTTTCCTTTTATGGGGGCCGGTTTTACCACCACCTTTGTGTGCAGAGTTTGTCCCGATGCCGGGTACTTGAGAAATTGGTTGTGCCGGTGCTGAAGGGGCAGGAGTTGCCACTTGTTGCTGTCGCATGGCAAGTCTTTGGGATCGTTGGCGCTCCTTTCGAGCTCGACGATTTCGTTTCCTCTTTTCGGTCTTACGGCTTTGTACGTCCATGACTGCTGCCCTTTGTTGGCTTCCTGGATTGATACAACAATCGAAATTTTCAATTCCTTTGTCAGTCGCGATTGCGTTGCCAGTGTTGAGGTTTATAAGGACAGCCGCCGCAGCAGCTGTTACCGCGGCTTGAAACGTAGCGGCGTCGATATGGAGGATAGGGGATTCGTTGTTCAGTTGACTATTTCCGGATGATGACATGATTCTGCAACACGAATGACAAGGAGTTTGTGAGTGACTAAGGTTGGCTCTGAATTATTTTGATTCTGACTAAGAGATGAGTTATTATACATGAAAACTTAGCTTATACACATTATGATATAACCAATACTGGGCGGATAGTAAAATGTGTGATTCTACTTCAGTTTCACATCCCAACGAGGAAAAGAAACTAAGTCAGAATTCTCACATTCTATTATCTACCAGGTATTCGTTATATATAACTGGGGGAATGTATAAGTGAGGAAATCATAACAAATAACATTCTTAGTAATCCTTCTTAATGAATTAGAGTTCCTAGTCAGGGCTATCACTGAACCTAGATGTATTTCAACCGTTCACCTATAGAGTAGAAGCATGTTCTCGAAAGTTTGACCAACATCCCTATGATGCAGTCCCAATACGGAGTCGAAGTAAATTCATAGAATGGTCTCATGACGGCCTTGGAATTCCTTATTGTTTATGCTCTCAGTTTAATCCTTGGCATTACTACTATGCATGCTTTAATTGATGCTAGACTTAATTAAACAAAGAAATTTGGACTTTAGTCGTCGATGTTAGAAACACGTACTAATATTTGCGGGCAGTTCCGGGGTGGTCTCTCCTTCTAAAATCACTTGGTATATAATTTAAGAATTTCTTGGAGTTACCATATGTAAATTGTTTGTAGTATAGGGTTCGAGGATAATAGGTCTACATCTCATTAACGTAAGGAGGATTTTGGGCAATGCTACAGTTCCCTGGAATAGTGTAGTCTCCGGATTCTGAAGGATTCGAATGTCTCCACTTAACAACCTAGGTTGGTCGTGTTCTTCGTTCCAGGTTTCCAAGCATTCTACTCAAGGAGGCGTTGGGCCTTGAATAACCGGACGAGGGTTAGGATTTGGAACAAGGGCCATCAGGGTAGGTTCTCCACTTCAGGGTCGGGGTCGGACCCGTCAGCAAGGCCTTCAATTTGGTGACCATCCACAGGGATTGGGTGATCATTCACTGGCTCCTCTCCGAGCCATTTAGTATTGTTGTGGCTAGGGTAGTACGGGTCGTCGTGGGGATGAATCCAGCCATGATATCTTCGCGAGAAATGGGGATATAAGAAGTAACTAAGTAGATGTACTAATTAGATAATTATAAGATGATCTTTATCAGGTACTTCAATGCATTGTTTAGTGCATACTAGTCATATGTATTTGGGATAGGATAGACCTTCGAATAAGCGACCCTAACTCTAAATCCCCAATCCAACGAGAACAGGAAGTAAAGCAAAGATCCACAGATTCTAAGTCTATGACGTCCTGGATACATATAATTGTAATGTATCCACTAAGCAATTATTGACCTATTGATAAAAATCTATTTAGTTCTCAGATAAGTAATTATAATAACACCAAATACCCCTATGGTATTTGATTGTGGTAGTGTTGGTAAGTTTTTAGACTTGTTGCCATATCACAACCATTCTTGGGCATGTGCTAATCACTCCTCAGACGAGCATAGTTGATCAGGCTATGCCAATCCCAAGACTGACCATACATCCCCGCGCTTACCTGTGATATCCAACAATCATTACTTTTGTTTTGTTCTAGAACGACGTGACCCTAGTATGTATGCATGCGTGTATACTTTTAATAAGAAACTACTTATTTCAAAAAGTATAGTTGTTTTGAAAACGTAAAATCAGAGACTCTAGTCCCAATGCATTTATAGTTTGTATATCTTATGTGGTTTGATATACTGAGTTCACTATAAACATTGCTCTGATACCAATCTGTCACACCCCCAAACCAAGGATGGCGGAAACGTCCAGGGGTGGAGGACTTCATGTTCAGTATCACAACAATATGTATAATAGTGCTCAAAGTAAATACAACCATCATAAATATAATTGAAAAAGTTACACCAAAGTATTTGTTTACATGTTTCAAAATCAATTACAATACGGTGACAAAAATAAATTGTTGACGGTTTAACGTCCCATCCTCAAAGCGCTGAAGTTTTCCTGTTTCACTGATTCCCTGAGAATACAAGTAGTTTTGAAAAGTGTCAACAATTAAGTTGGTGAGTTCATAAGAGTTTTGTTTGGAGTAGAAACCGTTTTCCTTTTTAAAAGCGATAGGATATAAATCCAGAAAATCCAATATTTTCTTAGTTAGTTGTAAACAAAATATTCCTATATGATGTGTTGATGAACCCTAGATTGACCCGTAGATTTCCTCTATAATCATCCAGCGTATATAAGTTATAGAAGATTTAAGTCAGATAAAACGTCGAATGTAGTGGGTCTGCCCTAGGTCCACAACCCAACGAGGAACAGGAAATCAGGCGGGCACCACCAATTCTAAGCCAATCCAGACTAAATTCTTGTATGACTCAAGCATATACGCTCAATGATTATAGTTGATTTCTAACAATGCTAACCTTTAATGTGAATATAACCTATACATATCATAGTTCACCGGGGAGTAATAGAGATTAGTGAACCTGAACTATGCATATGATAGCTTATCAAAAGTGATGGTGAATATAACCTATATGATGTGTTAATGTATCCTAGATTGACCCGTAGATTTCCCCTATAATTGTCCAGCATATATAAGTTATAGAAGATTTAAGTTAGATAAAACGTCGAATGTAGTGGGTCTGCCCTAGGTCCACAACCCAACGAGGAACAGGAGATGAGGCGGGCACCACCAATTCTAAGCCAATCCAGACTAAATTCTTGTATGACTCAAGCATATACGCTCAACGATTATAGTTGAAGTCTAACAATATGAAAATCTATTGCGATTATAACCTATACATATCATAGTTCACCGGGGAGTAATAGGGATTAGGGAACCTGAACTATGCATATGAATAGCTTATCAAAAGTGATGGTGATGGTGAGTGTAACCTATACAATGTGTTAATGTGAATATAACCTATACATATCATAGTTCACCGGGGAATAATAGAGATTAGTGAACCTGAACTATGCATATGAATAGCTTATCGAAAGTGATGTGAATATAACCTATATGATGTGTTAATGTGAATATAACCTATATGATGTGTTAATGTGAAATATAACCTATACATATCATAGTTCACCGGGGAATAATAGAGATTAGTGAACCTGAACTATGCATATGAATAGCTTATCGAAAGTGATGGTGAATTCCTTTCTTGTAATTAAGTTCCTAGAGTGGATGAAACATAAACTATACCTATTATAGTTTATTACATTGTTTGTAATATATATTTACCATAACTATACCAATTATAACTAACGAGTTCGTTTGTGGGGGTATAATGGCTTAACTATACTTATTATAGATTATCTTAATCGTCCATAGCGGCAATAACTCTTATGTAAGTGTAAGACCTTTAATATTGTGTTTGTTATATGAATGACCCTAAACTATACCTATTATAGTTTATCGATTGATTTCGTGGGAAATGAGCATAGGCCTTACTTGTCATAATTTATCAATATTTATATTTTAATGGATATAGCCTCGTAGTATCGTATATATATATATATATATATATATATATATATATATATATATATATATATATATATATATTTGTCATACTTGTGAAGATGTAAATCCATGTGTTTTCTGATGTATGTCTATGTAGGAATACAAAATTTGTCATATATTGCAACTACACATAATCAACTAACGATGTATACCTTGCTCGACATGTTACAAGGTGAAATGAAATTTATTGTGTTTTTCTGTTAATAACCTTTTCTGTAACTGATATTGGAAAAATTGTAGAAAAATCATAAAATGTCCAAATCAGGTTCTGTAACTTCTGAGAGTTTGGAAAATGAGTCTAGTTTGTTCATAATTTTTATTATAATTTTTAATGATCTCTAACTTGGGTGAAAAAGTCCATAATCACAGACTGGTCCGGATTGATGTTTGAAATGATAGGCGGTTTTGTAAAAATCACCATAAATTGTAGAAAAATCGTATGGAGATGTGCAAGTAGTCATTTTAAAGCTAAGAAGTGGAACTACATGCACCTAAAACAGTTTTGAAAACAAAAATATTTAAGATGTCCAAAACAGTCCGTGAATGGAGTGAAACTTTTCTGATGAAAGTTGTTAGAAGAATGTAGTTATGTTCTAAGCATTTTAACTTGTATTCCCCCCCTAAAAACTTGATAAAACGTGAAAATGTAGGGGTATGAACTCACCTTGTGTGATTTCAGTAGATAAGTGATGAAGAAGAGAAGTGTTCAACCCAAGAACACTAGAAGAACCGTTTGAAGATTCGAAGCTCTAACACAAATATAATGGAGTTTGTGTAAGATATCCATGATTTGAGTGGAAATAATAGAGGTAATCATAAAGGAAATGGATTATGCTTACCAAAGGTGGAGGAAACTCTCAAGATCAGCCCTTGAATCTTGGATTTCTAGAGAGAGAAAGTGAGAGAGAAAGGAGTTTGATCTTCTTGTGAAATGAGAACAAATGAAAGAAAAATGAGGAGAGAGGATGATTATCCAGCCCTCAAAGCATGGAGGTGGCTTGTGAGGGAGGTAAAAAGTACAAGGTATGGTGGGGAGGAGTGTGGGTTGTCATGGAGTGGGTGAGGGGGTTGCTTGCGTCATAACTAAGGTAAGGTCAACACTTCTTCTTTTTGTACTTTACCAACTCCTTTTTAAATAAGATTTTACCCTTAAGATGTGATTAAATCATTAATTTAGGGGTCTTATAATTAAAAATAAAGTTTTGGGTGAAAATCCCATGTTAAAATAATCAGAAATGGGTTTAAAATGCAAAAATATGTAAAAATAGGCGAAATCCGAGCTGCCCAGCGAGACCCTTCGGATCTCGGCCGAGGCTCGGTTCTCTGGGCGAAGGTTCGGACGCGGGTGGCTGAGGCGGGGAGGCGAAAGGCGAACAAGCTCGGTCCGAAGTGATGCAGTCCGAAGCGAAGGCGAGAAGCGGAAGGTAGAGGTTCGGTCCGAGGCAGGCTAGAACCGAAGGTACTGTTGTGAACAGTAATGAACAGTACTTTCGGTTCGGACCCTTCTTCCTTGCATGGTTCGGTTCGGATGAACAGTACTTTCGGTTCAGCTCATGAACAGTACTTTCGGTTCGGACCCTCATGAATAGTGCTTTCGGTTCGGTTCATGAATAGTACTTTCGGTTCAGAGGGTTCGTTTCCTTAAGTCCGTTTTTCGCGTAGACTTCCGTTCTTGGGCTATTTTCGCCAAATTCGAGGGTCGGGATGCCCCGAGTGATTATAGAAAGTTGGGAGAGATTTCGAGAGAGATTTGAGAGAGATTCCTCGTTCTCAGAGAGATTTGGGAGAGATTCGACGTACTTGGAGAGATTTCGCATACGAAGAGATACGTGAGAGAGATTTCACATACTTAGAGAGATTTGGGAGAGATTTGACATACTTGGAGAGATTTGGGAGAGATTTGGCATACTTGGAGAGATTTCGCATACAAAGAGATATGTGAGAGAGATTTCAAATACTTAGAGAGATTTGGGAGAGATTTGACATACTTGGAGAGATTTCACATACAAAGAGATATGTGAGAGAGATTTCACATACTTAGAGAGATTTGGGAGAGATTCGACGTTCTTGGAGTGATTTGGGAGAGATTTGACATACTTAGAGAGATTTGGGAGAGATTTGACATACTTGGAGAGATTTCACATACAAAGAGATATGTGAGAGAGATTTCACATACTTAGAGAGATTTGGGAGAGATTTGACATACTTAGAGAGATTTGGGAGAGATTTAACATACTTGGAGAGATTTCACATACTTAGAGACATGTGGGAGAGGTTTCACATGCTTAGAGATATGTGGGAGAGGTTTCACATACTTAGAGATATGTGGGAGAGGTTTCACTGGTGACCTTTTTGAGTGTCCGGCCACGCACTGCAAGGTCCTTAAACCCAGTTAAGCCTTGATTAGGGATCTTGCATACTCCCGATGAGTATGTAACATTGTCGTATCGGTTTGGCTTTCTACGTACCATCGTTTTAGGTTAAGGCGATTTAGGTGAACGCACTTTTCGATTTATGATCTCTTATTAGAATAGAGAGTTGTTTAGAAGTTATATAACGTAAACTCTAGTACTTACGGCAAAATGAGTGGACCGGTTTGACTTGTTGACTTTCGTTGACTTTGACTTGACTGAAAATTGACGGTTGTTACAGCCGGTTAACCACACACACTCCACCAACGACTTGGTAAGGTAAAAAGTGTGAATTCCATGGCTAGCACCATGTTCACATTTTTCTTAAAGTAAATAAGATTCGGAATTAAAATATTTAGTTACTTTATAATAATCATTATACTTTTAATGAGAACTTAAAGTCATTGTCCTACTCGTTTGGCTAACGACCCTCCACCGATCAAGGAAGCAGTGGGTGAGAGTGGACACCCATTAAGCTATCATTTTATAGGAAACAACCTTATACCCCCCCCCCCCCCTTATAGACCGGCTTCGTGAATGAGGCCTACTAACGGTAAAACGACTTGTTCTTATACATATATATAATTATTAACCATTAATCTTATAATAGTATAAGGGTAGAATTTTAACTTTTAAAACTTCTAGGGTATGAAATTAAAGTTTGTGTGAGACTTTACAAATTCCAAAACTTGATGGCAAGTTTTGAACAATTCAAAAACTTTTGGATATTCATAACTTATGAGCTTTAATTAAGTGTTTAAAACTTTTAATGAAGAGTCTCTTGGAAATCCATAACTTGAGGACAAGTTATGGAGTCCATAAAAACATTTATTAGAAAAATTATTCAAAAGTGTAACTTATGACTTCTTAAAAACATTTAAAAGAAAAAACTTTTGGAATTCCATAACTTGAGGAAAAATTATCGAGTTCATTCAATGTCATAAAGATCAAGAATTATTCTATTAAACAATTTGCAAACAATTCCTATGATCTATCAAAACTCATAAGTTAATGAACATTCATAATCAACAACTTTCAAGAATCATATAAACATATATATAAACTTGAAACTTTAATTATAACTTTGAAATTGGTCCACCATCATCATTACCACATCAAAAACAGGTTTTATAAGTTCAAAACAGTTTAAGGTAATGATTCTAGACCAATTCCAGCACCAAAACTCGAAAATCTGCACTCAGGCCTGCCGATTAGTCGAGTGCATGAACTGACTTGGCGAGTTGGTTGAATGTACACATGGACTTGGCGAGTCAGTTGTGCAGAATGCAGTTTTTCGACATTTTTCAGCAATTTGCATCAAGTATTTAAGTAAACAAGCCTAGGCTCTGATACCACTGTTGGGTTTTGAGCATTCTAACACTCCTAAGTGTACATGCAACCCTAATAAACCTTGGATCTATATTTTCTCTAAAATACATGCAAATAATAATTTCCAAGGTTTAAATCCTAACTAGCATGGCATGAAGAACTAGAATCATAAAACACTAGAAGAATGACATACCTTTTGATAGTGATTGATTGCTTGGAGTTTGAGAGCCTAGCACCAATAATGTGAATGTCTCAAGTGGAATCACAAATCACCACAAACTTGGAAAAACCTTGAGAGAATAATATGCTATGTAGAAATCGGCCACCACAAAGTCTCACACAGCTAGTTGCCATTTCTTGCAATATGTGCATCTTTATATAGTGTGGAGGATTAGGGTAAACCCTAATAACCCATGTTTTTTCCTTTCCAAGGATCCATGGGTTAAAACCTCCATGGATCATCCATGGACCCCCATGCATGCTCAGCGTATTCCTAATGAGTTTAAGCCCACATTATATAAAATGCAATAGCCCATGTTTAATTAGTCTTCCTTTTAATCACTAAAAATTAATTCATAATTAATTTAAGACTAAAACTAATTAAATAACATGACTTCATATTAATATATTATAACTTACAATATATATTAATAAATCATAAACATACTATTCTCATAAGATTATCCATATAAATTTTTTGGGTGAAGTGCAACCCAAATGGACCATGCCGGGTCGGGTCAAGTATATACCAAATAAGTTATGGACTTAGACACCTTATCCAACAACGGGGTCCCAATCAATTCTGAATTTCGGTCCGATGCAAGGGATGGGGTCCCAGTCAGTTCCGGATTTCGGTCCGATGCAGTGGGCAAGGACCAATATCTGTTTATATGTTATTGTATGGTATATGGTAGTTTGGGGGAGCTCACTAAGCTTCGTGCTTACAGTTTCAACTTTAGTTTTAGGTACTCAGTTTTCAAAAGAGGAGCTCGGGAAGATTGCAGTGCACACACCATTTGTTCAGCATGGGATGTTTATACTCTGATATACTTGACAGTTGTTATAATATTTTGAGATACATTGCTTACGACTTTTATATGAGGTTTATTGACTATGGTTTTTATTATTAAATTAAACGAAATTTTCAGACTGTGTATTTGGGATGTTACAAGTTGGTATCAGAGCCTTAGTTTGAGGGATTCGGGCACACTTTCGGGTGTGTCTGAACTCAAACTAAGGAAGTGGTATACAGTTTTTAAGAGAAAAACCCTGTTTACAAAAGGATTTTGAGAAAAGAAAACAATTTTAGAAAAAAAGTATAAAGAAAAGAGTTTTTTAAAAACCAAAAAGAATTTTGAAAAGAGAAAAGGGTGTGATGCATGCAATCATCCGAGCTCAAGTAAGTACTACCAAATTACCCATACAAGTTTATGCTATGATTATCAATTTCAGTAGAACAGCATGCTAGATTAGGACTAAGGATCTAGGAAGGATGCCTTATGTGCCTGCTATATGTGTTTCAGCTTTATAAAAATTGCATGCTAGTTTCGGGTAGATAGTAATAGGATAGCCTGGTTAGGTTATGCTTAATAGTATGAGCTTAGAACTACGTGTTAGTACATATTAGCCAGTATGATAGCCATAGTAGTATATATGCTTGATTATGTGTACCCAATGCCCAAATGTTGCTTGCTTTGTGCTTTTAGGAGTTCTAGTTATCTTTACTATCTATTAAGTGAATATGTTACGTTACATATTGCGAGGATTAATTAATTTCAAAAGGTTAGGTCTAGCTCCATTGCGCAGCTCTTGTCTAAGTCCAACCGTTGTAGTGTAGGGTCTCTCATTCGAAGAATTATCTAGTCTTAGTAATATGTAATAGTATTCACGAGCTAGTTAGGGGAAGATAGCAGGGACTTCTTATGCAGCTGATGACGGAGAGTGGGCTGGTGATTATCCCAGGGCAAGCCTAGGATGAGATTAGCAAGAGATCAGTAGTAGTAGTTAAAGGGACTTGGTCGAGTCGAGGCAGTACTTAAGGAAAGTACGGATAGATGTGGAAGGTAGTATGGGCCGTACTACTGAAAGTATAGGATATGTACTCGAATTAAGGAGGGCTGAGATAAGACCAGGGAGCTTGTAGTGTGTGAGATCCCTCGAGTTTTGATGAGTATTGTGATGTTAGTGATGGTATGTTGCCGAGTATAGTGAAGCTATGTCATGGACACCAGATGGTAGTTCTGGTGTCGACGAGGGATCAGGCTCGGACTCTGGAGTCGGGCAGATTGATGATCAGATGAGGGAGTTCATTCCATCTGAGAATTATGCGCAGTATCATTGACCAAAATCCTGTGATCCTTAGTGTGATCAAGGAGGGCATTATAGAGATTTGTGATGAGAGGTTGAGTGTATTATGCACTGAGATAACAGTCGTGATAAAGACCCTGAATGATATGACTTCTAGAGCTTGAGAACGAGATATGGACTTGGAGAACATTGGTAAGAGGGAATCAGATCAGTTGCTTCTATTGAGGGGTCTCAGGAAGGGACCCTAGATTTTGGATTAACCTTTGAGAGACCAGCAGGGTTAGATTCAGTACAGCATGTGTGGGAAACTGCACGATATAGTATTTCTTTCAAGGGGTTGAGTAAGTGTGACTCTGGGTTATCCTCCGTTTGTGTTTGAATTATACTTCTAAGAAAATGGCATATGCCAACTGCATACCGATAATTTTTAGTGGATAGCGAAAGATCATATCCCCAAATCGCAGGATTGGGAGATTACATCGTCATCTTGGTTTATTCCAAGACTGAGGAGCAGCACGAGAAGCACCTGAGGAAGGTGCGGGAGACTTTGAGAAGGGAGATACTTTTTGCAAGGTACTCCAAATGTGAGTTCTGGTTGCGCGAGGTGCAATTTATTGGGCACCTTGTCAATCAGAAGGGTATTCTAGTTAATTCTGCCAAAATAGAGGTCGTGATGCAGTGGGAGATTCTGAGGTCTCCAATTGAGATTTGGAGTTCCCTGGGTCTAGTGGGTTATTCCTAGAGATCTATTCGGGATATTGGAGGTGGTGTGATCTTTTGAATTGGCTAGTATTGAATCACTAGCAATGGTAAGCGTGGTTTTCAGCAGATTGGGCTTAGAATGGTAGGAAGAATGGAGAATTTTTCCAGTTTATGTGTTGTAGGGCACTAGCTGAATCAAAGTGGGGGAGAATAACCTAAGGATTCAGAAGCAAGAGCGGTTATGAAGATGGGATATGTTTTGCATCCTTGTCAGGAAGGAAGAAAGCCCAAGCGGCTATATGATTTAAGGATACTATGATATGGAAGTTCAGAAAAACTTGCCAATAAGGAGATCGCGTCCCCGTAATGTTTGCTAGCAAACCTTATGGAATCACGTGGGGGATTCCATTCAGGACATGAATACAGTTGACTGCGATTCAAGTGCGTGTTCGATCCAGTGTTAGAGTGTTGTAAGTCTGTGGGTGTAGCCGTAACATTCACTAGCAGCCAGACAGTGTTAGAGTGTTGTAAGTCCGCGCGTGTAGTTGTAGCATTCACTAGCAGCCAAACAGTGTTAGAGTGTTGTAAGTTTGCGGGTGTAGCCGTAGTATTCATTAGCATCCAGACAGTGTTAGAGTGTTGTAAGTCTGTGGGTGTAGCCGTAGCATTCACTAGCAGCCAGACAGTGTTATAGTGTTGTAAGTCTGCGGGTGTAGTCGTAGCATTCACCAGCAGCCAGATAGTGTTAGAGTGTTGTAAGTCTACGGGTGTTGTCATAGCATTCACTAGCAGTCAAATAGTGATAGAGTGTTGTAAGTCTGCGGGTGTAGCTGTAGCATTCACTAGGTTGGTAGATAGCGTGAGTGCGTTGTTAGGACGCGAAAGGAACAGTAATACCCACTAGTTCGGGTGTAGTATTGAGGATATGGAAATCCACGGATTTGATTTCGGAATTACCCAGACGGATTAGACTTGGTTAATTCAGTGATAAGACAGTAGAAGCATCACTACAACTACGAGAGCAAGGAAGCAGTGGATTGCTTAAGGTCATTCATGACATGAGGCTACCAATGGTCATGTAGCAGTCGCTTTTAGCCTTGGGTTTGGTGACGTCAGGATTCGACGTATGGACTCGATCAGTTAGATCAAAAAGTTATTACAGCCTCAGTGGCATGGTAACTAGTGGCAACTAGTTCTAAAGAAGGATTTCTTTCAGAAGTCGTGCGAGGCGACTAAGTGGGAGTCCTTTAGCTCCGCAACCAGGCCGAAACCCGATATTTCAGATGATTGATGAATGAATTGAGACCAGGAGGGTCTCGATAGGTTTTGGAAAGCAACCATGTAGTAACATGTTGTTTCAGGCAGTTCGGTGTTTCAGGTAGTTCAGTGTTTCAGGAAGTTCGGTGTTTCAGGCAGATCAGTGCTTCGAATAGTTTCAGTGATGCAAGCAGTAACGACATTTTGGGATTTCATGTATGGTAGGAGTCACGGATAGCTTGAGTTATGCTAACTCACTCACAACAGGATTATCTAAGCCTAGGCCAAGTATAAGTGACTAGCAGGGATAGTTTGATCTGTATTTATGTTTCTAGTGGAAACCTCGGGCTATGTGGAGTTGAATAGTTAGTGGAGAGGCAAGTGGACTGTATTCAACTATAATGATTCTGTATGAGTGGTCTCTCAGGGATTCAGACCATCTCGAGACAACAGATTTTCGATGGAGTAGAGGTAATCTTGTTGCGAGGAATTCATTCACCCGTGGAATTTAGGGCTTTGCGAAGATTGGTCATGGTTACCTTGGGAAGGATAGGGTGTGCCCAGGATTGTGACCATGTTACTAGAATAGTTGGGCATGTAAGGAATGGTAAGGAATCATTTCGAGGATGAAATCTAATTTAAGTGGGGGAGAGTTGTAACGCCCTGTTTATTAAGTAAATAAATTAATAAATGTAAGTCACAGACTAATTTGTGAAGAATTTTGATAGTTGGGGGTTGTTTAGTAAGTTATAGAGTTGTTTTGAGAAGAATTTTAGAGGCAAGGGTATGTTTGGTAATTATTGTACCTAAATTGTAATGAATTTTATTGTTAAGGGCTGAAAGGGTAAATTATAGGTTCGTTTGCAAAATATTTCGAGAGAGAGGGACTACTTACGTCATTATAGGAACAAGTTAGGGGATTAGGGTATATATCCCGTCACCCCTCCAGTCCAACCCTAACCCTAAATGAGGAGATCAGTCGCCACCTTACAATTTCTAGTCGTCGGACGCCACCATCATCTTCAGCCGCCACTTCCTCCACCGCCGAGAGCTTAAACCATCGTCGTGCCCCTGCTGTCCGTGACATCGAAGACCATCGGTGGCCGTCGCTGTTGCCTCACCGCCGGCGGAGGGTGTTATGTTCGTCGTTGCTGCTGCTTGCCCGTTGCTACGCCGTCGCCGGTGTCACTTGGGCTGTCGAACGCCGTGACTCCACCGCCATTGAATCGCAGATAATCTTGTTGTCGGTTTTGTTGAAGACCCAGTGTCACCAAGAATGTTTTTCTGCCACCGTTAAGGGTGGCTGAGCTTGTGGAATCATGACGGGGACGCGTTATATGGCTGTAGTAGAAAAAAATGTCGGCGTTAGTGTCTTCTCGTAAGGATTCGGAAAACCGCCGTTGCGGCTACCGGAAGCACCGTTGCTGTCGTCGTTTTGTGTTGTTGTTGCCGTCGTGTGCCACTAGGTGCATGGCTGGGGTCGTTTTGTGATCGGTTAGGGCGTACGTGTTTATTTTAGTTGAGTGGTGTTGGGTTGTTTGATCGGAATACCCAAGAACAGCCTCACCACCACATGCCACCACCGGCCACCGCTAGGGTGGTTGTGTGTGTGTGTGTTACTTAGTTAGTTAGTTAGTTAGTGGTGTATGTTTATTTGGATTAAAGAATTGTAAGTGTAATTTCCAAAAGATTAATGAAAAGAAGCTCAAACCACCACCGTAAGGTGGTGGCAGCCGCCGTGAACCGCCATTGACCACCACTACCCGAGGTGGTAGTGGGTGGTGCCCCACAAGCAAAACCCTAATGGACATAGCCAAAACCCTAATGGGCCTAAATATTAATTTTGGGCCTATTGGGCCATGTTTGAGTGGAAACCCTAATTAAGGTTTAGAAAACCCTAATTGTGAGTAATTGGGCCTTAGACTTATTGGACCCACTTTTGGGCTATTGATACACGGCCAATTAATGTTTGTATAAACATCCTGTCCGTCATCATTCCATTTCGAGGACTTGCAGAAATACCTCGAACGGTGCCACAATCTGTTCGACGTACAATAATGTGTTGAACTACTTCAACAAGTCTGCGCATGAGATATCCTGCATCTGATGTTCGGATATCAGTATCCACAACCCCTTTACGGGCTCCGTAACAAGAAATAATGTATTCTGTTAATTGGATTATGTATTAAGCCCAATTTCTCCATATCCTTGATTTAGTAGAGTAAAGGACTTAATGGATTATGTCCTTAATGGGTTAAGTAAGAAACACTTAACGCTAATCGTCATTTTATGTGAAACCCTAGTTTCACTTGGGCCTTGATTTGGGCCTTTCAATTGGGTTTTGGTAATTGGTTTATTAATGGGCCATCCAAGAATAATCAAATGGACTAGAGTAATTAGTTGGGCTTTAGGGTAAGGCCTATATGAAGGATTAGCCCAATTTGAAAAATTGGGCCATTGATGGGCCATAGTTTGGGCCTAGATGGTTGTATGATATTGGGCCCTTAGAATGAGACATGTTGGACTGGACTAAACAATTGGGCCTTAAGGGAAGTCCATGTAGAGGTTTGGGCCCAATTTGGAAAGTTGGGCCATATGTCGTGCTTTGATCCCTAGTTGACTTTGGGCCTATGGATTGGGCCTTGGGCTTGGGTAAGCCAAGCTAGGGGTAATGTAGTAATTATCCAAAGTATGTATTTATAGCTATGTAGTGGAACCCAATTATTAATTGGGTGTTATTTTGGTGTTGACAGTTCGGGAATTTGTCATCCAGCAGCTAGGGTTGAGTCTGCGAGATTTCAGCAGTGTGGGATTGTGTCTACGGGACTTCAACAGTATGAGGTGAGTTTACTTCCAGTAGGAACGGGTCTACGACTACAATGCTGGCCCGTTTAGTTAGCAGTAGTTCCGGACGTCGGTCTGATGAAGTAGTTAGAGTTCTTGATGTCTTTGTGATTCAAGCATGTTTTATGTTATGTGTTCCGGACTCTGTTCCGATGCAGTATGTAGTATATGTATTCATGCTAGTTGATATGCTTACGATATGATATGTTCAGTCAGTTCTGGACTTCGGTCCGATGCAGTCAGTTCCGGACTTCGGTCCGATGCAGGAGACGGGGTCCCAGTCTGTTTTGGAAATCGGTCTGATGCAATCAGTTTCGGACTTCGGTTCGATGCAAGGGACGGGGTCCCAGCCAGTTCCAGACTTCGGTCCGATGCAGTTAGTTCTGGACTTCGGTCCGATGTAGTGGGCAAGGCCTAATATCTATTTATATGTTATTGTATTGTATGTGGTAGTTTGGGGGAGCTCACTAAGCTTCGTGCTTACAGTTTCATTTTTGGTTTCAAGTACTCAGTTTTCAAAAAAGGAGCTCGGGAAGATTGCAGTGCACACACCATTTGTTCAGCCTGGGATGTTTATACTCTGATATACTTGACAGTTGTTATAATATTTTGAGATACATTGCTTACGATTTTTATATGAGGTTTATTGACTATGGTTTTTATTATTAAATTAAACGAAATTTTCAGACTATGTTTTTGGGATGTTACAATGCATTCCATGCTTCCATGGAAGGTTAAACGCTTCAAGAAACACCCCATGCCTTGTACTTTTGTTTAAGAGTGCACTTAATGAAAGATGGTGAAAAAGGATAGGTAATGAACATGAGTAAGAGGTAAGGTGTAACATTCCAATGATGAGGTAATTTCAATTTTAACCATATGTCAAATTATTGAATTTTAGCCCTTGTGCATGAGAAAGCTTGCAAAATGGCCCATAATTGCATTTTTCTAATATTTGAAACAGGCTCACGTACGCGGGGCGTATGTGTGTGAGCCATAAAACCTAATTTTTAGGGTTTGGCCTCTATTTAATCAACTTATGGCCTCCAAATCGCATCTCTCGTCATCCTCCAACACTTCCATATGACCTAAGCAAATCCTAGCCGCTTGTTTGAGCATTCTTGACCCTTGTGTGTGTTTTTTGTGGTCTTGAAGGAGAAACAAGGGAGTAGAACCACCTTGGAAGCTTGAAGGAGCTTTGGATTTGGGATCTTCACTTATCTAGCAACCTCCAAGAGGTATAAATCTTTAAACTCGACTTGTAATTTCTTAGGTCTTGCTAAGCTCTTGATTCATGAGCATTTTGGTCCCAAATCCTGACATTTAAGTTTATGGCATGCTCCATCCCATTTTAACTGTCCATTCAGACATTTTGAGTAGTTTAGAAGCACAAAAATAGGGTCTTGGCTCTTAACTCTTCCCCATGCATGTGCTTGGTGGTCTTAATGGGTTAAGAGGTTTGGGTTTCTAGCATTTAGCACTTTTTGGCCATACAAGACCATAAAGTTGGAAACTTTATGCTAAAAAACGATCTTTGGGACTTGGATCTGTAAATTGAACGAAAAAGGCTTAAGTATTAAGAACTTAATAGGTTGAGAGTCTTTAGCTGCGTACGTTGGGTGTACCAGATGGTACGCTGCACGTACGCGGTTAGGTCCCCATCTCTTTTGGTCGCGATCGAGTACGCCCTGCGTATAGATGTTTACACCTAACATACTCAGTTGGGTTCACTTGGATGGATTGACTCGACTGATTTGACTCGGCTAGTTTTTTAAGTTTGACCTATTTTGACCCAAAGGATATTTTGGGTAATTTGGTATTAATTTAAGTTGGGCAATATTTATGGATAATAGGTGTCGATTAGAGCTGGTTATCGGCACAAAGATTATTCAGCTTGTATTCTGACTAAGAGGTGAGTTTTCCTCACTGTACTCGTGGGTTGAAGGCACCAATGTTGGCCCACTAGATTACTCCTTGTTATAGGATAGTCTTATTCTAGTATGTAACTGAGTAATATATTTGTATGATTATCTATATTTGCTGGTTCTGTGTTTATGTTTATCTCTTGCATATGTTGACATATTGTGTTCGGGTTGAAGCGGCCCTACTTTGTGCTGAAGGCCAAGACACCCGAGGACGTGCATATAGGCTGTAGGCCCTGCGAGGCTGTCCAATCAGGTTGACGGCCTGTAGAGCGATCCAGATAGGCTGTAGGCCTTGCGGAGGCATTCCAGTCATGTTGAATACTCGTAGAACAGTCTGGATAGGCTGTAGGCCCAGCGAGGCGGTCCGACTAGTCTGAAGGCTCATATTTTTATGCTTTATTTTTGACGACCCGTAGCTCCTATCTTGTGCAACTATTCAATTCAATCAATGTTAAACTTGTTTATGTTATCATTTAGCACTGTTTAAGGGTTTGTTTAAGTGTTGTAGGCTTAAGTACAACCAAGGTTGAAGTTAGGAGGGAGTTAACAAAGTCGTAAAGTAGCATTTCGGGCCATACACTCTTTCAGGAGGAGTGTACGGCGGCACACCGTACACGCCCCCTCATGGCCGTACACTCAAGGTGGTGAGTCACCCACCCCTATATATATGAGTAGACCTCCTTTTTCATTCCTTTCTCCCCTTGGCTGCGCACTACTCCTTTTTCTCTCAAGTTTCTTCAAACGTGAACTCTCCAAGGCTTAAAAAATGTGAGTATTCCATTCTTTAGCTTGTTATATTTGAAAGACCTCTTGATTTAAGCCTTGACTCTTCAAGTTTCATCATGTTCTTCATCCTTTGAAGGAGTACGGCCGCACACCTTCATAAGGTTGGCCGTACACACCTTCAAGACCCTCCAAAGTGAGAGTTTGGCCCCTATCTTCTAGTTGGACATGACCCTAGCCTTGATTCACCTTAAAGTCGACAAATTTGGCATAAACAGAAAGGGTGTATGGCCGCACACCCCTTGTACGGCCGCACACACCTCTTAGGGCTGTAAACCCACTTTGATGATCATATTAGGCCTCAAAATTGCATTACAACTAAGCATGGGACCTAGAACACTTCTTGGATACTAGTTAGGACCTTAGAAACGCCTCAAAAGCACACCTCTTCATGAGTGTGCGGCTGCACACTCATGGGCCGCACACCCATGGCCGTACACACGCTTAGTGTGGCCGTACACCTCCCTCATTCAATCACACACGATTATAACACTTAGTTCAAGTGTTCCCAAGTCCTTATGGTTGTTTCCTGTCATGTTTAGTAGTGAAATGGCCTAATTTGATTCATTTATGTGTTATTACATGCTAAATAGGATCCAATTGTGTTTGAGGCTTCACTTGACACTCAGCATCTTATATTGATCTTTCATACAAACCACTCACTCAAGGTGAGTTCATACCCCTACATTTTTCCGAGTTTTTAATATTTTCAGGGAGGAATACAAGCCAAATATAAATGGTTCTTATGAAATTTATACAAAAAGGATTTCAATAAACTTAAAACGGATGCAATCGAGACAAACATACAGTTTCTATACTTTTATCAAATATTTAGATATTTTATCCCATCTGTATTATGCTGAGCATAAGGGACGTTTTCAACTTACAAGCTTAACTACATAGCTTTCAGATCAATAGATGATTTTACATATACAAACACACAAACTATAATAGATATAGTTTGGGAATTCATACAAGGTTGTTCATATATACAGACGCACAAACTATAATAGGTATAGTTTGGGAATTTATACAAGGTTATACATATACAAACACACAAACTATAATAGGTATAGTTTGGGAATTCATACAAGGTTATACATATACAAGCACACAAACTATAATAGGTATAGTTTGGGAATTCAGGCAAGGTTATACATATACAAACACACAAACTATATTAAGTATAGTTTGGGAGTTCATTAAACAGTTTACAAACTTATCCTTTATAAACCTTTCGGTTATTTTTAAAAAGGGTTTTTCTGTATTATTACTTGTAAAGTTGTTAATCTAATTGGAGACACGCTCTTGGGCGCTTATAAACTTAACTAAGTGGATGACTACCCCTTATGATCCAGAGTCTCCTCGAATGAGAGCGTGATTTTTGTGTATAGATCTATACGGGACTGACTATCCCGCACCTTACTGCTAGCTATAGTAGGGCTGGCAGGTCTACGGGTGACAAAGCCATAAAGGATATTGGTGCCCGATTCGCGCCAGATCAAGTTTAGTATGGTCATAAAGCTCCCAATGTACATAACAAAGATATATTTACGTAGTAATATACCATACATGAACAATGATTACTGGGTACAATTATGGAAAATACATGTTTTGTTATGAGAAATAAAACCACTATACATGCTGGTAGTAACCAGGGTTTTCAAACAGAACATTTTATAAGAGGTTTTTCATACAAAATTCATCATATAATGCATCTAGTAGCAATCAAATGATACAAACATTTTTACTAATATGATCTCACTTTTACTAAAGAAATTATTGGATTCTCTTAGAAACATGAAAACAGTTTACAGAGTCATCAACAAGTTTTCAATACACAAACATCGCTTATGAACTCACCAACTTTATGCTGATACTCTTTCAAAACTGCTTGTATTCTCAGGGAATCAGTAGATAGGTACCTTTTGGAGTTTTGAGAAGACGGAGTGCATAGTGTCACATCTTTCTATTTTTTATTATACTTTTGATGTATACAAACTATGTTTCAAACATATGTAAACTTTTTTCATATATATATTCAATGTTTGGTTGTGTTTACTATGATTGCTATGATACAATTATTGTGATACTACGTGTAATGTCATCCACCCCCGAACGTTTTCGCCGTTCCGGTTCGGGGGTGTGTCATTATTTGTTTTGTAGTGTGTGTACTTTGGGGGAACTCACTAAGGTTTAACTTATAGTTTTACTTTATTGTTTCAGGTACTTATGATGATTGTGGGAAGGAAAAGGCATGATCGTGCACATCTTCCTATTTTTGTGTTACCGGGTCTTGGGAAAACTCTGATTTTGAATTTTAATGGTTGATTTTAAAATTTTAAAATTTCTATGATTTTTGGGGTATTACAAGTTGGTTGCTTTGAGAGAATTAGATGAACATTCATGTGAATCCAAACTCAAACTATGGAACTGAAAAAGTTTTTAAACTAGTTTTCAAAATTATTTTCAAAAGTAACAAAGGAAGGATGAGATGTGTACGATCAGCCGGAGCAAGAAAGTATACCCCAAGTTACCTACGTTGTTATTGATATTATGTTTATGTTAGAATAGCATGCTATTTGTAGGCTAGGTATCTTTAGGAATTGCATGATAGAATTGTCTGATATATGATGCCCGATAGCCTAGGATTATTTCTTGTATGGAATTGACATTGTTACTGTAGTTGCTTAGTGTATGCATTATAGTTTTACACAATTAAGATTCTATAGCCTAAGAATGTTTGGTTTGGCCTTATTTCCTATTCTTGTTTGATGAAGATCTTAGGGTAGAATCAAGTATTCGACTGTTTATAGGATCCAATGTTATGTATGATTAGCATAAGCGAGCGCTGCAGGGTTGGTGCATGTTTCATGGATGGGTTATGTGTGAGCAGTCGACTAGTTAAGGAATGTCTATCCTTTCTAGGGAGTGAGAATTGGATTTATGTGTATTCTAGTATGTGTTGTTAGGGTTGTTATGATGATCTTCTAAGACATACAGGTAGGTGTGGAAGGTAGTATGGGCCCATACTACCAGAAGCACAAGAACCATACGTGTAGTAGGGAACTCATAACCCTAGTGTTTTGTTATTTAGAATAGCTCGTATAGTATGAAATGCTCCTTGTCTGATATTTTTTTATTCATTTTCAATATTGTGCTCACGAGGGGATTAGGTTCGGGAGCTGGAGTGGGAGGCCATGATAGGCCAGGGTTAACTAAGGATCAGATTAAGGAGTTGATTTCTACTGAGGTTGTTACTGCTCTCCGAGGATTGATACCGAAGTTGTTTGGGTCTATGAAGACCGCCATAACTGAGTCTGCTATTGCTACAGCTACCACGGCTGTTGCAACTGCTGTGGTTCAAGGAGAGAGAGCCTTCCTGTACCGAGACTTTGATAATACGAAGCCCCTAGTGTTTGATGGAGTTTAGGATCCAGTCATTGCTATGAGGCAGTTATCCGATGTTGAGGGGTGTTTCTTTACGTGCTCCTGTCCTGCTGACCGGAAGGTTAAGTGCACCCTTAACCTTCTTCCTTCAGGAGTGAATGACAGGTAGAGATTGGTGACTTGTTTGTACACCCCAGAGCAGAGGATTGTTGTGACATAGGAGTAGTTTTCTGAGATGTTTCACATGAGATATGTTCTATTGGTGGAGCGAGAGAGGCTGAACCATGAGTATTTGGATTTGAGGAAGGGGACTGAGATCACCAAGATGTTTACTGAGAGGGCTCTGATTTTTCTTGAGTTTGCTGCTTCTAAGCAAGCTCAAATGACCCAGTACTTGAGCATGCTCAAGACGAACATCCACCAGTTTCTGTCCACTCAGCGCTATGGTACACTTGTGGAGCTTCAGGATGCCGCAAGGAGGCAGGAGATTGAGATGGAGCTCTAGACTATAGAGTGGAGGCAGGCTTCGATGCAGGCGCAACTTACAATGAAGCGGTTCAAGGACTCTGATGTGAGATCTAAGGGTCATAGGGGCCGTACTATGGCAAGTGCGGCAAGGTTCATGATGGTTCTTGTTGATATTCTTATAAGTGCCACAAATGTGGCAAGGAGGGGCATTATGCCAAGGATTGTCGCCAACAGGTCCCAGTACCGAGCACTAGGATCTGTTATCACTATGAGTAGGTTGGCCATATTAAGGCCAATTGTCCTTTGATCACCGTGGGACCGACGCATGCTCCAGCACCAGCTACATTGAGGATCATCCCTGGGTGCCAGGGTAGGGCAAAGCCCCCGAGGGCTTGAGGTCGTGCCTTTCATATCACAACAGAGGAGGCTAGGGCGATACTGGACATCGTTACTGGTACGTTTCCATTTATCATTCTCTCAATTATTTTAGTGTATGCTTATGTTTATGCTTTTGATAGGTACCTTCTTATTGAATTCTATGACAACCCGAACCTTTTTCCATAACCGTTAGTCAATTTCCGTTAATAAAATTTGGATTTTATTGAGTTCCGTCAAATTCCTTTGGTTTGGAAAATCATTTAGTTGTATAATCGAATTTTATATAGATGAGTCGGGACCAAAACCACACGAAATTCCGAGTTTCCTCGACAAACAACAGTTCACGGCCTAAGTGAGGTTTACAGCCGTAAATTTGTTTACGGCCGTACACTCGTTTACGGCTAGTGCCAGGTGGCTCCTGCCACCAACCATACCCCCAGCCTATATATATACGGGACCCCCACCTTCATTTGAACTATCTCAGCCGAAAACTCTCTTATTCTCTCTCTCTCTCTCTACCTCTCAACCGTAAACTCCAAAAACACCCTATTTCTTCCTAAAATCATCAAGAAACGCAATTAGGAGTTGTTTTGAAGCATCCAAAACACGTTTTTCATCGAATCCAACATCCTTGTTCATGAGTTTACGGCCGTACACCCTTCATATCTTCAAATCTTCAAAGGCCGTAAACTCTTCAAATCTTCAAAGGACGTAAACCCTTCAAGGGATTGTTTACGGCCGGAAACAGTTTACGGCCGTAAACTCTTCACGAACGCAAACTCCCTATCACCGTGAAGCTTTTCCGCAAACCCACTTTTCCACCTCAATCGAGTCTCGGATCCCGATAAGTGTCGCTTACTTCAGCCCGAGGATTCTCGTTTTCAATTTTGTTGTCCGCTTGTCACGCAACCAACAGTGAGTTAATACCCCTATGCTTTTACTATTTTTAAACGTTTTTAGGTGGGAATACAAGCCAAACACAAATGATTTTGTGAATTTAAACAAAAGAATTTCAAAAAGTTTAAAAGTTATGCAATCGATACCACCAAAAGATTTCCATGTTTTATAAAATATTTAGATATTATATCCCTTTTGTAACATCCTGAGCATAAGGGACGTTTTCAAAGTGCAATCATAATTGCATAGTTTTCAGATCAATACACGAACCAAGTACACAACATACATGCAAACTATAATAGGTATAATTTGGGGTTTTTCAATACATAGTTATGAATTCAGAGTTATACATTGCAAAATATATAAATTATGATAGATTTAGTTTATGATATACATTACTACATTTGGAGTTCAAGAGTACAACATTAAGTAATTATTTAAGTATAATTATTACCCTATAAAATATGCACACAGATACACATACAAAAGAGCCATATAGAACCACACGTAAACTAGTTAATACAGGATTGTGAGACAACACTTCAAGTGTACCTTTCGGGGCACAGGTCAAATCCTATCATAGTATAACCAGAGTCTCCAGGAGGGAAAGTATGAGACTTGTGAATAGATCTATTCAGGACTGACAATCCCACACCTGAACTGCTAGCTACAATTAGGCAGGCATGTCTGGGGTTACAAATGTCATTTATCCGACACTTGAAGAACGTCGTAAAGGTCACTAGGTCATATCAAGCATGGT
Organism: Lactuca serriola; assembly: GCF_051521515.1. NCBI lineage: Eukaryota > Viridiplantae > Streptophyta > Magnoliopsida > Asterales > Asteraceae > Lactuca > Lactuca serriola. The sequence continues at coordinate 186,568,618 of NC_136408.1, read as the reverse complement.
TACACGACTCACAATAGTATAAATTAACCTTAATTTTTACGGGATTTCATTCTTCTTAAGTTTTATTTTCATTAATAAGACTCGTTCATAATACAACTGAAGGATTCCAAGGATTTCATGTCACACCCCCTAACCAAGGATGGCGGAAACGTCCGGGGGTGGCGGACTTCATGTATAGTATCACAACAACGAGTATAATAGTGCTTAAAGTAAATACAACCAATCATAAATATAATCAGAAAAGAATTACATGGTTTCATATGCTACATATTTCAATGATTGATTTCAACATGATATAAAAATAGTTGTCAACGTTGTAGCATTCCATCCTCAAAAGCTTGTGGTTACTTGGTTTCGTTGATTTCCTGAGAATACAAGTAGTTTTGAAAAAGTGTCAACAATTAATTTGGTGAGTTCATAAGCTTTTTAGATAAAGAGTTTGGAAACCGATCTTTGAAATGTGTTGTGTGTTACCAAGAAAAATCCAATATTTTCCTTACAAGAATGATGTGTAGTCTTAAATACCAAGACCGAAAGTGTACAGTAATATCCGTGCTTATAGATATAAAAAGTGATTTTAAATCGACACTTGTCACCCCAGACCTGCCGGTCTAGCTGTTGCATGCAACTCAAGTGTGGTTTGTCAAACCCAATATAGATCTATACACAACTATCACGTTCTCCCTACAAGAGACTCTGGTTATAACTACCAGGAATTTTAACCCGTACTCTAGGAGTACTGAGAAGAATGTCTCACAATTTAAGTTAACAAGTTTACGTGTGGTGTGCGTGAGTGTAAAACCTTTTTCTGTGGGAATAAAACCTTCCGAAATGTGTTTGTTGTGTTATTGGAAACATAAACTATACCTATTATAGTTTATCAAAAACGTTTAAATGTAATGGTTATAACTTTGTTTATTATAGTTAACTACTATATTTGTAAAGGTAAAAACCATTTTGTTTACTGATATATACCTTTTACTAAGGTGAAATAACATGTAATATAACAACATGTATTTACATTGCTCAGCAAGTTAAAAGGTGTAAACGAATTTGTTAACATTTTTCTAATTATAACATTTCTAGTTTTAGCTTTCTTGTTCCCGTTCTTAGAAAAATTATAGAAAAATCATGAAAAGTCGAAATCAGAATCCGTAAATTCTAAGAGTTTAGAAAATGTGTCTAGTTTGTACATAAATTTTATTATGATTTTTAGTGACCTCTAACGTGTGGGACAAAGTCCATATTCACAGACTGGTCCGGATTTGTTCTGGAAATGATAGGCAGTTTTGTAAAAATCACCATAAATTGTAGAAAAATCGTATGGAGATGTGCGAGTATTCCTTTTAAAGTTATGAACCTAAACTATTTGCACCTAATACAGTTTTAAAAACTAAAATGTTTAAGTTGACCAAAATAGTCCGTGAATGGAGTTAAACTTTTCTGATGAAAGCTGTTTGATGAGTTTAGTTGTGTTCTTGGTGTTTTAACTTGTATCCCCCCCCCCCCCCTTAAAACTTACGAAAAACATGAAAAGATAGGGGTATGAACTCACCTTGAGTGATTTCAGAAGATGGATGGTGAAGAAAAGAAGTGTTCAACTCAAGAGCACTTAGAGGATGCTTGAAGATTCGAAGATCAAGGTGTGCGAGAAGCCTTAGAACTCCTGGAGAATTCGAGAATTTGGAGAGGAGAGTGAGAGAGAAAAGTGGTTGCTCTTTGGTGAAAAGTGAGTGAAATGGGAGGAGAGAGGAGATTTTCAGCCATTGTTCAAGAGTATGGCTGGAAAAATGAATGTAGAAAGGACAATCATTGACTGAATAGTGATGAATAGTGGTTGGGTATGGCCATGGAGTGGGTGTGGGAGGTTGCTTGTGTCTTTGCCCAAAGGATAAGTCAACACTCCACCTAAATATCTCATCAACTAGATTTTATTCTTAGGCAAGGATTTTCACCAAAATATAATTAAAATATGAATATTTAGGGTTTATTATGTTAAAGTACGAGTTTGGGTGAAAATCCCGCGTTAAAATAACGAAAAATGAGCTTAAAACGAAGTTTGGGTCAAGAACCGGCAATATGGACCGAACCTGCGAGGTTCAACTCTAAGAGATTGAGAACCGAGAGAAGGGAAGGAAGGAACCGAGAAGAAGAGGAGGGGACCGAAGGTGCGAGGGGGAGGGACTGAAGGTCCGAGGTTCGGTTCAGTCTGCTGAGCTTCAGTCCGAGAGGGTGTAGTTCGCTTCTGACACTTTCGCTTCTGACACCTTCGCTTCTGACACTTTCGCTTCTGACACCTTCGCTTCTGACAAGTTCGGTTCCTAAGAGGTTCGGCTCCTTAAGAGGGTTCGGCTCCTTAAAGCTGTTTTTCGCGTAGACTTCCGCTTTCGAGCTGTTTTCGACTAATTCGAGGGTCGGGATGCCCCAAGTGATTATAAAAAGTTGAGAGAGATTTGAGAGAGATTTCACATACTTGGAGAGATTTGGGAGAGATTTCACATATTTGGAGAGATTTGGGAGAGATTTCACATACTTGGAGAGATTTCAAATACTTGGAGAGATTTCTCATACTTAGAGAGATTTGGGAGAGATTTTACATACTTGGAGAGATTTCTCATACTTAGAGAGATTTGGGAGAGATTTCACATACTTGGAGAGATTTCTCATACTTAGAGAGATTTGGGAGAGATTTCACATACAGAGAGATAGAGCGAGAGAAATTTAGAGAGGCTTTATTTGCAACTTTTGTGAGTGCTTTAACTTCGAAATGCAAGGTTTGTAAACCCCTTTAAGCCTCGTTATGAATGTTATATGCCCACGAGGGGTATGGGATAGTGTTTTACAAAGTAGTTTCATCACTTACCCTAATTTAGGTGTAGGTTTTTTGAACACGTGAAACTTCTAAGCGATGCTTTGTATTAAGATGGTGCGTTGTACACTAGTAAACATAAGGTAAACCCTAATATACAAGGGTTAATTGAGTTGATCGGTTTGACTTGTTGACTTTATTTGACTTTGACTTGACTAGAAATTGATGGTTGTCACATCATCCCCCCGTTAAAAGGAATTTCGTCCCGAAATTAGCGTTTTGACTGGTACTTCAAGAGTTTGGGGAGAGATGCGGGTACTTTTGTTTCATTAGGTCCTCACGTTCCCAGGTGCATTGGGTCCTCGTATAACGTTCCAATGGACCTCCACAACAGGGATGCATCTTTGTTTTGTTCCCCAGATTTCCTGATCCATGATTTCAACCGGTTCCCCTGTGAAGTGGAGACTCTCGTTGATTTTGATTTGGTTGAGTGGTATCACGAGGGTCTCGTCGAATAGACATTTCCTTTAAGTTCGATATGTGGAAGGTAAGATGTACGTTATTAAGTTCCTGAGGCGGTCAGAGTTTGCTTGCTACCGAGCGAATCCTAGTAAGGGTTTTAAATGGTCCGATTTATCTTGGATCTAGTTTCCCACGATTACCAAAACGTATCGCTCTTTTCCACGGTGAGACCTTCAGCAGTACACGATCACCAACTTGGAATTCGCACGACCTTTTCCGTTGTCTCTCTTACGATTTCAGGGCCAGCGAGGGTGTTGTTAGGGACTTGCTCCTTCGCTAGATGTGTATCTCCCACTTCAGTCCAACGTAATGGTGATCTGTCCTTGCGGCTATAGAAAGCTTCGAACTGAGTGACCTTGATGTTAGGGTGATAGTTGTTGTTGTGCAAAAATTTAAGAAGTGGTAAGTGGGCATTCCTACGCTTCACTGAAGTCAATCACCCAACCTATTAGTATGTATTCCAAGGTTTAAACGGTTTCTTTTGTTCTATCTGTCGGTTTGCTGGCGCTAGGCCATACTCAAGTCTAGCCTAGTTCCAGAAAGGGTTGCTAGAGTTGAGAAATGAATCTACTATCTCTGTCAGAGATAATGGATATTGACAGACCATGCAGTCATATAATCTCTTTGATGTATGTTCTAGTCAATTTCTCCATCTTGCTGGTTCCTTTGATTGGTAGGAAGTGCGCGGATTTGGTCATCCTATCATCATTTACCCAAAGGGTATCGAGACTACCCTTTGACTTTGGTAACTTGGTTGTGAAGTTCTTGGCTATCTGCTTCCACTTCCTTTCAGTTATTATTGGTTGCTTGTAGGAAACTCGAAGACTTCTGTTGTTCTACCTTGACCTTGGCACAAGTCCGATACTTGCCCAGATGTGTAGCGATGTCAACTTTCCTATTCGGCCACCGATGTTACTTTTTGAGGTCCAGACACATCTTGTCCGAGCCTGGATGAAGGGAGTAGTGAGTTTTCATGTGCTTCGTTTGTGACATTATTTCTGAATCCATCAACCTCGGTGTCTAAATCCGGTTAATGAGATAACATGTCCTACCGCTTTTGCCTTTTAGGTTCTTATAATCGGTGGGAAGCATGTGGGTTTGGTTTACACGACTAGACTTATTCGGATGATAGGACGTTCACTCGCACTCCTGGGTAGTCTTGTCTTGAGGGTCCTGGTAGGACTCGTACCTGGTCCATCTATCATTAATTTGCGCATATAGGTCGTATGAAATTACGGTTGGTAAGGTGGTTGGATGGGTGATTCTGCCCCAGGTCCACAACCAGACAAGGAACAGGAAATAGGGCGGAAGCACACATCCGATGCCGTAGAATCTTAATTACATATTATCCTCACACATAACCTTAGCTGTGATAGGCTAACCGTATTCGTCCCAAGAAAGATATGTAAATGAAATTTTATTAAAATAAATGTAAGAAAAATATATTTAAAGAAATTTTGAAGTTTATTTGATAACAATAATAAATACCTTTGATATTATATTTAAATTATATATAACAGTGTTTTAATTAAATTTTGTTTATTTTATTCTATAATTTAGATTGCAAAATTATAAAACATGGACCTTTACACTAAAATTGATTCATGTTTTAACAATACAACCTTTGTAATAAAAGTTGCAATTTTTAATAAAATTGCAACCTTTTAGAAATAAGTTACAATGTTAAATATAATTTGTAACTTTATTTAAAAAAAACTTTCAATTTTAATATAATGGTTATAGTAAATTGTTTAATGCAACCTTTTTGTTGGACATGATCTTCTTTATAATCAAATGCAACTATTGTTAAAAGGTTGCATCTAAAAAGTTACATTATTCTCATTTTATAGTAGTGGTATTTGTTGGTTCTGTATTTATGTTTATCTGTTTCATATGTCAACATAAAATTGTGTTTGGGTTGAAGCGGTCCTGCTTTGTGCTGAAGGCCAAGACACTCAGGGATGTTCGGATAAGCTGTAGGCCCTACGAGGCGGTCCAGCCAAGTTGGGGGCCCGTAGAGCGGTCCGGATAGGCTGTAAGCCCTGCGAGGTGGTCCATTCATGATGAAGGCTTGTAGAATGGTCCATATAGACTGTAGGCCTTGTGAGGCGGACCATGTAGGTTGAATGCTCATATTTGCATGCTTTATTTGTTTCATAGTGTGTTATTACTTTGGGGGAACTCACTAAGCTTTGGCTTTCAATTTTTGTTTATTATTTCTAGTACTTCTGAGGATCATGGGAAAGTAAAGACGTGATCGTGCACATCTTCCTATTTTATGTTACTGCGTCTTGGGTAAACTCTGATTTTGAATAATACTTTTGAAGCGATGACTCTTTTTATAAACAATGTTGGTTAATGAATGATTTTAAAATTTTAGAGTTCTTTGATTTTTGGGGTATTACACAAGGAGAAGCCAAGATCAGATTTTTATCATCTCTTGGAAGCTATGTGGGCCATGATGATGTCATGCTCTCCAAAAAGTGCCTAAAACAACTCTAGCTTTATGTATCGAGATCGCAATATCTAGTTATCTAGTACTCTTTCAAAAGTGTCATATGATAGAGCAGAGTTCAAGGATTCTAAAAACCCAAACATATCAATTTTTCGAGTTGTAGAACTCCAGGAAATCACATTTAAAAAATTTCGCGTCTAAATGACCCGACACGTCCGAGTTTTTGACTTTTACAAAATATTCTTGCTAAAAATATTTCGAGTATGGAATTAAATATCAGACCATAGTATGAGTCCAAACTATGCTCTCGGAATTTCCATCTGAGGTGTGCAAGTACCTCAACGGTTCCAATCGGTTTTAGCAGTTTAAAGAAAATCAATGTTTTACTAGTTTGTTTTCTTGTAATTGTAGTATATTTTGCATATGAACTCCGTTTTGGATGTTCATTATATTTTTGGAAACAAGGAAACATGTGTTATGAGACTAAAATGTTTGCTTCGCTCACAACTACTTCATACAAATTTTCAGTTTTTCAGACGTATTAACTAGGGTTGCAGTTTGTGATTTGTGATTCGGTTGAGATTTTCCGCAAATGGAAGTAAGATACCATCTGATATCTTGTAATAGTTGTAATGACACTATATTTCAAAATATGCATTTAAGCTTAATATGTCAAATTACAAAGAGGTTCACAGTGAACCGATTGTCTATAGTTTTAGACCTAAATTCTGGAATTGTCACATTATCTCCCCGTTAAAGGAATTTCATCTTGAAATTATTAAGTTATAGATTATTCGGTCCCACTAGCTGGATAGCTCTTTTGCATCTGATCCTCGCGTTCCCAAGTAAACTTCAACCCTCTATGAGAGTTCCATCAGACTTTTACTATAGGTATGTCACTTTGTGTGAGGCTTTTGATTTCTCGATCCATGAGGTCCAATGGTTCGTCCACGAAGTGAAGTTTAGTGTTGACCTGGATCTCAACGAGAGGAATTACAAGGTTCTCATCAAAGAGGCTGTCACAACCCCAAACCAAATGGTGGAAACGTCCGAGGGCTTGCGTGACTTAAATTGAATATCATCACAATGAATATACATGAATCATAACATAAACATCACCATGTATCAATATAATACAACTGACATTGTTCATATCAAGTACATTGTTTTAACATTATAAATCCATACATAAATTGTTTGATAGTTTTCAAAAGCAAAACACACTAACATACTTGGTACTTATTCCTCAGCTTACCTGTTACCTGAGAATACAAGTTATTTTGAAAAACGGTCAACATATGGAATGTTGGTGAGTTCATAAGCAGGTTTGATATGAAAATGTTTTGTGTAGTTTGAACGAAAACAACCCAGAAAATCCGATATTTTCTGAAAAGACCATTGTGAAAATCCGTAAATATATGCATGATGATTTCAAAACATGTATGATTGAAAAACTTTGTATTAAACGTACAAGTGAAAAATGTTGAACTTCCCCGGAAAACCCGATGTTTTCCAAAATAAAAATATCATATAACGGTTCGAATTGTTATCCCATCACGTGAATGATTTTGAATTACCTTGATTACTTGATTTATATCGGATTTATTTATGTGATTCGTTATAATCATGCATGATAATGACTAGTTCGTCTGTCTTAACACTCTGGTGAACGCCGGAATTAATCTTAAGATTTTGTCACCCTAGACTGGCCGAGTCTAACTGTAGCAAACAGCTGAGGTGTGGGGGAGTCACCCTCATATAGATCTATACACAAACTCTCGCTCTCCCTCCAGGAGACTTTGATTATAACTACAGACTACGACCGACACACGTTGGTGTCACCCGTTATTACTCACTAAATCCAAATTGACTTGATTACTATTGATTATCAACCTGTATTTGCTTACTTGGACCTTACTAGCAGTACTAATGGGCCACTAAGGCCCAATAGCACTTAAAAGCCATTGATGGTCCCTTAAATATGAAATTGGGTCGTAGGAGGCCCAATATCATTTATTATTATTCCTTGGGCCCAAAATCATGTTAATGGGTAACAGGGGCCCAACAAGCATGATTGGACTTTCAAGCCTAAAATTTGGATTGTTTACTTGTTTTTAGGAATTGTATAATTGTTGGAAGGTTTGATTCGACGATTGTTATTTTGAATCGGCACGAGGCCGCTCAGTTATTGTTAACGATTTTTGGGATTTTACATATGTTCATCTTCATGAGTTGTAGTTTTGTATTTTTGACTAAAACATTTGAATAGTAAAAGAATTGATACAAAATATTGGTTTGACCCATTTCAGCCCTTCTTTAATAAAGATGACAATTTTAGTCCCTTATATAAAAAAAGACATTTTAGCCCTTAAACCATTTTCTTGACACATTTGATCCTTAGACTTGTTCAAGTGATATTTTTGGCTCATAACTTATTCTTTGGTAGTTTCAGCCCTTCCAGAAAAGTATCTTTCGGTTAAAGTCCAAACTTTTTGCAACTTTTACAATTTTGGCCCAAAATCCAAAGACTTTACATTTTTGATCGTTTTTGGTAAAGAAAAGCATTTTAACCCTTGAAATAATTTTGTTTACCTCTTTATCCACTGTTTTGAGGAATTTATCATTTCAGCCCTTTGAAAATCATGTTTTTCGCAATTTGGGCTTAATGGGCTGAAAAGCCCAAAAATTGGCCCATTAAGCTAATATTTACATTTCAAGTCCTTTGAAGAGTATAATTTTCTTAAAAACATTTATTTTAACTGTTTTGAGTCTTTTGACCCTCAGTAAAACCGTGAATGGCAACTTTTCACCCAACTTTTGTTTATTTGACAATTTCAGCCCCAAAAATTTGTTTTATGTTACAATATGTTTATTTTAATCTTAGAGCGTATTTTTCTTGACTTGTTTAGTGTAGTATAACTTAGATCATGTTTTTTTTTCCTTCTTATGTCATAGATCTCGAGATTTCTTCTCTTTTTGTTGCATATTTACCCCATAAACACTTGCAATCACACATACATGCATAAAATCATACATAACACACACATACACATAGATCTACACATTTTACTTGTATTCTCCCCCATAAAACTTGTAAAAACCAAAAAAAAGAGGGGTATGAACTCACCTTGAGTTTGTGGGTTTGGTTTTGAAGAAGAATGAAAGAAGTTTGATACTATTCTTGGCCTAGCAAGCTTCTTGGAGAATCTTTGGCTTAGATGTGCTCTAAGATGCAAGATCACGAGTTTGAATTGATTAGGATGAGATTTTTTATGAAATGAAGTAGTTAGATCATGGATTTTATCACCAACTTACCTTAAATGATGATTTTTGTGGAAGAAACTCCTTGAAAAGCTCTAAATCTCGAAAATTTTGGTGGAGAAGGAAGGGGTTGTTGTGAGTTCTTGAGATAGTTTTATGTGAGTTGTGTGTGTGTGTCTTTTTCCCCTTGTCCGAGAGTAATAAGAAGAGAAGAAGAGAGAGAGAGAGAGTTGCATGGATGTATGGGATGGTGCATGGAAATCCATAAGGTAATAAGGAGGTGGCTAACCCTCCTTATTTCACTAGTTTCTCTTTTTTTTTCTTCTTGGGCCGAGAAAAGAGAGAAAAGGAAAGATTTTAGGCCCTTTTGTGCTTAAGCCCATATTATGATCCAATTAGATGACTTTTGGCCCAATTGGTCTTTGGAGAGGGTTCACGGCCCAAAATAAATCAAGGAAATGATTTTTATGGCTCATTAGGGCTAATTAGGTTATTTGTGGCCCAATAAGGTCCATTAGGGTATTTTATTTCATTCTAAGCCCAATATGGCCTAAAATTTTAAAATAAATGGAACTGGGTCCAATTAGAGCCCATTGAAGAGTTCTAAGCCCACAATAGTCAAATTGGAAGCTTATTGGCCCATTAGGCCCAATAAGGAAGTCCTAGTCTAAAATGGACTTAAACCGGGATTTCTAGGGTTTCCAATTGTTTGTTGACTATTTGCAGTGCTTGTATAAAGTGTTTGATGGAAGTTTTGTTGTTATTGAATAAGCATCATACATGCTTTCACAGTTTTGGTTCACAATTGTTATCATTGTTGTTGTTACAAAGCATCGAAATTTGTAGTTGTGACATGATCCCCCCGTTAGAGGGAATTTCATCCCGAAATTCTTTTGAAAGCTAGATTTGAGAATGTGAGAATAGGTGAGGGTACTTCTTCTTCATCTGGTCTTTGCGTTCCCATGTGAATTCTGGCCCACGCTTCATGTTCCACTGTACCTTCACAATCGGAATGCGACTTTGCTTAGTACGCTTCACCTCCCTGTCCATGATTTTGAATGGTTCTTCGACGAACAGGAGATTCTCGTTGATTTCTATTTCTTCAAGGGGAATGAAGACGGTTTCTTCGGATAAAAACTTTTTCAAATTGGAAACATGGAACACAAGGTGTACACTGCTTAGCTCAGCGGGTAGCTGCAGTCTATACGCCACTGGACCGATTTGGGCAAGATTCTCGAAAGGTCCGATATATTGTGGATTCAACTTTCTACGTTTTCCAAAATGAATAACTCCTTTCCAGGGAGAGACTTTTAACAACACCCGATCCCCGACTTGAAACTCCAAGGGCTTCCGCCGTTTATCATCGTAGCTCTTCTATCGGTCGCGTGATGCTTGTAGTCGAGCTCTGATTTGAACTATCTTTTCCGTCGTTTCACGTATGATCTCTGGTCCCGTTAACGCATCGCCTGATGTCAGTTCTCTCGCTAGCTGGGTGTCACCTACCTCAACCCAACACAATGGTGATCTACATTTACGTCTATACAACGCCTCAAAAGGAGCAACTTTGATGCTCGTGTGATAACTGTTGTTGTACGAGAATTCGATTAAGGGTAAGTGGGTATCCCACGACTTTCCAAAGTCTATCACACACGCGCGAAGCATGTCTTCAAGTGTCTGAATGGTTCGTTCGCTTTGACCATTCGTTTGTGGATGATATGCAGTGCTCATGTCGAGATGTGTTCCTAGTGCTTTCTGAAGTGATTGCCAAAAACATGAAGTGAATCTACTATCTCTATCCGAGATGACAGATACTGGCACTCCGTGAAGTCTCACAATTTCCTTGATGTATATCCTCGTCAACCTCTCCATCTTGTAGGATTCTTTTATTGGCAGGAAATGAGCGGATTTCGTCAATCTGTCGACTATTACCCATATGGTGTCCAATCCATCTGTTGACTTGGGTAATTTGGTCACAAAGTCCATAGTAATCCTTTCCCATTTCCACTCGGGAATTACTGTTTGTTGTAATAATCCCGAGGGCTTCTGATATTCCACCTTCACTTTAGTGCAAGTAAGGCATTTGCTAACATAGGTGGCAATCTCTGCCTTCATGTTGGGCCACCAATAATGTTGCTTAATATCCAAGTACATTTTATCTGAACCCGGATGGATGGAGTATCGTATCTTGTGGGCTTCATTCATGACTACTTCTCTGAATCCCCCAAGTTTAGGGAACCAAATGCGGTTCATGAAATAATATGCTCCGTCCTCTTTCACTTCAAGATTCTTTTCCATTCCAGGTAACGCTTGGCTCGTTCTATTTTCTGCCTTCATGGCATTCGACTGGGCTGTTCTGATTTGCGAGGTCAGGTGGGATTGGATGGTTATCGAGATAGTTTTCAAACAGCGATTTGAGTAATCCATCTGACTCAAGGCATCGGCTACTACGTTAGCTTTACCTGGGTGGTACTTAATTTCGCATTCGTAATCGTTCAGCAATTCAACCCATCTTCGTTGTCTCATGTTTAACTTCTTTTGATTTAAGATGTGTTGGAGACTCTTGTGGTCTGTGAAAATGGTTGTGACAACCCGAAATTTCCATTTGTTTTAACGTCGTAATTAAGCACGTCAAAAATTAGCCAAATTTATCCCAAAATATTTTTGGCCGTATTTAGACTCGTTGGAATATTTTAAATAATATTCGTCAAGCGAATCAAAAATAAGGAAGTAAAATTTAGAGTTGTCGTGTTTAGCATAAGTCGCGGAACTCCAAAAATTTAGAATTTACGAACAAAAACTCGGAGTAAATGACCGCGAACCCCCAAGGGTATAAATATGACACTTAGTCATTTTCTCCTATTTTTCCAACTCCCACCTCAAGAACACCCAAGGAATTCTCTCTCAACTATCATAAATTCAACTCGTCAAATCCGCCAAAATCGATCATTCAAACTTCCTATACGTAAGTATACTTCTCCTAGCTAGTTGTTTGATTTGAATACATGTCAAAACCTTGAAGAAAAACAAGAACAAGGTGTTTACGGTCCATGGTGTTCTTGGACCGTAAACTCCAAATCGGGTGCCAAAGTGTGCCTTGGTTCATTCTAAGCCTTGACAACTAGCATAGATCCCTTCCTAGATGAGTTTAGCAATCGAAAATTATCTTTTCTCCATGATCTTATGGGTTTACGGTTTGGGGAGATCATCCCAAAAACCGTAAACACCTCCTAGAGGTGTTTAGATGCCCCTAATGCCTTCTAATGGTTGTGTAATGGAGTAGAACCTCAATTGCATGAACTAGGAACCCCAAGAACATGAAATGAAGGTACAAACATGAGTTTACGTTTTTAGAACATCTCCCAAAACCGTAAACACATTTCCAAGGTGTTTAAGTGCCCTTAACACCTTCCTATGCCCATACAAGTGACTAGAACCTTGCATGCATGAGTCAGAACCACCAAAGCACAAGAGAAATGGACTAACATGAGTTTACGACCATAAACTCATGTGTTTACGGCCTTTAACTCCCAAGGGAATGGTCCAAGGACCGTAAACTCCATAAAGTGTCCATTTCAAGCCCCAATCACTTCCATAGCCCTTGATTCGAGCCTAGCATAATTCCTTGAGTGATATAAGTCCTTCAAACACTCAATGACACCACTTCCATGAGTTTACGGCCGTAAATTCATGGGGGAAGTGGTATGAAAACCATAAACACCCCTAGGTATTACCATTTGAGGAGTAAACTCCAATGTGAGTCCACACTCTCCTTATACGCAACCCTTAGTACTCCTAGCACTTGTAGCAAATTGTTTTCATGTAGTTGGACATCCTTACTTGATTAATTAGTTATTAAATGACTAATTAGATACTTAAATGTATCATTACTTGTTAAATAGGATCCGAGTGTGTGTTCAAGTCCTCACTTGACACCTAGCGTCCTATACCGTCCATTCATCCGAATCGCCCATGACAGGTGAGTTCATACCTTGAATCAACCTTTCAAATGATTTAACTACTTTTATGGGGGGGGGGAATACAAGTTGAACTATAGGGTTATTATATCAATCACATGTGATTAATAACTGTATAGCAAATAGATTTTTACATGATAAACTACTTCATTCAACAAAAGTTTTTTTTCAAATCCCGTTTTCAAATCTTGTTTTATTATATGAATTTCTCTTTTAGATTGTCAAAGGTTTTCCAAAGGTTTTCCAAATGTCTTCAAACCTTGTCTTATAAACTGACATCAAGTCATAAATTTTTAAAGTTTTCCAAAGGTTTTACCGAGGTTTTCTTCTATGATTTTATATTGTTAAACGCATGCCTATATATGTATAGTTATATAAATATTGTTTAAAGGAATTAAGAAGGCTAGCTCACCCTGTCTCCTTTTCCTTGTTTGGATGTGGCTTTAGGGTATCGGTTATCCGCTCGAAGGTCGTTTCAATATTAGTTATATATCATGTATATATGTATAGTCATAAAGGTTTCCATCAGCCAGTTCATTTCCCTTGGGTAGCAAGGGCATCCTTCCATTCACCAATCATATACCTGAAACATTAGTAACTATTATAGGAATAGTTAGGAGATTTCTATTTACTCTTTCTAGTATGGAGAATTCCAAAGGAGTTAGTTCATTCGTGAGTCTATATCATTATTCCAGTACTTATAACAGAATTCGAAATACGAGATACATCCATGAGACACTGATTTCCCCATTGTCAAGTTGGTAACCAGAGTCTCCTGGAGGGAGAGCGGGCATTGTGTGTATAGATCTATACGGGATAGACACTTCCACACCCTGACTGCTAGCTACAGTCCCCGGCCGACCAAGCCAAGGGGTGACAAATGTCACATTCATTCCGACGCCAACAGGACCTCAAGTATTCGATTGTCAATCAGTATGGTTACGAGTATCTCTATGTTTACCTTATAATTCATGGATTTAAGGTAACAAGAATTATCACGGTATTTTTGAAACCATCTTAACCTATCTTCCTAGTTATATACTAGGTCATGTTATAAACCTTTAAACCAACCCACTTAGGATTACCAGATATTTTAGACCTTGCTAGCTGTATCATTCATTTGATACTGTCTGGGGTCTGTGTTTCTTTGTCTTAGACCTTGCTAGTTGTATCGTTCATTTGATACTGTCTGGGGTCTGTGTTTCCTTTTGTTAGACTGAGCCAGGAGTATTATCATTCATTCGATACTCTCCTGGAGTCTATGATTTCTTTTGCCTTAGTCAGCAGTATTTCTGCTGAGGCATATGTTATTTTCCCCTAGTATTTTACTAGTGATATTCTCCTACTTTCTTTAAAGTCAAATACCGTTTTTTGGTAATGATAGTATTTAAGGGAAAATTACTCTTTCAAACATAACTCTGTCGAGTCTTGGTAGAAGACTGCTTTTATTTAGAAAATATAGGATTTTATGGAAAGGACGCTAATACACCGTAGATTCTAAACTACTACTTTTCATAAAGTTATTTTGAATAAAATGCTTACTTACACAAATGACACTAAATACTTATGAACTCACCAGCATTTATAAAAATGTTGATACTCGCTTTCAAAATAACTTGTATTCTCAGGTCAGCAATAGACAGGTACACCCGGGAGCTTTCGTGAAGCCAGCCTAGAACCGAGTTGTATCTATACTAGTTTTTGTATTACTTTGATGTCTCTATAAAATTTAACTTATGTAAAACTATTACTATTAATGTAATGGTTGTTGTACTTTGATTACTATACTGCATATGTTGTGATACTTGACATGAAGTCATCCACCCCATAACGTTTCCGCCGTTCCGGTTTTGGGGTGTGACAGGTCTAAACAATTGAGACTATGATTACGACATCCCTTTTCATAGTTCTAAAACTGTTTAGACACACATGTGAGCTATCTAAGGAAAGGTGTATGATTTTGATAAAGTCTTATCAAAGCAATTGTGTATCAAAAATCTGAACTTTGGTAAGAAAGTAAATAAAGTATTGATTTCTAAAAGTCCAGTTGATCTCTGTGTTGGATAAGGTGTCTAAGTCCATAACTATTTTTGGTATGTACTTGACCCGACCCGGCATGGTCCATTTGGGTTGCATGGCACCATGCAATTGGATAAACTAAATGAGAGAAATAACACATATGGTTTATTAATATATTATAAGTTCTAATATATTAATAATATTATTTAATTAGTTTTGATAAAGAATTAATTAAGTGATCAAAAAGATAACTAATTAAATATATGGGTAGATTATGTAAATCTTCCATATCTTATATAGTGGGCTAAAAGACTCCATGGATTATCATGTTGGCTTCCACCCATAGGATGCTCCATGGATGCTCCATGGAGTTAACCCATGGATTTAGAAATGAAGAGTCATGTTACATTAGGGTTTTACCTAATGCAACACACTATATAAGGACCATGTCTCTCCCCAAAATCGGTTACACTAGAGAAACAAGAGGGCTTGGCTGATTTTGAGTGTGTTAGAGTATTCTCTCAAGTTTATACTTTGCATTTGGTGTTGTGTGAAGCATTTGAGGCATCACACTTGAGGTGCTAGGCTCACAAGGTTTCAAGGAACACTTTCATCAACAAGGTATGTAGTTCTATCTTTTATACAAAGAAAAATTGTTCCCCATGTATGCTAGATAGGTTCATAACCTTGGAAAAACAACTTTGCATGATTATTAGACAAACATAGATCCAAGGTTATTAGGGTTGCATGTACACTTAGGAAGTGTTAGAATGCTCAAATCCCATCAGTGGTATCAAAGCCAGGTTTGTTTGTTTGTTATTTGTGCTAAATAGTTGAAAAAAGTCGATTTTGTGCAATCTGGCTGATGAACTCACCGAGTCCATGGGGGACTCGCCAAGTTCATGTGAATCTTCAACCTACTCGCCGAGTAGGTTCATGCACTCGGCGAGTAGGAGGCTCAGAATGCAATTTTTCGACTTTAGTTGCTGGAAATGGACTAGGAACATTACCCTAAACTGTTTTGGTACTTGAAAACTTATTTTAGTTGGTGTAATGTTCATGCTAATCTATTTACAACAACAAGTTATCAAAATTACAAAGTTTTAAGTGTAATTTTTTGATTCATGAAAGTGTTCATGTTCATGTTCTTGATATTATGATGTTTAGATGATCATAGGAATTGTTTGTAACCTATGTGGTAGATTAATTCATGACCATTATGTGTTTTAATGGAGTCCATAACTTGTCCTCAAGTTATGAAAAACCAAAAGTCACTTTGCTTTAAAACCATTAAAAGACCACATGGGTTATAAAATTAAGAGTCTTCATTTTTTAATACTCTAATTAACTCATAAGTTACAAGAAATGAAAAGTTTTGAAAGTTTACAAAACTTGCCCTCAAGTTTTGGAACAAGTAAAGTCATATTAAAACTTTAGTTCCAACCCTTAGAATTTTAAAAGTTAAAATTCAACCCTTATACTTATAATATTATAAGTTAATAATATATATATATATATATATATATATATATATATATATATATATATAATATATATATATATATATATGTATGTATGTATAAGATCAAAGTCGTCTTACCGCTAGTACGCCTCATTCACGAAGCCGGTCTATAAGGTGGGTATAAGGTTGTTGCCTATAAAACGGCAACTTAATGGGTGTCCACTCTCACCCACCGCTTGCTTGACTGATGGAGGGTCGTTAGCCGAACGGGTAGGACAAGGACTTATAAATTCTCATTAAAAGTATGATGAATATTATAAAGTAACTAAATGTTTTATTAAATTCCCAATCCTAGTTACTTTAGGAAAATGTGAATAAGGTGCTAATCCATGAAATTACACTTTACACTTTGTCTAAGTCGTTAGTGAAGCGTGTGTGGCTAACCGACACACTAACTTGAACTTAACAAGGTAGGTAAAGGGTGACTTAATGTTTATCATAGTATCGATGGAGCGTGTGTGGTTAACCGGCACATCGATTGAGGGGTAATACATTAAGGGTACCAAGTGATTTGCATGGTTACTTCACACCTCGTTTTGTGATCCTTGGCATCCCAGTCACAAAACTTGGAGGGCATACTCGAGATTGAAACATGCCTTTGAAAAGTTCATTGAATCTCAAAAGAATCTAGGAATTTCTAAGTACCAAATTGAAACTTAATATTTTTTATATTTCGTCTTTGGTGGAAATTGGTGAATCGTCATTCACCTACCTTTCAAATATGTTATTACTTAGATTACGGCATACCTCCTCTAAGTATAATATATTGTGATTGGGTCCTAGCCTTAATATTACATTTGGGTGTTTTATTAAGGAATATCTCTATATCTAAACTAATCCTTTCTTTCTTCCCTTTTTCAGATGTCTGCAAACACTACTGCTTCTGGCTCTAATCCTAATGGCTCCTTTTCTGTAATGAACTTGTGTGGGAAAGTCACTTTTGATGGATCCAACTTTTATGAATGGATCCAACTTTTATGAATGGATCAGAAACATCAGAATGATTACTCGCTACGAGGACAAGGAATATGTCCTCGATAAGGAGCTTAAGGAGATTGATGAGACAGTTGCTACTCCTCAAGAGATCGCTGATTTTAGGGCACATGAAAGGGATGCCACCAAAGTGGCATGCATCATGATAGCCACCATGACCGTGGATCTCCAAAAATCCTATGAAGATTTCTACCACTATGAGATGCACCAAGACTTGATGGAAAGATACCATCAAAGTGCTCGTCAAGAGAGGTATGAAATCATCTCCTCCATGATAACAACTCGCATGAAGGATGGTGAACCCATCACGGGCCACATGCAGAAAATGCAAAGATTTGTGGATCGTTTGCTGAAGCTTAATGTTAACTTCCCCGAGGAGCTTGCAATAGATATCATTTTGCACTCCTTACCATCATGTTATGATCAATTCCGCATGACATACCACATGAACAAGGAAGAGGTCACACTCAACAAACTTCAAGGACTCTTAAAGACTGCGGAAAGTGGTCTTAAGGGTAAGGCGATTGTTACTTCTACTCCTACCAACTCCGCCCCTGTCTTGGCAATCGGGAAAGGGAAGGGTAAGAAGAGGAAGAGCCCCTTGAAGGGTACCAAGGCTAAGACCCTTGAAGGCTCCTCTTCTGGAACCAAGAAAGGTTTCGTCACTCCTTCGTCTGACCCAAAAGAGGCTGAATGCTTCTATTGTCATGAAAAGGCACATTGGAAGCGGAACTGCCCAAAGTACCAGCAAGATGTGAAGGATGGGAAAGTTAAACCCAACCATGCAGGTATTTACACTATCATTTCTAATAACTCACCCAATTCTAAATCTTGGGTCCTTGATACCGGTTGTGGTATTCATATTTGTTGTGATTTGCAGGGACTAAGAAGAAGTGAGAATGTGGAGCAAGGAAGAATAAACTTAATCATGGGGAATAGGAAAGTTACACCTGTCACCAAGATTGGAGTTTATACTTTATCGCTAAGTAGTGGGTTTACTTTAGATTTGAATAAATGTTGTTACTCGCCAGAAATGGCAAGAAATATTATTTCCTTTCATTCATTGTATAAACAAGGTTTTACCTTTTCATTTAATAATGAAGTTGGTTCTATTGATGCTTTCTTTAATAATGTTCTTTATTTTAAAGCATTACCTTGTGATGGTGTGTATGAAGCTGTGTCTGTTGTAGATAACTTAGGAAATAATGTGATGTGTATTGATTCTATTAATAATAATAACATGGATAAAGCATCATTATGGCATTGTCAGCTTGGACATATAAGCAAGAAACGCATAGGCCAACTCCAAAAGGATGGAGTCTTGGAGTCATTTGACCTAAAGTCGGATGAGAGTTGCGAATCATGCTTACTTGGAAAAATGACAAAGTCACCCTTCACAGATTCTTGTGAGAGGGGTGAAGGTTTGTTGGACCTTGTACACACGGATGTGTGTGGACCATTCAAACATGCCACAAGGGATGCTAATCGTTATTATTTGACTTTTACTGATGATTACAGTAGATATGGATATGTCTACTTAATCAAGCATAAGTCAGAGACTTTCGAAAGGTTTAAGGAATTTAAACAGGAAGTCAAGAATCAATTGGGCAGGAACATTAAGATGCTTCGATCCGATCGAGGTGGTGAGTATCTTAGTTTAGAGTTCCTCGACTATCTTAGGGAATGTGGGATTGTCTCACAATTGACACCTCCCAGGACACCACAGTTGAATGGTGTAGCTGAGAGGCATAATCGAACCTTGTTGGATATGGTTCGTTCCATGATGAGTCGAGCTTCGCTACCAATCTCATTTTGGGGGTATGCCTTAGAGACTGCCGCCCATATCCTTAATCTAGTCCCTATAAAGAAAGTTGCCAGAACTCCTCACGAGATGTGGACTGGAAAAGTACCGAAATTAGACCACATCAAGATTTGGGGTTGCGAGGATTTTGTGAGGCGCGAGACTCATGATAAGCTAGAACCCCGAAGCGAGAGGTGTATTTTCATCGGCTACCCATAGAGATCCTTTGGTTACCTCTTCTACAGACCCAGTGATAATGTGGTCTTTGTAGCAAGAAGAGGAGTCTTTCGAGAGAGAGAGTTTATAAGCCAAGGAGACAATGGGAGGCAAATTGACCTTGAAGAACTTCAAGAGTCAAGTGGTGAAGGAACTTCAAACCCTAGCCCTCAACTTGAGGAGGAAACTCCTGTTGAGCCAATTGACGAGTCTGTACCTCTGAGGCGTTCGATGAGGGTTAGGAATGCACCTGAGCACTACAATGGTTTTCATATTACTGGTGAAGGTGAGACACTTATTAGTGATGAGACACTAGTAGGTCTGGATGAACCTAACAGTTACGCGGAAGCCATGGCAGGCCCCGAGTCTGCGAAATGGAAAGAGGCTATGGATAGCGAGATACAATCCATGTATGAAAATCAAGTTTGGAACTTGGTTGAGAATGTACCAGGTCGTAAGACAATAGGGTGCAAATGGATCTTCGTGAAGAAGACCGACATGCATGGTAATGTACACACTTATAAGGCTTGAATGGTTGCAAAGGGCTTCTCACAAACTCCAGGAGTTGATTATGATGAGACCTTTTCTCCAGTGGCCAAGATTAAGTCTATTAGGGTTCTGTTAGCCATAGCTGCATTTCATGACTATGAAATTTGGCAAATGGATGTCAAAACCGCTTTTCTTAATGGAAAGTTGACTGAAGATGTTTACATGAGTCAGCCAGAAGGTTTTGTCAGCAACGAGTACCCTAATAGAGTGTGTAAGCTTGAGAAATCCATTTATGGATTAAAGCAAGAACCTCGCTGATGGAACCTTTGCTTTGATGAAAAGGTCAAGGAATTTGGCTTTTCTAGGAGTGAAGATGAATCTTGTGTTTATGTCAAGGCTAGTGGGAGTATAGTTAGCTTTTTGGTATTGTATGTGGATGACATACTACTCATAGGAAATGACATCCCAACTCTGTAGGAAGTTAAGTCCTGGCTTGGGAAGTGTTTCTCTATGAAGGACCTAGGAGAAGCTGCCTATATTTTAGGGATAAGGATCTTGAGAGACCGGAGTAAGAGACTAATTGGAGTTAGTCAAAGGATCTACTTGGATAAGGTGCTGAAGAGATTCAACATGGAGAACTCCTAGAAAGGAGAATTACCTATCCAGAGTAACGCAAGATTGAGTAAAGCTCAGAGCCCAAGTACTGAGGCTGAGATAGCAGAAATGAGTCGAGTGCCTTATGCTTCAGCAGTAGGCTCGATCATGTATGCTATGACTTGTACTTGACCTGATGTAGCCTTTTCTTTGAGCATGGTTAGCAGGTATCAGGGGAACCCTGGCAAGGCTCACTGGATTGCGGTAAAGAATATCCTCAAGTACCTACGGAGGACTAAGGACTGGGTCCTTACCCTCGGTGGGAGTGATGACTTGAGAGTTGTAGGGTATTGTGATGCTGGTTTCCAGACTGATAGGGATAATTTCCGCTCTCAGTCGGGCTGGGTCTTTACCCTAAACGGAGCACCAATCACTTGGAAGAGTTCCAAGTAGGAGACAGTGGCTAATTCTACTTGTGAATTATAGTATATAGCAGCAAGCGAGGCAGCAAAGGAGGCTATATGGCTGAAGAACTTCATAGGAGACCTTGGAGTAGTACCAGCTATAAAGGAGCCTATGGAAATTTTCTGTGATAGTGAAAGTGTTGTTGCCTTAGCCAAGGAACCAAGGGATCACGGGAGATCCAGACATATCGATAGAAAATATTACTTTATAAGACATCGCATAGAAGAAGGAATCATCGTGGCAAAGAGGGTATCATCGGATGAGAACCCAACAGATCCCATCACGAAGGGACTGACTAAGGTTAAGCATCTCCAGCATGCTCGGAACATAGGGCTAAAGGATGATATTAGTTTTAGTAGTCAGATAATTTTGAAATTTGTAAAATGTAATTGACATTTGATGATGAACAAAAGTTGTGTTTATTTATGAGTAAAGTGTTGCTATCTCTTGTCAATCGTTTACTATAATTTCTTTTGCATGTTTTGACTTCCAGAATATTATGTTCAGTTTTACATTTTATTCAAAATTTCCACAATCGGTCATATGTTGGAAGTAGATATGAAGTAAGACTGTCATGAAGTTGGTTGTAGGTGTCAAGATATAAGACAACACTTCATGAGTGCTCATAAGTTCTGAGTATTGGAGTCAACCCACGCTCACTGGAATTGCTTCATGGAATTTTATCTCGAGTGATCGTGAGACGGTAATATCATATAAGTCTTCAAACCTAGAGATATGATTTGTTTCCTATGAATTGGTTATGCATTGATTGTACGAAAACGCATTGGTAACTCGATGTTATAAAACGTGCTTTTGTGTATGATTCAATTAGTAGTAGAACAAACATATGAGTCGAAGTTTATCTGTTCCTTCTTGGATTAGAAGCTGATATCTGGGCCCCTCGATGATTTTGTTTTGAACTATGTATCGGGCCCGGTCAGAACCTAGTTGATGTGTTCAATTTAGTTCTTTGTCAAACAAATCAGAAATCGGGAAACAAACTGCTGGACAATAAGTAAGACATTGTTTCATGTAAATGTCCATCTGATATCTAGAACAGAGGATTATATGATCACTTATTTTAAATGGGGTATCAACATCTTCTCAGTTCCAAGAGACCTTAAAAGAGCTACGATTGCCGATCGGTTCCTGAAGTATTGCAGTTATAGTTATTAGACTTATCCAAGTGGGAGACTGTTGGATAAGGTGTCTAAGTCCATAACTATTTCTAGTATGTACTTGACCCGACCCAGCATGGTCCATTTGGGTTGCATGGCACCATGCAATTGCATAAACTAAATGAGAGAGATAACACATATGGTTTATTAATATATTATAAGTTCTAATATATTAATAATATTATTTAATTAGTTGTGATCAAGAATTAATTTAGAATTAATTAAGTGATCAAAAAGATAACTAATTAAATATATGGGTAGATTATGTAAATCTTCCATATCTATATATAGTGGGCTAAAAGGCTCCATGGATTATCAAGTTGGGTTCCACCCATAGGATGCTCCATGGATGCTCCATGGAGTTAACCCATGGATTTAGAAATGAAGAGTCATGTTACATTAGGGTTTTACCTAATGCAACACACTATATAAGGACCATGTCTCTCCCCAAAATCGGTTACACTAGAGAAACAAGAGGGCTTGGCTGATTTTGAGTGTGTTAGAGTATTCTCTCAAGTTTATACTTTGCATTTGGTGTTGTGGGAAGCATTTGAGGCATCACACTTGAGGTGGTAGGCTCACAAGGTTTCAAGGAACACTTTCATCAACAAGGTATGTAGTTCTATCTTTTATACAAAGAAAAATTGTTCCCCATGTATGCTAGATAGGTTCATAACCTTGGAAAAACAACTTTTCATGATTATTAGACAAACATAGATCCGAGGTTATTAGGGTTGCATGTACACTTACGAAGTGTTAGAATGCTCAAATCCCATCACTCTGGATACATGTCAAAGCTAGTGGGAGCATAAGTGTTATGCTAGTAAGATAATAATCATTATGCTAGTGGTAGCATGCATATTATGTTAAGTGTTGCAAGTTAGCAATATTAATTATAGAAAACAAAAGTTTCAATACGCCTTGAAAAAGTTGTTTTGCTATAATTAAGGGAGAGGATTTTATACTTCATTCCAATTCTACAAGCTTAGAATGAGATTTTAGTCTACTTTAGTCAAGGATACATAAGAATGTTATGTTGGAATGGTTCAACATAAGGAAATTCTATGTATGTTGCGTTCTCAAAATTCGATTATGATTACGACATAGCTCTTCATAGTTCGAATTGTGAGAATATGGAAAATAAAAATTTATAGTATGAATCGTGTCCTATATGCTTCGGGTATATGTTCGATTACATGTGCTATAATCCGTTCTAAATTTTCCAAATGCCTAGGGCATTAAGATGGAAAAAGGAATAGAACTGGAAATGACTAAAATGATTAAGCAATTGTCAAGGACAAATTGAGGCTTACCAAAGATTG
This sequence comes from Lactuca serriola, assembly GCF_051521515.1. NCBI lineage: Eukaryota > Viridiplantae > Streptophyta > Magnoliopsida > Asterales > Asteraceae > Lactuca > Lactuca serriola. The sequence goes on along the minus strand of NC_136408.1, from coordinate 186,544,998 downwards.
GTTACTCATGGAAAATTAGAAGTATAGAGTAAGGACCATATTAACATATTTTGAAAAGAGGCAACTCTTTTTCCAAAGTGTTGGTCAAAATGGGAATATGGAACTGTTTCCATAGGTGGAAGTTATTCTTTGAATCTGTGTAAGATGAAAAAACTTAATGCAAAGAAGGATGTTCAAAGGAATGTACTTTGAATTTGGGACTTCATTTCCATGGAATTGCTTTCCATTGGAATACTTTTTAATGTCTGTTGCCAAGTCTTTGTGACTTGTGTTCATACTCATTACAAGAGGATCATTGCATATAAGTTTAGAATCTAACAAGATTACGGTAAATGACAAGAATTTGGTGTTCTTACATTTATTGTAAAGGATTTGAGATTGTTAAATGAACATCATAGAAATGTTGTCAATTGATCTGTTTCACAAAGAGAGGACCACATGTAAACATAGTGTGCATACTTGGAGTATGGCATAACTATTTTTTGGACGAACATAGTGTGCATGCTTGGAGCATGGCATGACTATTGTTTCAATTCAAGTATTAAGTTTATTAATCGAAACATGAATAATGAGTAATCAATATGGTGCTTAGATAAAAGGTGTTTTTATTTACACTCAAAGTGTTGGGGCCATACATGATTAGTATTATTTTTGTGTTTCACTTTGCATGTTTTGACTTCCATAATAACTAGGTCAATCTTCCCGAATGACTAAGTTATTCAAATCATCCACAGTCGGTCATATGTTGGAAGTAGATAGGAATCAAAACTGTCATGAATTTGGCCTGTATGATATGTATAATGTGCATTAGACATTGTAAGAGTTGCTAGAACATTCATGAGTGCTCATAAGTTCTAAGTATTGGATTCAACCCACGCTCATTTGAATCACATCATGGATTTTATCACGAGTGAATCATAAGACGATAATATCTTATATTCTTCAAACCTAGATATATGAGTTGTTGACTATGAATTGCACGAAAATGCATTGGTAACTCGATGTTATAAAACGGGCCTTTGTGTATGATTCAACAAGTAGTCAGTACAAGCATATGAGTCGGAGTTTATCCATTCCTTTTACCCTTAATGGGATAAAAGTGATATATGTGGGCCCCTCGATGATTTAGTGATTACAAAATGTAAGTGCTCGGCCGGGCCTGGACTGATTTGATTTGTTCAATTAGTCAGTCGTCATAAATCGGAAATCAGGAAACAACAAATGGACAGGGAGAATGATTATAATCCATGTCTCAGTCCATATGATATCTAGAATCGTCATTGAGTTGTTCAGAGTTCGGCAGCAACTTTAAGAGCTACGATTGCTGGTCAGGTTGTGAAGGCGTACTTGCAATAATAGTTATTAGACTTATCCAAGTGGGAGATTGTTTGATTAGTGTCTAAGTCCATAACTGTAATTGGTATATACTTGACCCGACCCGGCATGGTCCATTTGGGTTGAATGGCATCATGCATTTGGATAGGCTAAAATGAGAGAAATAACACTTAAGGTTTATTAATATATTATAAGTAATAATATATTAATAAGATTATTTAATTAGTATTGATCAAGAATTAATCTAGAACTAATTAAGTGATCAAAAGAAGACTAGTTAAATATATGAGTTGATTGTGTAAATCATCCATACTTGTATAGTGGGCTAATGCTCCAGGGATTATCAAGTTGGGCTTAAACCCATAGGATGCTCCATGGATGCTCCATGGTGTGTTTGAACCCATGGATCCAAGGAAATGGAAAGCCATGACAATGAGGGTTTACCCTAATTGTGTCACACTATATAAACATATCATTCTTGTCAAAATCGGCGACTAAGTCTATGTGTGGAGGGAAAGCCGATTTCATGAAGTGATGATCTCTCTCTAAGTTACTCCAAGTGAATATGATGTTGTGTGAACAATTTGAGGTGTCACATTTGGGGCACTAGGCTCTTGAGCTCCATGGAATCAAGCACCAAACAAGAGGTATGTAATTCTACTAGAATTTATATTATGTGTACTTTATATTATGCTAGTTGGAACAATACCTTGGAAAATTGATATTTGCATGTATAATAGAGAAAAAATAGATCCAATGTATTTAGGGTTGCATGTACACCATAGGAGTGTTAGATTGCTCAAAACCCACCACATGGCAACAAAATCGATGCCAAAACAGTGGAAGCGGAGGTTAAGAAAGAAGATGAGAACAAGAAAGGGAAAAACAACAAGCAAAAGGGAAAACAAAACTCAGAATCATATAAGAAACAACAAACGGTGACTGTTCATGCTGCAACACAAGCTACCACCACACCACATGCTCCAGCCTCATCCACGCCAAATATTCCAAAGCAGTATTCAGGAAATCTCCCAAAATGTAACAAATGCAACTTCCACCATCATGGGGAATGCAGAGAGATGATTTGCACAAGGTGCAACCGGAAGGGCCATACAACAAGGTATTGTAGTGATCAGCTTCAAAAAAACCAGATGCCAAACAACAACAACAACAACAACAACAACAACAACAACAATAACAACAACACCAATGTTGGGGCCAGTCATACCTATTACGGATGTGGGAGAACCAGGCCTTTCAAGCGTAATTGCCCCAATATCAACCATCAAGGAGCAGGAGCAGTAGGGAGAGTGCTAGCAATGGGTCAGGGTGAAGTAGTGCAGGACCCAACCGTTGTCACCCGTACATTCCTACTTAACAACACATATGCGTGCATCTTATTCGATAGTAGAGCGGAGCGAAGTTTCGTTGGTAATAAATTCAAATACTTGCTAAATCAACAACCCCACAAGCTCAACGAAGCCTTCATAGTGGAAATGGCTAATGGGAAAACTGAAACAATCAAAGATATTTATATAAGATGCACGTTAACACTGAAAAAATCACTATTTTCAAATAGATTTGATGCCTGTAAATATTAGGAGTTATGATGTGATAATTGGCATGGACTGGTAAGCACCCATCATGCCAATATTATGTGTCACGAAAAGGCCATTCGCCTTCATCTTCCTAATCACGAAACCCTAATAATCTATGGAGATAAACCCGACACAAACCTTAGCATTATCTCATGTATCAAGGCACAAAAGTGTCTACATAAGAAGAACTACACATTCCTTGCTCATGTGGCGGATAAGACCAAAGAAGAATTAAACATTCAAAACATTCCAGTGGCATGTGACTTCCTAGATGTGTTCCGAGAAGATCTTCTGGGAATACCTCCAGAAAGACAAGTCGAATTCCAAATCGACCTAGTGCCTGGAGCCACTCCAATCGCCAAATTACCCGTTGGCTCCTGCCGAAATGCAAGAATTGTCAAGCCAACTAAGTGAACTCTTGGATAAAGGATTCATAAGACCAAGCTTCTCTCCATGGGGAGCTCCAGTTCTTTTCGTTAAAAGGAAAGATAGATCCTTCAGGATGTGCATTGACTATAGGGAATTAAATCAGCTCACCATCAAAATCCGGTATCCACTTACCCGAATCAATGATCTATTTGACCAGCTTTAAGGGACTAGTTACTTTTCAAAGATAGATCTGAGATCCGGTTACCACCAACTCAACGTCCGAGATGAGGACATTCCTAAGGCTGCTTTCCGAACTCGCTACGGACGTTACGAATTCATCATGATGCCCTTCGGTTTAACAAATGCCCCCGCTGCATTTATGGACCTCATGAATTGAGTCTGCTGTCCATTTCTTGACAATTTCGTGATCGTTTTCATTGATGATATTCTCGTATACTCTTGAAGCGAAGAAGATCATAGCCAACATCTTCGACAGACTTTAGAGATTCTACGTGCTGAAAAGTTGTATTCGAAACTCTCCAAATGTGAGTTTTGGATCTGCAGTGTAAATTTCTTGGGGCATGTTTTTAGCAAGGAAGGAATCCATGTAGATACCTTTAAGGTTAAGGCCATCAAAGGTTGGGCAATTCCGACAACACCAACGAAAATTCGCTAATTCTTGGGTCTTGCAGGCTACTACCGAAGGTTATTTAGAACTTTTCCAAGATAGCCAAACGTCTCACCACATTGACACAAAAAGGCATACCCTTCAACTGGACTGAGAGGCAAGAGATTGCCTTCGGAACCTTGAAGCAAGCCCTCTATAGTGATCCAGTGCTATCCTTTCCGGAGGGAACCGAAGACTTCGTAGTCTACTGTGATGCTTCAAATCAAGGTTTAGGTTGCGTGCTGATGCAACGCGGAAAGGTAATTGCCTATGGCTCCAGGCAACTAAAAACCCATGAAGTGAATTACACTACCCATGATCTCGAGCTGGGAGCGGTGGTCTTCACCTTGAAAATTTGGAGGCACTACCTTTACGGTACCAAGTGCACCATTTTCGCCGATCACAAAAGCCTCCATCACATTTTAAATCAAAAGGAACTAAACATAAGGCAGCGAAGATGGGTTGAGCTGCAAAACGATTATGAGTGTGAGATCAAGTACCATCCAGGCAAGGCTAACGTGGTAGTCGATGCCCTGAGTCGAAAGGAGTATTCAAGTCGTCGCGTGAAGACTCTATTAATCACCATCCAATCTCATATAGCCTCACAGATCAAGGAAGCCCAATCGGACACGTTGAATTCGGAGAATATCATGAGTGAAACACTGCGTGGAATGGACAAGGAACTTGAAGTTAAAGAAGATGGAACTCACTACTTCATGAATAGAATCTGGGTTCCCAAAATTGGGGGATTCAGAGAAGTAGTCATGCATGAAGCCCACAAGACGCAATATTCTATTTATCCGGGGTCAGATAAAACGTATCTGGATGTCAAACAACATTATTGGTGGCCTAATATGAAGTCAGAGATAGCCACTTTCGTGGGCAAGTGTCTTACTTGCACCAAAATGAAAGTGGGATACCAAAAGCCCTCATGATTATTGCAACAGCCAGTGATACCCGAGTGGAAATGGGAAAAGATTACTATAGACTTCGTGACCAATTTGTCAAAGACAGCAGACGGATTGGATGATGTCTGGGTAATCATCGATAGATTAACAAAATCCGCTCATTTCCTACCACTGAAAGAATCATACAAGATGGAGAAGCTGACCCGGATCTACATCAAGGAGATCGTGAGACTCCATGGAGTGCCAGTGTCTATTATCTCGGATCAAGATAGCAAATTCACTTCGAGATTCTGGCAATCTCTTCGAAAGGCAATGGGAACACAACTAGATATTCGCACTGCCTACCACCTACAGACGGATGGTCAGAGCGAGCGTACCATCCAGACACTTAAGGATATGCTCTGACCTTGCGTGATTGACTTCGGCAAGTCATGGGATGCCTACTTTCCTTTGATCGAATTCTCCTATAACAACAGTTATCACATGAGCATCAAGATTGCTGCTTTCGAGGCTCTTTACGGATGTAAATGCAGATCGCTCCTATGCTGGGTCGAGGTAAGTGACACCCAACTAGCAAAAGGAAAATCATCAAACAATACTTTAGCAGGGCCAGAAATTATTCGTGAGCGACGGAGAAGATTATTCAAATCAGATCTCGACTTCAAGCATTGCCAGACCGACATAAAAGTATCTAGATGAATGCCTATAATATGCAATGCTCATACGCACACTGAAAAAATTTGTTTTTCAAAAGTTTAAGTTGAAAATTTTTTTGAACATAATTCTATTATAAGCGTTTCCAACCTCGCATTAATTTTCCTTAATTAAGCATAGTTGGCCAAGCTATACTTAATTAAAGTCCAATAATGCGTACTCGAATTAGTTACCAATAGTATGTTCAGTAATTTAAAAACGTTTTGAAATTTTTTTTGGCTATAGTTGTGGTTCTCCAAAGGAAAAACGGTATTCACTATAACCTTTGGCTCTGATACCATTTCTATCACACCCCGCTAAAGGGGAAACATGAGGCATGGCAGTATAAAGAGTTTCATAGCAAAAGTTAAAAGACAATACCAACCATAGTATTAAAAATCATTACAAATTTACAATGGGTTTGAACAACTTTTAAAAGAAATTACAATGTAAATACAACACATGCGAATGCTTCTAACAGTGATGTGTCCCTAAGTGTCAGTTACTCGATGATTCCTGAAAAAGCATGTAAAATGAGCGTCAACTATAAAAAAAGTTGGTGAGTACTCACAGATTAAAATAATAATATTGGTTTCATGAATCGAAATCAAGTTTTGATAAAAGTTTCCATAAACGAAAATATATTGTTAAAATGAGTAATCAAGTTCATTGCTACAAGGAGCAAACAATTTCATTGCTAAAACATGTATATAAGTTTCTAATAATAAAATTTCGATGTTGTAATGAGAAAAAAAGTTCATTGCTATAATGAGAAACAAAGTTCATTACTATAATTAATAAATAAGTTTATTTCCATAATAAATAACAAGTTTGTATGTGTATGAGCAAACAATGAGTTCCCAACCAAGCCTATGACTGATGCCCTATCAAGATCTATGCTTATCGTTCAATAGATTATATGGTATCACGCACTCAAGCAATCGGGCGAGTGAGCAGTTGTCAATTCCTAATAGCGATTGGCTCAAAGAGTTAATGGTTAGAGAAAAGTGTAAAGGAAGGGACTTAAGACGATAACTTCTCATGTTCCGTGTTGCATAGACATACATAGCAAAATATAACAAATTATAGCAAAATATAGCAAAATATAGCAATCAAGTTTGATACAATTCAATTTAAATATAATGAATAATAAATAGCTTTTCGGACATGCTTTTCCACCCCAAAACATTTAAAAAACGAAAATAGTTGAGTGCGTGAATACTCAAAATATGTATTGAGATGATGCAAATGGTGCCTTGAACTATGCTCCACTCGTACCACTATCATTTTCCTACAACGATGTTACACACTAATGAGTATCTAATTGAAATCTAATACTAGTATATTTACTACTACAATAGACTTATGCCAATAATGTGTCAAAATTTAATATAGTTAAGTTACAAACATTTTTCTGAAATGGTGAAATTTTATAGCTTATGTGATTAAGACAATTTTGTGTCACACCCCAAAACCGGAATGGCGGAAACGTTCTGGGGTGGATGACGTAATGTCAAGTATCACAACACATGCATTATAGTAATCAAAGTACAACAAAACATTGCATTAATAGTATTATTTTACATGGTTTACATTACAATATATCAAAGTAATACAAGTAAATAATATAGGTGCAGCTTGGTACTAAAATGTCTTCGTCAGAAGCTCCGGGGATGTACCTATCTAATGCTCACCTGAGAATACAAGTTATTTGAAAAGCGAGTATCAGCATTTTTACAAATGCTGGTGAGTTCATAAGTATTTAGTGTCATTTTATTCAAATAACTATAATAACAGTGGTAGTTTTAGAGTATCCAATAAATTAGAGTCTTTTCCAGAAAATCCTATATTTTCTTTAACAAATGCAGTCTTCTACAAAGACTGGACGGAGTTATGTGGTAAAAAGTAGTTTTCCCTTAATCGCTATCATTATCAAAATACAAAATTTGATTATTAAAGAAAGCAAAAGAAATCACGGAAAATAACATATACCTCAGCAGTGAAGACTGCTGACTAAGGCAAAAGGACTCATAGACTCCAGGAGAGTATCGAACAAACGACACGCCTGGCACAGTCTAACAAAGGGAAGCACAGACCCCAGGCGGTACCAAATGAAAGGTACGGCTAGCAAGGTCTAAAAACAGAGACTACAGACCCCAGACAGTATCAAATGAAAGACACAACTAGTAAGGTCTAAAACAAGGAATACAGACCCCAGACAGTATCAAATGAAAGATACAGCTAGCAAGGTCTAAAACAAGGAATACAGACCCCAGACAGTATCAAATAAATGATACAGCTAGCAAGGTCTAAAAACAGTGTGACTCTGAGAGTGGGTTTTCAGCATACAGTGTAAAGTACAGTGTAAAATACAGTGTGAAATACTGTTACCTTAAAGCCATGAATTATAAGGTAACCTGGGATACTCATAACCATACTAACCGACACTAGAGTACCTGACGCCCTGCAAGCGTCTATAAAATATGACATTCGTCACCCCTTGGCTTGGTAGGCCGTGGACTGTAGCTAGCAGTCAGGGTGAAGGGGTGTCAATCCCGTATAGATCTATACACACAATGTCCGCTCTCCCTACAGGAGACTCTGGTTACCAACTAGACGACGGAGAAGGCCATGTCCCGAAGATGCATCCCAAATAGTTGGTAGTGGGTTTACAATATAAGTGTTGAACTAGAGGTAGAGACTCATAACTGAACTGACTAATGTAAACCTATATGTCTATGCTTGCATACATAATATATAACTGATGAATCAAACGACCTTCGGACGGCAATCCGATCCTACCAGACCACATATCAACGAACAAAAGGAAATAGGGCAGACAAGCCTTCCTAAGTCCTTCAATCATTATTTATATGCATCTATACAAGCACAGACATACATCTAACTACGTCTGAGTGTTTAACAAGTGGAAACGTATCGTGAATTATAACCGAATCGTGATGTATAAGCGAATCGTGAGGTATAACCAAACAGTGTGGAATAACCGAATCGTGAAGTGTGAACGAACAGTGTGAACAGCCGAATCGTAAAGTATACGCGTTACCAAATATAAGTGTATCACAAAGTGGAAATGTTATCAAGTAGGAGTTTAAACTAAGTAAAAGCGAAGCAACGATATCTAACAAGTAAGAGTATACGGCATTAAAGAAAACTTTGATGAAAACCTTGGTAAAACCTTTATACTTAAGAAAATCAGAACTTGGTATTCTTTGGTAAAATAAGTTTGAAAACCTTTAGAAATTCTTTGGAAACCTTTCATAAACCAGATTAAAATGAACTTTGATAAAACAGTATAAGTAAGAGTTTTGGACAAGTGAAAACATTTTAGAAAACCATTTATAGTATCCTACTCGGTAAAACAGTTTACAGTGTGGTAAATCATTGTGCTTGGTGTCAAGCAAAGACTTGGACACACTTAGTGACCTATTTAACATATGATAACATATGTTCACATACAATTAGTACATTTAATACTAATTAAACAAGTATACGCACTCTAAGGAGCGGAAAACACTTTGGTTAAGTGTTTGGGGGTGTCCCGGGTAACATTTAAGGGCTAGTATGACTTAGGACTGGAGTTTACTCTCCAAGAGTAAACTCTCCATATGGTGTTTGCGGCCCTGGGACAATTCCCCATGAGTTTACGGCCGTAAACTCATGGTGAGGGGTTCTAGGATGTTTAAAGGCCTTATATTGATCGTGGGAATTTTGCTAGGTCCAAATCTAAAATGTATGAATGGGTTTAAGTCATTTAAAGGGACCAAATGGGAGTTTACGGCCCATGAACCACCCCTATGGGAGTTCATGGCTGTGAACTCCTATACCTTGATTTTATTGAAGTTTAAGCCCTTGTTTCAACCCTAGCATGTTCTAGTGAAGGTATAAGGCCATTTGGGGGGATTAAAACTACCATTTGACATGGTTTGGAGGTGTTTACGGCCTAAGCATGTGCTTGGGCCGTAAACTCCATTTCACCCCTCAAATCTACGTGTTTAATTGTTCTAAACCCGAAATAGCAAGTCCCTAATTTATGTATTAAGCCTAAGGGTGGTTTGGGAGTGTTTGGAACTTGATTTACAAGTTTAGAGGGTGTTTACGGCCTAAGCATGAGCTTGGGCCGTAAACCCTCTTTTAAGTCCTAAAAGTTGTTGTTTTATGCTTCAAACACTCCTAGGCTAAATCCTTAATTGGTTCCTAGGCTCTAAGGGACAAATTTGGGTCATTTTGGCCTCATATAAGGGGTTTACGTCCCTAGAGTGTTCTTGGGCCGTAAACTCCTCTTTGACAGCTTATATGGTCGAATTTTGAGCTATGATCACAAGCCATGAGGTTTAGACTAAGCTAGGGTAAGGATACTTATGATTTGGAGGCGTTTAGTTGCGGATTTTAGATGAATTCAGACTTTTATGAGAGAGGGTATAGAGAGAGAGAGAGTGAAAAGGAGTGGAATGAAGTCCATTCCCCCTTATATATGGGTTGGAGTTGGAGCTCAGTAGGAATCTAGCCGATACTGTCGTTAAACGGGACTTTTGGTCGCACCCGATTTAGTGGTCGTAATAAAATTTAACTTTTTCCAACTTAATATGGAAATGTAATTTACATGCTTTTACTTGTCTTATTACGACGAATAACGACATAAGATATAAATAAATAAAACATATATTTATTTTACGACCTCAAATTAACGGAACTTTTATATAGTGGAATATTCCGTTAACGGTAACGGGGTAATGTAACGGAATAAACTTGGGTTGTCACATTTTGGATATTAATTTCCAGATTTTTGTAATATTAATTGAGGGTATTTCAACACATTTAAATGTGTTTTAAGCTCTTAAAAAGCGAAAATATTATCAAAAATTTTCCAAAAATTCTCCAACTTTGCATTTTCATTCTAACCATACTAGAGGTCTTCCAGAAATTTTCTCTTGAATTTTTGATGTGATTAACTATTTTTTCCAATTTTTAAGCCTTAATAAAAATATAAATTTGTGAAAAATAGTATCCAGATGATACAAATTCCCAAACTTTTTATCACACTGCCATTGGACAAAATTGAGCTAAAAAAAATATAAAAATGGTCTTCTAAAGTGTTTAACCAAATTTTATGATTTTTGTGCATTTATTCTAATAAAAATTGAAATAAATATAAAACAGTTTCCAAAATTACCCAAACTTTTTATATTACTGTTATTAAACATTATTAAGCTGGGAAGAATATAAAAATGGATTTATAAACTGTTTAACCCAATTTTATGATTTTTGTGCCTTTATTCTAATAAAAATTAGGTTTAAGTGTATTTAATCTTGGGAAAATATAAGCAAAATAGTATACAGAAGAGAAAAATCATCAAAAACTTTATATAGCATCCGAATGTACTACAAGGTGTTCTGGTAAATTTTCTTGAATTTTGGATGAGCAGAACTAGTTTTTCTATTTTTACGCCATTATAAATTCTAAAATCGGAGAAAAAAAGGAATGCATTATGAAAAATTCTGAAAATATTTTTTTGAATCTTACACCTATAGTAGAAAGTGTGAAAGTTGTTAGATATCATTTTTCTCATTCTCTATAGTGGTTTTATGATTTATTGGGACTAAACAAAAAGAAAATTCAAAACCACACTAAACTGTAACAAAAATTGATGAAATCCTAATTTTGAATGGAGAGTGGGTCTCCCTCTTTTAAATTTTATAAAATATAACTTTATTTTATAAAAAATATCAAGTTTTTATAAAATATGCACCTTATCCTAATTTTCCTTCACAAAACCTTGATTTTTGGCTTAGAATATAAGGTTAAATACTAATGACTTAAAATTTTATTTTTCCTTTATTATATTTTACTAAATTGAGTTATTTTAAATTGATATTATATAGTCCATATCAAATTTTTTGGATTTTTAGGTGTTAATGTTTATAAATCTGAGTTTTTAGGGTTTTCAGGGTCCTTAGATTTAATAAGTATTTAGATATCAAAATAAATTGAATTATTTGAGATTTTAAATTATAATAGAGTTTCAAAACTCTTTTCTTGTTAAAAAAATATTGTTAGTAAATCATTTTTAACGGTTTATTGGCATTCTATGTAGTGATTCCGAGATTCAAGCGAGATTGAGGAATCAAGTATACTAGTCTTAGTCTTCAACTTTGACTTAAGTTTCTATGAGACTTTGACCTAATTTCTACTACTAGGTTGAGTGCATGATGTGTGTATATGATTCATGAAATGGTGTTCAAGTGAAAGAGTGACCTAAATATGGAAATTCACTACAGTTAAGTAGTTGTAGAATTCACATATCAATGTGAAATCTAAGTATACTATCCATTGATTCTAATTGTTTCCAAGTTTCTAGTAGGTTATAACTTAGTTTCTAGTTACTAAGTCTAGTATGTGTCGTTCCTACATGTATAACTAAGTTTATTCAAATCTAGAACCGCCTCAAATTTTGACGGTTGTCAGAGTCTCTCCTGGTTGAAAGAATTTCGTCCCGAAATTCAATTCGTGACCTGAAGAGCTCTTTGATTATTTTAGGTTAATTTCTCAAGGGAAGAGCCCAATTCTTTAGTTATAATCAAATTAGTGTTTCCTTAATTCGAGTTTTACAGTCTAGATTGTGGGAAGTTAGGATCATGGAAAGCATGATCCAACCGTGGCGACCTGGTCGAAAAAGATCATCTAGTTAGATATTATATGAATTAAGAGAGCGGTATAAGTTTTGCTGAAGCACCAACTACACTGAGCGTTAAATTTGCATTGTTCCTTAAGTTGCATTCTAAATTAGCACTACGTGTAAATTCGCCTCCTAATAAAGAAGAGATTAGGAACAATTTGTTCACTTCCGGGTTGGCTATTACATCTGGAAAAGATATATTCAAAAATAAGAAGGGGTAGCTCGAATGAAAGGGGAAGCAATCGAGGGTAAGTTCCTAAAAATACGTACTAAGGGTAGACAACGAAGTTTTGGTACATCTCAAATGTAAAGGCTATTTAAGTGTCGTCTACAAAATAAATTACGAAATGATTGAGGATCTTCGAGGCTATAATTACTACTACGGTTACTCTTACAATAATAGAAGTATATTCTAAGAGTATATATAATTACAAAGTCATTGTTTCTAATGAAGGCGGTGAAAGTTTATGATATTTTAAATCACATTGTGTAGATAGCATTTTAAGTGTTTAGAAGTGATAAAAATCTCAGTGTTATCAAAATGTGTGTTTTGAAATGATAATTAATCTCATTATTATCAAAATGTGTCATAATTCCAAGATAATGAAGATATATGTGTGGCGATCAAATGAAGTATTAAATAATATAAAGATTAATTAAACTTATAGGTTTAAGTCATCAATAAGGGAATTTATACATAAATATTTTGATTACTCTTTTTAAAAATTGTCTAATTGTTTAAGTCATGACAAATTCAGGCTTACGAGTCAGGACATTTATGAAAACAAGGTTGAGAGTTTAAGAACTCACTGAAAATTACAAAGTAGAATGCTATTTTAAGAAAGTTGTAAAAATATCGATCGAAAATACCGCATTCTTAATTTAGTGTTTATACAAAAACAATCATTTAGAGAATAGATAATAGTAAAATTTAAAACTTTTGATGTACTTAAAGAAAAGAAGAAACATAAGCAAACATATCCTTCACATATAATTTCCGAATATAGAAAATGATAAGCATAAGAGTATTCATATTGTGTATTAATTATAAGGAAAAATATAATGAAATTGCATTTTATATCAAGTTTCTGAATTTATAACGAAAGAGCAAATGTAAATAAGGATCAGTTGTTTATAGAGATTTCAAAATAAAAACAAGATGTATATGATAAAAGGCGTAATTGAATATATCAAAGTTGAGTAAATCAAAATTATTCCTCATGACTATAGATGTATTGATCGCTCAAAACGAAAGGGTAGACTTCAAGTATTTATGTACACGAACATGATACCAGGAGAAGCAAAATAGACAGAAATAAAGTTAGACAACGTATTATGTTAATATTATGGCGTGCGAGATCTAAAATCAGAAGGAGAGCGAGAAATAAAGTTCGGGGGAAGGAAAAAGGAAGGTAGCGGCGGCAATGATTGTTATTGTTAAAATTATAAGAACAATACCTATAGGTAGATTTAAAACCAGATTGAGATATATTTCAAACTTAAATATTTGATGTATGTTGATGATTAAATAGACATGTGGGAGTTTTAACGTGTTTGCTAAGGATTGCTAAAAATTCACGAGTTATCTAAACTTGTAATTGAAAATCTGACAGTTTTGACCTTTTGACTGGGGTCCAACAATGGTTAAAACGGATAACGTAAGGACTTAACATATTTAAAAGAATAATTACATTTTTTTAAAAATGTACAAAAATGGTAATCAAGGTTTAAAATGGTTTATATGCCCTTAAACGCACATCTATCCATTGAAATGGATTTGAAATGAAATTGAAATAGCATGATTAAAACCAATATTGGTTAAATTGGGTTTAGAAGAAAAGTGTTAAATTAAAGCATGGTGTCAAAAGATTTTTAGCGAGAATATGGCTTACATTGTTAGGAAATTTCTACTAAGTTGAATGAAGTGGTTATAAAATATTTTATTGATGATAAATAAAATCGATGAAGTGAAATAATTTTTCGATGGAAGATTAAGAAGTAAGGAATAAGTATGTTAGTGTAGCTGATCGTACCTAAATACTAAGGCGAGTACAAGGCGAGTCTAAGGCGTGTACCGATGTCTTTTCCCCCATGATAAAGGACAAAAAAATTGTTTGTAAAACATTTTATGGTGCCAAATGTAGTTTATGACCATTTATAGAGGTCAAAGGGATATCCTATGTTAAGTTTTAAGCTCAAGGTGGAAACAACCTAAAGCTAAATTCGTAGCGTAGTAGAGAAGTCTCACGTATGGGTTAAACCTTCGTGTCTCCTCATGAGTCGAATCCGGAATGCCTGCCAATGGTATCCAAGTGATTGCTTAGTGGCGACTCATCTATCTCCTTAGGCGATGCTCCAATTTTCATCCGTGTCGGTATCGAAACGCTTTTCCTATTTGTTACTCTAGTACGAAGACGATGAAGAGGTATTGAGGAATAATTGGAATAGGTTTCGACTTAAGATTATTACTAGTGTATATCTACCTACTAACCTTACATTTAAAGTCAACAACTATCGAGTATTACTCATTCTCAGTACTTAAGATTTTTATTCCACCACAGGAGTATAGCTATATGCATGTCTGGGGTCACGCTAGGGGACCTATGTGTCTAGGACAACCAAAGAGAGTTTCTTCAGATCTCCTATTTATCGGTTGATCCACCGATTGATCATTTCTACTATTTGTCACCGTGAGGAGTGTGACAAGGTTCCTTTTGGGCGACCTCTTCTATATGTGGTGCCTCACTCAGACTTAGGTTTTCCCCCATCTTCCATTTTCTCTAACTCTCTATTTATCTAGTCTGGCTATAGGTTCTATGCCTTCGAGTAGGATTTGTGGGGGTCATTGGGTCACTCGGTTGGCCCTATCTTATGATGCTGACACTAGTGGGATGGTTCCTATCCCTATCAAAGACATGAGTATCACCGCTCTAGGGAAGATGTGGGTGTTGGTTTGGGGAGTGGGGCAACATTGGAGGCTTCTAGATGACGATATTGTGGAATCGATTAGACAGGTGGAGTTGGAGGACATCCCTGAGCCTGACTTTGAGTGGCGTCAGAGACCTAGGCATGCAGAGCCTGAACTGCCAGAGCCGACTTTACGCGATGTGATGCGTTGTTCGGTTGTTGCACAGGAGGAACGTCGCTGGATCATGGCTTCGCTTTCTAGGGTGATACAACATCTGGGGATGGACCATCCACATTTTAATCAGGCGGGTCCTGTTGTCCCTCCACCTTCTCAGTTTAGAGGTACCAATCATGATGGTGTTGGCACTTCAGGCACACATCCCGGGGATATAGATGATAGCGAGGACGTTACAGAGGACGAGGAGAATGAGTATGATAGCAGCGATGAGTAAGTTGATGCTTTGTATTATGATACTTATTTTTTCTTATTTTGTGGGATATATTTGATACACTTATGTATGCTTTTGTGTTTGCATATATATGGTTTCTATTTTATCTTTTATTATCCCTAATTCAGTTGATGTATTGGTTCAGTCAAGACTAAACATAGGTGACCACACTACATTTAGGAGTGACTCAACCTTTACATACAAAACCATCTTAGACAATTGTCTTATATATTACATTTTTTTATTTGTATACTTTATTTATGGTTGGTGGCTATTATTGTTTTATATATTACATTTTTTTATTTGTATACTTTACATACAAAACCATCTTAGACAATTGTCTTATATATTCCCAAGTGAACTCTAGTCTGTGTTTGTCATTCCAACAAACCTTCACCTACGGGATGCAGATTCCGTCTCGTGTGGTTAGTGGGTTCCGACTGGTGTATCTATGAGGTTAGGGTTCTCAATGGTTTCTATCTGGGTGGGTGGGATATGAAGAGTGATGTCGAGTAAACTCATATCAAGTCTAAGGAGTGGATCGATCGAGTGTGAAACTTGTGGAATATCCGAAAGTAGTAGTGGTCTGAAAAGGGTTGGACCAAATCTCCGTAACGGATTTCAGATGGTCCAAAGCTCTCGGAATGGTAGAGCTTTTCAGTACTTAGAACATAGTGTACTTCTATGGCAAGATCATTACTGGTGTGACCGCCATTCCAAAGTTCATAAAGTTCTCTCATACTGGGAGTGTAGTCCTTCAGGTTGGTTCTTAGGAAGCTCGGGTTGTCCTCAGTTTCGCGTTTTCCTGTCAATTGGCTTTTAGAGGCTTTCTAGGTCGTCGAATGGGTTGTGTGACTACAGTATCTTTTTGCTGTAGAGTGTCTATCTCAAGCTCGTGCAAATGAACCTGTACTAACGAATCTTGAGGTATGGAAACCCTCAGGGTCGGGGAGATAGGGTTTCACCAGACGAGTGTTGGACTATCTCGGGAGGTGGTTCTACTATTTCTTCGTGAGATAGTATTCGTGGAACACCTAATAGTCCAATGAATCTCCAAGACTTTGGTTTATTCTAGTGCGGAAAGCACATGCTCCTGCATAACCCCTCGACTAACACCAAGGCTGGTGTCAAGTCTATAATCTCTTCAGGATCTGGGTCATGAGGCTTAACGCAACTACTTTTGCACTTTGATCAAGTATTCTTGGCTGCGAAGGTTATCCTGTGGTTCTCGGTATTCTAGTGTTCACTTCGGAGAATGTTGTCTATCGTCTACACGGCGACAACGATTTCCTCCATGCGAGAGGGTGGAGGGTCCTAGGCACTACTAGTCTGTAATGAGGTGGACGAAGTGCCTGAGTGGTACGAGCATCTACTGCAACTACTCTTCCGAAGGTTCTTAGTTTTCTCGGTCTTGGTAAAATCTAGTGAGTATAGGTTCCCATCACTCGGAACTTTAATCTCCTTACTAGCTGAGGGTGTTAGCTACTATGTGGGCTTAACCAGAATGACAACAAATTTTGGATCTGTGGTCATTATAGTAGCTTAACCCGCAGTGGTTCTCTTGACTCCATCTCCTATCTTATGGAATAGGATGATGGGCTTTACTATGAGGTTCGTGGTAGAGCTCATACTCGGCTTAACCACTAATACTTGGTGTATGCAAGCCGTATATAATTGAGGTCGGAAGGATGTTCAGTTGTGCGACTCCACCCCAGTCCCACAACCCAACGAGGAACAGGGAGTAGGGAGGAAGCACACATCTTAAATCTTTTTGATCTCAACTATATACCACCTTTATGCATATACCTGGTTATAGTGGTCAGTCCCATGAGTTCTATCCTCTGGGTTCACGAACCTGATGTGCGAGGTGGGAAGGGTCTTTCTGGGGATTCTACGAAGTATGCTTCGGATAGTTATTGTCTTCTGGAGTATCTTGCAGTGTCTTTCGCTCCGGTTTCCATATGACTAAGAGGGGTCGGTCAACAGCGCGCGGTACCCTTCTCCTGGGTACTTCGGAAGGTTTGAGATAAGAGGGATCACTGACGAATCGCATTAGGTTTAATTATTTGTATTAGGTTTAGGTTCGGAAGAACCTTTATTTGTCGACATGGCTACGGAGAAAGTTCTTTTTACACAACACTAGCGATTTACACATGGTTGCACTACGTCAAACAATGATCGATAGAGTCGTCGAAATTTGCATACTTTGACATGACATAAAATGAGGGTCGATAGAGTCATGCGCCGATCAGGCACACAAGTTCTAGGCATCTAGGGTTTTGTCATGTGTACCACTAGCGCGGATACTTGGACCGATAGAGTCGACGCGGAACTATAAAGAGTCCTAAGTGTTTCTGAGTAGAGTACCTTTTCATGAATGGATTCTCACGAGGCATTTCTATAATAGCCTAACATATACTAGTCATGTATAATTAAGGTGGGGAGGACTGTTGACTGAGCGACTCCGCTCTAAATCCACAACCAAACGAGGAATAGGAAATGAGGCGGCATTCACTCACTCTAGGTCTATCCATCTTAACTATACATGGTCGTAACGTATATGTTTAGCCCTTATTGTTTTACCTGATGAATTTTAAATTTTATAATAGTGTTGCGACTTTCGCCTTAATGGGGAAGTATTTACATTTGAATTAGCTTTTTAATGTTTTTAGTTAGTTATCTGAGATTTAGAGACGTACCAACATCTACCGTGTTCCTTGATGCTTTTCCTTAAGCTGTAGAGTTAGGCTCCTCCTGAGTCTTTGTTGTTTTCTTTAGTTGGGCAATCCCTTTTAAAGTGTCCGATCTCACCACATAAACGGCAAACTGGATTGGTCGTCACGTTGGTGATTGACGCAATACGCTCCACCGGAGTTCTGCATACGCTAGCAGTATGCCCCTTCATGTTGCACCTAGCACATAAGAGTTCCCGGAATATACCATGATGATGGTAGCTACACTTGCAGCAGTGGGGAAGGTTTCCTAGGTATGGTCTTTTTGAAGTCAGGAGGGAAGGATGGACAGGGGTATTAACTGCCTCAGCTCGTTGCCCTCCGGAAGGTCCTTAAGCCGAGGTACCTCCCTCCTCGATCTTGAGTTTTCTCTTTAGTGGAATCGGTTGAGGTTCTTGGGTGGATGGGTATGCAGGGGTTGGTTACTGATGTCCATTGCTAGGATCGGAAATCCCGATAAGGCCCTTGCTAATGTTGGCGTTGTTAGCATTCAGGTGAGCCATGACAGCTGCTACGGCTGCCGAGACCACAACTTGGAACGTAGCTTCATCGAATAAGAGAGTAGGTTTCTTGCTCGTGGACTGGTTACGTTTCTTCGGTGGCATGGTTTTTCCTACACGGAAAGGAATACAAGATAATGAGAGACGATGGCTAACCCTGGACATATCTGTCCTGACTGCATTAGGCGTAAATTTTTCCTGTGCCTCGGGTACTGGTTGTTTGAGTGTCGACCTACATCCCTATGATGTACTCCTGGTAATCAAGGTAGGAGTATGGGTATCGGAAAAAGGCCATAAGATGCGAGTCGTTCCTACTAAGTTACCTTTATACTGGGAAAGGTTTCACTCCCTGGCCTGGAAAGATTTGAGAACAGTTCGGAACGAAACCGCGGAAAGAGAGGCTCATGAAGGCTTATGGCTAAATACTCTCAATAGAGGTGCGGGGATCCGCTCTAATCGTGTTACTGGCAACGAGAACGACGATTTACCAAACACATAGCGTGAGTAGTGTAACCACTAACTCACTGAATTGTATTATTTTAAGGGTGTATTAGCGTGACGAACACGAGGGTAAGACACTTCCTGGGTTCCATGCACTGGCTCCCTCTGTCTGCCTCGTATCTTTGATTGGAATCGGCGTTGGTTTCCTTCGGGTAGTTACCTAGGGTTCTTTTCTCGTGGAGACTCATTGAATTTCTATTCCGCCTTACTTCCGAATCCAACTCTGGGTGTCATCACTTCATGATGGATGACTGGAGATCTCGGAAGTTTAGGTGAATTTCTCACCGATGTCCCTAAAGAGATATGGGCGCTTGGTGAATTTAATAGTCTCAACCCAGTTCATTTATTTCTGAATAGGAAATCTTCTCATTGAACCTCTTATGGGTCTGCATCAACTCTTCTGTCAAGCACTGAAGTGGATAGGGTTGTCTACAGGGTTCGTGCGAGAATGGAAATGTCTAAAGAATCCTAAAAGATTATTAACATTTCACTGGATGATCCATATCGAGTCCTGCTACGATTACACAGGGTATACAAATCATATATAGCTTAGATCCGATAGGCCTTCGAATATGTGATACTACTCTATATCCACATCCCAACGAGGAAAAGGAAGTAGAGCGAAACCACACATTCTTAGCCTATGGGATCCTTATTATATATAACCTTGGGAGTATACCCTCTGTAGTTGTAGGTATATCAATAAGGATCTTTTTAGTTCTTCACACAAGGTTGGTTATGGATTCTAAAATACCCCTATGGTATTTTAATTTCTTGTTGGTTTTCTTATCTTCTGAATGTGATTCTGGGATTTATGTGAGTCTTTTAGTGTTCCAAAATACTCCTATAGTATTTTAACTTTATGTTTGGCTCTAGCATTCCTAGTTGGTAAGTTTCAGACCTGTTGCAACATCACTATCACTCCCAAGCACATGTTCATCGCATCTCGAATAAATGTAGTTGATCAGGTTACATTTATTCCAGCTTACGATTACATAACTGCCCAGGTTTGACAGTAATGCTTAACATCCGAAGACTTTTATTATTGTTCTTCTTGTGATACTTGTGTTCGAGTGTTTAGATTCTGGATGTTCTTATACTTTGGTAAAATATGGTTATATTTTAAAGTATAATTCTTGGTCAGAGTGTTTTATCCCTTTGTATTTATAGGCTATATATCTTTTATGATTTGATATACTTAGCTCACTATAAACAATGCTCTGATACTAATCTGTCACACCCCAAAACCGGAACGGCGGAAACGTTCTGGGGTGGATGACGTCATGTCAAGTATCACAACACATGCATTATAGTAATCAAAGTACAACAAAACATTGCATTAATAGTAATATTTTACATGGTTTACATTACAATATATCAAAGTAATACAAGTAAATAATATAGGTGCAGCTTGGTACTAAACTGTCTTCGTCAGAAGCTCCGGGGATGTACATGTCTAATGCTGACCTGAGAATACAAGTTATTTGAAAAGCGAGTATCAGCATTTTTACAAATGCTGGTGAGTTCATAAGTATTTAGTGTCATTTTATTCAAATAACTTTAATAACAGTGGTAGTTTTAGAGTATCTAATAAATTAGAGTCTTTTCCAGAAAATCCTATATTTTCTTTAATAAATGCAGTCTTCTACCAAGACTGGACGGAGTTATGTGGTAAAAAGTAGTTTTCCCTTAATCGCTATCATTATCAAAATACAAAATTTGATTATTAAAGAAAGCAAGAGAAATCGGGGAAAATAACATATGCCTCAACAGTGAAGACTGCTGACTAAGGCAAAAGGACTCATAGACTCCAGGAGAGTATCAAACAAACGACACGTCTGGCTCAGTCTAACAAAGGGAGGCACAGACCCAAGACGGTACCAAATGAAAGGTATGGCTAGCAAGGTCTAAAAACAAAGACTACAGACCCCAGACAGTATCAAATGAAAGACACAGCTAGTAAGGTCTAAAACAAGGAATACAGACCCAAGACAGTATCAAATGAAAGATACAGCTAGCAAGGTCTAAAACAAGGAATACCGACCCCAGACAATATCAAATAAATGATACAGCTAGCAAGGTCTCAAAACAGTGTGACTCTGAGAGTGGGTTTTCAGCATACAGTGTAAAGTACAGTGTAAAATACAGTGTGAAATACCGTTACCTTAAAGCCATGAATTATAAGGTAACCTGGGATACTCATAACCATACTAACCGACACTAGAGTACCTGACGCCCTGCAAGCGTCTATAAAATATGACATTTGTCACCCCTTGGCTTGGTAGGCCGTAGACTGTAGCTAGCAGTCAGGGTGCGGGGGTGTCAATCCCGTATAGATCTATACACACAATGTCCGCTCTCCCTACAGGAGACTCTGGTTACCAACTAGACGACGGAGAAGGCTGTGTCCCGAAGATGCATCCCAAATAGTGGGTAGTGGGTTTCCAATATAAGTGCTGAACTAGAGGTAGAGACTCATAACTAAACTAACTAATGTAAACCTATATGTTTATGCTTGCATACATAATATATAACTGATGAATCAAACGACCTTCGGACGGCCATCCGATCCCACCAGACCACATCTCAACGAAGAAAAGGAAATAGGGCAGACAAGCCTTCCTAAGTCCTTCAATCATTATTTATATGCATCTATACAAGCACAGACATACATCTAACTACGTCTAAGTGTTTAACAAGTGGAAACGTATCGTGAAGTATAACCGAATCGTGATGTATAAGCGAATCGTGAGGTATAACCGAACAGTGTGGAATAACCGAATCGTGAAGTGTGAACGAACAGTGTGAACAGCCGAATCGTAAAGTATAAGCGTTACCAAATATAAGTGTATCACGAAGTGGAAATGTTATCAAGTAGGAGTTTAAACTAAGTAAAAGCGAAGCAGCGATATCTAACAAGTAAGAGTATACGGCATTAAAGAGAACTTTGATGAAAACCTTGGAAAAACCTTTATTGTTAAGAAAATCACAACTTGGTATTCTTTGGTAAAATAAGTTTGAAAACCTTTAGAAATTCTTTGGAAACTTTTCATAAAACAGATTAAAATGAACTTTGATAAAACAGTATAAGTAAGAGTTTTGAACAACTGAAAACATTTTAGAAAACCATTTATAGTATCCTACTCGGTAAAACAGTTTACAGTGTGGTAAATCATTGTGCATGCGGGTTATCAATTACATGTGATTGATATGATAACTGGCATGTTTAACTTGTATTGCCCCCTACAAAACATGTAAAAACATTTAAAAAGGTTCATTCAGGGGTATGAACTCACCTGGTGTAAGTGGATCCGACGAAGGTGCCGGTTAGGTGCTCGGTGTCAAGCAAAGACTTGGACACACTTAGTGACCTATTTAACATATGATAACATATGTTCACACACAATTAGTACATTTAATACTAATTAAACAAGTATACGCACTCTAAGGAGCGGAAAACACTTTGGTTAAGTGTTTGGGGTCTCCCGGGTAACATTTAAGGGCTAGTATGACTAAGGAATGGAGTTTACTCTCCAAGAGTAAACTCTCCATATGGTGTTTACGGCCCTAGGACAACTCCCCATGAGTTTACGGCCGTAAACTCATGGTGAGGGGTTCTAGGATGTTTAAAGGCCTTATATTGATCGTGGAATTTTGCTAGGTCCAAATCTAAAATGTATGAATGGGTTTAAGTCATTTAAAGGGACCAAATGGGAGTTTACGGCCCATGAACCACCCCTATGGGAGTTCACGGCTGTGAACTCCTATACCTTGATTTTATTGAAGTTTAAGCCCTTGTTTCAACCCTAGCATGTTCTAGTGAAGGTATAAGGCCATTTGGGGGGATTAAAACTACCATTTGACATGGTTTGGAGGTGTTTACGGCCTAAGCATGTGCTTGGACCGTAAACTCCATTTCACCCCTCAAATCTACGTGTTTAATTGTTCTAAACCCGAAATAGCAAGTCCCTAATTTATGTATTAAGCCTAAGGGTGGTTTGGGAGTGTTTGGAACTTGATTTTACAAGTTTAGAGGGTGTTTACGGCCTAAGCATGAGCTTGGGTCGTAAAACCTCTTTTAAGTCCCAAAAGTTGTTGTTTTATGCTTCAAACACTTCTAGGCTAAATCCTTAATTGGTTCCTAGGCTCAAAGGGACAAATTTAGGTCATTTTGGCCTCATTTAAGGGGGTTTACGTCCCTAGAGTGTTCTTGGGCCGTAAACTCCTCTTTGACAGCTTATATGGTCGAATTTTGAGCTATAATCACAAGCCATGAGGTTTAGAATAAGCTAGGGTAAGGATACTTACGATTTGGAGGCGTTTAGTTGCGGATTTTAGACAAATTCGACTTTTATGAGAGAGAGTATAGAGAGAGAGTGAAAAGGAGTGGAATGAAGTCCATTCCCCCTTATATATGGGTTGGAGTTGGAGCTCAGTAGGAATCTACTCGATACTGTCGTTAAACGGGACTTTTGGTCGCACCCGATTTAGTGGTCGCAATAAAATTTAACTTTTTCCAACTTAATATGGAAATGTAATTTACATGCTTTTACTTGTCTTATTACGACGAATAACGACATAAGATATAAATAAATAAAACATATATTTATTTTACGACCTCAAATTAACGGAACTTTTATATAGTGGAATATTCCGTTAACGGTAACGGGGTAATGTAACGGAATAAACTTGGGTTGTCACATTTTGGATATTAATTTCCAGATTTTTGTAATATTAATTGAGAGTATTTCAACACATTTAAATGTGTTTTAAGCTCTTAAAAAGCGAAAATATTATCAAACATTTTCCAAAAATTCTCCAACTTTGCATTTTCATTCTAACCATACTAGAGGTCTTCCAGAAATTTTCTCTTGAATTTTTGATGTGATTAACTATTTTTCCCAATTTTTAAGCCTTATTAACAATATAAATTTGTGAAAAATAGTATCCAGATGATACAAATTCCCAAACTTTTTATAACACTTCCATTGGACATAATTGAGCTAAAAAAAATATAAAAATGTTCTTCTAAAGTGTTTAACCCAATTTTATGATTTTTGTGCATTTATTCTAATAAAAATTGAAATAAATATAAAACAGTTTCCAAAATTACCCAAACTTTTTGTATTACTGTTATTAAACATTATTAAGCTGGGAAGAATATAAAAATGGATTTATAAATTGTTTAACCCAATTTTATGATTTTTGTGCATTTATTCTAATAAAAATTGGGTTTAAGTGTATTTAATCTTGGGAAAATAGAAGCAAAATAGTATACAGAAGAGAAAAATCATCAAAAACTTTATATAGCATCTGAATGTACTACAAGGTGTTCTGGTAAATTTTCATGAATTTTGGATGAGCAGAACTAGTTTTTCTATTTTTACGCCATTATAAATTCTAAAATCTAAAAAAAGGAATGCATTATGAAAAATTCTGAAAATATGTTTCTGAGTCTTACACCTATAGTAGAAACTATGAAAGTTGTTAGATATCATTTTTCTCATTCTGTATAGTGGTTTTATGATTTATTGGGACTAAACAAAAAGAAAATTCAAAACCACACTAAATTGTAACAAAAATTGATGAAACTTAATGAGAAGTCATTATTTAGCATAGGGGTCATCCAAAAATATACCTAGGATTTATAGACCTCATAAAGTATTTTATATGATTTATTGCCAAACTTTCTTGCATTAATTATAATAATTCGAGATAAATGAATTATTTTCTGAAAATTTACAGATCATCTTATTTTGTTGATGAGAATCTGGGAAAAATCGGATTTCGTTAGAAAAGGAGTTTTAGATATTTATTTGGAAATAAATTTTTCATGAACATATTTGAAAGCTTTTAACAACATACTTTGATGATCTAGCATCTAAGCTTGAAGATCATCACATGCATGTTTTTTTGAAGACCATTCATGATTTTGAAATGTTCAAAATTCGTTTTTGATTGAAAACTTTGGATGCATGTGGTGATTTTCCATAAAACGTGTAGAAAAGTGCATTTTGTTGATTTTGACTTAGGTTTTGGTCCTTGAATTTCATCATTTACAACATGCATGTTGTTTTTGGATGAAATCCTGCCACCATCATCATTAAACTGAAGTGAATGAACATGCACACAAATTTTCTAAGAAAAAGGTGTAGAAGAAGAAGGAAATGCAAGAAAATCCATGAAACTTGAAGGAAAATGAAAGGAAATTGTGTTCTACCTTAATGAACACCACTGGATGATGAAGATTTTGAGCATCATGAGTGTTCTTGGACTTGTTTTCTGGAAATTTCGTGGTTCCTAGAGAGAGGAAGAATAGAGAAGATGAAGTGAGGGAGTGTGAGAGAGAAAGTGAAGTATGGAGAAATGGAGAGGAATTGATTGAGTGTGTTGGGAAGAGGAGAGAGAGAGAGAGAGAGAGAGAGAGAGAGAGAAATCCGAATTTTGAATGGAGAGAGGGTCTCCCTCTTTTAAATTTTATAAAATATAACTTTACTTTATAAAAATATCAAGTTTTTATAAAATATGCACCTTATCCTAATTTTCCTTCACAAAACCTTGATTTTTGGCTTAGAAAATAAGGTTAAATACTAATGACTTAAAATTTTATTTTTCCTTGATTATATTTTACTAAATTGAGTTATTTTAAATTGATATTATATAGTCCATATCAAATTTTATGGATTTTTAGGTGTTAATGTTTATAAATTTGAGTTTTTAGGGTTTTCAGGGTCTTGAGATTTAATAAGTATTTGTATATCAAAATACATTGAATTATTTGACATTTCAAATTATAATAGAGTTTCAAAACTCTTTTCTTGTTAAAAAAAAATATTGTTTGTAATTCGTTTTTAACGGTTTATTGGCATTCTATGTAGTGATTCCGAGATTCAAGCGAGATTGAGGAATCAAGTATACTAGTCTTAGTCTTCAACTTTGACTTAAGTTTCTATGAGACTTTGACCTAATTTCTACTACTAGGTCAAGTGCATGATGTGTGTATATGATTCATGAAATGGTGTTCGAGTGAAAGAGTGACCTAAATATGGAAATTCACTACAGTTAAGTAGTTGTAGAATTCACATATCAATGTGAAATCTAAGTATACTATCCATTGATTCTAATTGTTTCCAAGTTTCTAGTAGGTTATAACTTAGTTTCTATTTACTAAGTCTAGTATGTGTCGTGCCTACACGTACAACTAAGTTTATTCAAATCTAGAACCGACTCGAATTTTGACGGTTGTCAGAGTCTCTCCTGGTTGAAAGAATTTCGTCCCGAAATTCAATTCGTGACGTATTCTATTAGAACTCAACCAACTACAATTGTATATTTGGAGAGATGGTGACCTGAAGAGCTCTTTGATTATTTTGGGTTAATTTCTCAAGGGAAGAGCCCAATTCTTTAGTTATAATCAAATTAGTGTTTCCTTAATTCGAGTTTTACAGTCTAGATTGTGGGAAGTTAGGATCATGGAAAGCATGATCCAACCGTGGCGACCTGGTCGAAAAAGATCATCTAGTTAGATATTATATGAATTAAGAGAGCGGTATAAGTTTTGCTGAAGCACCAACTACACTGAGCGTTAAATTTGCATTGTTCCTTAAGTTGCATTCTAAATTAGCACTACGTGTAAATTCGCCTCCTAATAAAGAAGAGATTAGGAACAATTTGTTCACTTCCGGGTTGGCTATTACATCTGGAAAAGATATATTCAAAAATAAGAAGGGGTAGCTCGAATGAAAGGGGAAGCAATCGAGGGTAAGTTCCTAAAAATACGTACTAAGGGTAGACAACGAAGTTTTGGTACATCTCAAATGTAAAGGCTATTTAAGTGTCGTCTACAAAATAAATTACGAAATGATTGAGGATCTTCGAGGCTATAATTACTACTACGGTTACTCTTATAATAATAGAACTATATTCTAACAGTATATATAATTACAAAGTCATTGTTTCTAATGAAGGCGGTGAAAGTTTATGATATTTTAAATCACATTGTGTAGATAGCATTTTAAGTGTTTAGAAGTGATAAAAATCTCACTGTTATCAAAATGTGTGTTTAAAAATGATAATTAATCTCATTATTATCAAAATGTGTCATAATTCCAAGATAATGAAGATATATGTGTGGCGATCAAATGAAGTATTAAATAATATAAAGATTAATTAAACTTATAGGTTTAAGTCATCAATAAGGGAATTTAGACATAAATATTTTGATTACTCTTTTTAAAAATTGTCTAATTGTTTAAGTCATGACAAATTCAAGCTTACGAGTCAGGACATTTATGAAAACAAGGTTAAGAGTTTAAGAACTCACTGAAAATTACAAAGTAGAATGCTATTTTAAGAAAGTTGTAAAAATATCGATCATTGAAAATACCGCATTCTTAATTTAGTGTTTATACCAAAACAATCGTTTAGAGAATAGATAATAGTAAAATTCAAGACTTTTGATGTATTTAAAAAAAGAAGAAACATAAGCAAACATCTCCTTCACATATAATTTCCGAATATAGAAAATGATAAGCATAAGAGTATTCATATTGTGTATTAATTATAAGGAAAAATATAATGAAATTGCATTTTATATCAAGTTTCTGAATTTATAACGAAAGAGCAAATGTAAATAAGGATCAGTTGTTTATAGAGATTTCAAAATAAAAACAAGATGTATATGATAAAAGGCGTAATTGAATATATCAAAGTTGAGTAAATCAAAATTATTCCTCATGACTATAGATGTATTGATCGCTCAAAACGAAAGGGTAGACTTCAAGTATTTATGTACACGAACATGATACCAGGAGAAGCAAAATAGACAGAAATAAAGTTAGACAACGTATTATGTTAATATTATGGCGTGCGAGATCTAAAATCAGAAGGAGAGCGAGAAATAAAGTTCGGGGGAAGGAAAAAGGAAGGTAGCGGCGGCAATGATTGTTATTGTTAAAATTATAAGAACAATACCTATAGGTAGATTTAAAACCAGATTGAGATATATTTCAAACTTAAATATTTGATGTATGTTGATGATTAAATAGACATGTGGGAGTTTTAACGTGTTTGCTAAGGATTGCTAAAAATTCACGAGTTATCTATTAAGTTAAACTTCATTTGTGAAAAAGAAGAAACACTAAAACTTGTAATTGAAAATCTGACAGTTTTGACCTTTTGACTGGGGTCCAACAATGGTTAAAACGGATAACGTAAGGACTTAACATATTTAAAAGAATAATTACATTTTTTTAAAAATGTACAAAAATGGTAATCAAGGTTTAAAATGGTTTATATGCCCTTAAACGCACATCTATCCATTGAAATGGATTTGAAATGAAATTGAAATAGCATGATTAAAACCAATATTGGTTAAATTGGGTTTAGAAGAAAAGTGTTAAATTAAAGCATGGTGTCAAAAGATTTTTAGCGAGAATATGGCTTACATTGTTAGGAAATTTCTACTAAGTTGAATGAAGTGGTTATAAAATATTTTATTGATGATAAATAAAATCGATGAAGTGAAATAATTTTTCGATGGAAGATTAAGAAGTAAGGAATAAGTATGTTAGTGTAGCTGATCGTACCTAAATACTAAGGCGAGTACAAGGCGAGTCTAAGGCGTGTACCGATGTCTTTTCCCCCATGATAAAGGACAAAAAAATTGTTTGTAAAACATTTTATGGTGCCAAATGTAGTTTATGACCATTTATAGAGGTCAAAGGGATATCCTATGTTAAGTTTTAAGCTCAAGGTGGAAACAACCTAAAGCTAAATTCGTAGCGTAGTAGAGAAGTCTCACGTATGGGTTAAACCTTCGTGTCTCCTCATGAGTCGAATCCGGAATGCCTGCCAATGGTATCCAAGTGATTGCTTAGTGGCGACTCATCTATCTCCTTAGGCGATGCTCCAATTTTCATCTGTGTCGGTATCGAAACGCTTTTCCTATTTGTTACTCTAGTACGAAGACGATGAAGAGGTATTGAGGAATAATTGGAATAGGTTTTGACTTAAGATTATTACTAGTGTATATCTACCTACTAACCTTACATCTGAAGTCAAAAGCTATCTAGGAATACTTATTCTCAGTAGTTAAGATTTTTATTCCACCACAGAGTATAGCTATATGCATGTCTGGGGTCACGCTAGGGGACCTATGTGTCTAGGACAACCAAAGAGAGTTTCTTCAGATCTCCTATTTATTGGTTGATCCACCGATTGATCATTTCTACTATTTGTCACCGTGAGCAGTTTGACAAGGTTCCTTTTGGGCGACCTCTTCTATATGTGGTGCCTCACTCAGACTAAGGTTTTCCCCCATCTTCCCTTTTCTCTAGCTCTCTATCTATCTAGTCTCGCTGTAGGTTCTATGCCTTCGAGTAGGATTTGTGGCGGTCATTGGGTCACTCGGTTGGCCTTATCTTATGATGCTGACACTAGTGGGATGGTTCCTATCCCTATCAAAGACATGAGTATCATCGCTCTAGGGAAGATGTGGGTGTTGGTTTGGGGAGTGGGGCGACATTGGAGGCTTCTAGATGACGATATTGTGGAACCAATTAGACAGGTGGAGTTGGAGGACATCCCTGAGCCTGACTTTGAGTGGCGTCAGAGACCTAGGCATGCAGAGCCTGAACAGCCAGAGCCGACTTTACGCGATGTGATGCGTTGTTCGGTTGTTGCACAGGAACGTCGCTGGATCATGGCTTCGCTTTCTAGGGTGATACAACATCTGGGGATGGACCATCCACATTTTCATCAGGCGGGTCCTGTTTTCCCACCACCTGCTCAGTTTAGAGGTACCAATCATGATGGTGTTGGCACTTCAGGCACACATCTCGGGGATATAGATGATAGAGAGGATGTTACAGAGAACGAGGAGAATGAGTATGATAGCAGCGATGAGTAAGTTGATGCTTTGTATTATGATACTTATTTTTTCTTATTTTGTGGGATATATTTGATACACTTATGTATGCTTTTGTGTTCGCGTATATATGGTTTCTATTTTATCTCTTATTATCCCTAATTCAGTTGATGTATTGGTTCAGTCAAGACTAAACATAGGTGACCACGCTACATTTAGGAGTGACTCAACCTTTACATACAAAACCATCTTAGACAATTGTCTTATATATTACATTTTTTTATTTGTATACTTTATTTATGGTTGGCAGCTATTATTGTTTTGTACTTCGAGACTACCAAAATAGGGATTAGCCAAATGAGAAATGCCATAGGGCAGGACCATTTTAGCATATAGCCGTTCTTAAATCCAACAACCTAGGTGGAACACTTGAACCCTGATATGTTTCATTATTGTCCTTATATTATGTAAAAGTTGCATTTTGGTCCTTGTGTTGTCTGTGTGACGTACCACATGGTACGCTTGGGATACAAGCTGTGAAGCAAGTATGCGGGGAGTACCACATGGTACGCTTAGCGTACTCATGTAAGGCTTGGTCGGGGTTCCGGAGACGTACATGGGGCGTACGTAAGGATTCTTAAAACCCTAATTTTCGAAGTTAGACATTATATAATCACTTGTATGGCTTATGAAACCCTCATTTCTCAGCCTCCAATGACAATTTAGCCTCATATTCGAAACCCTAAGCCTCTCCTTTGTGTTTTGAGCTCATTGTGTCCATTTTGATGTGATTTAGTCCATATTCAAGAAGTAGAAGCTTAGTGTAAGCTGGTGGATCAAGGAAGAGCTTGTGGATCTTGATTATTTGATTCATTTCTAGCTTGTTTGAGGTAAAAAGCTATGAACGTGTTCATTAATGGCTTATATCTATTATATATGAGTGTTTGGTCCTTTTTTGACCCCAAGAATGAGATTTAGTCGTTTGATACCACTCCAGGAGCTATGAGTTGCCACTATTGGTGTTTATGAGGTTCTAGATTCATAAAGTTGTCACCTTTAGGATTTAGAATCCCCCACGCATGAGATTGTGTCCATTTAGTAAAGTATAATGCTATATCTTGAAGTTGGGTTATTTGGGGCATGGAAAGTCACCTTGTTAGTGACTTTATGGTTCTAGATATTTATTAGAACTCAAATTTGTGGTTTGGACTTCTGGACTTAAGCATTAAGAGCTTAATGAAGAGTTTGGCTTAATGGATGAGTACGATGGGCGTACAAGTGTATACGTGCAACATACAAGCCAAGTAGTGTGTACGCCTACTGTACAGCAGAGCATGCCTCACGTACTTAGTCAGGTGGGATTTTGCATATTGGGCTTCAAGTTTTGGCTTTCTTTTGGGCTTGGGTGTTTGATTTCTTATTGGGCTATCTCAGTGCAAGTGTTTTGGACTAGAAAAAATGGTTGGGCTTTAGGTTAAGGCCTATGTAAGTGGTTTGGGCCCAATTTTCCAAATTGGGCCTTGGTTGATTGATTGGTTTTTGGGACTTTTAGATTGTGAGTTTGGGCTTTAGTCTCGACTAAGCTAGGTTAGGGGTAAAATGGTCTTTTGACCCCAAGTATGGATATCTACCCAAAACACCTCATAGGAGGTAATGTTTCCTTTGACTTCTTTGATTTCTAACCAAAAACACTTCATTGGAGGTAATGTTTCCACTCAGTGAAAAAGGAGGCAATAGCCTCATTTTGCCCTATCCTTCCCGTCGATTGAACCAGCCAAACACCATTCTTGAGCTTCTTGTTTTGCTGCTTCCCTTCTCCCATCTATTCAAGTTGTTTATCCCTCTCATCTCCTTCTTTTTCTACTTGCAACGAGGAAGAACAATCGAGGAAACTTTCGGAGCAGCCCCGTCGCTGCCATTAAAAGCCGACGACTACAACCTTACTGCCTTCGATTTGGTCCCTTCTTGTCTCGATCGAGCACCAATAGACCAAAATCCACCATCACTACCTTCGATTTGCAAATGGATTCACCCCAAACACCCCCAATTTATAGGAAACATGAAATCATACAAAAAATTACAAGGACTAAACATCTAAGCTTCGTTACAAAATGCCTTGTAAAATAACATTAAGTTGTCGACATATTACAACTGGTCTTCGACCCTTACAATATCCCCATTTGTAATAATGTCTACCTTCTTTAGTTCGTAAGAATCTGTATGGCATATAGCATCACCCTTCGAATTTCTGTGTACCAAGAAATAATCTTCTTCAACTCTTTCTTGTCTCCTTGATTATTCTTCTTGCATTTATTCACACAAACAATAAAGTTCATATATTGGGACATAGTGTACCTCTCTACTTTGCATGCCTGGAACAAAAATCTCTTGGCCTTTCCATTCTTATCTTTCCCAGCGAAGACCAATCCAAATGGCTTCAAGTATATCTCCCCATCTGTATACTTCTTTAACTCAATTTGAGGCTTCGTTGGTTCCATGGGAGCTTTTACTCCCAACCCCTTCGCATTTGCTAACTCCACATCAGTTAGTGCCAAACATTCATAGTAATTGTCTATAAATATCTTGATATGAGCAAGCCTAAGACGAAAAACTTCTGGATCAGTTTCTCGAAGATACGAAACATCTTCATCTTTCAAAAGCAATGCAACTTGTATAAGATCATACAAGTTCATCAAAGGAAAATCAGCCACAGAGAAACGAAAATTTTGCATCATGTTCTCAAACATAACATCCTTCTTAATACTGATCACCTTCTTTATCTTCACAAGTGACCATATTTCCTCTAGAGCTTTCCGAAGAATAGCATGAAACCTGAGTTTCATATGTGTAGTCATCATCATTATCAAATTTCTCAGCAATTTTGTACTGAGCCATGATGAACATCATTTCATTGATTGGAAAGTCAAACTGACTCATAGTTGTATTCGTAGTCATATAGCTTTGCTTGGGCTTCTTCTGAAAAGCATACATATGATTGAATTCCACTTTTGCTTCAATTTTTTCATAGTTATAATGCTTAGAAAGATCTCCCTTGTCCATTCCAGGAGGATCACTTGCACGAAGTCTCATTATACTTTGAACCACTCATAATTTCTCCAACTCAGCTTCAGCTTCAGCTTTCTTCTCCTCTTTCGTCTTTTCAACTACAATTGTTTTCCCTTTGTCTTTGAGCGAAGAGCTATCAACGACTTCTTTTAACTTCAAACTACTACCACCTTCAACGGAAGAACCAATCACAATTACTTTAGAAATTGGCCTTGTAATTGGCATCGTGGTAACAATCATTGAAGTAGCTGGCCCAGCAGATGAAACAATTGGTTTTGTTGTTGGAATCTTTGTTGAATAAACTTTCCCAACAGTCTTAGCATCTTCATGCGAAATCACACCAACCATCACATCACCAACCTTCTTTTCCCCCCCCCCTTGCACCCCTGCGTTAACACGTGGGGCATCTGTTGGTAGAAGATTTGAGATCCTGGACAATGGAGCCAATTGTTTATGCAAAACAACTTCGAATTGAGAAAACTTCTAAGATAAGAATTCTGGTGTAGTGATCGAAGACGAAACAGGCTTGACAAATAATTTTTTCAGCTCCTTTAGCAAAGTAATGACCTCCGTAAAACTCTAGCTATCATTCGTAGAAAGTTGAGTAATTTGAGGACTTAAACTTTTTTATAGCTTGACAAACTTCGTAACAACATCACATATAATATCCACCTTCTGATTGAGAGATGCATAGTCTTGCTGAACACTAGCAATGTCTTTTGTCATGTCATCACAAAGTTCTCTAATTTGCATATTAACATCCTCTCTGACCTTCTTCACATCTTGAACAAACAAAAATGCTTTTCCTTCGCCAATTGTTTGAAATCTTTAATTTTCCCTTCAACATTCGAAGATTGAGATTTGACTCTCAACTCATTGTTCTTATCATTTTGATCCACTTTATTCATGAGTCTTGATTCAGAGGCTTGAATCAATCCAGAACACTTATTAATCACCCTAGCTTCGACTGCTTTGAGGAGACCATCAATTCCCATGCCTGGCACAGACTGACTTCCCCCCATATCAGCTTGAGATTGAATAATCGAATTCAATTTCTTGTTAAGAATCTTGAATTGCTTCATAGACATTAACATATGATCTGGAAAATTTTCTTCCTCATCATCAAATTCAAAATCATCGAAAGTTTCGCAAAAACCTCCTTCATCAGTATCAGTTTCAGGTTCATGAACAGGTTTAGGTGGATCAGTGGATTGTGATGAGAAAAGTGTGGTAAATGGATTTTGAATAAAATGCTCGAAAGTAGGTGAGTTTGTTGTGTTGGAAACAGGGATGATATACGGTGGTAATGAAACAGTAGTATCCATGTGAGATAAAGAAGGAATGCCTTGAGCTGAAAATGGAAGCTCTGTATTCGAAACTCTTTCACCCATGTTGATATTTACAACCATATCAGATACATTTGTAGTGATGTCTGAAGTTCGAACCTCCTCAGTTACTGACTTGGTTAATGAAACTTTGGGTAGTATAACCTCAGTCTGCTCAGGAGTCGATGTCGATTTAGAAAGAGTAGCTTCAGGTGTTTCAGGAACTTTCTCACCTTTAGATGAATCTTCTTGACTAAACAACTTTCGTTTCTTTAGCTTCTTCTTGGAAATATGTTTTGCCACATCTTCAGCTCTTCGTTTCTTTGATGAAGGAGAAACAAGAGCTGGAACCTCACGAATAAGGACCCCTTGGTGATTAAGATGTGGTTTACGAACCATTGTAGGAGAAAACCTAGAAGATCCATCTTTTGACTTTGTTGAACCACAAACTTGTTGCTTTATTCTTCTAAAAACACTAGACTTCGATGGAATTGTTTCCTTAACTTGATCATCAACAACAGGCTCAACAGACTTTGCCTCAACATGTGAAACTTGTTCCTCTGTCGTAGACTATTTCTTTGGAGACTTCTTTGGCTTGGATTCTTACACAGGCTTCTCAGGAGTAGACTTTGCATCCTTACTCGAACGTTTCAATTTCTTAGAAGGGCCAACATCCCCTTTAGATAATAACTTTCCGGTTTCATCATCAGGAATGATATTCTTTAAATACTCTACCAACACCAAATTGGCTGGATCAACCCGTTTTAACATTGCATCAGGAATTCTATCAATGTTCGAAAAGACTTAGCATCATCAAAAATTTCCTTGGGAAAGTGATACTTCATGAAATCAACTTTCTCTTCATCTGCTGGTACTTCAATACCTTCTTTGTCAAAGACATAACGAAGAAAAAAACTCTAGTATCTTGCACAAGCGATTCCTTGAACCACATTACTGTTCTTCACACTTTTCTGAATTTCCTTCCACATCTGAGTAGAATAATCAACTGGCATATCATAATACAGACCAGCAACTGTGGCATAGACTTCCATTCTTCCTTTATCCAATCCAACACTGCGACCAGTCAGGCATCGGAGAAAAATACCAAATAAGAAATTCCAAATACTTGGAAGTCCAGACATCTTGAAATCATTGATCTTGGTGAGTTGGGTTGATGATCCATCTCATTGAAAATATAAAGGACTTGAGCAAACGAAAGATCAGTATACGGTGGAGAATTAGGAATTTCAAGAGTCTAACAAAACAAAGTCTTGGACAGGCGAACCTTCTTATCGTTTACCATATTAAACGTAATAATATCCAGAGCTTTGATGTATGATGCAGTAGATCCTGCGATGGACAGCCAGGATAGAGGAACATCAAAAGAGTTGAACATGGCAGTCGAAAGAACTAAGCTTTTCCAATCGACAACCAACATCTTCAACTCTTCTTGATACAGTGAAACATCCCCCTCAACTTGATAATTTTTGCTGTGAATCTTCATAATCAGTTTGGAAGTGATATCTTTAGTTGTATCTGATGCAGAATCAACACCAACATGAGCAGCCACGATTAGGGTTTTGAAGCTTTGAAGAACAAAGACAATTGTAGGAGAAACAGGAGCTGGAACCTCACGAATAAGGACCCCTTGGTGATTAAGATGTGGTTTACGAACCATTGTAGGAGAAAACCTAGAAGATCCATCTTTAGACTTTCTTGAACCACGAACTTGTTGCTTTATTCTTCAAAAAACACCAGACTTCGATGGAATTGTTTCCTTAACTTAATCATCAACAACAGGCTCAACAGGCTTTGCATCAACATGCGAAACTTGCTCCTCTGTCGTAGATTGTTTCTTTGGAGACTTCTTTGGCTTGGAATCTTACACAGGCTTCTTAGGAGTAGACTTTGCATCCTTACTCGAACGTTTCAATTTCTTAGAAGGGCCAGCATCCTCTTTAGATAATAACTTTCCTGTTTCATCATCAGGATTGGTATTCTTCAAATACTTAACCAACACTGAATTGGATGGATCAACCCGTTTTAACATTGCATCAAGAATTCTATCAATGTTCGAAAAGACCTTAGCATCATCTAAAATTTCCTTGGGAAAGTGATACTTCATGAAATCAACTTTCTCTTCATCTGCTGGTACTTCAATCCCTTCTTTGTCAAAGACATAACGAAGAATCAAACTCTAGTATCTTGCACAAGAGATTCCTTGAACCACATTAGTGTTCTTCACACTTTTCTGAAATTCCTTCCACATCTGAGTAGAATAATCAACTGGAATATCATAATACAGACTAACATGTATGGCATAGACTTCCATTCTTCCTTTATCCAATCCAACACTGCGACTAGTCAGGCATCGGAGAAAAATACCAAATAAGAAATTCCAAATGCTTGGAAGTCCAGACTTCTTGAAATCACTGATCTTGGTGAGTTGGGGTTGATGATCCATCTCATTGAAAATATATAGGACTTGAGCAAACGAAAGATCAGTATACGGTGGAGAATTAGGAATTTCAAGAATCTGACAAAACAACGTCTTAGACAGGCGAACCTTCTTATCGTTTACCATATTAAGCGTAATAATATCCAGAGCTTTGATGTATGATGCAGTAGATCCTGCGATGGACAGCCAGGATAGAGGAACATCAAACGAGTTGAAAATGGCAGTCGAAAGAATTAAGCTTTTCCAATCGACAATCAACATCTTCAACTCTTCTTGATACAGTGAAACATCCCCCTCTACTTGATAATTTGTGCTTTGAATCTTCATAATAAGTTTGGAAGTGATATCTTTAGTTTTATCTGATGCAGAATCAACACCAACATGAGCAGCCACGATTAGGGTTTTGAAGCTTTGAAGAACAAAGACAATTGTAGGAGAAACAGGAGCTGGAACCTCACGAATAAGGACCCCTTGGTGATTAAGATGTGGTTTACGAACCATTGTAGGAGAAAACCTAGAAGATCCATCTTTAGACTTTCTTGAACCACGAACTTGTTGCTTTATTCTTCAAAAAACACCAGACTTCGATGGAATTGTTTCCTTAACTTGATCATCAACAACAGGCTCAACAGGCTTTGCATCAACATGCGAAACTTGCTCCTCTGTCGTAGATTGTTTCTTTGGAGACTTCTTTGGATTGGAATTTTACACAGGCTTCTTAGGAGTAGACTTTGCATCCTTACTCGAACGTTTCAATTTCTTAGAAGGGCCAGCATCCTCTTTAGATAATAACTTTCCTATTTCATCATCAGGATTGGTATTCTTCAAATACTCAACCAACACTGAATTGGATGGATCAACCCGTTTTAACATTGCATCAAGAATTCTAGCAATGTTCGAAAAGACCTTAGCATCATCTAAAATTTCCTTGGGAAAGTGATACTTCATGAAATCAACTTTCTCTTCATCTGCTGGCACTTCAATCCCTTCTTTGTCAAAGACATAACGAAGAATCAAACTCTAGTATCTTGCACAAGAGATTCCTTGAACCACATTAGTGTTTTTCACACTTTTCTGAAATTCCTTCCACATCTGAGTAGAATAATCAACTGGAATATCATAATACAGACCAACATGTATGGCATAGACTTCCATTCTGCCTTTATCCAATCCAACACTGCGACTAGTCAGGCATCGGAGAAAAATACCAAATAAGAAATTCCAAATGCTTGGAAGTCCAGACTTCTTGAAATCACTGATCTTGGTGAGTTGGGGTTAATGATCCATCTCATTGAAAATATAAAGGACCTGAGCAAACGAAAGATCAGTATACGGTGGAGAATTAGGAATTTCAAGAATCTGACAAAACAAAGTCTTGGACAGGCGAACCTTCTTATCGTTTACCATATTAAGCGTAATAATATCCAGAGCTTTGATGTATGATGCAGTAGATCCTGCGATGGACAGCCAGGATAGAAGAAAATCAAATGAGTTGAAAATGGCAGTCGAAAGAATTAAGCTTTTCCAATCGACAACCAACATCTTCAACTCTTCTTGATACAGTGAAACATCCCCCTCTACTTGATAATTTGTGCTTTGAATCTTCATAATCAGTTTGGAAGTGATATCTTTAGTTTTATCTGATGCAGAATCAACACCAACATGAGCAGCCACGATTAGGGTTTTGAAGCTTTGAAGAACAAAGACAATTGTAGGTGAAACAGGAGCTGGAACCTCACGAATAAGGACCCCTTGGTGATTAAGATGTGGTTTACGAACCATTGTAGGAGAAATCCTAGAAGATCCATCTTTAGATTTTCTTGAACCACGAACTTGTTGCTTTATTCTTCTAAAAACACCAGACTTCGATGGAATTGTTTCCTTAACTTGATCATCAACAACAGGCTCAACAGGCTTTGCCTCAACATGCGAAACTTGCTCCTCTGTCGTAGACTGTTTCTTTGGAGACTTCTTTGGATTGGAATCTTACACAGGCTTCTCAGGAGTAGCCTTTGCATCCTTCTTCGAAGGTTTCAATTTCTTAGAAGGGCCAGCATCCTCTTTAGATAATAACTTTCCTTTTTCATCATCAGGATTGATATTCTTCAAATACTCAACCAACACCAAATTGGCTGGATCAACCCGTTTTAACATTGCATCAGGAATTCTAGCAATGTTCGAAAAGACTTAGCATCATCTAAAATTTCCTTGGGAAAGTGATACTTCATGAAATCAACTTTCTCTTCATCTACTGGTACTTCAATCCCTTCTATGTCATAGACATAACGAAGAATCAAACTCTAGTATCTTGCACAAGAGATTCCTTGAACTACATTAGTGTTCTTCACACTTTTCTGAAATTCCTTCCACATCTGAGTAGAATAATCAACTGGAATATCATAATACAGACCAGCAACTGTGGCATAGAATTCCATTCTTCCTTTATCCAATCCAACACTGCGACTAGTCAGGCATCGGAGAAAAATACCAAATAAGAAATTCCAAATACTTGGAAGTCCAGACTTCTTAAAATCACCGATCTTGGTGAGTTGGGTTGATGATCCATCTCATTGAAAATATAAAGGACTTGAGCAAACGAAAGATCAGTATAGGTGGAGAATTAGGAATTTCAAGAATCTGACAAAACAAAGTCTTGGACAGGCGAACCTTCTTATCGGTTACCATATTAAACGTAATAATATCCAAAGCTTTGATGTATGATGCAGTAGATCCTGCGATGGACAGCCAGGATGGAGGAACATCAAACGAGTTGCACATGGCAGTTGAAAGAACTGAGCTTTTCCAATCGACAACCAACATCTTCAACTCTTCTTGATACAGTGAAACATCCCCCTCTACTTGATAATTTGTGCTTTGAATCTTCATAATTAGTTTGGAAGTGATATCATTAGTTGTATCTGATGCAGAATCAACACCAACATGAGCAGCCACGATTAGGGTTTTGAAGCTTTGAAGAACAAAGACAATTGTAGGAGAAATAGGAGCTGGAACCTCATGAATAAGGACCCCTTGGTGATTAAGATGTGGTTTACGAACCATTGTAGGAGAAAACCTAGAAGATCCATCTTTAGATTTTCCTGAACCACGAACTTGTTGCTTTATTCTTCTAAAAACACCAGACTTCGATGGAATTGTTTCCTTAACTTGATCATCAACAACAGGCTCAACAGGCTTTGCCTCAACATGCGAAACTTGCTCCTCTGTCGTAGACTGTTTCTTTGGAGACTTCTTTGGCTTGGAATCTTACACAGGCTTCTCAGGAGTAGCTTTGCATCCTTCTTCGAACGTTTCGATTTCTTAGAAGGGCCAACATCCTCTTTAGATAATAACTTTCCTGTTTCATCATCAGGATTGATATTCTTTAAATACTCAACCAACACCAAATTGGCTGGATCAACCCGTTTTAACATTGCCTCAGGAATTCTAGCAATGTTCGAAAAGACTTAGCATTATCTAAAATTTCCTTGGGAAAGTGATACTTCATGAAATCAACTTTCTCTTCATCTACTGGTACTTAAATCCCTTCTTTTTCATAGACATAACGAAGAATCAAACTCTAGTATCTTGCACAAGAGATTCCTTGAACTACATTAGTGTTCTTCACACTTTTCTGAAATTCCTTCCACATCTGAGTAGAATAATCTACTAGAACATCATAATACAGACCAGCAACTGTGGCATAGGTTTCCATTCTTCCTTTATCAAATCCAACACTACGACTAGTCAGGCATCGGAGAAAAATACCAAATAAGAAATTCCAAATACTTGGACGCCAAGACTTCTTGAAATCACTGATCTTGGTGAGTTGGGGTTGATGATCCATCTCATTGAAAATATAAAGGACTTGAGCAAACGAAAGATCAGTATACGGTGGAGAATTAGGAATTTCAAGAATCTGACAAAACAAAGTCTTAGACAGGCGAACCTTCTTATCGTTTACCATATTAAACGTAATAATATCCAGAGCTTTGATGTATGATGCAGTAGATCCTGGGATGGACAGCCAGGATATAGGAACATCAAACGAGTTGAACTTGGCAGTCGAAAGAACTAAGCTTTTGCAATCGACAACCAACATCTTCAACTCTTCTTGATACAGTGAAACATCGCCCTCAACTTGATAATTTTTGCTGTGAATCTTCATAATCAGTTTGGAAGTGATATCTTTAGTTGTATCTGATGCAGAATTAACACCAACATGAGCAGCCACGATTAGGGTTTTGAAGCTTTGAAGAACAAAGACAATTGTAGGAGAAACAGGAGCTGGAACCTCACGAATAAGGACCCCTTGGTGATTAAGATGTGGTTTACGAACCATTGTAGGAGAAAACCTAGAAGATCTATCTTTAGATTTTCCTGAACCACGAACTTGTTGCTTTATTCTTCTAAAAACACCAGACTTCGATGGAATTGTTTCCTTAACTTGATCATCAACAACAAGCTCAACAGGCTTTGCCTCAACATGCGAAACTTGCTCCTCTGTCGTAGACTGTTTCTTTGGAGACTTCTTTGGCTTGGAATCTTACACAGGCTTCTCAGGAGTACCCTGTGCATCCTTCTTCAAACGTTTCGATTTCTTAGAAGGGCCAGCATCCTCTTTAGATAATAACTTTCTTGTTTCATCATCAGGATTGATATTCTTCAAATACTAAACCAACACCAAATTGGCTGGATCAACCCGTTTTAACATTGCATCAGGAATTCTAGCAATGTTCGAAAAGACTTAGCATCATCTAAAATTTCCTTGGGAAAGTGATACTTCATGAAATCAACTTTCTCTTCATCTACTGGTACTTCAATCACTTCTTTGTCATAGACATAACGGAGATTCAAACTCCAGTATCTTGCACAAGAGATTCCTTGAACTACATTAGTGTTCTTCACACTTTTCTGAAATTCCTTCCACATCTGAGTAGAATAATCAACTGGAATATCATAATACAGACCAACATGTATGGCATAGACTTCCATTCTTCCTTTATCCAATCCAACACTGCGACTAGTCAGGCATCAGAGAAAAATACCAAATAAGAAATTCCAAATACTTGGAAGTCCAGACTTCTTGAAATCACTGATCTTGGTGAGTTGGGTTGATGATCCATCTCATTGAAAATATAAAGGACTTGAGCAAAAGAAAGATCAGTATACGGTGGAGCATTAGGAATTTCAAGAATCTGACAAAACAAAGTCTTGGACAGGCGAACCTTCTTATCGTTTACCATATTAAACGTAATAATATCCAGAGCTTTGATGTATGATGCAGTAGATCCTGCGATGGACAGCCAGGATAGAGGAACATCAAACGAGTTGAACATGGCAGTTGAAAGAACTAAGCTTTTCCAATTGACAACCAACATCTTCAACTCTTCTTGATACAGTGAAACATCCCCCTCTACTTGATAATTTGTGCTTTGAATCTTCATAATCAGTTTGGAAGTGATATCATTAGTTGTATCTGATGCAGAATCAACACCAACATGAGCAGCCACGATTAGGGTTTTGAAGCTTTGAAGAACAAAGACAATTGTAGGAGAAATAGGAGCTGGAACCTCATGAATAAGGACCCCTTGGTGATTAAGATGTGGTTTACGA
Organism: Lactuca serriola; assembly: GCF_051521515.1. Classification (NCBI taxonomy): domain Eukaryota; kingdom Viridiplantae; phylum Streptophyta; class Magnoliopsida; order Asterales; family Asteraceae; genus Lactuca; species Lactuca serriola. Next base: position 186,502,315 of record NC_136408.1, on the reverse strand, counting down.
ACCATTGTAGGAGAAAACCTAGAAGATCCATCTTTAGATTTGCTTGAACCACGAACTTGTTGCTTTATTCTTCTAAAAACACCAGACTTCGATGGAATTGTTTCCTTAACTTGATCATCAACAGCAGGCTCAACAGGCTTTGCCTCAACATGCGAAACTTGCTCCTCTGTCGTAGACTGTTTCTTTGGAGACTTCTTTGGCTTGGAATCTTACACAGGCTTCTCAGGAGTAGCCTTTGCATCCTTCTTCGAACGTTTCAATTTCTTAGAAGGGCCAACATCCTCTTTAGATAATAACTTTCCTGTTTCATCATCCGGATTAATATTCTTCAAATACTCAACCAACACCAAATTCGCTGGATCAACCCGTTTTAACATTGCATCAGGAATTCTAGCAATGTTCAAAAAGACTTAGCATTATCTAAAATTTCCTTGAGAAAGTGATACTTCATGAAATCAACTTTCTCTTCATCTACTGGTACTTCAATCCCTTCTTTGTCATAGACATAACGAAGAATCAAACTCTAATATCTTGCACAAGAGATTCCTTGAACTACATTAGTGTTCTTCACACTTTTTCTGAAATTCCTTCCACATCTGAGTAGAATAATCAACTGGAATATCATAATACAGACCAGCAACTGTGGCATAGACTTCCATTCTTCCTTTATCCAATCCAACACTGCGACTAGTCAGGCATCAGAGAAAAATACCAAATAAGAAATTCCAAATACTTGGAAGCCAAAACTTCTTGAAATCACTGATCTTGGTGAGTTGGGGTTGATGATCCATCTCATTGAAAATATAAAGGACCTGAGCAAACGAAAGATCAGTATACGGTGGAGAATTAGGAATTTCAAGAATCTGACAAAACAAAGTCTTGGACAGGCGAACCTTCTTATCGTTTACCATATTAAGCGTAATAATATCCAGAGCTTTGATGTATGATGCAGTAGATCCTGCGATGGACAGCCAGGATAGAGGAACATCAAACGAGTTGAAAATGGCAGTCGAAAGAATTAAGCTTTTCCAATCGACAACCAACATCTTCAACTCTTCTTGATACAGTGAAACATCCCCCTCTACTTGATAATTTGTGCTTTGAATCTTCATAATCAGTTTGGAAGTGATATCTTTAGTTGTATCTGATGCAGAATCAACACCAACATGAGCAGCCACGATTAGGGTTTTGAAGCTTTGAAGAACAAAGACAATTGTAGGTGAAACAGGAGCTGGAACCTCACGAATAAGGACCCCTTGGTGATTAAGATGTGGTTTACGAACCATTGTAGGAGAAATCCTAGAAGATCCATCTTTAGATTTTCTTGAACCACGAACTTGTTGCTTTATTCTTCTAAAAACACCAGACTTCGATGGAATTGTTTCCTTAACTTGATCATCAACAACAGGCTCAACAGGCTTTGCCTCAACATGCGAAACTTGCTCCTCTGTCGTAGACTGTTTCTTTGGAGACTTCTTTGGATTGGAATCTTACACAGGCTTCTCAGGAGTAGCCTTTGCATCCTTCTTCGAAGGTTTCGATTTCTTAGAAGGGCCAGCATCCTCTTTAGATAATAACATTCCTTTTTCATCATCAGGATTGATATTCTTCAAATACTCAACCAACACCAAATTGGCTGGATCAACCCGTTTTAACATTGCATCAGGAATTCTAGCAATGTTCGAAAAGACTTAGCATCATCTAAAATTTCCTTGGGAAAGTGATACTTCATGAAATCAACTTTCTCTTCATCTACTGGTACTTCAATCCCTTCTATGTCATAGACATAACGAAGAATCAAACTCTAGTATCTTGCACAAGAGATTCCTTGAACTACATTAGTGTTCTTCACACTTTTCTGAAATTCCTTCCACATCTGAGTAGAATAATCAACTGGAATATCATAATACAGACCAGCAACTGTGGCATAGAGTTCCATTCTTCCTTTATCCAATCCAACACTGCGACTAGTCAGGCATCGGAGAAAAATACCAAATAAGAAATTCCAAATACTTGGAAGTCCAGACTTCTTAAAATCACTGATCTTGGTGAGTTGGGTTGATGATCCATCTCATTGAAAATATAAAGGACTTGAGCAAACGAAAGATCAGTATAGGTGGAGAATTAGGAATTTCAAGAATCTGACAAAACAAAGTCTTGGACAGGCGAACCTTCTTATCGTTTACCATATTAAACGTAATAATATCCAGAGCTTTGATGTATGATGCAGTAGATCCTGCGATGGACAGCCAGGATGGAGGAACATCAAACGAGTTGCACATGGCAGTTGAAAGAACTAAGCTTTTCCAATCGACAACCAACATCTTCAACTCTTCTTGATACAGTGAAACATCCCCCTCTACTTGATAATTTGTGCTTTGAATCTTCATAATCAGTTTGGAAGTGATATCATTAGTTGTATCTGATGCAGAATCAACACCAACACGAGCAGCCACGATTAGGGTTTTGAAGCTTTGAAGAACAAAGACAATTGTAGGAGAAATAGGAGTTGGAACCTCATGAATAAGGACCCCTTGGTGATTAAGATGTGGTTTACGAACCATTGTAGGAGAAAACCTAGAAGATCCATCTTTAGATTTTCCTGAACCACGAACTTGTTGCTTTATTCTTCTAAAAACACCAGACTTCGATGGAATTGTTTCCTTAACTTGATCATCAACAACAGGCTCAACAGGCTTTGCCTCAACATGCGAAACTTGCTCCTCTGTCGTAGACTGTTTCTTTGGAGACTTCTTTGGCTTGGAATCTTACACAGGCTTTTCAGGAGTAGCTTTGCATCCTTCTTCGAACGTTTCGATTTCTTAGAAGGGCCAGCATCCTCTTTAGATAATAACTTTCCTGTTTCATCATCAGGATTGATATTCTTCAAATACTCAACCAACACCAAATTGGCTGGATCAACCCGTTTTAACATTGCCTCAGGAATTCTAGCAATGTTCGAAAAGACTTAGCATTATCTAAAATTTCCTTGGGAAAGTGATACTTCATGAAATCAACTTTCTCTTCATCTACTGGTACTTAAATCCCTTCTTTGTCATAGACATAACGAAGAATCAAACTCTAGTATCTTGCACAAGAGATTCCTTGAACTACATTAGTGTTCTTCACACTTTTCTGAAATTCCTTCCACATCTGAGTAGAATAATCTATAGAACATCATAATACAGACCAGCAACTGTGGCATAGGCTTCCATTCTTCCTTTATCAAATCCAACACTACGACTAGTCAGGCATCGGAGAAAAATACCAAATAAGAAATTCCAAATACTTGGAAGCCAAGACTTCTTGAAATCACTGATCTTGGTGAGTTGGGGTTGATGATCCATCTCATTGAAAATATAAAGGACTTGAGCAAACGAAAGATCAGTATACGGTGGAGAATTAGGAATTTCAAGAATCTGACAAAACAAAGTCTTAGACAGGCGAACCTTCTTATCGTTTACCATATTAAACGTAATAATATCCAGAGCTTTGATGTATGATGCAGTAGATCCTGCGATGGACAGCCAGGATAGAGGAACATCAAACGAGTTGAACATGGCAGTTGAAAGAACTAAGCTTTTCCAATTGACAACCAACATCTTCAACTCTTCTTGATACAGTGAAACATCCCCCTCTACTTGATAATTTGTGCTTTGAATCTTCATAATCAGTTTGGAAGTGATATCATTAGTTGTATCTGATGCAGAATCAACACCAACATGAGCAGCCACGATTAGGGTTTTGAAGCTTTGAAGAACAAAGACAATTGTAGGAGAAATAGGAGCTGGAACCTCATGAATAAGGACCCCTTGGTGATTAAGATGTGGTTTACGAACCATTGTAGGAGAAAACCTAGAAGATCCATCTTTAGATTTGCTTGAACCACGAACTTGTTGCTTTATTCTTCTAAAAACACCAGACTTCGATGGAATTGTTTCCTTAACTTGATCATCAACAACAAGCTCAACAGGCTTTGCCTCAACATGCGAAACTTGCTCCTCTGCCGTAGACTGTTTCTTTGGAGACTTCTTTGGCTTGGAATCTTACACAGGCTTCTCATGAGTACCCTGTGCATCCTTCTTCAAACGTTTCGATTTCTTAGAAGGGCCAACATCCTCTTTAGATAATAACTTTCTTGTTTCATCATCAGGATTGATATTCTTCAAATACTAAACCAACACCAAATTGGTTGGATCAACCCGTTTTAACATTGCATCAGGAATTCTAGCAATGTTCGAAAAGACTTAGCATCATCTAAAATTTCCTTGGGAAAGTGATACTTCATGAAATCAACATTCTCTTCATCTACTGGTACTTCAATCACTTCTTTGTCATAGACATAACGGAGATTCAAACTCCAGTATCTTGCACAAGAGATTCCTTGAACTACATTAGTGTTCTTCACACTTTTCTGAAATTCCTTCCACATCTGAGTAGAATAATCAACTGGAATATCATAATACAGACCAACATGTATGGCATAGACTTCCATTCTTCCTTTATCCAATCCAACACTGCGACTAGTCAGGCATCAGAGAAAAATACCAAATAAGAAATTCCAAATACTTGGAAGTCCAGACTTCTTGAAATCACTGATCTTGGTGAGTTGGGTTGATGATCCATCTCATTGAAAATATAAAGGACTTGAGCAAAAGAAAGATCAGTATACGGTGGAGCATTAGGAATTTCAAGAATCTGACAAAACAAAGTCTTGGACAGGCGAACCTTCTTATCGTTTACCATATTAAACGTAATAATATCCAGAGCTTTGATGTATGATGCAGTAGATCCTGCGATGGACAGCCAGGATAGAGGAACATCAAACGAGTTGAACATGGCAGTTGAAAGAACTAAGCTTTTCCAATTGACAACCAACATCTTCAACTCTTCTTGATACAGTGAAACATCCCCCTCTACTTGATAATTTGTGCTTTGAATCTTCATAATCAGTTTGGAAGTGATATCATTAGTTGTATCTGATGCAGAATCAACACCAACATGAGCAGCCACGATTAGGGTTTTGAAGCTTTGAAGAACAAAGACAATTGTAGGAGAAATAGGAGCTGGAACCTCATGAATAAGGACCCCTTGGTGATTAAGATGTGGTTTACGAACCATTGTAGGAGAAAACCTAGAAGATCCATCTTTAGATTTGCTTGAACCACGAACTTGTTGCTTTATTCTTCTAAAAACACCAGACTTCGATGGAATTGTTTCCTTAACTTGATCATCAACAGCAGGCTCAACAGGCTTTGCCTCAACATGCGAAACTTGCTCCTCTGTCGTAGACTGTTTCTTTGGAGACTTCTTTGGCTTGGAATCTTACACAGGCTTCTCAGGAGTAGCCTTTGCATCCTTCTTCGAACGTTTCAATTTCATAGAAGGGCCAACATCCTCTTTAGATAATAACTTTCCTGTTTCATCATCCGGATTGATATTCTTCAAATACTCAACCAACACCAAATTCGCTGGATCAACCCGTTTTAACATTGCATCAGGAATTCTAGCAATGTTCAAAAAGACTTAGCATTATCTAAAATTTCCTTGGGAAAGTGATACTTCATGAAATCAACTTTCTCTTCATCTACTGGTACTTCAATTCCTTCTTTGTCATAGACATAACGAAGAATCAAACTCTAATATCTTGCACAAGAGATTCCTTGAACTACATTAGTGTTCTTCACACTTTTCTGAAATTCCTTCCACATCTGAGTAGAATAATCTACTAGAACATCATAATACAGACCAGCAACTGTGGCATAGACTTCCATTCTTCCTTTATCCAATCCAACACGGCGACTAGTCAGGCATCGAAGAAAAATACCAAATAAGAAATTCCAAATACTTGGAAGCCAAAACTTCTTGAAATCACTGATCTTGGTGAGTTGGGGTTGATGATCCATCTCATTGAAAATATAAAGGACCTGAGCAAACGAAAGATCAGTAAACGGTGGAGAATTAGGAATTTCAAGAATCTGACAAAACAAAGTCTTAGACAGGCGAACCTTCTTATCGTTTACCATATTAAACGTAATAATATCCAGAGCTTTGATGTATGATGCAGTAGATCCTGCGATGTACAGCCAGGATATAGGAACATCAAACGAGTTGAACTTGGCAGTCGAAAGAACTAAGCTTTTGCAATCGACAACCAACATCTTCAACTCTTCTTGATACAGTGAAACATCCCCCTCAACTTGATAATTTTTGCTGTGAATCTTCATAATCAGTTTGGAAGTGATATCTTTAGTTGTATCTGATGCAGAATCAACACCAACATGAGCAGCCACGATTAGGGTTTTGAAGCTTTGAAGAACAAAGACAATTGTAGGAGAAACAGGAGCTGGAACCTCACGAATAAGGACCCCTTGGTGATTAAGATGTGGTTTACGAACCATTGTAGGAGAAAACCTAGAAGATCCATCTTTAGATTTTCCTGAACCACGAACTTGTTGCTTTATTCTTCTAAAAACACCAGACTTCGATGGAATTGTTTCCTTAACTTGATCATCAACAACAAGCTCAACAGGCTTTGCCTCAACATGCGAAACTTGCTCCTCTGTCGTAGATTGTTTCTTTGGAGACTTCTTTGGCTTGGAATCTTACACAGGCTTCTCAGGAGTACCCTGTGCATCCTTCTTCAAACGTTTCGATTTCTTAGAAGGGCCAGCATCCTCTTTAGATAATAACTTTCCTGTTTCATCATCAGGATTGATATTCTTCAAATACTAAACCAACACCAAATTGGCTGGATCAACCCATTTTAACATTGCATCAGGAATTCTAGCAATGTTCGAAAAGACTTAGCATCATCTAAAATTTCCTTGGGAAAGTGATACTTCATGAAATCAACTTTCTCTTCATCTACTGGTACTTCAATCACTTCTTTGTCATAGACATAACGGAGATTCAAACTCCAGTATCTCGCACAAGAGATTCCTTGAACTACATTAGTGTTCTTCACACTTTTCTGAAATTCCTTCCACATCTGAGTAGAATAATCAACTGGAATATCATAATACAGACCAACATGTATGGCATAGACTTCCATTCTTCCTTTATCCAATCCAACACCGCGACTAGTCAGGCATCAGAGAAAAATACCAAATAAGAAATTCCAAATACTTGGAAGTCCAGACTTCTTGAAATCACTGATCTTGGTGAGTTGGGTTGATGATCCATCTCATTGAAAATATAAAGGACTTGAGCAAACGAAAGATCAGTATACGGTGGAGAATTAGGAATTTCAAGAATCTGACAAAACAAAGTCTTGGACAGGCTAACCTTCTTATCGTTTACCATATTAAACGTAATAATATCCAGAGCTTTGATGTATGATGCAGTAGATCCTGCGATGGACAGCCAAGATAGAGGAACATCAAACGAGTTGAACATGGCAGTCGAAAGAACTAAGCTTTTCCAATCGACAACCAACATCTTCAACTCTTCTTGATACAGTGAAACATCCCCCTCTACTTGATAATTTGTGCTTTGAATCTTCATAATCAGTTTGGAAGTGATATCATTAGTTGTATCTGATGCAGAATCAACACCAACATGAGCAGCCACGATTAGGGTTTTCAAGCTTTGAAGAACAAAGACAATTGTAGGAGAAACAGGAGCTGGAACCTCATGAATAAGGACCCCTTGGTGATTAAGATGTGGTTTATGAACCATTGTAGGAGAAAACCTAGAAGATCCATCTTTAGATTTTCTTGAACCACGAATTTGTTGCTTTATTCTTCTAAAAACACCAGACTTCGATGGAATTGTTTCCTTAACTTGATCATCAACAACAGACTCAACAGGCTTTGCCTCAACATGCGAAACTTGCTCCTCTGTCGTAGACTGTTTCTTTGGAGACTTCTTTGGCTTGGAATCTTACACAGACTTCTCAGGAGTAGCCTTTGCATCCTTCTTCAAACGTTTCGATTTCTTAGAAGGGACAACATCCTCTTTAGATAATAACTTTCCTGTTTCATCATCAGGATTGATATTCTTCAAATACTCAACCAACACCAAATTGGTTGGATCAACCCGTTTTAACATTGCATCAGGAATTCTAGCAATGTTCGAAAAGACTTAGCATCATCTAAAATTTCCTTGGGAAAGTGATACTTCATGAAATCAACTTTCTCTTCATCTACTGGTACTTCAATCCCTTCTTTGTCATAGACATAACGAAGAATCAAACTCTAGTATCTTGCACAAGAGATTGCTTGAACTACATTAGTGTTCTTCACACTTTTCTGAAATTCCTTCCACATCTGAGTAGAATAATCAACTGGAATATCATAATACAGACCAAGAACTGTGGCATAGACTTCCATTCTTCCTTTATCCAATCCAACACTGCGACTAGTCAGGCATCGGATAAAAATACCAAATAAGAAATTCCATATACTTGGAAGTCTAGACTTCTTGAAATCACTGATCTTGGTGAGTTGGGGTTGATGATCCATCTCATTGAAAATATAAAGGACTTGAGCAAACGAAAGATCAGTATACGGTGGAGAATTAGGAATTTCAAGAATCTGACAAAACAACTTCTTGGACAAGCGAACCTTGTTATCGTTTACCAGATTAGACGTAATAATATCCAGAGCTTTGCTGTATGATGCGGTAGATCCTGCGATGGACAGCCAGGATAGAGTAACATCAAACGAGTTGAACATGGCAGTCGAAAGAACAAAGCTTTTCAAAGCGACAACCAACATCTTCAACTCTTCTGGATACAGTGAAACTGATGGGTTTTGAGCATTCTAACACTTCCTAAGTGTACATGCAACCCTAATAACCTTGGATCTATGTTTGCCTAATTATCATGCTAAGTTGATTTCCAAGGTTATGCTCCTATCTAGCATACATGGGGAACAATTTTCTTTGAATGAAAGATAAAACTACATACCTTGTTGTTGAAAGTGTTCCTTAAAACCTTGTAAGCCTAGCACCTCAAGTGTGATGCCTCAAATGCTTCACACAACACCAAATCCAATGAACAAACGTGAGAGAATACTCTAACACTTGCAAAATCGGCCAAGCACTCTTTTTCTAGTTAGTGTAGCCGATTTTGGGGAGAAACACATTGCTTATATAGTGTGTTGCATTAGGTAAACCCTAATGTAACATGACTCTTCATGTCTTGATCCATGGGTTAACTCCATGGAGGATCCTATGGGTGGAACCCAACTTAATAATCCATGGAGCCTCTTAGCCCACTATATAAGATATGGAAGATTTACATAATCTACCCATATATCTAATTAGTTATCTTTTGATCACTTAATTAATTCTAAATTAATTCTTGATCAAAACTAATTAAATAATATTATTAATATATTAGAACTTATAATATATTAATAAACCATAAGTGTTATTTCTCTCATTTAGTTTATTCAATTGCATGATGCCATGCAACCCAAATGGACCATGTCGGGTTGGGTCAAGTACATACCAGAAATAGTTATGGACTTAGACACCTTATCCAACAGTCTCCCACTTGGATAGGTCTAATAACTATAACTGCAAGTATGACTTCAGGAACCCATCAGCAATCGTAGCTCTTTCAAGGTCTCTCGGAACTGAGAAGATGATGATACGCAATTTAAGATAAGTGATCATATAACCCTCTGTTCTAGATATCAGTCGGACAAATACATGGAACAATGTCTTACTTATTGTCCTTCAGTTTGTTTCCCGATTTCCGATTTGTTTGACAAAGAACTTAATTGAACGCATCAATTTAGTTCTGACCGGGCCTAGTACATAGGTCAAAACAAAATCATCGAGGGGCCCAGATATCATCTTCTAATCCAAGAAGGAACAGATAAACTTTGACTCATATGCTTGTTCTACTACTCAATGAATTATACACAAAAGCACGTTTTATAACATCGAGTTACCAATGCGTTTACGTACAATCAATGCATAACCAACTCATAAGTAACAAATTATATCTCTAGGTTTGAAGACTTATATGATATTACCGTCTCACGATCACTCGAGATAAATTCCATGAAGTGATTCCAGTAAGCGTGGGTTGATTCCAATACTCAGAACTTATGAGTACTCATGAAGTGTTGTCCTTAACCTTGACACCTACAACCAACTTCATAACAGTCTTAATTCATATCTACTTCCAACATATGACTGCCTGTGGAGATTTGAATAATATGTAGAACCACAACATAATATTTTGGAAGTCAAAACATGCAAAAGAAATTATAGTAAACGATTGACAAAAGATAGTAACTCTTTACTCATAAAAAAACAACCAACTATTATTTATCATCAAATGTCAATTATGCTTTACAAATTTCATAATTTTATTGTGACAACCGTCAATTTTCACTCAAGTCAAAGTCAACGAAAGTCAACAAGTCAAACCGGTCCACTCATCTTGCCGTAAGTGCTAGAGCTTATGATAAGTAACTCCTAAACAACTCTCTATTCTAACGAGAGATCCTAAATCAAAAAGTGCGTACACCTAGATCTCCTTAACCTAAAACTGAGGTACGTGGCGAGCCAAACCGATAAAACAATGTCGCATACTCATCGGGAGTATGCAAGATCCTTAAACAGGGCTTAACGAGGTTTACGGACCTTGCAGTGCGTAGCCGGACACTCAAAAAGGTCACCAATGAAACCTCTCCCACATATCTCTCTGTATGTGAAATCTCTCCAAGTATGTCAAATCTCTCCCAAATCTCCCTAAGTATGTGAAATCTCTCCCAAATATCTCTCTGTATGTGAAATCTCTCCAAGTATGTCAAATCTCTCCCAAATCTCCCTAAGTATGTGAAATCTCTCCCAAAATATCTCTCTGTATGTGAAATCTCTCCAAGTATGTCAAATCTCTCCCAAATCTCCCTAAGTATGTGAAATCTCTCCCAAATCTCTCTAAGTATGTGAAATCTCTCCCACATATCTCTTTGTATGTGAAATCTCTCCAAGTATGTCAAATCTCTCCCAAATCTCTCTAAGTATGTGAAATCTCTCCCACATATCTCTTTGTATGTGAAATCTCTCCAAGTATATGAAATCTCTCCCAAATCTCTCTAAGTATGTGAAATCTCTCCCACATATCTCTTTGTATGTGAAATCTCTCCAATAATGTCAAATCTCTCCCAAATCTCTCTGAGTATGTGGAATCTCTCTCAAATCTCTTTCGAAATCTCTCCCAACTTTCTATAATCACTCGGGGCATCCCGACCCTCGAATTTGGCGAAAAATAGCCCAAGAACGGAAGTCTACGCGAAAAACGGACTTCAGGAAACGAACCCTCCGAACCGAAAGTACTATTCATGAAGCGAACCGAAAGCACTATTCATGAGGGTCCGAACCGAAAGTACTGTTCATGAGCTGGACCGAAGTTACTGTTCATCCGAACCGAACCCAGCATTGAAGGAGATCCGAACCGAACCTCACATGGAAGGAAGGTCCGAACCGAAGTTACTGTTCACTACTGTTCACTACAGTTCCTTCGGTTCTGGCTTCCCTTCGGACCGAACCCCACCTTCACTTCTCGCCTTCGCTTCGGACAGCTACTCCTCGGACCGAGCTTCGCTTTCGCCTCCCGCCTTATGACTCAGCCTAGCGCGTCCGAACCAAGCACCATCCGACCGAACTTCGGCCCAGAGAACCGAGCCTCGGCCGAGATCCGAAGGGTCTCGCTGGGCAGCTCGGATTTCGCCCATTTTTGCATATTTTTGCGTTTTAAACCCATTTTTAGTTATTTTAACATAGGATTTTCACCCAAAACTTTATTTTTAATTATAAGACCCTTAAATTAATGATTTAATCACATTTTAAGGGTAAAATCTTATCCAAATAAGGTTAGGTAAAGTACAAAGGTAGAGTGTTGACTTTACCTTATTTTATGACACAAGCAACCTCATACCCACTCCACGATTAACCCACACTCCTCCCCACCATACCTTGTCACTTCCTTGTACTTTTTACCTTCCTCACAAGCCATCTCCATGTTTTGAGAGCTGGATATACATCCTCTCTCCTCATTTTCTCTCATTTGTTCTCATTTCACAAGAAGATCAAACTCCTTTCTCTCTCACTTTCTCTCTCTAGAAATCCGAGATTCAAGGGCTGATCTTGAGAGTTTCCTCCACCTTTGGTAAGCATAATCCATTTCCTTTAAGATTATCTCTATTATTTCCACTCAAATCATGAGTATCTTACACAAACTCCATTAAATTTGTGTTAGAGCTTCGAATCTTCTAGTGATTCTTCAAGTGTTCTTGGGTTGAACACTTCTCTTCTTCAACACTTATCTACTGAAATCACACAAGGTGAGTTCATACCCCTACATTTTCATGTTTTCTCAAGTTTTTAGGGGGGGAATACAAGTTAAAATACTTAGAACATAACTACATTTTTCTAACAGCTTTCATCAGAAAAGTTTCACTCCATTCACGGACTGTTTTGGACATCTTAAACATTTTTGTTTTCAAAACTGTTTTAGGTGCATGTAGTTACACTTCTTAGCTTTTAAATGACTACTTGCACATCTCCATACGATTTTTCTACAATTTATAGTGATTTTTACAAAACTGCCTATCATTTCAAACATCAATCCGGACCAGTCTGTGATTATGGACTTTTTCACCCAAGTTAGAGGTCATTAAAAATTATAATAAAAATTATGAACAAACTAGACTCATTTTCCAAACTCTCAGAAGTTACAGAACCTGATTTGGACATTTTATGATTTTTCTACAATTTTTCCAATAACAGTTACAGAAAATGTTATTAACAGAAAAACACAATAAATTTCATTTCACCTTGTAACATGTTGAGCAAGGTATACATTGTTATGTGATTATGTGTAGTTGCAATATATGACAAATTTTGTATTCTTACATAGACATACATCAGAAAACAAGTGGATTTACACCTTCACAAGTATGACAATATATATATATATATATATATATATATATATATATATATATATATATATATACGATATTACGAGGCTATATCCATTAAAATATAAACATTGATAAATTATGACAAGTAAGGCCTATGCTCATTTCCCACGAAATCAATCGATAAACTATAATAGGTATAGTTTAGGGTTATTTATATAACAAACACAATATTAAAGGTCTTACACTTACAAAAAAGTTATTGCCGCTATGGACGATTAAGATAATCTATAATAAGTATAGTTAAGCCATTATACCCCCACAAACGAACGCGTTAGTTATAATCGGTATAGTTATGGTAAATACATATTACAAACAAAGTAATAAACTATAATAGGTATAGTTTATGTTTCATCTACCCTAGGAACTTAATTACAAGAAAGGAATTCACCATCACTTTCGATAAGCTATTCATATGCATAGTTCAGGTTCACTAATCTCTATTACTCCCCGGTGAACTATGATATGTATAGGTTATATTCACATTCACCATCACTTTTGATATATGTATAGGTTATATTCACCATCACATCACTTTCGATAAGCTATTCATATGCATAGTTCAGGTTCACTAATCTCTATTACTCCCCGGTGAACTATGATATGTATAGGTTATATTCACATTCACCATCACTTTTGATATGTATAGGTTATATTCACCATCACATCACTTTCGATAAGCTATTCATATGCATAGTTCAGGTTCACTAATCTCTATTACTCCCCGGTGAACTATGATATGTATAGGTTATATTCACATTAAAGGTTCACATTGTTAGACTTCAACTATAATCGTTGAGCGTATATGCTTGAGTCATACAAGAATTTAGTCTGGATTGGCTTAGAATTGGTGGTGCCCGCCTCATCTCCTGTTCCTCGTTGAGTTGTGGACCTAGGGCAGACCCACTACATTCGACGTTTTATCTAACTTAAATCTTCTATAACTTATATACGCTGGACAATTATAGGGGAATTCTACGGGTCAATCTAGAATACATTAACACATCATATAGGTTATATTCACCATCACTTTTGATAAGCTATCATATGCATAGTTCAGGTTCACTAATCTCTATTACTCCCCGGTGAACTATGGTATGTATAGGTTATATTCACATTAAAGGTTAGCATTGTTAGACTTCAACTATAATCATTGAGCGTATATGCTTGAGTCATACAAGAATTTAGTCTGGATTGGCTTAGAATTGGTGGTGCCCGCCTCATCTCCTGTTCCTCGTTGGGTTGTGGACCTAGGGCAGACCCACTACATTCGACGTTTTATCTGACTTAAATCTTCTATAACTTATATACGCTGGATGATTATAGAGGAAATCTACGGGTCAATCTAGGGTTCATCAACACATCATATAGGAATATTTTGTTTACACCTAACTAAGAAAATATTGGATTTTCTGGATACATATCCTATCGCTTTTAAAAAGGAAAACGGTTTCTACTCCAAACAAAACTCTTATGAACTCACCAACTTAATTGTTGACACTTTTCAAAACTACTTGTATTCTCAGGAAATCAGTGAAACAGGAAAACTTCAGCGCTTTGAGGATGGGATGATAAACCGTCAACAATTTATTTTTATCATCACAATGTAATTGATTTTGAAACATGTAAACATATACTTTGGTGTAACTTTTTCAATTATATTTATGATGGTTGTATTTACTTTGAGCACTATTATACATGTTGTTGTGATACTGTACATGAAGTCCTCCACCCCTGGACGTTTCCGCCATCCTTGGTTTGGGGGTGTGACATTTATCTAACTACTAAAACTTATATCATCCTTTAGCCCTATGCTCCGAGCATGCTGATGATGCTTAGCCCTACTCAGTCCCTACGTGAGGGGATCTGTTGGGTTCTCATCTGATGATACCCTCTTTGCAATGAGGATTCCTTCTTCTATGCGATGTCTGAAAAAATGATATTTTCTGTCGATGTGTTTGGATCTCCCGTGATCCCTTGGTTCCTTAGCTAACGCAACATCACTTTCACTATCACAGAAAATTTCCATAAGCTCCTTTATAGCTGGTACAACTCCAAGGTCTCCAATGAAGTTCTTCAGCCATATTGCCTCCTTTGCTGCTTCGCTCGCTGCTATATTGTGACAACCCTATATTTTTCCAAAAGCAATGTAACACTCAAAAGTCAAATATAATGAATACTATTTGGAATCAACGAAATTAACCTCAAAAATAAAGTGTTCAAATATCTAAATTGGGATACATCAAGTGTTAGATATCGTGCCAAGGTTTCTGAAAACATAAAGAACATTCGAAACCGGGTTATATTGAAGAAACTATAACCACTCAAATATTTACGACACACCTGGTAAAACACTATTTAACGTAAAAAGTGAAATTTCAATAAAATACATTTTAGCCTTAAGTATCTAAACAAAAGTTGTAGAGTTCGTTAAACTGTAAACGTACATAAAAAAATCGCCCAAATTGGACCTAGTATGAAGAAGTTACGAATTTTCTAAGTTTTGTAACAATAGTAGAGGGCTAAAAATTCGAATTGAAGATCGAGCGATAATTAGCTAACGCAAACTAAACGAAAGTTGAAGGTCTCCACAATAGGAGTAAAATGATAAAAAGACAAACGAAAACCGATGTCGGATAAAGAAACTATGAATTTTTAACGGACTTTAGCAGTCCCGGCCTATTAAAAACATATCATTAAAAATAAAGTCAAAACTAGCCGACGGAATCTAAATAAAAGTTGTAGAACATAACCTCACCTACACGTGGATATAAAGAACGCGAAAAACGGAGCCCGTACGCGAAAGTTACGGAATTTAGCAGACGGAAGCCAGGATTACGCCCAACGTAATGTAGGAGTACGCCCAGCGTACTCAGGTGCAGGGTCGAGTCCCATCGGCTGCAGCTCTACACCTAGCTAGACTCAAGTCGTAAGCCATGACGCAAAGTTACGCCCAGCGTAACGCGTACGCCCAACGTACTCCGGTGGTACGCCCAGCGTACTCGCCTTTCCAGCACTATAAATAGAAGGCATAAGCTCCGGATTTTTGGCACACATTCTCAAACTTCCACACACTCTCACACACTTGCAAGCACCAGAAGCCATCCCGACACCCGCGATTTCCACACCCGAGCCCCCGACGAAGGTTCTACGCTACCGAGATCCCCGAGAAGCTCGAAGACGCAGCTTTCCGCGGTTGAAGTTCTGCTCGACTCTAGTCCCACTCTCTTCAAACCAAACAAGTGAGTTCATACCCCTACTTTTCAAGTCATTTCATGTTTTAGGGGGGAAATACAAGTACATTAATAAACATAAATGCAACATCTATCTTATTATTTATTGATACCAACATCTTACTTTACGTATAAAGTTTAGTATATCCTCAAGTTATTTTCACCAAATGGAACGTCCTTTCTGAAAACTATAATGGGTATAGTTAGCAAGTTATTCATACATTCTTACGTATACATCTTGAAAAACGAAATACTTTCAACAAAAATGAAGTAAAGTCTTTCTTATCGTAAACTTATTTATACTAAGTGATGTAAGATATTCAAACTTCAACGTACTCTTATGTATGCATTTCAAGTCCTGTATTATATACCATAATCTCTTGGAGGGAGAGCGTGATACTTGTGTATAGATCTATACGGGATTGATAACCCCGCACCTAAACTGTTAGCTACAGTTAGATCGGCAGGTCTGGGGTGACAAATGTCATAACACTACAACACCTGAAGAATGTTGTTACAGGCAATCTGTGTTAATAGTATGGTTATAAGACTCACATGAAAGTATAAAAACAAGTTTGATTTACGAGATTCATATATGCATTCAGTATTTACATTATTTTGAGCACAAAATTTATCTTTATCATTCAAGTACGAAAAATACTAACGCACTACAACTTTGGAAACATTTCAAACTATATATAGAAAATATTGGATTTTCTGAAAACCACGTTCATCGATTTTCTACCAAAAAGACATACTTTTTCAATATAAAACACTTATGAACTCACCAACTTTGTTGTTGACACTTTTTCGAAACCACTTGTATTTCTCAGGGAATCAGAAAAAAAAGGTAACTACCAGCTTTTGCAGAAGGAACGCTAAGGACGTTTATTATTAAACATTTTACATCATCATATTGTAATATTCTTTTGGAAATATGTATAACGCAACAATATACGTTTTTATTATATATATGATGGTTGTCTTACTTTCTTTACAATATTTAATTGTTATGTTACTACGTGAAGTCATCAACCCCCGAATGTTTTCGCCATTCTGGTTTGGGGGTGTGACAGATTGGTATCAGAGCATTGTTTATAGTGAACTAAGTATATCGAACCACATAAGATATACAAACTATAAATGCAAAGGGGACCAAAAACCCTCTGACAAAGCGTTTTGATAAACAATATATTTTCTTTTAAAAATATACATTTTTACTCGCATGCATTAGTCTCGTATGATAACAAAATTTTCTAAAAAGTATTAAGGCAAGTTGTGACACTACGATTGGGCCTTGAGGTATGTAATCAAATCGAGCATAAATATAGCCTGATCAACTATATGTATCCTGAATTTGACCAATGTACGTCGAGGAATGGTCGTAGTGGACAACAAGTCAAAAACTTACCAAATAAAATTCTTTTAATTCACCAATTTGAAATACTATAGGGTTATTGTTAAAAAAAATAGTACAATGAAAAACTTACACACCATAAGAAATAGTTAAACATAGGACACCGTTAAATAGAAATTTCTTTTCTTATAAAATTCTCATACCTCTATCCTAGTACAGACAAATGGTCGGATTCCATTTACCGGGAGATCCCTACTACCCAAACGAAGGCAACGGCGGATGGATAGAAGAAGACCCGGAGGAAATTGAAGAGGAAGTCGAAGAATAATTCAAAGTCGAAGTCGGAGAGGAATTCGAAGTCAACGAGGAGGTCGAGGAGGAAGAAGAAGCTGCTAGTGGGACAGACTCCGAGCCGGAAGTGATCGACCCTCCTGTCCCTCATCCTCCCGAAGTCAGACCATATCAACTAGGACCCATTCCCATGTGGGGAAGCCACCTCTACTACGGGAGCCGCCAACTAGGTGTACGCCCTCCTTTCGGCATGTGTCGAGATTTTTACAATGTTAGTGGGGGAGGCTCAGCTGATTGAGCGCTTCCCGTTATTGTGGGCACTATAGCTACCCAGAACTACCATGCGGACAAGCAAGCGGCCAAAGTTCGTGAGATCAATGCTGCTACACAGGGTAATGCCGCAGACATCCGTCGTTTGGAAGGACTACACGAAAATACCCAACTCTACACAGGGACGCTTTAGAATCAAATGGTGACAGCACTAGCAGAAATAAGAGAGATGAAGGAACAACAAGCAGTTCTTGAAAGGCGCCTAATGGGAGTCAAGCAGTCGGATGCTGAGTCTAGCTCCAAACGCACAACACACCGCAAGTAGAACTTGCTCAACTTCAACAATTTTGATATAGAATAGGACCTCGGATAAAGTTTTTCTCTTATTTCCTTGTACTTGTAATCGGAGACCTATAGATAGGTCAAATTTTCCTAAACACGAAGCATAATGTAATGCACCGTATGTGTGACATATATATATATATATATATATATATATATATATATATATATATATAAATATGAAGTACTTCTTTACATACCTCTCGAAACTTATGGGATTAACTAAATTGTTATCCCTACTTTAAAACCATAAACTAAAGTCAAAACAAATTACAAGATACAACTAACCCTCTAGTACACGATTGTCAAATCATTAGAAACTTATAGTGTTCATTATTATTTCTCTACCAGAACATGCCTCCTCGTAGATCAGCATGCAGAAACTCAGCTCCAACACCACCTCCACCACCTCCTCCAATTATGGATGCCGCTATGTTCCAAACTGCCGTAACCGCCGCTGTAACCGCAACGATGGCTTAAATGAGCAACAATGGGTCGGGATGAGGAACAAACAGCTTTACAAATGGCCAAAGCCAAGCCCGTTCAGGAGTATGTACTTACAAAGACTTCACCAACGAAAAACCTATTCCTTTTTATGGGACTGGGGGTGTGATGGCTCTATCCCAATGGATAGAGAAAACAGAAGCTGTATTCAAAATTTGCGCTTGCCCGGGAGAAAGCAAAGTAAAGTTTGCCACTTTTACTTTCTCTGAACGAGCCCTGACATGGTGGAACGGCCACGCCAAGGCACTAACCTTAGTGGTGGCGAACTCCATGGGTTGGGAAAACCTGAAACGAATGCTCCTACGAGAGTACTGCCCAAGAGGCGAGATTCAGAAGCTCGAACAGGAACTGTGGGGCCTTACAATGGTAGGCTCGGACATCGTAGGCTATACCAACAGATTCAGTGACTTGATAATACTTTGCCCAGGGATGTTGAACCTAGAAAGACAAAAAGTGGAGAGGTACATCTGGGGACTATCACCCCAACTTCGAGGAAGTGTGTTAGCCTCCAAACCCATGACCTTCGACAGCGCCAAGGAACTGGCGCAATCTCTCGTTGATCATGGTGTCTGTCAGGGAGTCACGGCTATCGTCGCTGAACCAACCAAAGGGAACAACAACAACGATAACAATGCCAACAACAACAGCAAGAAGAAATTCTGGAACAAGAGAAAGGGGCAAACTTCGCAAGAACCTTCAAAGAAACAAATGGTGGCGGTTCATGCCGCTACTGCTCCCACTACAACTCCTGCTACCCCTGCGCCAACAAAACAATATGCTGGGAACCTGCCAAAGTGCAGCAAATGCAACTACCATCACCACGGTAATTGCCGCGAGATGCACTATAAAAACTGCGACAGGAAAGGGCACACTGCCCGTTTCTGTAAGGCACCAGCGCGACCAATCACTCAAGTTCCTGGTACTGGGATAAGACAGGCATGTTATGGGTGTGGAGAAACTGGGCACTTCAAGAGGCACTTCCCCAAGGCAAAGAATGTTGGCGGTGTTGGGAGAGTGTTGGCGATAGGTCAAAAATGAAGCAATAGCTGACCCCACAGTGGTTACGGGTACGTTTCTCCTCGACAACATTTACGCATGCATACTCTTTGACTGCGGTGCGGAGAGAAGTTTTGTGAGTCATAAATTCAAACACCTACTTAATCAAAAACCCTAACCACTCAATAAAATATTCACTGTAGAAATGGCAAACGAAAAAATGGAAAGCACAAGTGATATGTACGTAGGGTGCACATTAAATTTAAACGAGCACTTATTTCAAATCGACCTTATGCCCATTTCGATAAGAAGTTTTGATGTCATCATCGGTATGGACTGGTTAAGTCTTCACCATGCCGATATACTTTGTCATGAAAGGGCCGTTCGCCTCAATCTGCCAAACAGCGAAACTCTTATCATATATGGAGACAAACCTAGTTCAAATTTACAAATCATCTCTTGTGTTAAAGCACAAAAATATCTTCGCAAGGAATATAATGCCTTGCTAGCCCACGTAGTAGACTAGAAACAAGAACCAAAGAACATTAAAGACATTCTGGAAGTCTGCAACTTCCCAGACATTTTCCTAGAAGATCTTCCAGGAATCCCACCAGAACGCCAAGTCGAGTTCAAAATCGACTTAATCCCCGGAGCTACTCCAGTAGCAAAGTCGCCTTATCGTTTAGCCCCAGCCGAGATGCAGGAACTGTCCAGTCAATTAAACGAGCTGCTGAGCAAGGGCTTCATCAGACCGAGCTTCTCACCATGGGGAGCACCGGTCCTATTCGTGAAAAAGAAGGACGGATCTTTTCGCATGTGCATCGATTACCGGGAGCTGAACAAACTCACGATCAAGAACCGATATCCCCTACCGCGCATAGACGATCTGTTCGACCAGCTACAGGGAGCGAGCTACTTCTCAAAGATCGATCTAAGACCTGGTTATCACCAACTGCGAGTACTGGAAGGAAACATCCCCAAAACGGCTTTCCGAACACGTTACGGTCACTACGAGTTTGTAGTAATGCCCTTCGGGTTGACAAATGCACTTGCGGTGTTCATGGACTTGATGAACCGTGTATGTCGTCCCTTCTTGGATAAATTCGTGATCGTGTTCATAGATGATACACTCATCTATTCAAGAAGCCAGGAAGAACACAGCCAACACCTCCGCCATGTTTTGGAAACATTGAGGGCAGAAGAATTATACGTAAAATTTTCAAAGTGTGAATTTTGGATTCGAGAAGTAGATTTCCTAGGTCATGTAGTAAGCAAGGAGGGGATACACGTGGATCCTTCTAAGATCAAGGCAATAGAGAGTTGGACGACTCCAAGAACCCCTACAGAAATCCGGAAATTTTTGCGACTCGTCGGGTATTACCGAAGGTTCATACAGAACTTTTCCAAGATTGCCAAGCCACTCACCACCCTAACTCAGAAGAATATGACCTTCGACTGGGGAGAAAAACAAGACATTGCATTTCAGACACTAAAGCGAGCCTTATGCAGTGCGCCCATCCTAACCTTGCCAGAAGGAACAAATGCACGATCTCGAGCTAGGAGCAGTCGTCTTCGCTCTAAAGATATGGAGGCACTATCTCTACGGCACGAAATGTACAATCTTCACCGATCATAAAAGCCTACAGCATATCCTCAACCAGAAAGAACTCAACATGAGACAAAGACGATGGGTAGAACTACTAAATGATTACGAATGCGAAATTCGATATCATCCCGGAAAGGCTAACGTGGTGGCCGATGCACTCAGCCGGAAGGAATACTCGGGCCGTAGAGTGAAGTCTTTAACTATGAAAATCCATTCACACCTGTCCACGCAAATCAAGGAAGCCCAAATAGAAGCCTTAACATCTAAAAATGTGGCAGGGGAAGCTTTAAGGGGAATGGATAAGAAGCTGGAAGTCAAGAGCGATGGAGTTCTTTATTTCATGGATCGAATTTGGACACCGAAGTTCGGTGGATTCAGAGAAGTCGTCATGAATGAAGCCCATAAGACACAATGTTCCATACATCCCGGCTCCGATAAGATGTATCTCGACCTCAAGAAACTGTACTGGTGGCCGAACATGAAGGCCGAAATTGCTACCTACGTGAGTAAATGTCTGACGTGCGCCAAAGTCAAAGTAGAATACCAAAAGCCCTCAAGATTGTTGCAACAACCAGAAATACCCGAATGGAAGTGGGAACGGGTAACCATGGATTTCATAACCAAATTACCCAAGACGGTAAGCAGACTCGACACCATCTGGGTGATCATCGATAGGTTAACTAAGTCAGCGCATTTCCTACCAATCAAAGAAACGGATAAATTGGAGAAACTAACTAGAACATACCTTAGAGAGATTGTACGACTGCATGGTGTGCCCATATCCATTATCTCGGACCGAGATAGTAGATTGACCTCCAGGTTCTGGCAGTCGCTACAAAAATCTCTAGGAACAAGACTAGACATGAGTACTGCTTATCACCCACAAATTGACGGCCAGAGTGAAAGAACCATACAAACCCTAGAGGATATGTTGAGATCTTGCGTAATCGATTTTGGCAAAGCATGGGACACCCATCTACCCTTAGTCGAGTTCTCATACAACAATAGCTACCACACTAGTATCAAGGCTGCCCCATTCGAAGCCCTCTACAGCCGTAAATGCAGATTCGGGAGCAACTGAAAGCATCAAGGGACAGACAAAAGGGTTACGCGGATAAAAGACGGAAACCCTTAGAATTCCAGGTTGGAGACCGAGTCCTACTAAAAGTCTCGCCCTAGAATGGATTAATAAGCTTCGGAAAGCGAGGGAAACTGAACCCAAGATACATCGGACCATTCGAGATCCTTGCCAGGATCGGTCCGGTGGCTTCCAAACTTCGATTACCTCAGGAACTCCACAACGTACACCCTACCTTTCACGTATCAAACCTAAAGAAGTGCTTGTCCGATGAGACCCTAGTCATCCCTCTAGACGAAATTACAATAAACGAGAATCTCCAATTCGTAGAAGAACCAGTAGGGATCATGGATCGAGAAATTAAAAGGACTACACAAAGCCGCATACCTATTGTAAAGGTCCGCTGGAACGCCAAGCGAGGACCTGAATACACATGGGAACACGAGGATCAGATGAAACAAAAGTACCCGCATCTTTTTCCCAACCTGTAAACTCTATCTTAGATTAAATTTCGAGACGAAATTCCCCTAACGGGGGGCCGATGTGACAACCCTATATTTTTCCAAAAGCAATGTAACACTCAAAAGTCAAATACAATGAATACTATTTGGACTCAACGAAATTAACCTCAAAAATAAAGTGTTCAAATATCTAAAATTGGGATACATCAAGTGTTAGATATCGTGCCAAGGTTTCCGAAAACATAAATAACATTCGAAACCGGGTTATATTGAAGAAACTATAACCACTCAAATATTTACGACACACTTGGTAAAACACTATTTAACGTAAAAAGTGAAATTTCAATAAAATGCATTTTAGCCTTAAGTATCTAAACAAAAGTTGTAGATTTCGTTAAACTGTAAACGTACATAAAAAGATCGCCCAAATTCGACCTAGTATGAAGAAGTTACGAATTTTCTAAGTTTCGTAACAGTAGTAGAGGGCTAAAAATTCGAATTGAAGATCGAACGATAATTAGCTAACGCAACCTAAACGAAAGTTGAAGGTCTCCACAATAGGAGTAAAATGATAAAAAGACAAACGAAAACCGATGTCGGATAAAGAAACTATGAATTTTTAACAGACTTTAGCAGTCCCGGCCTATTAAAAACATATCATTAAAAATAAAGTCAAAAATAGCCAACGGAATCTAAATAAAAGTTGTAGAGCATAATCTCACCTACACATGGATATAAAGAACGCGAAAAACGGAGCCCGTACGCGAAAGTTACGGAATTTAGAAGATGGAAGCCAGGATTACGCCCAGCGTAATGTAGGAGTACGCCCAGCATACTCAGGTGCAGGGTCGAGTCCCATCGGCTGCAGCTCTACGCCTAGCTAGACTCAAGTCGTAAGCCATGACGCAAAGTTACGCCCAGCGTAACGCGTACGCTCAGCGTACTCCGATGGTACGCCCAGCGTACTCTCCTTTCCAGCACTATAAATAGAAGGCATAAGCTCCGGATTTTTGGCACACATTCTCAAACTTCCAGACACTCTCACACACTTGCAAGCACCAGAAGCCATCCCGACACCCTCGATTTCCGCACCCGAGCCCCCGGCAAAGGTTCTACGCTACCGAGATCCCCGAGAAGCTCGAAGACGCAGCTTTCTGCGGTTGAAGTTCTGCTCGACTCTAGTCCTACTCTCTTCAAACCAAACAAGTGAGTTCATACCCCTACTTTTCAAGTCTTTTCATGTTTTAGGAGGGAAATACAAGTACATTACAAGTAAACGTATCGTTTTATAAACATAAATGCAACATCTATCTTATTATTTATCGATACCAACATCTTACTTTACGTATAAAGTTTAGTATATCCTCAAGTTATTTTCACCAAATAGAACGTCCTTTCTGAAAAACTATAATGGGTATAGTTAGCAAGTTGTTCATACATTCTTACGTATACATCTTGAAAAGCGAAATACTTTCAACAAAAATGAAGTAAAGTCTTTCTTATCGTAAACTTATTTATACTAAGTGATGTGAGATATTAAAACTTCAACGTACTCTTATGTATGCATTTCAAGTCCTGTATTATATACCATAATCTCTTGGAGGGAGAGCGTGATACTTGTATATAGATCTATATGGGATTGACAACCCCGCACCTAAACTGTTAGCTACAGTTAGACCGACAGGTCTGGGGTGACAAATGTCATAACACTACAACACCAGAAGAATGTTGTGACAGGCAATCTGTGTCAATAGTATGGTTATAAGACTCACATGAAAGTATAAAAACAAGTTTGATTTACGAGATTCATATATGCATTCAGTATTTACATTATTTTGAGCACAAAATTTATCTTTATCATTCAAGTACGAAAAATACTAACGCACTCCAACTTTGGAATCTTTTCAAACTATATATAGAAAATATTGGATTTTCTGAAAACCACGTTCATCGATTTTCTACCAAAAAGACATACTTTTTCAATATAAAACACTTATGAACTCACCAACTTTATTGTTGACACTTTTTCGAAACCACTTGTATTTCTCAGGGAATCAGTAATACAGGTAACTACCAGCTTTTGCAGAAGGAACGCTAAAGACGTTTATTATTAAACATTTTACATCATCATATTGTAATATTCTTTTGGAAATATGTATAACGCAACAATATACGTTTTTATTATATATATATGATGGTTGTCTTACTTTCTTTACAATATTCAATTGTTATGGTACTACGTGAAGTCATCCACCCCCGAATGTTTCCGCGATTCTGGTTTGGGGTGTGACATATATACTCTTATTCACAACTGGAATCAGCCACTGTCTCCTGCTTGGAACTCTTCCAAGTGACTGTTCCTCTGTTTAGGGTAAAGACCCAGTCCGACTGAGAGCAAAAATTATCCCTATCAGTCTGGAAGCCAGCATCACTATACCTTACAACTCTCAAGTTATCACTCCCAACAAGGGTAAGGACCCAGTCCTTAGTCCTCTGTAGGTACTTGAGGATATTCTTTACCGCAGTCCAGTGTGCCTTGCCAGGGTTCCCCTGATACCTGCTAACCATGCTCAAGGCAAAAGCTACATTAGGTCGAGTACACGTCATAGCATACATGATCGATCCTACAGCCGAAGCATAAGGCACTTGACTCATCTCCGCTATCTCAACCTCAGTACTAGGGCTTTGTGTCTTACTCAATCTGGAATTACTCTGGATAGGTAGCTCTCCTTTCTTGAAGTTCTGGATGCTGAATCTCTTCAACACTTTGTCCAAGTAGGTATTTTGACTAAGTCCAATGAGTCTTTTACTCCGGTTTCTCAAAATCCTTATCCCTAGAATATAGGCAGCTTCTCCTAGGTCCTTCATAGAGAAACACTTCCCAAGCTAGGACTTAACTTCCTGCAGAGTTGGGATGTCATTTCCTATGAGTAGTATGTCATCCATATACAATACCAAAAAGCTAACTATACTCCCACTAGCCTTGACATACACACAAGATTCATCTTCACTCCTAGAAAAGCCAAATTCCTTGACTTTCTCATCAAAGAAAGGATTCCATCAGTGAGGTGCTTGCTTTAATCCATAAATGGATTTCTCAAGCTTACACACTCTATTAGGGTACTCTGTGCTGACCAAACCTTCTGGCTGATTCATGTAAACATCTTCAATCAACTTTCCATTAAGGAAAGTGGTTTTGACATCCATTTGCCATATTTCATAGTCATGAAATGAAGATATGGCTAACATAACCCTAATAGACTTAATCTTGGCTACTGGAGAAAAGGTCTCATCATAATCCAGTCCTGGAGTTTGATAGAAGCCCTTTGCAACCAGTCGTGCCTTATAAGTGTGTACATTACCATCCATGTCGGTCTTCTTCTTGAAGATCTATTTGCACCCTACAGTTTTACGACCTGGTACATTCTCAACCAAGTTCCAAACTTGATTGTCATACATGGATTGTATCTCGCTGTCCATTGCCTTTTTCCATTTAGCAGACTCGGGGCCTGCCATGGGTTCCGCGTAACTGTTAGGTTCATCCAGACCTACTAGTGACTCATCACTAATAAGTGTTTCACCTTCCGCAGTAATATGGAACCCATAGTAATGCTCAGGTGCATTCCTAACTCTCGTGGATTGCCTCAGAGGTACACACTCGTCAATTGGTTCAACAGGAGTTTCCTCCTCAAGTAGAGGGCTAGGGTTTGAAGTTCCTTCACCACTTGACTCTTGAAGTTCTTCAAGGTCAATTTGCCTCCCACAGTCTCCTTGGCTTATAAATTCTCTCTCACGAAAGACTCCTCTTCTTGCTACAAAGACCACATTATCACTGGGTCTGTAGAAGAGGTAACTAAAGGATTTCTGTGGGTAGCCGATGAAAATACACCTCTCCCTTCGGGGTTCAAGCTTATCATGAGTCTCATGTCTCACGAAATCCTCACAACCCCAAATCTTGATGTGGTCTAGTTTGGGTACTTTACTAGTCCACATCTCGTGAGGAGTTTTGGCAACTTTCTTTGTAGGGACTAAATTAAGGATATGGGCGGCAGTCTCTAAGGCATACCCCCAGAATGAGATTGGTAGCGAAGCTCGACTCATGATGGAACGAACCATATCCAACAAGGTTCGATTACGCCTCTCAGCCACACCATTCAACTGCGGTGTCCTGGGAAGTGTCAATTGTGATACAATCCCACATTCCATAAGGTAGTCAAGGAACTCTGAACTAAGATACTCACCACCTCAATCGGATCGAAGCATCTTAATGTTCCTGCCCAATTGATTCTCGACTTCCTATTTAAATTCCTTAAACCTTTCTAAAGTCTCTGACTTATGCTTGATTAACTAGACATATCCATATCTACTGTAATCATCAGTAAAAGTCAAATAATAACGATTAGCATTCCTTGTTGCATGTTTGAAGGGTACACACACATCTGTGTGTACAAGATCCAACAAACCTTCACCCCTCTCACAAGAGCCTGTGAAGGGTGACTTTGTCATTTTTCCAAGTAAGCATGATTCGTAACTATCATCTGACTTTAGGTCAAATGACTCCAAGACTCCATCCTTTGGAGTTGGCCTATGCGTTTCTTGCTTATATGTCCAAGACGACAATGCCATAAGGATGCCTTATCCAAATTATTATTATTAACAGAATCAATACACAACACATTATTTCCTAAGTTATCTACCACAGATACAGTTTCATACACACCATCACAAGGTAATGCTTGAAAATAAAGAACATTATTAAAGAAAGCATTAATCGAACCAACTTCATTATCAAATGAAAAGGTGAAACCTTGTTTATACAATGCGTGAAAGGAAATAATGTTTCTTGTCATTTCTAGCAAATAACAACATTTATTCAAATCTAAACTAAACCCACTACTTAGCGATAAAGTATAAACTCCAATCTTGGTGACAGGTGAAGCTTTCCTATTTCCCATGATCAAGTTTATTCTTCCTTGCTCCACATTCTCACTTCTTCTTAGTCCCTGCAAATCAGAACAAATACGAATACCACAACCGGTATCAAGGACCCAAGAGTTAGAATTGGGTGAGTTATTAGAAATGATAATGTAAATACTTGCATGGTTGGGTTTAACTTTCCCATCCTTCACATCTTGCTGGTACTTTGGGCAGTTTCGCTTCCAATGTGCCTTTTCATGGCAATAGAAGCATTCAGCCTCTTTTGAGTCAGAATAAGGAGTGACGACACCTTTCTTGGTTCCACTTGAAGAAGAGCCATCAAGGGTCCTAGCCTTGGTACCCTTCGAAGAACTCTTTCTCTTCTTCCCTCGTCCTTTCCCGATTGCCAAGACAGGGGCAGAGTTGGTAGGAGTAGGAGTAGTAACAACCACCTTACCCTTAAGACCGCTTTCCGCGGTCTTTAAGAGTCCTTGAAGTTTGCTGAGAGTGACCTCTTCCTTGTTCATGTGATATGTGATGCGGAATTGATCATAGCACGATGGTAAGGAGTGAAAAATGATATCTATTGCAAGCTCCTCGGGGAAGTTCACATTGAGCTTCAGCAACCGGTCAACAAATCTTTGCATTTTCTGCATGTGGCCCATGATGGGTTCACCATCCTTCATTCGAGTTTTTATCATGGAGGAGATGATTTCATACCTCTCTTGTCTTGCACTTTGATGGTATCTTTCCATCAAATCTTGGTGCATTTCAAAAGGGTAGAAGTCCTCGTAGGACTTTTGGAGGTCGGCTGTCATGGTAGCCATCATGATGCATGCCACCTTGGTGGCATCCCTTTCATGTGCCCTAAAGTCAGCAATCTCTTGAGGAGTAGAAATTGTCTCACCAATCTCCTTAAGCTCCTTATCGAGGACATATTCTTTGTCCTCGTAGCGGGTAATCATTCGGATGTTTCTGATCCATTCATTAAAGTTGGACCCATCAAAAGTGACTTTCCCACACAAGTTCATTAGAGAAAAAGAGCCATTAGGATAAGAGCCAGAAGCAGCAGTGTTTGTAGACATCTGAAAAGAAGAAAAGTTTAGTTTAGATATTGAGATAGTCCTTAATAAAAGACCCATATGTAATATTAAGGCTAAGACCCAATCACAATATATTATACTTAGAAGAGGTATGCCGTAATCTAAGTAATAACATATTTGAAAGGTAGGTGAATGACGATTCACCAATTTCCACCCTGAAAAACAAAATATTGATATTAGGTTTTTAATTGGTTCTTAGAAATTCCTAGATTCCTTGAGATTCATTGAACTTTTCAATGGCATGTTTCAATCTCGAGTGTGCCCTCCAAGTTTTGTGACTGGGATGCCGAGGATCACAAAACGAGGTGTGAAGTAAGCATGCAAATCACTTGGTACCCTTAAAGTATTACCCCTCAATTGATGTGCCGGTTAACCACAAAATCCATCGATACTATGATAAACATTAAGTCACCCTTTACCTACCTTGTTAAGTTCAAGTTAGTGTGCCGGTTAACCACACACGCTCCACTAACGACTTAAACAAAGTGTAAAGTATAATTTCATGGATACGCACCTTATATCACATTTTTCCTAAAGTAACTAAGATTGGGAATTTTAATAAAAGCATTTAGTTACTTTAATATATTCATCATACTTTTAATGAGAATTTATAAGTCCTTGTCCTACCCGTTCGGCTAACGACCCTCCACCGATCAAGGAAGCGGTGGGTGAGAGTGGACACCCATTAAGTTGCCATTTTATAAGCAACAACCTTATACCGCCCCCCCCCCCCCCCCTTATAAAGTATAAGGGTTGCATTTTAACTTTTAAAATTCTAAGGGTTGGAACTAAAGTTTTAATCAAGACTTTACTTGTTCCAAAACTTGAGGGCAAGTTTTGTAAACTTTCAAAACTTTTCATTTCTTGTAACTTATGAGTTAATAGAGTATTAAAAATGATGACTCTTCATTTTTATAACTCATGTGTTCTTTTTATTGGCTTTTAACAAAGTGACTTTGGTTTTCCATAACTTGAGGACAAGTTATGGACTCCATTAAAACACATAATGATCATGAATTATTCTACCACATAGGTTACAAATAATTCCTATGATCATCTAAACATCATAAGAACAAGAACATGAATATGAACACTTTCAAGAATCAAAAATTACAACTAAAAAACTTGTAATTTTGATAATTGTCATTGTAAATGGATTAGCATAAACATTATACCATCAAAAACATGTTTTCAAGTATCAAAACAATTTAGGCTAATGTTTCTAGTCCATTTCCTGCAACTAAAGTCGAAATTCTGAAAACTGCAGCCTCTACTCGTCGAGTGCAAGAACAAAATCGACGAGTAGCTTGCATTTGGTCATGGAATCGTCGAGTCCCCCCATGGACTCGGCGAGTTCATACGAGCAGAAAGAAGAAAATCGATTTTTTCCAAGCAGTTTGCACAAAAATCAAACAAGCAAGCCTAGGCTCTGATACCACTGACGGGTTTTGAGCATTCTAACACTTCCTAAGTGTACATGCAACCCTAATAACCTCGGATATATGTTTGTCTAATTATCATGCAAAGTTGATTTCCAAGGTTATGTTCCTATCTAGCATACATGGGGAACAATTTTCTTTGAATGAAAGATAGAACTACATACCTTGTTGTTGAAAGTGTTCCTTAAAACCTTGTGAGCCTAGCACCTCAAGTGTGATGCCTCAAATGCTTCACACAACACCAAATGCAATGAAGAAACTTGAGAGAATACTCTAACACTTGCAAAAACGGCCAAGCCCTCTTCTTCTAGTTAGTGTAGCCGATTTTGGGGAGAAACACATTGCTTATATAGTGTGTTGCATTAGGTAAACCCTAATGTAACATGACTCTTCATTTCTTGATCCATGGGTTAACTCCATGGATCATCCATGGAGGATCCTATGGGTCGAACCCAACTTGATAATCCATGGAGCCTCTTAGCCCACTATATAAGATATGGAAGATTTACATAATCTGCCCATATATCTAATTAATTATCTTTTGATCACTTAATTAATTCAAAATTAATTCTTGATCAAAACTAACTAAATAATATTATTAATATATTAGATATTATAATATATTAATAAACCGTAAGTGTTATTTTTCTCATTTAGTTTATTCAATTGCATGATGCCATGCAACCCAAATGGACCATGCCGGGTCGGGTCAAGTACATACCAGAAATAGTTATGGACTTAGACACCTTATCCAACAGAAACAACCACCTCTACTTGATAATTTTTGCTTTGAATCTTCATAATCGGTTGGGAAGTGATATCTTTAGTTGTATGTGATGCAGAATCAACACCAACATGAGCAGCCACGATAAGGGTTTTGAAGCTTTGAAGAACAAAGACAATTATAGGAGAAACAGGAGCTGGAACCTCATGAATAAGGACCCCTTGGTGATTTAGATGTGGTTTACAAAGCATTGTAGAAGAAAACCTAGAAGATCCATATTTAAACTTTCTTGAACCACGAAATTGTTGTTTTACTCTTCTAAAAACACCAGACTTTGATGGAATTGTTTCCTTAACTTGATCATCAACAACAGGCTCAACAGGCTTTGCCTCAACATGAAGAACTTGCTCCTCTGTCGTAGACTGTTTCTTTGGAGACTTGTTTGGCTTGGATTCTTACACAGGCTTCTCAGGAGTAGCCTTTGCATCCTTCTTCGAACGTTTCGATTTCTTAGAAGGGCCAACATCCTCTTTAGATAATAACTTTCCTGTTTCATCATCATGATTGATATTCTTCAAATACTCAACCAACACCGAATTGGCTGGATCAACCCGTTTTAACATTGCATTAGGAATTCTAATAATGATCGAAAAGACCTTAGCATCATCTAAAATTTCCTTATTAAAGTGATACTTCATGAAATCAACTTTCTCTTCATCTGCTGGTACTTCAATCCCTTCTTTGTCAAAGACATAATGAAGAATCAAACTCTAGTATCTTGCCAAAGAGATTCCTTGAACCACATTAGTGTTGTTCACACTTTTCTGAAATTCCTTCCACATCTGAGTAGAATAATCAACTGGAATATCATAATACATAGCAACAACTATGGCATAGACTTCGATTCTTCCTTTATCCAATCCAATACTGCGACCAGTCAGGCATTGGAGAAAAATACCAAATAATAAATTCCAAATACTTGCAAGTCCAGACTTCTTGAAATCACTGATCTTGGTGAGTTGGGGTTGATGATCCATCTCATTGAAAATATAAAGGACTTGAGCAAACGAAAGTTCAATATACGGTGGAGAATTAGGAATTTCAAGAATCTGACAAAACAACTTCTTGGACAGGCGAACCTTCTTATCGTTTACATGATTAAATGTAATAATATCCAGAGCTTTGATGTATGATGCAGTGGATCCTGCGATGGACAGCCAGGATAGAGGAACATCAAACGAGTTGAACTTGGCAGTTGAAAGAACAAAGCTTTTCAAAGCGACAACCAACATCTTCAACTCTTCTGCATACAGTGAAACATCCCCCTCTACTTGATAATTTGTGCTTTGAATCTTCATAATCGGTTGGGAAATGATATCTTTAGTTGTATCTGATGCAGAATCAACACCAGCATGAGCAAGCACGATTAGGGTTTTGAAGCTTTGAAGAACAGAGACAATTGTAGGAGAAACACGAGCTGGAACCTCACGAATAAGGACCCCTTGGTGATTAATATGTGGTTTACGAACCATTGTATGAGAAAACCTAGAAGATCCATCTTTAGACTTTCTTGAACCACGAAATTGTTTCTTTATTCTTCTAAAAACACCACACTTCAATGGAATTGTTTCCTTAACTTGATCATCAACAACAGGCTCAACAGGCTTTGCCTCAACATGAAAAACTTGCTCCTCTGTCGTAGACTATTTCTTTGGAGACTTCTTTGGATTGGAATCTTACACAGGCTTCTCAGGAGTAGCCTTTGCATCCTTCTTCGAACGTTTCGATTTCTTAGAAGGGCCAACATCCTCTTTAGATAATAAATTTCTTGTTTCATCATCAGGATTGATATTCTTCAAATACTCAACCAACACCGAATTGGCTGGATCAACCCGTTTTAACATTGCATCAGGAATTCTAGCAATGTTCGAAAAGACCTTAGCATCATCTAAAATTTCCTTGGGAAAGTGATACTTCATGAAATCAACTTTCTCTTCATCTGCTGGTAATTCAATCCCTTCTTTGTCATAGACATAACGAAGAATCAAACTCTCGTATGTTGCACAAGAGATTCTTTGAACCACGTTAGTGTTGTTCACACTTTTTTGAAATTCCTTCCACATCTGAGTAGAATAATCAACTGGAATATCATAATACATACCAACAACTGTGGCATAGACTTCGATTCTTCCTTTATCCAATCCAATACTGCGACCAGCCAGGCATTGGAGAAAAATACCAAATAATAAATTCCAAATACTTGGAAGTCCAGACTTCTTGAAATCACTGATATTGGTGAGTTGGGGTTGATGATCCATCTCATTGAAAATATAAAGGGCTTGAGCAAACGAAAGATCAGTATACGGTGGAGAATTAGGAATTTCAAGAATCTGACAAAAAAACTTCTTGGACAAGCGAACCTTCTTATTGTTTACCAGATTAAACGTAATAATATCCAGAGCTTTGTTGTATGATGCAGTAGATCCTGCGATGGACAGCCAGGATAGATGAACTTCAAACGAGTAGAACATGGCAGTCGAAAGAACAAAGCTTTTCAAAGCGACAACCAACCTCTTCAACTCTTCTGGATACAGTGAAACATCCCCATCTACTTGATAATTTGTGCTTTGAATCTTCATAATCGGTTGGGAAGTGATATCTATAGTTGTATGTGATGCAGAATCAACACCAACATGAGCAGCCACGATTGGGTTTTTGAAGCTTTGAAGAACAGAGACAATTTTGGGAAATTTTCTTTTGTGAGCGTAAAATGAGGAAGAACCCTTGATTCCCTTTTATATGTAACCTTGGAATTTGAATTTTATGCGTGATAAGCATTAAATGAGATCTGACGTGGCACCTTGAAACTCGCACCACTCTGCCGATAAAGTAGCCATGCGTCAAAAAGTAACTGTCACATCGCCTTGAAAGCCATACTGAATAAAAAACGTCTTGTCAAACAGTCTGTTCGTTTCTTCCAATAGAATTGTAATCATAACAAACCTTCATATGGAGGTAAAGCTCTTTCGTCTTTGGTTTTCGAGACGAAGTCATTTGCTAGATGTTCGAAATCATCTGCCTAAG
Organism: Lactuca serriola; assembly: GCF_051521515.1. NCBI lineage: Eukaryota > Viridiplantae > Streptophyta > Magnoliopsida > Asterales > Asteraceae > Lactuca > Lactuca serriola. The sequence continues at coordinate 186,467,963 of NC_136408.1, read as the reverse complement.
TTGGTAGTACTCTGAACCTCAAGGATTTCGTGAGTGCAGTGTGCCAAAGATAAGATAAGAAGCAAATTTACGAAAATTGGGAACCGTGATGTCGAAAAACAAATTTTCGACACAAAAGTAGATAAACCACGGGCAAAGGTTGCTTCGTTAATTATCACGAGAGATAATCAACTGCTTGTGTATGTTCCCATGAATTTCAATCGAATACTTATAGAGAAGTATCAAATGCCTACTTTTGCAAGGCTTTGTGGGTGGTTTACAATTTCGTTACATATCAACCTAAACATAAGGTGAGTAATTGTAACCGAAATTACCTGTTTGACCAGTGTAGTCAGGGACAAGTATGCTTTGAATTATTTTGCATGTGACTTAGAAAGCAAATGAAACTCACACGGAAATCACATTCAAGAAAATAAAATTTGTGTGTTGGATCTTGTTGGGTAACAAATATCGTGGGATTTGAATATTTGATCAAGACCGCTCAAACGAATTGAATATGATTTGGAGTTTCGAAAATTGGCATAGAAACAAATTGTTGATACATGAAGTGACCCTCTTAATTTTGTCTACCGCAGTCTTCAGCTCTCCGCAGTCAAGCTCCTTCAGTGCTCACATCCGAAGCCATCAAAGCTACCGCAGTCTTTCTTTCTGTACTTAGTCTATTTTGTATCTATTTCTTGTAGATTGTCCATTATGCCTTGCATGGCTACTCTTAGAGAGTCAATCTGTTATATCTCTTTAGTCTCTATAAATAGAGACTATGCTTTATCAATCAATATAGATCTCTTCTTACTCATCTCTAGATCTTAATTATCTTCAAGTTATCTCATATCTTTCTTACTCTCTAAAATCCTCTCGAACACAACTGATTAACACCTCTCTTCGGAGCAAGTCACTCGTGACTCTATCACTAAGATTGATCTTACTTACTAACTTGGTTTGAATGCATTCCATGTTATGAATCATCTTATATGTTTATTTGATATATATCACTGATGTCATTTATCTTTCTTTATATTTCCACAACTAACTATCTAACCATCTAACATATTAACTTATTATTGTTGAGCTTTTAGATCCTTTGAGATTAACTAATTCCACAATCATACTTGTTCTAACGTTTGTTCAAGTGTGTCTCAAGTTATTTCTCTCAACAATTGGTATCAGAGCCATATATGTTGCTTTTTGAAAACGGAACTCTGATACTGGTTGCAAATGGCACATACACTTTCTCTAAACGTTTCCAATAGTGTTGGTGGTTCAAATCGAGCTCCAATACTGGTTGCAAATGAATACCATCACTGGTCTAAAAGAATGGAAAGATACTTAAGGAGACTTGGTAGAGATGTATGGATATCTGTTGAAGAAGGACCACATGTCCCTGCTCTTACACCTATTCAAACCGATGGTGCCACAGCCAGAATAGGAGGAGGACAACCAGTCTTGATCCGTCCCACCAAGGATGATCTTGATAAAATAGAAAACGATCATGTTGCTTTTTCTGAAATCTCTTATGGAGTTGCACCTGAAAACTTTGACATTATCATAAACTGTAAATCGGAAAAAGAGATCTGGGATTTTCTCAAGAACTTGTATGAAGGTTCAGAACAAGCTCAAGATAAGAAGCTCACAACTACACTCAATGAATTCAAAAACTTCAAAGCTCATGCTGGTGAAAGTTTAGAGGATTCCTTCAAAAGGTTCAATCTGATTGTTACTAACTTATCAAATGCTGGCACCATCCACAGTAACCATGAAACAAACCTTCAATTTCTCAACGGGTTAGGAAGACATTGGACTACTGCTAAGACGATAGTTCAAGGAGATAGAAAGATTCATTCCCTGTCTCTTTACAAGCTATATGGGGGATTGCAAGCCCAAGAATCCACTATACTCAAAGATTGTGCTGACTTCGGAGGACCACTTGCTCTTGCAGTACAAGCTCCTCACAACCAGTCTTACTCTCCCTCGTATGACACTACACCACAGTCATACGAAGCTGACTCAGAATATGATGATAACGTCGAAACATTTAATTGGGACTGGCATGAGATCTATCTTGAAAGTATGGCCACCTAAAGTTAAGGAGGAATGTACCAGTAACTATCATAGGATCAGCTACTTCTTCCTCATGGCCTAGGGCCATAACTCTTCCTACTCCTCCAACCATCCCTACTTTAGGGCAGTTCCTCTTGTAGTGGCCCACTTCGCCATAGCCGTAGCAAGCTTGGCCCATACCGGCGTTAGGCACCTGGGCGGCCTGTGCTATTGGCATCCTGCAGACACGGGCTGTATGCCCCTTTCTATTGTAGCTAGAACACTACATCTCCTTGCAAGGTCCGTGGTGGTGGTAGTTGCACTTGGTGCACTTCGGAAGAGTTCCAGCATAAGTTTTTGCTGGTAAGGGGTTCGCAGGGACAACGAGAGTCACTGTGGCAACATTGATTGCCACAAGTTGTTGTCTCTTGGAGGATCCTTGCGAAGCCCCTTATTCCTCTTAGACCAACCATTCTTATTGTTGTCGGGGTTGGACTTTTGAGGTACGAGTGTAGGGATTGTTGGGTTCTGAAGTTCCCGATGATCGATGAGAGATTATGCCAGTTCCTTGGCGCTATCGAAGGCAATAGGCCTGGAAGCGATCACACTTGACTGGATCTGGCGCGACAGTCCCCATATATATCTCTCTATCTTTTTGCTCTCAAGAGCAACCATATCAGGGCATAAGTTCACCAGATCACAAAACATATTTGTGTAGGTCGTGATGTCGGATCCAACCATTTGAAGACCCCAGAACTCCTACTCGAGTTTTTGTATTTCACCTCGAGGACAGTATTCTTTCATCAGCATGTCTTTCAGCTTTTCCCAGCCAATGGAATACACCACCACCAAGGTCAGATAGTTAACATGGCTGTTCCACCATGTTAATGCTCTGTCAGAGAAGGTACAAGCTGCAAACTTGACCTTGTTGCCTTCTTGGCATCCGCAGATCTCGAAGACAGATTCCATCTTCTCAATCCACTGCCTCAACACCATAACCCCACCAGTACCATTAAAGTTTATGGGGTTTGACGTTTGTGAAGTCCTTGTAGGTTCATTCCCGAGAGTGTCCATGGCTTTCGCCGTGGTTGGAGGGAGGTGCACCTGATCCCGATCCACTAGGGATAGGAGCATTGATTGCTGACACAACAGCTGCAACCGCCGCTGTGAAGGCTGCCTGGAACATGTTAGCATCGAAAGGATTAGGTGGTTGAAGAGGTTCAGGTGGTGGTGGAGGTGGTGGTATCGGTGTGTCGTTGTTTGGGTTACGTCTTGTACTTCTGCGTGGCGGCATCTTTAACTATACGTATAAAAGATGACGACATGGATAAGAATAAATGATTAATGAATATGTCTCATGGACTAACTCCCCATAGCCCAACAACAGAATGAATAGAATGACTAAATGAAGAAGATAGCATTTGGATAATAATTTCCATAAGATTAGATATCTGTCAATTATACTGGAATTACAGATGTAACAAGTTCAGGAAAAATGGCCTAAAAGTAGGCCTTACATCAACCAAGATGGAAAATTTTGACAGAATTAAGATTAGATCAATACCTAACAGATCTAAGATTTATAAAGACAAGAAATTAGACCAAAGTTTTACATAAACTAGGTTATATCCAAAAGATGAGTCGAAGAGATTCTATCGGCGACGAGAACTGCTAGCATGAGTTCTTGATCCCGACAGTAGACGTTCCATGTCCCTCATACGCCTGTCAACTCTCCCTTGCTGAGCTCGAAGTTCCCTAACTTCAGCTTGAGTTTCAGCAAGTTCCCTCGGCAGATTTGCATTACGGACCAGAGTCCTTTCGTGAGCAGACTCTAGTTGGCGAATGTGGACAGCGTTAACGCCAGAGTTGGCTTCAATCTCCACAACCCGGTCAATAGTTGCCTGAACCAGTATAGTGTTTCTGGAAATTCTACGAACCATGATGGGTAGGACCCTGTCAGCAGAACCTCCTTCAGTGAGGTTGTAGAAACTTCGGTCTCCATTGTAGGGAATGGGCTGACCTTGTTCCTGGCTCCATCTAGCCAAGTTAGTGGCCCACAGGGCGTGGGTCCATGAAACACAGGGTGGGGGTTCAGGTTTGGGTTTTGAGCAGCTGGGGGTAGGTTGTTGACTTCAGGCTCTGAGTCAGAACTATCGGAAAAACCCTCAGCATGGTGATCATCCAAAGGGATTGGGTGATCATCTTCTGGTTCTACCTCTAGCCAACCAACATTGCCTTGGTTTGGGAAGTACGGATCGCCATGGTGAAATCCAGCCATTTAATCTACGCGAGAAAAGGGATATAAGAAATAGCTAAAATAGACGAACTGACTAAGACAATTACAGTAAGACCAAATACCCCCAATGGTATTTCTTTATGGTTGTGTTGGTAAGTTTTTTGACTTGTTGCCATATCATAACCATTCTTGGGCATATGCTAATCACTCCTCGGACCAGCATAGTTGATCAGGCTATGCCATTCCCAATACTGACCATACATCCCCAGGCTTACTTGTGATATTCAACAATCGTAATACTTTTGTTCTTGTCGTTGTGACACTGATTTTAGTATGAATGCAGGCACGTATACTTACTTAAATATTTTATTATTTAAAAGTATAACTCTGAGACAGAGTGTTTTAATCCCTATGTATTTATAGTTAGTATATCTTTTATGGGTTGATATATTATATTCACTATACACAATGCTCTGATACCAATCTGTCACACCCCAAAACCACGAACGACGGAAACGTTCAGGGGTGGAGGACGTCATGTACAGTATCACAACAGTGTAATATAATAAACAAGCAACAACATCATCCATTGCATTATAAGTAAATTTTTAATACATGTGTGTTCTTTCATTGTAATAAGACACCAAAAATATACAATCAAAATAAAAGACGAGACTTGTCTGCTCCGTCTTCTCAAAACCTGGCCATCGTACCTGTCTACTGTTGACCTGAGAATACAAGTTATTTTGAAAGAGAGTATCAGCTTTAAAGCTGGTGAATTCATAAGTAATTAAGTGTCATTGTCTTGCTTATGAAAATCTGTTATGAGGGCCATGTAAACCTTTAAATGAAAATGTTGATGTAAGTATGAAACCCTAGAAAATCCCTTATTTTCTATCAGTTTGAGATGTAGTCTTCTACCAAGACCCGAATGTTTTGTAAGTAAAATGATAGTTTTTCCTTCTTTTTGACTACTACCAACAGTAACTAGTCTAACTCATCGTTTATGTGAATATATCACAAAATAAAATAAATAGGAAAATATAACCATGAAAGTATTACCCTTGGGTTACCAGGGATAACACGACATCGCTGAAGTGAAAGGTATAACCTAATGAGCATCCGAAGAATGTTCAATTAACCTCTGTGGCGAACAGTAGGTTCCAGAAGTGGTTAGTCCCGTAACTGACTTTACATCGCTATAGTCGAAGTAAATAACCTAATGAACATCCGAAGATTGTTCAATTAACCTCTGTAGCGAACGGTAGGTTCCAGGAATGGTTAGTCCCGTAACTGTCTCCTAATATATGTAATAACAACCTAATGAACATCCAAAGATTGTCCAATTAACCTCTGTGGCGAACAATAGGTTCCAGGAATGGTTAGTCCCGTAACTGACTCTACATCGGTATAAGCGAAATAGATAACCTAATGAGCATCCGAAGATTGTCCAATTAACCTCTGTAGCGAACAATAGGTTCCAGGAATGGTTAGTCCCGTAACTGACTCCCATTGAACTGGGATGGGCTGGAATGATTTTACTGAAGGTACTAATAAATCATGTTTACGAATCAAGTTTCAAGTATTCATGTAAGTATACACAGGTAGATGGATCCACATAAAGGTATTCATAATGTATTCATGTAAGCATATGTAAAGGTACTCATGTATCAGGTACGGTACTCGTAAAGACTCATGAATGAACTGACTCTTGTGTGATTCCTTGTAATAGGAATAATGTTTGATATCTTCAAATTATCCCTATGATAATTTACTGAAAGGTAATTAGTTGTTCAAGTAGGTTTATACATTCTTACTACTCAAGGGTGTAAGAAACTAAATGAAAGATGTAAACTATAACATAAGTACATATATAAGAACATAAGTGTATATGCATAGTTTAGTTCAAGAATGAAAAATGGTTTTGTAAGACATCTTATGGGTTTTGAACAATAATTAACAATGACTTGATGCCATTTTAATTAAACATTTCAAAAGTAGAACATTTGATAACAAATTATTTTTAAGATTTAAAACCATTTCATGCATCACATTTTATAGTATGTGAAATATGTTAAATGACAAACACAGTTATAAAATACATATCAATGATTTAATAACATGTTTGTTTCTACTTGTATTCCCCCCCCCCATTTAAGCATTTAAAATCATTTAAAACATTGATTAGGGATATGAACTCACCTGTAGTTGGTGGTTCGGATGAACTGAACGGTATAGGATTGCTAGATGTCACGTGAGGACTTGTACACACACTACGATCCTAATGAACATATAATCATACATATATGCACTCAATTAATATCAAATTACTAATTGATAATGTTAAGACATCCTAGAGATAATAAACACTTTATATAAGTGTTTTAAGCCCACAGGATTGCATCTAAGCTATTGTGGGACAAGGTACTTGTGTTTAGGTTTCCAAAGGACCCCATATATGAGTTTACTCCTCATATACTAACACACATGGAGTTTACGGTTGTAAAATCTTGAGTTTACGGTCGTAAACTCCCAACCATGGGTGTATTGTGTGTTTTGAAGTTCCAAATGATTCCTAGAATTATTCCAACTTGGTGGTTATATTCTTGGAAGGGTTTAAGGCATAGAAACACTCCATTTAGGAGTTTACGGCCCTAAGGCCATTTCCCTTAGAGTTTGCGGCCGTAAACTCTTAAGTATGGGTGTTTTTGATGCTTTCAAGTCTCTTGCACATGTGGTATAGGTTCTAGGCTTTTATTCCATGCATATGAAGACCCTTGACACACTTTGGTGTCCTTAAATCATGTTTACGGCCCATGAACCATGTCATGGCCGTAAACTCATTTTGAAATGTGTTGTTGATGTGTTTAAGGTCTTAGATTAAATGGGAACAAGTCTAGGTAAAAGCCTAAGGCTTTAGGTGCCTTAAAAGCACCATTTTGAGCTTGAATTTGGAGTTCACGGCCTAAGATATTCTTGGGCCGTAAACTCCCAAACTTGGGTGATCTTTGATTGATTTCATGTTCCTAATACACATATAAATGAGTCTAAGGCAGTAGCATAACACAAGGGTCAGTCTCGGCTTTGTTTCGGGAGTTTACCGCCCAAGAACACCGTGGGGAGTAAACTCCTAAATCTAGTGATTTAGCCTTATAAATCATGTTATTAACACATATAAAGCTTTCTAACACTACTAGAAAGAGGTACTCACGATTTGGGATAAAAACCCGAAGATCCGTGAGAGAGAAAATGGCTTTTCTCTAGTTGGAAATGCGAATAATGAATGAATTTGGTTCAGAATTCTATTTATAGTCCTGAGATATTTTTGGCAGAAAATATTTTTATTTCTGAAATGATCTCTAATATAATAGAGTGTTGGAATAACAGTGTTGCACAAAACCCTAGTGCACCCACTCTCCTGATATTTCCTAAAGTGTGAACCCTAAGTTACTCAAACTTACGCGAAAAAGTCTGAAAATTAACTGTGACTGCTATAACTTCTATTGAAGTGATATAGTTTGTACAGAATGGAAATTTCGGGTTGTCACAGCATCCCCCCGTTAGAAGGAATTTCGTCACGAAATTAGAATTTAAGCAAATAAGAAATTACAAATAACTAAGCGAAAAGGTGAGGGTATTTCAGTTTCATCTGATCCTCACATTCCCAAGTGAATTCCGGTCCACACTTTGCGTTCCAGCGCACCTTCACTATCGGGATACGGCTCTGCTTTGTTTGCTTGACCTCTCGGTCCATGATCTTTACTGGTTCCTCCACGAAGTTGAGGCTCTCGTTGATCTCAATCTCGTCGAGTGGAATAACAAGAGTCTCATCGGATAGGCACTTTTTCAAGTTTGACACGTGGAAGGTAGGATGTACGTTACTGAGTTCGTGCGGTAGATTGAGTTTGTAAGCCACAGGGCCAATTCTCGCGAGAATCTCGAAAGGCCCTATGTATCTTGGGTTGAGTTTCCCATGCTTCCCAAAGCGTATCAAGCCCTTCCAGGGTGAGACCTTCAGTAGGACTCGGTCGTCCACCTGGAACTCCAATGGTTTCCTACGCTTGTCAGCATAGCTTTTCTGTCGGTCTCTAGAGGCTTTCAATCGTTCACGAATTTGAAAGATCTTCTCTGTCGTTTCCCGAATGATTTCCGGACCCGTGAGAGTGCTTTCGGGAACTCGTCCCTTAGCTAACTGGGTATCACCCACTTCAGCCCAGCACAGAGGGGATCTGCACTTTTGGCCATAGAGGGCCTCGAATGGAGCTGCCTTTATGCTCGTATGATAACTGTTGTTGTAGGAAAATTCAACAAGGGGTAAATGGGTATCCCAAGCTTTTCCAAAGTCAATCACACAGGCACGCAACATATCTTCTAAGGTTTGGATAGTTCTCTCACTTTGCCCGTCGGTCTGTGGATGGTAGGCTGTACTCATGTCCAGCCTAGTTCCCAGGGAACTTTGTAATGACTGCCAGAACCTTGAAGTGAATCTACTATCTCGGTCCGAGATGATAGATAAAGGAACACCGTGCAGCCTTACAATCTCCCTAATGTAAGTTCTGGTAAGTTTCTCCATCTTGTCTGTTTCTTTGATTGGTAGGAAGTGTGCAGACTTGGTCAGTCTATCGACGATGACCCATATGGAATCAAGTCCACCCGTCGTCTTGGGCAACTTGGTTATGAAGTCCATAGTGATCCGCTCCCACTTCCATTCTAGTATCTCCGGTTGCTGCAGGAGGCCAGAGGGTTTCTGGTATTCGACCTTGACCTTTGCGCAAGTAAGGCATTTACTCACGAAGGTAGCAATATCTGCTTGTTAGGCCACTAGTATAACTTTTTAAGATCCAGATACATCTTATCTGAACCTGGGTGGACGGAATAATGAGTGTTGTGAGCTTCGGTCATGACCTAGTCTCTGAAGCCACCGTGTTTCGGTGTCCAGATCTGATCCATGAGGTACAAGGCTCCGCCACCCTTGATTTCCAAGTTCTTATCCATCCCTCTAAGGGATTCACCAGCCTCGTTTTCAGGTTTCAAAGCGTCGATCTGAGCCTCCTTTATTTGCGTGGACAAGTGTGAATGGATGGTTAGAGTCAAAGATTTGACTCTACGACCAGAATATTCTTTCCGACTTAGGGCGTCGGCTACTACATTGGCTTTACACGGATGATAACGAATATCGCACTCGTAATCACTGAGTAGCTCGACCCACCGTCGTTGTCTCATGTTGAGCTCCTTCTGGTCGAAAATGTATTGCAGACTCTTATGGTCTGTAAAGATCGTGCTTTTTGTACCATACAGGTAATGTCGCCAGATCTTCAGAGCAAACACAACTGCTCCTAGTTCCAGACCGTGGGTTGTGTAGTTAACCTCATGTGTCTTTAGCTGTCTCAAGGCATAGGCTATGACTTTACCTCGTTGCATCAGAACACATCCGAGCCCTTGGTTTGATGCGTCACAATAGACCACGAAGTCTTCTATCCCTTCGGGGAGGGACATTATTGGTGAGGTGCACAAGGCTCGCTTGAGTGTTTGGAACGCTCTTTCTTGTTTCTCTTCCCAGTCAAAGCCTACGCCCTTCTGGGTCAGTGTCGTAAGAGGTTTTGCTATGCGGGAGAAGTTCTGAATGAACCTGCGATAGTAGCCAGCTAGACCTAGAAATTGACGAATTTCAGTAGGTGTCTTTGGTGCTGACCAGTTCTCGATGGCCTTAATTTTGGAAGGGTCCACGTGTATACCTTCTTCGCTAACAACATGGCCCAAAAATTCGACTCGCCGAATCCAAAATTCGCACTTGGAGAACTTCGCGTAGAGCTTCTCCGATCGCAATGTTTCTAAGATTTTACGGAGGTGTTGGCTATGTTCCTCCTTACTTCGAGAGTAGATGAGTATGTCATCAATGAAGACGATGACGAACTGATCCAAGTAAGGACGACACACCCTATTCATCAGATCCATGAATACTACGGGCGCGTTAGTTAATCCGAACGGCATCACTACAAACTTGTAGTGCCCATAACGAGTTCGGAAGGCTGTCATGGGGACATCCTCCTCTAACACTCATAGTTGGTGATATCCGGATCGTAGATCTATCTTCGAGAAGTAGTTGGCTCCTTGAAGTTGATCAAATAAATCGTCAATGCGGGGCAAGGGGTAACGATTTTTAATGGTAAGTTTGTTGAGTTCTCTATAGTTAATGCACATGCGAAACGATCCATCCTTCTTCTTGACGAACAAGACCGGTGCTCCCCATGGTGAGAAGCTTGGTCGAATGAATCCTTTCTTGAGAAGTTCGTTAAGTTGACTGGAAAGTTCCTGCATTTTGGCCGGTGCCAGACGATAAGGAGATTTGGCTACGGGGTTAGCCCCTGGCACTAAGTCGATTCTGAACTCAACTTGGCATTGTGGTGGTAAACCGGGAAGTTCTTCTGGGAATATATCAGGGAAGTCGCGCACTTCGGGAATGTTCTGAATGTTTTTCGTTTCTTGACTTGTATCAACGACGTGCGCGAGGAATGCATGGTACTCCTTTCGCAAACACTTCTGGGCTTGTTTGCACGAAATGATGTGAAGGCTCGTACTAGGTTTGTCGCCGTAGATAATTAAGGTTTCGTTGTTAGGAAGGTTAAGACGAACTGCTTTTTCAAAGCACATAATGTCGGCACGAAGAAGACTCAACCAATCCATACCGATGATAACGTCGAAACATTTAATTGGGACTGGCATGAGATCTATCTTGAAAGTATGGCCATCTAAAGTTATGGTACAACCTACGTATATGCAGTTAGTACTCTCTGTTTTCCCGTTAGCCATTTCTACTGTGAATGAACTATCTAATGCACATGGTTTTTGTTTAAGCAGGTGTGCAAATTTGTGACTTACGAAACTTCTCTCTGCTCCACTGTCGAAAAGTATGCAAGCATATGAGTTATCGAGGAGGAACGTACCAGTAACTATCGTAGGATCAACTACTGCTTCCTCATGTCCTAGGGCCATAACTCTTCCTACTCCTCCAACCATCTCTGCTTTAGGGCAGTTCCTCTTGTAGTGGCCCACTTCGCCACAACCGTAGCAAGCTTGGCCCATACCGGCGATAGGCACCTGGGCGGCCTATGCTGTTGGCGTCCTGCAGACACGGGCTGTATGCCCCTTTCTGTTGCAGCTAGAGCACTGCATCTCCTTGCAAGGTCCATGGTGGTGGTACTTGCACTTGGTGCACTTCGGAAGAGCTCCAGCATAAGTTTTTGCTGGTAAGGGGTTCGCAGGTACAACGGGAGTCACTGTGGCAGCATTGATTGCCACAAGTTGTTGTCTCTTGGAGGATCCTTGCGAAGCCCCCCTTTTCCTCTTAGACCACCCTTTCTTGTTGTTGTCGGGGTTGGACTTTTGGGGTATGGGTGTAGGGATTGTTGGGTTCTGAGGTTTTCGGTGATCGATAAGAGATTGTGCCAGTTCCTTGGCACTATCGAAGGTAATAGGACTGGAAGCGATCACACTTGACTGGATCTGGGGCGACAGTCCCCAGATATATCTTTCTATCTTTTTGCTCTCAAGAGCAACCATATCAGGGCATAAGTTCGCCAGATCACAAAACCTATTTGTGTAGGTCATGATGTCGGATCCAACCATTTGAAGACCCCATAACTCCTGCTCGAGTTTTTGTATTTCACCTCGAGGACAGTATTCTTTCATCAGCATGTCTTTCAGCTTTTCCCAGTCGATGGAATACGCCACCACCAAGGTCAAATAGTTAACATGGTTGTTCCACCATGTTAATGCTCTGTCAGAGAAGGTACAAGCTGCAAACTTGACCTTGTTGCCTTCTTGGCATCCGCAGATCTCGAAGACAGATTCCATCTTCTCAATCCACTGCCTCAACACCATAACCCCACCAGTACCATTAAAGTTGCGGGGTTTGGCGTTTGTGAAGTCCTTGTAGGTGCATTCCCGAGAGTGTCCATGGCTTTCGCCGTGGTTGGAGGGAGGTGCACCTGATCCCGATCCACTATGGATAGGAGCATTGATTGCTGACACAGCAGCTGCAACCGCCGCTGTGAAGGCTTCCTGGAGCATGTTGGCATCGAAAGGATTAGGTGGTTGAAGAGGTTCAGGTGGTGGTATCGGTGCGTCGTTGTTTGGGTTACGTCTTGTACTTCTGCGAGGCGACATCTTTAACTATACGTTTAAAAGAAGACGACATGGATAAGAATAAATAATTAATGAATGTGTCTCATGGACTAACTCCCCATAGCCCAACAACAGAATGAATAGAATGACTAAATGAAGAAGATAGCATTTGGATAATAATTTCCATAAGATTAGATATCTGTCAATTATACTGGAATTACAGATGTAACAAGTTCAGGAAAAATGGCCTAGAAGTAGGCCTTACATCAACCAAGATGGAAAATTTTGACAGAATTAAGATTAGATCAATACCTAACAGATCTAAGATTTATAAAGACAGGAAATTAGACCAAAGTTTTACATAAACTAGGTTATATCCAAAAGATGAGTCGAAGAGATTCTATCGGCGACGAGAACTGCTAGCATGAGTTCTTGATCCCGACAGTAGACGTTCCATGTCCCTCATATGCCTTTCAGCTCTCCCTTGCTGAGCTCGAAGTTCCCTAACTTCAGCTTGAGTTTCAGCAGGTTCCCTCTACAGATTTGCATTGCGGGCCAGAGTCCTTTCGTGAGAAGACTCTAGTTGGCGAATGTGGACAACGTTAACGCCAGAGTTGGCTTCAATCTCCACGACCCGATCAATAGTTGCCTGACCCAGTATAGTGTTTCTGGAAATTCTACGAACCATGATGGTAGGACCCTGTCAGCAGAACCTCCTTCAGTGAGGTTGTAGAAACTTCGGTCTCCATTGTAGGGAATGGGCTGACCTTGTTCCTGGCTCCATCTAGCCAAGTTTGTGGCCCACAGAGGCGTGGGTCCTTGAAACACAGGGCGAGGGTTCAGGTTTGGGTTTTGAGCAGCTGGGGGTAGGTTGTTGACTTCAGGCTCTGAGTCAGAACTATCAGAAAAACCCTCATCATAGTGATCATCCAAAGGGATTCGGTGATCAGCTTCTGGTTCTGCCTCTAGCCAACCAGCATTGCCTTGGTTTGGGAAGTACGGATTGCCATGGTGAAATCCAGCCATTTAATCTACGCGAGAAAAGGGATATAAGAAATAGCTAAAATAGACGAACTGATTAAGACAATTATAGTAAGACCAAATACCCCAATGGTATTTCTTTATGGTTGTGTTGGTAAGTTTTTAGACTTCTTGCCATATCATAACCATTCTTGGGCATATGCTAATCACTCCTCGGACCAGCATAGTTGATCAGGCTATGCCATTCCCAAGACTGACCATACATCCTCAGGCTTACTTGTGATATTCAACAATCGTAATACTTTTGTTCTTGTCGTTGTGACACTGATTTTAGTATGAATGCAGGCACGTATACTTACTTAAATATTTTATTATTTAAAAGTATAACTCTGAGACAGAGTGTTTTAATCCCTATGTATTTATAGTTAGTATATCTTTTATGGGTTGATATACTATATTCACTATAAACAATGCTCTGATACCAATCTGTCACACCCCAAAACCACGAACGACGGAAACGTTCAGGGGTGGAGGACGTCATGTACAGTATCACAACAGTGTAATATAATAAACAAGCAACAACATCATCCATTGCATTATAAGTAAATTTTTAATACATGTGTGTTCTTTCATTGTAATAAGACACCAAAAATATACAATCAAAATAAAAGACGAAACTTGTCTGCTCCGTCTTCTCAAAACCTGGCCATCGTACCTGTCTACTGTTGACCTAAGAATACAAGTTATTTTGAAAGAGAGTATCAGCTTTAAAGTTGGTGAATTCATAAGTAATTAAGTGTCATTGTCTTGCTTATGAAAATCTGTTATGAAGGCCATGTAAACCTTTAAATGAAAATGTTGATGTAAGTATGAAACCCTAGAAAATCTCTTATTTTCTATCAGTTTGAGATATAGTCTTCTACCAAGACCCGAATGTTTTGTAAGTAAAATGATAGTTTTTCCTTCTTTTTGACTACTACCAACAATAACTAGTCTAACTCATCATTTATGTGAATATATCACAAAATAAATTAAATAGGAAAATATAACCATGAAAGTATTACCCTTGGGTTACCAGGGATAACACGACATCACTGAAGCGAAAGGTATAACCTAATGAGCATCCGAAGAATGTTCAATTAACCTCTGTGGCGAACAGTAGGTTCCAGGAGTGGTTAGTCCCGTAACTGACTTTACATCACTATAGTCGAAGTAAATAACCTAATGAACATCCGAAGATTGTTCAATTAACCTCTGTAGCGAACGGTAGGTTCCAGGAATGGTTAGTCCCGTAACTGTCTCCTAATATATGTAATAACAACCTAATGAACATCCGAAGATTGTCCAATTAACCTCTGTGGCGAACAATAGGTTCCAGGAATGGTTAGTCCCGTAACTGACTCTACATCGGTATAAGCGAAATAGATAACCTAATGAGCATCCGAAGATTGTCCAATTAACCTCTGTAGCGAACAATAGGTTCCAGGAATGGTTAGTCCCGTAACTGACTCCCATTGAACTGGGATGGGCTGGAATGATTTTACTGAAGGTACTAATAAATCATGTTTACGAATCGAGTTTCAAGTATTCATGTAAGTATACACAGGTAGATGGATCCACATAAAGGTATTCATGTAATGTATTCATGTAAGCATATGTAAAGGTACTCATGTATCAGGTACGGTACTCGTAAAGACTCATGAATGAACTGACTCTTGTGTGATTCCTTGTAATAGGAATAATGTTTGATATCTTCAAATTATCCCTATGATAATTTACTGAAAGGTAATTAGTTGTTCAAGTAGGTTTATACATTCTTACTACTCAAGGGTGTAAGAAACTAAATGAAAGATGTAAACTATAACATAAGTACATATATAAGAACATAAGTGTATATGCATAGTTTAGTTCAAGAATGAAAAATGGTTTTGTAAGACATCTTATGGGTTTTGAACAATAATTAACAATGACTTGATGTCATTTTAATTAAACATTTCAAAAGTAGAACATTTGATAACAAATTATTTTTAAGATTTAAAACCATTTCATGCATCACATTTTGTAGTATGTGAAATATGTTAAATGACAAACACAGTTATAAAATACATATCAATGATTTAATAACATGTTTGTTTCTACTTGTATTCCCCCCCCCCCCCCCATTTAAGCATTTAAAATCATTTAAAACATTGATTAGGGGTATGAACTCACTTGTAGTTGGTGGTTCGGATGAACTGAACGGTATAGGATTGCTAGATGTCACGTGAGGAATTATACACACACTACGATCCTAATGAACATATAATCATACATATATGCACTCAATTAGTCTCAAATTACTAATTGATAATGTTAAGACATCCTAGAGATAATAAACACTTTATATAAGTGTTTTAAGCCCAAAGGATTGCATCTAAGCTATTGTGGGACAAGGCACTTGTGTTTAGGTTTCCAAAGGACCCCATATATGAGTTTACGGTTGAAAAATATTGAGTTTACGGCCGTAAACTCCCAACCATGGGTGTATTGTGTGTTTTGAAGTTCCAAATGATTCCTAGAATTATTCCAACTTGGTGGTTATATTCTTGGAAGGGTTTAATGCATAGAAACACTCCATTTAGGAGTTTACGGCCCTAAGGCCATTTCCCTTAGAGTTTGCGGCCGTAAACTCTTAAGTATGGGTGTTTTTGATGCTTTCAAGTCTCTTGCACATGTGGTATAGGTTCTAGGCTTTTATTCCATGCATATGAAGACCCTTGACACACTTTGGTGTCCTTAAATCATGTTTACGGCCCATGAACCATGTCATGGCCGTAAACTCATTTTGAAATGTGTTGTCGATGTGTTTAAGGTCTTAGATTAAATGGGAACAAGTCTAGGTAAAAGCCTAAGGCTTTAGGTGCCTTAAAAGCACCATTTTGAGCTTGAATTTGGAGTTCACGGCCTAAGATATTCTTGGGCCGTAAACTCCCAAACTTGGGTGATCTTTGATTGATTTCATGTTCCTAATACACATATAAATGAGTCTAAGGTAGTAGCATAACACAAGGGTCGGTCTCGGCTTTGTTTCGGGAGTTTACCGCCCAAGAACACCTTGGGGAGTAAACTCCTAAATCTAGTGATTTAGCCTTATAAATCATGTTATTAACACATATAAAGCTTTCTAACACTACTAGAAAGAGGTACTCACGATTTGGGATAAAAACCCGAAGATCCGTGAGAGAGAAAATGGCTTTTCTCTAGTTGGAAATGCGAATAATGAATGAATTTGGTTCATAATTCTATTTATAGTCCCGAGATATTTTTGGCAGAAAATATTTTTATTCCTGAAATGATCTCTAATATAATAGAGTGTTGGAATAACAGTGTTGCACAAAACCCTAGTGCACCCACTCTCCTGATATTTCCTGAAGTGTGAACCCTGAATTACTCAAACTTACGCGAAAAAGTCTGAAAATTAACTGTGACTGCTATAACTTCTATTGAAGTGATATAGTTTGTACAGAATGGAAATTTCGGGTTGTCACAAAGAAGAATTTCAGAAGGCTATTGCTCTAGTTAGTAAACAGTTCAACCGACTACCACCTCACTCTTTTCGCAAGAATCAACAATTCAATAAACCTCCTTTCAATCGTAACTTCAACCCACAAAGCAATCACTTTCAGTATCCTAAAAATTCACATCCACAACCGTAATCTCAAAACACTCAACCAAATGAGACACCGAAGTCCATGCAAACCTCTGACTCCGGTACCCCTTCAGAAGACAAGAGTGAAGTTGTAATATGCCACAAATGCAACAAAGAGAATCATTTTGCAAAGGATTGCAAAGCCAACGTAGTGAAAGACAGAGCATTCTATCTTAGAATGGCCCAAGAACTGGAAGAAAAGGAAAAGGATAGGGCATATGTGGCTCATGTTAAAAGAGACCATTAAGTTTGGTTATCTGGAGATGAAGAAGAAAACATCAGCAACATCAAAGGGAAAGGCAAGATCTGCCTGCTAGCAACTGCTCATGATGATGGCTCTACGAAGCTGGAATGGAACAACTGCTACATGGCAAAGGATGGAACTCTAAGCATCGTCGATCAGGTAAAACTCATGATCCAAACTCAAAACTCTAGCCTGCATGACTGTCAACCTTTCATAGACAATCTTAATGACACATGTGTTGCCGTCCTTTCAGATTACAACAAAGCCTTAGATGAGATGAACATAGCGTCCCAAGAGATGTTTCATGTGAGAGGATGACTGGACAACAAAAGACTCAAAATGGCTATGTTAGAAAGAGATTTAGAGTTAGAAAAGGATGCAAGAATGTTGAGTGAAACCCAACTAGAAATAGCTTTGAACCAAAGAGATTTAGCTCAGAGTGAGATTGTACGTTTAAATCTTTTAATAGAAAAATTGTTCAATGAAAGTGAAGCTATTGAAAATTTAGTTAATAATGGAACCGTGGACAATACATACAATTGGGGTTGGTCCAATGGATATCTTACCGTAGAGGATTCCTCAACCCAGTTTAACAAAGATCGACTTTATGTCCCTCCAAACCGAGAATTTCATTTCTTAGTCAATGACAAGACTTTTCCTGAAGATATCAGAACACGCTTCGGTAGACTTCATAATCTAAGTAATAATTGTGTCATTGAGGAAATTGTGCCTGAGGCTTCGGATCACACATGTGATCAACCTCTTATCTGTGGCACAATCAGTCCAAATTCTCAGACCTCATCTATTGTTGATGAAGAAATAGTCATAGAAAGTCCCGAAGTCTCACAGGAGTTTCCACCCTTGTCCTCAGACCGCAGTGCCTCTCACTGCTGTCATGATTCTCAGAAAAATCCTATTCCTGTCACAACCCACACTTATGCTATGGTAGCTAAGTCTTCCTTACCAAAGTCCACAATTAAAGGTTCTGTGACTCTTCAACCAATTCACTATGAACTACCCATAGAAAATTTTGAGGTAGGTCAATGTTCTCAAAATCCTGAATTTTCAAGTTCCGATGAATCAAGCCCTCGATGTCAAAATTTTTCAAAGGCTTCCAGGAAACCGCAGTTAAACACTAATGACTGTGGATCTCCAAAAACTTTAGCAAAAAAGGCTTTCAAAGAGGATATTCGATCTCGAGGCACAAATCGACAAATCTTTTCTAAAAATAAGACATATCAGATTTCCAAAATCTAAGAGTCCAGAAAAGTTTGTTTTTGCTCATTATCTTTCAAAAAACTCTCCCATCAAGAAACCATGTAAAAAGGAATGTGCAATTTCAACATCCGTTCCTAATTCATCTGACAAAACCCAAAAGAAAGAAAGGTCTTTTCAAAACAATGGTTTTCAAATTTATTCCTCAGATGATCCAAAATGGAAGGGTATCTTACCCACTCCAACACTTTTTAAATCACATCAAAGTTTCAACAAATGGAAAGGCATTTTACCAAATCCCAAGAATAGGTCCAAAGTGTATACACGTGCAACATCTTCTTCAAGACAAACTTTTTCTAAATCCAACAATTCACGTGTCAAATCTTACCAACCTCGAACCAGACACAAATCAACCACACCCTTCCGACCGCTGACCAAACAAAGAGCCAAAACAAAAGACAAAATTTCAGCATTTCAATGTCAATGTAGTTGTTAGAAAAAGTTTTCTCATGTCAAAACCGACCTTTTTCAGAAACCTCGTAACTTTTCAAAAAGACACTATGCTCCAAAAACTCACAAACACCCAGGACCAGGATTAAAAGTTGATACGAAACCAGTCCCTACAACTTCTTTTCATGCATCAATCAGAAGCTCATTTATTGTCCTAGGCTCCAAACTAGTTTAGATGCCTAAACTAACCGTGTAATTTTCAGGCCTTGTGCAAGGAGGAACATGAAGAATAATGGTTAATCGATAGTTCCTGCTCCTTGCACATGACGGGAAGGTTAGAATACCTTCGAGATTTCAGGCTAATTTGCAACGATGGAAATGTCACATTTGGGAACAATGCTAATGGGATAATCCGAGGTTACGGTGTTCTCATTACGAGAAACTTCTCTATTCAAAACGTTTCTTATGTAGAAGGCCTTAAACACAATCTCATCAATGTTGGTCAACTATGTAAAGCAGGCCATCGTGTTGAATTTGATGACCAATTCTGCTATGTATTGACAAGCGATAGAAGCATTTGTCTGATCAAGTCCAGATCCAAAGGTACCATCTACCCCCTGGATGTATCTCTGATCATAGGTAAACCACAGTTATGCTTTCTATCCAAAGTTGTATCCGAAATCACCTGGCTATGGCACCGAAAGCTCGCTCATCTTAACTTCAGATACATTAACAACTTGGTCATCGGAGAACTAGTTAGAGGTCTTCCAATCCTCAAATTCAGCAATGATACTCTCTGTCCTGCATATGAATGCGGAAAGCAATTCAAGGCAAGTCATCCCACGGTGATTGATTCCTCAATCTCTAAACCATTAGAAGTTTTACACATTGATCTCTGTGGTCCATCTACCGTAGCCAGTCATCATCACAAAAAATACATACTTGTTATTGTGGATGACTTCACATGTTTCACATGGTTCTTCTTTCTTTGACTCAAGTAAAAAACACCGCAGGTGTTGATCAACTTTATCAAGGAAATAGAACTTCAGATCAAGTTACCAGTCAGACGTATCCGAAGTGACAATGGAACCGAGTTTACTAATCATCTTCTAAATAGTTTCTTGGTCTTCAAAGGGATTATGCTCAACTTCTCATCTCCTTACACACCACAACAGAGTGGCTTGGGCCGAAGCAGTGGTCACAACCTGTTTTGTTTAAAATCGAAGCATTGTGTGCAAACGCCTCAACAAAACACCATATGAAGGTCTCAACAACCGCAAGCCAAATGCTCGATTCTTTCATATCTTTAGGTGTAGATGCTTCGTAATAAACAATAGAGATCACCTCAATAAATTTGCACCGAAGTCTGATGAAGGCATCTTCCTTGGATATTTTACTAACAAAGTTGCCTATCGAGTTCTCATTAGATGCACAAGGTTGATAATTGAAAGCTTAGATGTCAAGTTTGATGATTATCACATCAGTAACTCCGCTCCGTCAACTGAAACCACTGCAATTCTAGAAAGTGATATTCCTGCCTCTTCGGTTCCATTGAATCTAGTTGAAATAAAGTATGATTATCTCTTTGATCCTGTTGATACAGCCAAGCTATCTGAAGTTCTCGTGTCTCTAGAAGCTCAACAACAACATGCAGATGTAACTGGTCCTACAGCGTCTGGAGAAGTATCGCTAAATACTTCCACCTCGCCGGTTGAGGGGGAAAACTCCACTCTAGACCATACAACAACCATCGAGGTTCTAGTACCAGAAGATGACGCTCCAATCCGCAGAGAGTTTCAACCATCAAACATTTCTTCAGATTTGGATGATGAAAAAATAGAAAACATTGACACAATAACAGATTCAAGGATTATCACACTCCCATCCATAATCCAGGGGGAACCTTCGCAGGTTCAAGGCGAACTCCCTTCTACACTCCACGGGGAACCTTCGCCATCTTCCTAAGATAAATCAAATCCCGCCTTCCCAGTTCAAGACACTTCAGCATGATGTTCTCAAGTCTAGGGGGAACTACCCGCTACTGATCATCTGATACCTCGTCTACATGTATAGACGAGAGACCACCCACCAGGTCAAATTATTGGAAACCCATCCGCAGGAATCCAGACTCGGTCATCCAAGGACTTATCTGATAATTGCCACTACGCAACGTTCTTGTCCTTAGTCGAACCTCAATCGATCAAAGAAGCATTACTTGAACCAGACTGGATTTCAGCAATGCAAGAAGAACTGGAAGAATTCAAAAGGAACAAGGTATGGTAGCTCGTTCCAAAACCGCAAGGCCACACCATTGTTGGCACAAGATGGGTGTTCAAGAATAAGTTAGACGAATCTGGTGCGGTTGTCAGAAACAAGGCAAGACTTGTTGCCAAGGGATACAGTCAACTTGATGGCATTGACTATGATGAAACATATGCTCCGGTAGCACGAATGGAAGCCATCCGGATCTTCTTAGCATACGCAGCACACAAAAACATCAAGGTTCATCAAATGGATGTGAAGAGTGCTTTTCTCAATGGAGAATTAAAAGAAGAGGTTTATCTTCAGCAACCTCCGGGTTTAGAAAGCGTTGAATTCCCAGACCATTGCTACAAGTTTGAAAAGGCAGTCTACGGTCTAAAACAAGCCCCTAGATCTTGGTATGAGACTCTATCTGAATTTCTTCTCTTTTCAGGTTACAAAAGAGGAGTGATTGATCCCACTTTATTTCGAAAAGCAAATGCTTGTACAAATATATGTGAATGATATTATTTTTGGCTCAACTGATCAAAATATGGTGGATGAATTTGCTAAGCTCATGACCAACAAATTCCAAATGAGCATGAATAGAGAGATTAATTTCTTTCTAGGACTTCAAGTGAAACAAGTTCCTGAAGGGATATTCATTCATCAAGAAAAATACACCTCAGAACTATTGAAGAAGTACTCAACGGATAGTTGTTATTCGTCTAAGGTCCCCATGGCCTTTGGTTATAAGATTTCTGCTGATCCCTCAGGTGAATCTGTTGATCACAAGTCTTATAGAGGTATTATTGGCTCTCTAATGTACCTCACTGCTAGCCGACCGGATATAGTCTTTGCAACGGGTGTATGCGCAAGGAAATGATTTCAGTCTTCAAGCATTTACAGATGTGGATCATGCCAGATGCAAACTTGACCGTAAAAGCACCTCAGGTGGAGGTCAATTTTTGGGTGGAAGACTAGTTAGCTGGTCCTCAGGGAAACAAAACTGCACAGAATGCTGCGGATACCAATCTATTATGACTCTGAAAGTGCCATAGTGATTCACAATCCTATTAAGCACTCCAAGATCAAGCATATTGAACTACGGTATCACTTCATCAAAGACCACATCCTGAAAGGTAACATTGAACAAATTTTTGTCCATACTCATGAAGAGATTTCTGATGTATTTATAAAGGCACTTGACTCTACAAAACTCAACACTTTCTTACAAATGTTAGGAATGATGAATCCGGACCCACAATTCTTTTTGAATTGATAGGCACCGCAGACCATCCTTGGTCTCCGTTGCGGTTCTAGTTGAAGTTATTTATCTTGGATGGTTTTGGTATATTCTATGTACTGCAACCATATATCATAATGATACTTCAATGGTCCTTATTGTTTGTTATTACTAATATTTGCTCAAATTTTTCATCTCAGTTCATCTACCGCAGTCATCCATCTGACGACATATGATCCATCCGCAATAAAGTGTCTATCTGCAGTCACTTTAATTAATTTTCAGATTGTTACAATCTTTTGAAAAACAAAAAAAACATGGTGTGCTATTTAATGATCCTTCATTAAATAGAGAAAACATTAAAGAAAAACATTCTTTGTGCATCTGTATCATTCTTTTGAATAAACCTCGTGTCAGGCCTATTTTAGGTATGATGACAAAAAGAAAGATTTTCCAAATCAAATCCTTTTTAAATTTGTCTCTTCCTATTACCCTAAAACATCAAATCCGTTACAACTCCCCTTTACCCAATGGATTGATCTGACGCTCTGTGACAATAGTCAAATTCGGGTCAAATCTAAGTCGGACAAGGTCAACGAGTCAAACCGGTCAACTCAATTAAACCTTGTATAATAGGGTTTGTATTATGTAATTTATGTATAACTCACTATCTTAATGAGAAAACATCACTTGGAAAGTTCGTGTGTTTAAATTTCTTTAACCTTAGTGCTAAACAATGAACAAGAAC
This sequence comes from Lactuca serriola, assembly GCF_051521515.1. NCBI lineage: Eukaryota > Viridiplantae > Streptophyta > Magnoliopsida > Asterales > Asteraceae > Lactuca > Lactuca serriola. The sequence continues at coordinate 186,444,753 of NC_136408.1, read as the reverse complement.
AATAAAACAATGTTGCATACTCATAGGGAGTGTGTAAGATCCTAAAACATGGCATAACGGGGTTTACGGACCTTGCATTGCGAAGCCGGACACTCACATTTGTCACACACGAAACCGCACTCAATCGTTTTCACTCTATCTCTTCTTATCGAGAATCTCTCCCAAATCTCTCTAAGTATGTGAAATCTCTCCCAAATATCTCTCTGTATGTGAAATCTCTCCAAGAATGTCAAATCTCTCCCAAATCTCTCTAAGAAAGTGAAATCTCTCCCAAATATCTCTCTGTATGTGAAATCTCTCCAAGTATGTCAAATCTCTCCGAAATCTCTCTAAGAATATGAAATCTCTCCCAAATATCTCTTTGTATGTGAAATCTCTCCAAGAATGTCAAATCTCTCCCAAATCTCTCTAAGAATATGAAATCTCTCCCAAATATCTCTCTGTATGTGAAATCTCTCCAAGAATGTCAAATCTCTCCCAAATCTCTCTAAGAAAGTGAAATCTCTCCCAAATATCTCTCTGTATGTGAAATCTCTCCAAGTATGTCAAATCTCTCCCAAATCTCTCTAAGAATATGAAATCTCACTCAAATCTCTCTCAAAATCTCTCTCAACTTTTTATAATTACTCGGGGCATCCCGACCCTCGAATTTGGCAAAAACAGCCCAAAAACGGAAGTCTAAGCGAAAAACGGACTTAAGGAACCGAAAGTCCCCTTAGGAACCGAACCCTCCTGATGAAGAAGAACCGAACCGAACCCTCCTGATGAAGAAGAACCGAATTGAACCCTCTGATGAAGAAAAACCGAACCGAACCTTCGGACAGACCCCTCGCCCTTCGCTTCTCGCTTCTGGCTCGCGCCTTTCGCTTCTGATTCAGCACCAGCAAGGACCGAACCTCGGCCTAGGGACCGAACCTCGGCCTAGGACCGAGAGGTCTCGCTGGGAATGCTTTTTCTCCCGGTTTTCGACTAAATTCGCATTTTAGACCCGTTTTTAATTGTTTTAACATGGGATTTTCAGCCAAAACTTTATTTTAACATATAAGGACCCTTAACTATTAATTAATCACATTTTTAAGGATAAAACCTTATCCAAAAGAGAGTGGGTAAAGTACAAAGGTAGAGTGTTGACTTTACTTACTTCTATGACACAAGCAACCACTCCCATACCCACTCCATGTCACTATTCACCACCAGCCCATACCTAGTCACTTCATAGGTCCTTTCTTACTATTTACAACTATTCCCACGTTCTTAGGGCTGGAACATCCATCCTCTCTCCTCACACTTTAATCATTCTCTCATTTTTACCAAGAATCACACTCCAAACTCTCTCATCTTTTTCTCTCTATGTGACAATAGTCAAATTCGGGTCAAGTCTGAGCCGAACAAAGTCAACAAGTTAAACCGGTCAACTCAATTAAACCTTCTATATTAGGGTTTGTATTATGTAATTATGTATAACTCACTATTTTAATGAGAAAACATAACTTGGAAAAAAAATTGTGTGTTTAAATTTTTCCTAACCTTAGTGCTAAACAAGGAACTAGAAACAATAAAACAATGTTGCATACTCATCGGGAGTGTGTAAGATCCTAAAACATGGCTTATCGGGGTTCACGAACCTTGCATTGAGGATCCAAACACTCACTATTGTCACACATGAAGCCACTCTCAGTCGTTTTCACTCTATCTCTCTTTATGTCAAATCTCTCCCAAATCTCTCTAGGAATGTCGAATCTCTCCCAAATATCTCTTTGTATGTGAAATCTCTCCAAGTATGTCAAATCTCTCCTAAATCTCTCTAAGAATGTGAAATCTCTCCCAAATATCTCTTTGTATGTGAAATCTCTCCAAGTATGTCAAATCTCTCCCAAATCTCTCTAAGAATGTCAAATCTCTCCCAAATATCTCTTTGTATGTGAAATCACTCCAAGTATGTCAAATCTCTCCCAAATCTCTCTAAGAATGTGAAATCTCTCCCAAATATCTCTTTGTATGTGAAATCTCTCCCAAATCTCTCTCTGAATGAGAAATCTCTCCAAGAATGTCAAATCTCTGCCAAATCTCTCTAAGAATGTGAAATCTCTCCCAAATATCTCTTTGTATGTGAAATCTCTCCAAGTATGTCAAATCTCTCCCAAATCTCTCTCAGTATGTGGAATCTCTCTCGAAATCTCTCCCAACTCTTTATAATCACTCGGGGCATCCCGACCCTCGAATTTGGCGAAAACAGCCCAAAAACGGAAGTCTACGCGAAAAACGGACCTAAGGAACCGAAACACCGAAACCCCTCTTAGGAACTGAAACCCCTCTTAGGAACTGAAACCCCTCTTAGGAACCGAAACCGAACCCCTCTTAGGAACCGAAACCCCTCTTAGGAACCGAACCCTTCTGAGCCGAAGGCTGCTCAACCGAACCCGAACGTTCGGCACCTTTAGGTTTTGACCTCTTCTCTTCTAATGGCTACCGAACCTTCTCTTCTGAGGACCGAGGACCGAACCTTCCCTTCTGACCTTCGCTTCTGACCCTCGCTTCTAACCTTCGGACCGAGCCCATCGCCCTCGTTCCTTCTTCTGGCTCAGCCTCTCGCTTCCGAATCAGCACCATCCTGACTGAACCTCGGCCTAGGACCGAGAGGCCTCGTTGGGAAGCCTTTTTCTCCCGGTTTTCGATTAAATTCGCGTTTTAAGCCCGTTTTTAATTGTTTTAACACGGGATTTTCACCCAAAACTTTATTTTAACATATAACACCCCTAAATTAATGATTTAATCACATTTTAAGGATAAAACCTTATCCAAAAGAGAGTAGGTAAAGTACAAAGGTAGAGTGTTGACTTTACCTTATTTTATGACACAAGCAACCCCATACCCACTCCATGATTAACCCACACTCCTCCCCACCATACCTTGTCACTTCCTTGTACTTTTTACCCCTCTCACAAGCCATCCCCACGTTTTTAGGGCTGGTCACTCAACCTCTCTCCTCATTTTCTTTCGATCACTCTCATTCCACCAAAGATCCAACTCCAACTTTTCTCTCCAACTTTTCTCTCTAATTCAAGATCCCAAGGCTGATCATCAAGTGTTCTTCCACTCTTGGTAAGTGTAATTCATCCTCCTTGTGATTTTTACACTTCATTCTACTCAAATCATTGATAGCTTATACAAACTCCATAACTATGATGCTAGATTCTCAAAAATCTTCAAGGCATCTCCAAGTGTTCTTGAGTTAAACACCTCCATTCTTCAACAATCATCTACTGAAAACTCTTAAGGTGAGTTCATACCCCTACATTTTTATGTTTTCTCAAGTTTTTAGGGGGGGAATACAAGTAAAACAACAAGAACAAAACTAAAATTTTCTAACAGCCTACATCAGAAAAGTTGGACCCCATTCACGGACTGTTTTGGACAACTTAAACATTTTAGTTTTCAAAACTGTTTTAGGTGCAAGTATTTCCCCTTCTTAGCTTTAAAATGACTACTTGTACATCTCCATACGATTTTTCTACAATTTATGGTGATTTTTACAAAACTGCCTATCATCTCAAACATCAATCCGGACCAGTCTGTGATTATGGACTTGGTTACACAAGTTAGAGGTCCCTAAAAATTATGGGAAAATTTATGAACCAACTAGGCTCATTTTCCAAACTCCCAGAAGTTACAGAACTTGATTTGGACATTTTATGATTTTTCTACAAATTTTCTAATAACAGTTACAGAAAATGTTATAATCAGAAAAGCACTAGCAATTTCATTTCACCTTGTAACATGTTGAGCAAGGTGTATATTATTATGTGTTTATGTGTTATTGCAATATATGACATTCTTGTGTTAGTATCTAGACATAAACTAGTTAACAAATGTATTTTTACTAGATAAAGCATAGATTAAACAAAGCATTATTATTGAAGTATACCCATTACACACAAACATTTTATTAAACTATGTTAAGTATAATTTACGTACTTTGCTATTACTACCCTTGTTTTGACAAACTATAATAGGTATAGTTTACGATAGATTTCAAAATGCATACATTTCAGAAGGGTACATTTATACAAAAGGGAAACTTTCATTATGTTAAGTGTAAATTCGTTAATAACTTTGTGAGACATTCACTTCGCATAAATCATAAGTCCTGTATTGTAACCAGAGTCTCCTGGAGGGAGAGCGTGATAGTTGTATATAGATCTATATTGGGCTTGACAAACCCACACCAGAGCTGCTTGCAACAGCTAGACTGGCAGGTCTGTGGTGACAAGTGTCATTTCAGTTCTACGACGCCCGAAGAACGTCGTTTTCAGGCCACCTAGGTCATAGTATGGTTATAATAGCTCACAGAAAGTATTAACAAACTTAAGAATTTACGAGAATTTCACTAATATCATACGCATTTGTATTGAAATAAACTCACGTTATTTTCTGTAAATAAGGAAGATTACTCATACGTTTCAGTCTTTGGATACAAGACTACAGTATTCATTTTAAGGAAAATATCGGATTTTTTTCTGGAATAACTATACAATTACATGACAATATTTTTCATAATTATATACAAAAACTTATGAACTCACCAACCATTGTGTTGACACTTTTTCAAACTACTTGTATTCTCAGGAAATCGCTAAACAGGTAACAAAGTACTTTTGAGGATGGGACGTTGAGGCGTCAAACTTATCATATTTTGTCAACATATTCTAATTGATTTTGAAACATGTAATTCATACAATGACGTAAATCTTTCAATTATATATATGTTGGATGTGTTTACTTTCATCACTATTGTCATTGTTGTTATGATACTACACATGAAGTCCTCCACCCCCGGACGTTTCCGCCATCCTTGGTTTGGGGGTGTGACAGATTGGTATCAGAGCACGGTTTATAGTGAATTAGGTATATCAAACAACATAGGATATACAAACTATAAACACATTTGGGACTAATAGTCTCTTATTTTGAAACAACCTAACGGGTTATACTTTTAGAAAATGAATGGATTCTTGTTTAAAAGTATACTTACATGCATTGCATACTCGCGTAGTGTCATAACTAGAAGAACATAAACTAAAAAGAAGAAGAGTTGAACGCTACGAGTATGCCTTGGTATGAGTAATCAGTTTTGGGAAGGATATAGCCTGATCAACTATATTAGTCCGGGAAGTGACTTACTCATATCGGGGGATAGTCGTAGGAGGGCAACAAATCTAATAACATAACTTCACCCTACAAAGAATGCTATATGAACCAAATCTAAACATTTAAAATACTATAGGAGTATTTGTATGTTGCTGTATCGCGATATTATTATTATTATTATTATTATTATTATTATTATTATTATTATTATTATTATTATTATTATTATTATTATTATTAACCGCTATCTGCTTCTTACACCCCTATTCTCGCGCAGACGACATGGCAGGATTCCATTTACCAGGAGACCCATACTTTCCCAACCAGGGAAATGCCGGCTGGATTGAGGAAGAGCCCGAAGAGCTGATTGAAGAGGATCCCGAAGAAGAACCCGAAGAAGAAGAAGAGGAGGTAGACGAAGAAGAAGAAGAGGAGGAAGACGACGAGGTGGACATGGATGAGGACGAAAGTGAAGAAGAGCCAGAGGAGGAAGTATTCAACCCTCCTTATATCGCGAGGGTACCTGCAAACCGCTGTGGGCACAACGGGCCTGAGCCCCGTTGGGCAACTATGATCGAGAGGTGGAGCCGGCAACAACGCCAGAGGTCACCCTATGGCGACCAACGAGGTTACTATGACCTCAGTCACGGGGGACCGGCTGACAGAGCTCTCCCCGTTATGACCCAACACATCACGAACTTGGGGAATCAGAGTAGGGAAATGGCAAACCAGGTTCGAAATCTCAGCGCTATTACGGCAGCCACCGATGCACGCACCCGGGATTTGGAGAGGGACTTCTATCCAGTGGACCAACTCATCGAGGACCTTACCGCTGCTCGAGCGGAGGTAAGGGAGTACCAGGAGAGGCACGCAGCCCTCGAGGAGAGAGTGATCGCGGCCGAAAGCCGGATTGCGGAGCTTCAGGGAGCCTCGGCCTCATCCCAGGGCCACCATGGACCAGATGCTACCCGCCACGAGTAGTGTTCGCGCTACTTATATTTGTTATAAATCTAGGATTTCGAGTATGCGTTGGTGCTACTCCTTATTGCGAATAGGTTGACCTCGCGACTAAGTGATCACACTAGTCAAAGGGGCTTTTGTACTGCCAAAACTTTATCTTTTATTATGATGTAATGTAGACCCTTATGAGGCCAAATGTCTCAAAACAATATGTACTAACAAATTATCAATGAATGTGGCATGTATTTTACTTCCTTAGATGCTGACACAAACCAAACATATGACTCTACTCGGGTCAACACTATTAAATTCATAAGTTTAAATGCATAAACTTTTCGATGAATTACCTTCTAAATTAGTAAACTCGGATAAAATACAATTGAGATGAAACAAATAACACTCGACTCGTTATCACCATTGAAGTCTTACCGACAAGTCTTTTCTTTTATTTTTGTGTCAGAACCATGCCACCAAGGAAAAGACCAAGACCTTCCGGTAGCACAGCACCACCTCCTCTGCCGCCGCCACCACAATTTGATCCAGCAATGTTCCAGGCTGCAGTGACGGCAGCTGTGGCAGCAGCTATGTCACAAATCGGCCCTAACGGTAATGGTGGATCCGGATCCGGTGCTACACCCTCTAATCAGGGTGACAGTTCGGGGCGCACAAAGGAATGCACTTATAAGGACTTCACGAATGGCAAACCTGATCTTTTCGACGGAAGCGCGGGCGTCATAGCGCTGATGCAATGGTTCGAAAGGACCGAAGCAGTCTTCGAAATCTGTGCTTGTCCCGAAGCGAGCAAAGTCAAGTATGCGGCATTCACTTTCACAAGAAAAGCTCTTACTTGGTGGAATGGCCGAGTTAAGTCACTTACTCCTGCAGTGGCTAACTCCATAGGCTGGGAAAACTTAAAAGCGTTGATGTTAAAGGAGTATTGCCCGAGGGGAGAAATACAAAAACTCGAAGAAGAACTCTGGAATCTCAAGATGTCGGGGACGGATCTCGAAGCTTATACTGCCCGATTCAATGACCTAGCACTCCTCTGTCCTGCAATGGTCACTCCGGAGGAGAAAAAGGTAGAACGATACCTTTGGGGGCTATCATCCCAGATTCATGATAGTGTTTTGGTCTCGAAACCTACTACCTTTGAAAGTGCCAAGGAATTGGCACAGCAACTTATCGATCATAGGGCCAGCCGTGGTATCATGGTCGCCACCACTGACCAAACAAAAGGAGGGAACAACAAGAGAAAGTTCTGGTACAGTAAAAAGAAACAACCGGCGCAGGACCCCACAAAGAAGCAACAGATTGTTGTTGTTCGTGCAGCCACTACTGCTACCGCTCCAGCGCCACCAAAGCCATACGCTGGAAATCTCCCCAAGTGCAACAAGTGCAACTACCACCACAAGGGTGCTTGTCGGGAAATGCACTGCAAAAACTGCGACAAGAAAGGGCATACCGCTCGTTTCTGTAAAGCGCCAGCACGACCGAACAACCAAGTTGCCAATACGGGGGCAAGCCAAACCTGCTATAAATGTGGTGAAGCAGGACACTTCAGGAGAAACTGCCCCAAGGCACAAGCTCCTAATGTTGGTGGTGTAGGGAGAGTCCTGACGATGGGACACGGAGAAGCAGTCAAGGACCCCTCGGTGGTTTCTGGTACGTTTCTCCTCAATAACACATATGCATGCGTACTATTTGATAGTGGAGCAGAGAGGAGTTTTGTGAGCCATGAATTCAAACAATTACTAAAACAAACCCCTCATTCATTAAAAGATACATACGTAGTAGAAATGGCTAATGGGAAAGAAGAGCACACTAATGATATATACTCAGGGTGTACCCTCACTCTAGACAACCATTCGTTTAAAGTAGACCTGATGCCGATCACAATAAAATGCTTTGACATAATCATCGGTATGGATTGGTTAATTTCCCGTCGTGCCGACATTCTATGTTACGAAAGGGCCGTTCGCCTTAATCTGCCGAACGGTGAAACCCTTTTCATCTATGGCGACAAACCTAATTCAAATTTGCAAATCATCTCTTGCGTCAAGGCCCAAAAGTATCTCCGAAAGGAATACCACGCATTTCTAGCCCACGTAGTAGATACAAAACAAGAGGTGAGGGATATCAATGACATTCCCGAAGTGTGCAACTACCCCGATGTATTCCCCGAAGATCTTCCAGGTGTACCCCTCGCACCACAAGTCGAATTCCGGATCGACTTAATCCCAGGAGCTACCCCCGTCGCCAAGGCTCCATACCGCTTAGCACCGGCAGAAATGCAAGAACTTTCCAGCCAGTTAAATGAACTGTTGAGCAAAGGATTCATCAGGCCAAGCTTCTCACCCTGGGGAGCATCGGTCCTGTTTGTAAAGAAGAAGGACGGATCTTTTCGCATGTGCATAAACTACCGGGAGCTAAACAAACTCACTATCAAGAACCGATATCCCCTACCCCGAATCGATGACCTCTTCAACCAACTCCAAGGAGCAAGCTACTTTTCAAAAATCGACCTGAGGTCGGGTTATCCTCAACTACGGGTTCAAGAAGAGGATATTCCCAAGACTGCGTTCAGAACTCGCTACGGGCACTATGAGTTTGTGGTAATGCCCTTCGGATTAACGAACGCACCGGCAGTATTTATGGACCTGATGAATCGAGTGTGTCGACCCTACTTAGACAAATTCGTGATTGTATTCATCGACGATATTTTAATCTACTCCCGAAGCAAGGAAGAGCACCGTCAACATCTCCGGCTAATCTTGGAAACACTGAGGGCTGAGAAGCTTTACGCCAAATTCTCTAAGTGCGAATTCTGGATCAGGGAAGTGAATTTTCTTGGCCATGTGGTTAGCGATAAGGGGATACACGTGGATCCCTCTAAAATCAAAGCTATCAAAAACTGGTCAGCACCTACAACGCCGACGGAAATTCGACAATTTTTAGGGCTCGTCGGCTACTACCGAAGATTCATACAAAACTTCTCCAAGATCGCCAAACCACTCACCACCTTGACTCAAAAAGGTGTGGTATTTAAGTGGGGAGATAAAAAAGAAGCCGCTTTCCAGACATTAAAACAAGCCCTATGCAGCGCACCAGTTTTGTCTCTTCCAGAAGGAACCGATGACCTCGTGGTATATTGTGATGCCTCAAAACAAGGCCTCAGATGCGTGCTCATGCAGAGAGGGAAGGTCATCGCTTACGCATCAAGGCAACTTAAAACACACGAAGTTAATTACACTACCCATGACCTTGAACTGGGAGCGGTAGTATTCTCCTTAAAGATCTGGAGGCACTACCTCTACGGCACAAAATGCACCATCTTCACCAATCACAAAAGTCTTCAGCATATCCTCAATCAAAAAGAGCTCAACATGCGGCAACGAAGATGGGTTGAACTGCTAAACGACTATGAGTGCGAAATTCGCTACCACCCGGGCAAGGCCAATGTAGTGGCTGATGCCCTAAGCAGGAAGGAATACTCGGGCCGCCGAGTAAGATCCTTAACCATGACCATCCATTCCCACCTGACCACGCAAATCAGGGAAGCCCAACTAGAAGCCTTGAAACCAGAGAATGTGGCAGGTGAGGCATTAAGGGGAATGGATAAGAACTTAGAAGTCAAGGATGACGGAACTCGTTATCTCAGTAACCGAATCTGGACACCGAATTTCGGTGGGATCTGAGACGTGGTCATGAATGAAGCACACAAGACTCGATACTCCATCCATCCAGGGTCAGACAAGATCTATCTAGACCTCAAAAAGTTATACTGGTGGCCGAATATGAAAGCCGAGATTGCTACTTATGTGGGCAAGTGTCTGACTTGCGCCAAGGTCAAGGTGGAATACCAGAAACCCTCGGGATTACTACAACAGCCTGATATACCGGAATGGAAGTGGGAACGGATAACCATGGACTTCATAACCAAGCTGCCTAAGACTTCGGGCGGGTTTGACACTATATGGGTAATCGTAGACAGATTGACCAAGTCTGCGCACTTCCTGCCAATAAAGGAGACTGACAAGATGGAGAAGTTAACTAGGATATACATCAAGGAGATCGTGCGACTGCATGGTGTACCAATATCTATTATCTCCGACCTAGATAGTAGATTCACTTCGCAATTTTGGCAGTCCCTACAGAAATCCTTGGGAACTAGGCTAGACATGAGTACGGCCTACCATCCACAAACCGACGGGCAAAGCGAGCGCACTATACAAACATTAGAAGACATGTTGAGAGCCTGTGTGATAGACTTTGGTAAGGCATGGGATACCCATTTACCGCTAATTGAATTCTCCTACAATAACAGCTATCACACCAGTATTAAAGTCGCTCCGTTCGAAGCTCTCTATGGTCGCAAGTGCAGATCACCCCTGTGTTGGGCCGAAGTGGGGGATACTCAGCTAGCTAGGGGGCAAGTCCCTAATAGCACCCTTACTGGTCCTGAAATCATAAGGGAGACCACAGAAAAGATTGTTCAAATTCGAGAAAGAATGAAGGCGTCTTGTGATCGACAAAAGAGTTACGCAGACAAGCGACGCAAACCCTTAGAAGTCCAGGTCGGAGATCGAGTATTACTAAAATTCTCCCCTTGGAAAGGAATGATACGTTTCGGTAAACGTGGGAAACTAAACCCGAGGTACATAGGACCGTTCGAAATCCTTGCCAGGATTGGTCCTGTGGCGTACAAACTCCGATTACCTCATGAACTTAATAACATACACCCCACATTTCACGTATCCAACTTAAAGAAGTGTCTGTCTGACGAGACACTTGTAATACCTCTTGACGAGATCGAAGTTAACGAAAATCTCCACTTCGTAGAGGAGCCAGTGGAGATTATGGATCGGGAGGTCAAAAGAACGAAACAAAGTCGTATTCCCATCGTGAAGGTCCGATGGAACGCTAAATGAAGTTCACCTGGGAACGCGAAGACCAAATGAGACAAAGATACCCGCATCTTTTCCCAAACTCTTGAAGTTCTGGCCAAAGCATAAATTTCGGGACGAAATTCCCTCTAACGGGGGGATGATGTGACAATAGTCAAATTCGGGTCAAGTCTGAGCCGAACAAAGTCAACAAGTTAAACCGGTCAACTCAATTAAACCTTCTATATTAGGGTTTGTATTATGTAATTATGTATAACTCACTATTTTAATGAGAAAACATCACTTGGAAAAAAAATTGTGTGTTTAAATTTTTCCTAACCTTAGTGCTAAACAAGGAACTAGAAACAATAAAACAATGTTGCATACTCATCGGGAGTGTGTAAGATCCTAAAACATGGCTTATCGGGGTTCACGAACCTTGCATTGAGGATCCAAACACTCACTATTGTCACACATGAAGCCACTCTCAGTCGTTTTCACTCTATCTCTCTTTATGTCAAATCTCTCCCAAATCTCTCTAGGAATGTCGAATCTCTCCCAAATATCTCTTTGTATGTGAAATCTCTCCAAGTATGTCAAATCTCTCCCAAATCTCTCTAAGAATGTCAAATCTCTCCCAAATATCTCTTTGTATGTGAAATCTCTCCAAGTATGTCAAATCTCTCCCAAATCTCTCTAAGAATGTCAAATCTCTCCCAAATATCTCTTTGTATGTGAAATCACTCCAAGTATGTCAAATCTCTCCCAAATTTCTCTAAGAATGTGAAATCTCTCCCAAATATCTCTTTGTATGTGAAATCTCTCCCAAATCTCTCTCTGAATGAGAAATCTCTCCAAGAATGTCAAATCTCTGCCAAATCTCTCTAAGAATGTGAAATCTCTCCCAAATATCTCTTTGTATGTGAAATCTCTCCAAGTATGTCAAATCTCTCCCAAATCTCTCTCAGTATGTGGAATCTCTCTCGAAATCTCTCCCAACTCTTTATAATCACTCGGGGCATCCCGACCCTCGAATTTGGCGAAAACAGCCCAAAAACGGAAGTCTACGCGAAAAACGGACCTAAGGAACCGAAACACCGAAACCCCTCTTAGGAACTGAAACCCCTCTTAGGAACCGAAACCGAACCCCTCTTAGGAACCGAAACCCCTCTTAGGAACCGAACCCTTCTGAGCCGAAGGCTGCTCAACCGAACCCGAACGTTCGGCACCTTTAGGTTTTGACCTCTTCTCTTCTAATGGCTACCGAACCTTCTCTTCTGAGGACCGAGGACCGAACCTTCCCTTCTGACCTTCGCTTCTGACCCTCGCTTCTAACCTTCGGACCGAGCCCATCGCCCTCGTTCCTTCTTCTGGCTCAGCCTCTCGCTTCCGAATCAGCACCATCCTGACTGAACCTCGGCCTAGGACCGAGAGGCCTCGTTGGGAAGCCTTTTTCTCCCGGTTTTCGATTAAATTCGCGTTTTAAGCCCGTTTTTAATTGTTTTAACACGGGATTTTCACCCAAAACTTTATTTTAACATATAACACCCCTAAATTAATGATTTAATCACATTTTAAGGATAAAACCTTATCCAAAAGAGAGTAGGTAAAGTACAAAGGTAGAGTGTTGACTTTACCTTATTTTATGACACAAGCAACCCCATACCCACTCCATGATTAACCCACACTCCTCCCCACCATACCTTGTCACTTCCTTGTACTTTTTACCCCTCTCACAAGCCATCCCCACGTTTTTAGGGCTGGTCACTCAACCTCTCTCCTCATTTTCTTTCGATCACTCTCATTCCACCAAAGATCCAACTCCAACTTTTCTCTCCAACTTTTCTCTCTAATTCAAGATCCCAAGGCTGATCATCAAGTGTTCTTCCACTCTTGGTAAGTGTAATTCATCCTCCTTGTGATTTTTACACTTCATTCTACTCAAATCATTGATAGCTTATACAAACTCCATAACTATGATGCTAGATTCTCAAAAATCTTCAAGGCATCTCCAAGTGTTCTTGAGTTAAACACCTCCATTCTTCAACAATCATCTACTGAAAACTCTTAAGGTGAGTTCATACCCCTACATTTTTATGTTTTCTCAAGTTTTTAGGGGGGGGGGGGGGGGGGGGAATACAAGTAAAACAACAAGAACAAAACTAAATTTTTCTAACAGCCTACATCAGAAAAGTTGGACCCCATTCACGGACTGTTTTGGACAACTTAAACATTTTAGTTTTCAAAACTGTTTTAGATGCAAGTATTTCCCCTTCTTAGCTTTAAAATGACTACATGTACATCTCCATACAATTTTTCTACAATTTATGGTGATGTTTACAAAACTGCCTATCATCTCAAACATCAATCCGGACCAGTCTGTGATTATGGACTTGGTTACACAAGTTAGAGGTCCCTAAAAATTATGGGAAAATTTATGAACCAACTAGGCTCATTTTCCAAACTCCCAGAAGTTACAGAACTTGATTTGGACATTTTATGATTTTTCTACAAATTTTCTAATAACAGTTACAGAAAATGTTATAATCAGAAAAGCACTAGCAATTTCATTTCACCTTGTAACATGTTGAGCAAGGTGTATATTATTATGTGTTTATGTGTTATTCCAATATATGACATTCTTGTGTTAGTATCTAGACATAAACCAGTTAACAAATGGATTTTTACTAGATAAAGCATAGATTAAACAAAGCATTATTATTGAAGTATACCCATTACACACAAACATTTTATTAAACTATGTTAAGTATAATTTACGTACTTTGCTGTTACTACCCTTGTTTTGACAAACTATAATAGGTATAATTTACGATAGATTTCAAAATGCATACATTTCAGAAGGGTACATTTATACAAAAGGGAAACTTTCATTATGTTAAGTGTAAATTCGTTAATAACTTTGTGAGACATTCACTTCGCATAAATCATAAGTCCTGTATTGTAACCAGAGTCTCCTGGAGGGAGAGCGTGATAGTTGTATATAGATCTATATTGGGCTTGACAAACCCACACCAGAGCTGCTTGCAACAGCTAGACCGGCAGGTCTGTGGTGACAAGTGTCATTTCAGTTCTACGACGCCCGAAGAACGTCGTTTTCAGGCCACCTAGGTCATAGTATGATTATAATAGCTCACGGAAAGTATTAACAAACTTAAGAATTTACGAGAATTTCACTAATATCATAAGCGTTTGTAATGAAATAAACTCATGTTATTTTTTGTAAATAAGGAAGATTACTCATTCGTTTCAGTCTTTGGATACAAGGCTACAGTATTCATTTTAAGGAAAATATCGGATTTTTTTCTGGAATAACTATACAATTACATGACAAGCTTTTTCATAATTATATACAAAAACTTATGAACTCACCAACCATTGTGTTGACACTTTTTCAAACTACTTGTATTCTCAGGAAATCGCTAAACAGGTAACAAAGTACTTTTGAGGATGGGACGTTGAGGCGTCAAACTTATCATATTTTGTCAACATATTGTAATTGATTTTGAAACATGTAATTCATACAATGACGTAAATATTTAAATTATATATATGTTGGTTGTGTTTACTTTCATCACTATTGCCATTGTTGTTATGATACTACACATGAAGTCCTCCACTCCCGTACGTTTCCGCCATCCTTGGTTTGGGGGTGTGACACTCTAATTCAAGAATTTCAAGGCATACTCCAAGACTCTTCTCCTACAATTAGCAAGTATCATCATCTTTCTTATGATTATTACACATCCTCCTACTCAAAATCAAAGATTCCTTACACAAACATCATCACATTCTTGTTAGATCTTCGAATCTTCAAGTGATTCTTCAAGTGTTCTTGGGTTGAACACTTCTCTTCTTCAACACTTACCTACTGAAATCACTCAAGGTGAGTTCATACCCCTACATTTTTATGTTTTCTTAAGTTTTTAGGGGGGGGGGGGGGAATACAAGTTAAAACACCAAGAACATAACTAAATTTTTCTAACAGCTTTCATCAAAAAAGTTGGACTCCATTCATGGACTGTTTTGGACAACTTAAACATTTTTGTTTGAAAAACTGTTTTAGTTGTAAGTAGTTCCAGTTCTTAGCTTTAAAATGACTACTTGAACATCTCCATATGATTTTTCTACAATTTATGGTGATTTTTACAAAACTGCCTATCATTTCAAACACCAATCCGGACCAGTCTGTGATTATGGACTTTTTCACCCAAGTTGGAGGTCATTAAAAATTATGGGAAAATTATGAGTGAACTAGACACATTTTGGGAACTCTCAGAATTTACGGATTTAGTTTTCAACTTCGTATGATTTTTCTATGACTTTTCAAAAACAGTGTAGAAAGGTTGAAAATTTGTTAACAGCTTGTAACTTTCATAACACTTTGTATTATGTTGAGCAAAGTGTATAACGATAAGTTCTAAATATTGAATGTGTTTCCTTGTTAGTTTATCATCATAAACTGAAATATAGTCATTCATGATAAGATTATTCATTCATTTAGAATACGTAAATTAAGCTATAATGAGCATAGTTTATGGATTCATAGTATTAAAGCATTCATAAAAGAATTCTTATACATTACAAACGTTTTGGATAAACTATAATAGGTGTAGTTTATGTATCATTTACTTCTCAAACTTATTTACCAAAGGTTTTTAGTTTAGTTCACGTAAATCTGTTAATGAATAAATTTGTGAGTCATTCCCTTCGGGTTACTTCCAAAGTAACAAAGTCGAAAAGTCCTGTAAATTGTAACCAGAGTCTCTTGTAGGGAGAACGTGATAGTTGTGTATAGATCTATATTGGGTTTGACAAACCCACACCAGAGCTGCTTGCAACAGCTAGACCGGCAGGTCTGTGGTGACAAGTGTCATTTAACGGCGACGCCTGAAGAACGTCGCATTACGAGGCCGTCTATGTCAAGTATGGTTATAATAACTCACAGAAAGTATTAACAAACTTAAGAATTTACGAGAATTTCACTAATATCATACGCGTTTATATTGAAATAAACTCACGTTATTTCTGTAAATAAGGAAGATTACTCATATGTTTCAGTCTTTGGATACAAGACTACAGTATTCATTTTAAGGAAAATATCGGATTTTTCAGGAATAACTATACAATTACGAGACAAGCTTTTTTTTTTCATAATTATATACAAAAACTTATGAACTCACCAACCATTGTGTTGACACTTTTTCAAACTACTTGTATTCTCAGGAAATCGCTAAACAGGTAACAAAGTACTTTTGAGGATGGGGCGTTGAGGCGTCAAACTTATCATATTTTGACAACATATTGTAATTGATTTTGAAACATGTAATTCATACAATGATGTAACTCTTTCAATTATATATATGTTGGTTGTGTTTACTTTCATCACTATTGCCATTGTTGTTATGATACTACACATGAAGTCCTCCACCCTCGGACGTTTACGCCATCCTTGGTTTGGGGGTGTGACAGATTGGTATCAGAGCACGGTTTATAGTGAATTAAGTATATCAAACAACATAGGATATACAAACTATAAACACATTTGGGACTAAGAGTCTCTGATTTTAAAACATTCTAACCGGTTATACTTTTAGAAAACAAATAGTTCTTGTTTAAAAGTATACCTACATGCATTGTATACTCGCGTAGTGTCATAACTAGAAGAACATAAACTAAAAGAAGAGGAGTTGAACGCTACGAGTATGCCTTGGTATGAGTAATCAATTTTGGGAAGGATATAGCCTGATCAACTATATTAATCCGGGAAGTGACTTACTCATATCGGGGGATAGTCGTAGGAGGGCAACAAATCTAATAACCTAACTTCACCCTACAAAGAACGCTATAAGAACCAAATCTAAACATTTAAAATACTATAGGAGTATTTGTATGTTGCTATATCGCAATATTATTAATATCTACCGCTATCTGCTTCTTACCCCTCTATTCTCGCGCAGACGACATGGCAGGATTTCACCAACCAAGAGACCCATACTTTCCCAACCAGGGAAATGCCGGCTGGATTGAGGAAGAGCCCGAAGAGCTGATTGAAGAGGATCCCGAAGAGGATCCCAAAGAAGAAGAAGAGGAGGTAGACGAAGAAGAAGAAGAAGAGGAAGACGACGAGGTGGACATGGATGAGGATGAAGGTGAAGAAGAGCCAGAGGAGGAAGTCCTCAACCCTCCTTACATCGCGAGGGTACCTGCAAACCGCTGGGGGCACAACGGGCCAGAGCCCCGTTGGGCAACCATGATCGAGAGGTGGAGCCGGCAACAACGCCAGAGGTCACCCTATGGCGACCAACGAGGTTACTATGACCTCAGTCACGGGGGACCGGCTGACAGAGCTCTCCCCGTTATGACCCAGCACATCACGAACTTGGGCAACCAGAGTAGGGAAATGGCAGACCAGGTTCGAAATCTCAGCGCTATTACGGCAGCCACCGATGCACGCACCCGGGATTTGGAGAGGGACTTCTATCCATTCGACCAAATCATCGAGGACCTTACCGCTGCTCGAGCGGAGGTAAGGGAGTACCAGGAGAGGCACGTAGCTCTCGAGGAGAGAGTGATCGCGGCCGAACGCCGGATTGCGGAACTTCAGGGGCCCTCGACCTCATCCCAGGGCCACCATGGACCAGATGCTACCCGCCACGAGTAGTGTTCGCGCTACTTATATTTTGTTATAAATCTAGGATTTCGAGTATGCGTTGGTGCTACTCTTTATTGCGAATAGGTTGACCTCGCGACTAAGTGATCACACTAGTCAAAGGGGCTTTTGTACTGCCAAAACTTTATCTTTTATTATGATGTAATGTAGACCCTTATGAGGCCAAATTTCTCAAAACAATATGTACTAACAAATTATCAATGAATGTGGCATGTATTTTACTTCCTTAGATGCTGACACGAACCAAACACATGACTCTGCTCGGGTCAACACTATTTAATTCATAAGCTTAATTGCGTAAACTTTTCGATGAATTACCTTCTAAATTAGTAAACTCGGATAAAATACAATTGAGATGAAACAAGTAACACTCGACTCGTTATCACCATTGAAGTCTTACCGACAAGTCTTTTCTTTTATTTTTTTTTGTGTCAGAACCATGCCACCAAGGAAAAGACCAAGACCTTCTGGAAACTCAGCACCACCCCCTCCGCCACCACCTCCGGAGTTTGATCCTGTGATGTTTCAAGCTGCAGTAACAGCAGCCGTGGCGGCAGCAATGTCGCAAATGGGTACAAATGGTTCCGGCGGTTCCGGATCCGAGAATACTAACTCGAATCGGGGGGACAGCACGGGGCGCACTAAGGAGTGTTCTTACAAAGACTTCACGAATGGCAAACCCGATCTTTTCAACGGAAGCGGGGGCGTCATAGCGCTGATGCAATGGTTCGAAAGGACCGAAGCAGTCTTCGAAATCTGTGCTTGTCCCGAAGCGAGCAAAGTCAAGTATGCGACATTCACTTTCACAAGAAAAGCTCTTACTTGGTGGAATGGCCGAGTTAAGTCACTTACTCCTGCAGTGGCTAACTCCATAGGCTGGGAAAACTTAAAAGCGTTGATGTTAAAGGAGTATTGCCCGAGGGGAGAAATACAAAAACTCGAAGAAGAACTCTGGAATCTCAAGATGTCGGGGACGGATCTCGAAGCTTATACTGCCCGATTCAATGACCTAGCACTCCTCTGTCCAGCAATGGTCACCCCGGAGGAGAAAAAGGTAGAACGATACCTTTGGGGGCTATCATCCCAGATTCATGATAGTGTTCTGGCCTCGAAACCTACTACCTTTGAGAGTGCCAAGGAATTGGCACAACAACTTATCGATTATAGGGCCAGCCGTGGCACCATGGTCGCCACCACCGACCAAACGAAAGGAGGGAACAACAAGAGGAAATTCTGGAACAGTAAAAAGAAACAACCAGCACAGGACCCCACAAAGAAGCAACAGACTGTTGTTGTCCGTGCAGCCACTACTGCTACCTCTCCAGCGCCACCAAAGCAATACGCAGGAACTCTTCCCAAGTGCAACTTCCACCATACCGCTGCTTGTCGGGAATTGCACTGCAGTAATTGCAACCGGAAGGGGCACACTGCTCGATTTTGTAAAGTGCCAGCCCAATCCGCCCCTCAAGTCGCCCCAGCCGCCAACACCGGAGCAAGTAAAACCTATTACGGATGTGGAGAGGTAGGGCACTTCAAAAGAAACTGCCCAAAAGCACGAAACACCAATGCTGGAGGTGTAGGGAGAGTCCTGACGATGGGACACGGAGAAGCAGTCAAGGATCCCTCGGTGGTTTCTGGTACGTTTCTCCTCAATAACACATATGCATGCGTACTATTTGATAGTGGAGCAGAGAGGAGTTTTGTGAGCCATGAATTCAAACAATTACTAAAACAAACCCCTCATTCATTAAAAGATACATACGTAGTAGAAATGGCTAATGGGAAAGAAGAGCACACTAATGATATATACTCAGGGTGTACCCTCACTCTAAACAACCATTCGTTTAAAGTAGACCTGATGTCGGTCACAATAAAATGCTTTGACATAATCATCGGTATGGATTGGTTAAGTTCCCATCGTGCCGACATTCTATGTTACGAAAGGGCCGTTCGCCTTAATCTGCCAAATGGCGAAACCCTCTTCATCTATGGCGACAAACCCAGTTCAAATTTGCAAGTCATCTCTTGCGTCAAGGCCCAAAAGTATCTCCGAAAGGAATACCACGCATTTCTAGCCCACGTAGTAGATACAAAACAAGAGGTGAAGGACATCAACGACATTCCCGAGGTGTGCAACTATCTCGATGTATTCCCCGAAGATCTTCCAAGTGTACCCCTTGCACGACAAGTCGAGTTCCGGATCGACTTAATCCCAGGAGCTACCCCCGTCGCCAAGGCTCCATACCGCTTAGCACCGGCAGAAATGCAAGAACTTTCCAGCCAGTTAAATGAACTGTTGAGCAAAGGATTCATCAGGCCAAGCTTCTCACCCTGGGGAGCACCGGTCCTGTTTGTAAAGAAGAAGGACGGATCTTTTCGCATGTGCATAGACTACCGGGAGCTAAACAAACTCACTATCAAGAACCGATATCCCCTACCCCGAATCGACGACCTTTTCGACCAACTCCAAGGAGCAAGCTACTTTTCAAAAATCAACCTGAGGTCGGGTTATCATCAACTACGAGTTCAAGAAGAGGATATTCCCAAGACTGCGTTCAGAACTCGCTACGGGCACTATGAGTTTGTGGTAATGCCCTTCGGATTAACGAACGCACCGACAGTATTTATGGACCTGATGAATCGAGTGTGTCGACCCTACTTAGACAAATTCGTGATTGTATTCATCGACGATATTTTAATCTACTCCCGAAGCGAGGAAGAGCATCGTCAACATCTCCGGCTAATCTTGGAAACACTGAGGGCTGAGAAGCTTTACGCCAAATTCTCTAAATGCGAATTCTAGATTAGAGAAGTGAATTTTCTTGGCCATGTGGTTAGCGAGAAGGGGATACACGTGGATCCCGCAAAAATCAAAGCTATCAAAAACTGGTCAGCACCTACAACGCCGACAGAAATTCGACAATTTTTAGGGCTCGCCGGCTACTACCGAAGATTCATACAAAACTTCTCCAAGATCGCCAAACCACTCACCACCCTGACTCAAAAAGGTGTGGTATTTAAGTGGGGAGATAAAGAAGAAGCCGCTTTCCAGACATTAAAACAAGCCCTATGCAGCGCACCAGTTTTGTCTCTTCCAGAAGGAACTGATGACTTCGTAGTATATTGTGATGCTTCAAATCAAGGCCTCGGATGCGTGCTCATGCAGAGAGGGAAAGTCATCGCCTATGCGTCAAGGCAACTTAAAACACACGAAGTTAATTACACTACCCATTACCTTGAACTGGGGGCAGTAGTGTTCGCCTTAAAGATCTGGAGACACTACCTCTACGACACAAAATGCACCATCTTCACCGATCACAAAAGTCTTCAGCATATCCTCAATCAAAAAGAGCTCAACATGCGGCAACGGAGATGGGTTGAACTGCTAAACGACTATGAGTGCGAAATTCGCTACCACCCGGGTAAGGCCAATGTAGTGGCTGATGCCCTAAGCAGGAAGGAATACTCGGGCCGCCGAGTAAGATCCTTAACCATGACCATCCATTCCCACCTGACCATGCAAATCAGGGAAGCCCAACTAGAAGCCTTGAAACCAAAGAATGTGGCAGGTGAGGCATTAAGGGGAATGGATAAGAACTTAGAAGTCAAGGATGATGGAACTCGTTATCTCAGTAACCGAATCTGGACACCAAAGTTCGGTGGGATCCGAGACGTGGTCATGAATGAAGCACACAAGACTCGATACTCCATCCATCCAGGGTCAGACAAGATGTATCTAGACCTCAAAAATTTATACTGGTGTCCGAATATGAAAGCCGAGATTGCTACTTATGTGGGCAAGTGTCTGACTTGCGCCAAGGTCAAGGTGGAATACCAGAAACCCTCAGGACTACTACAACAGCCTGATATACCGGAATGGAAGTGGGAACGGATAACCATGGACTTCATAACCAAGTTGCCTAAGACTTCAGGCGGGTTTGACACTATATGGGTAATCGTAGACAGATTGACCAAGTCTGCGCACTTCCTGCCAATAAAGGAAACCGACAAGATGGAGAAGTTAACCAGGATATACATCAAGGAGATTGTGCGACTGCATGGTGTACCAATATCTATTATCTCAGACCGAGATAGTAGGTTCACTTCGCGATTTTGGCAGTCCCTGCAGAAATCCTTGGGAACTAGGCTAGACATGAGTACGGCCTACCATCCACAAACCGACAGGCAAAGCGAGCGCACTATATAAACATTAGAAGACATGTTGAGAGCCTGTGTGATAGACTTTGGTAAAGCATGGGATACCCATTTGCCGCTGATTGAATTCTCCTACAATAACAGCTATCACACTAGCATTAAGGTTGCTCCATTCGAGGCTCTTTACGGTCGCAAGTGCAGATCACCCCTATGTTGGGCTGAAGTGGGGGATACTCAGATAGCTAGGGGCAAGTCCCTAATAGCACCCTCACTGGTCCTGAAATCATAAGGGAGACCACAGAAAAGATTGTTCAAATCCGAGAAAGGCTGAAGGCCTCCCGAGATCGGCAAAAGAGTTACACGGATAAGCGACGCAAACCTTTGGAATTCCAGGTTGGTGATCGAGTGCTACTAAAAGTTTCCCCTTGGAAAGGAATGATACGTTTCGGTAAACGTGGGAAACTAAACCCGAGGTACATTGGACCGTTCGAAATCCTCGCCAGGATTGGTCCTGTGGCGTACAAACTCCGATTACCTCAAGAACTTAATAACATACACCCCACATTTCACGTATCCAACTTAAAGAAGTGTCTGTCTGACGAGACACTTGTAATACCTCTTGACGAGATCGAAGTTAACAAAAATCTCCACTTCATAGAGGAGCCAGTTGAGATTATGGATCGGGAGGTCAAAAGAACGAAACAAAGTCGTATTCCCATCGTAAAGGTTCGATGGAACGCTAAACGAGGACCTGAGTTCACCTGGGAGCGCGAAGACCAAATGAAACAAAAGTACCCGCATCTTTTCCTAAACTCTTAAAGTCCTGGCCAAAGCGTAAATTTCGGGACGAAATTCCCTCTAACGGGGGGATGATGTGACAATAGTCAAATTCGGGTCAAGTCTAAGCCGGACAAGGTCAACGAGTCAAACCGGTCAACTCAATTAAACCTTGTATAATAGGGTTTGTATTATGTAATTTCTGTATAACTTACTATCTTAATGAGAAAACATCACTTGGAAAGTTCGTGTGTTTAAATTTCTTTAACCTTAGTGCTAAACAATGAATAAGAACAATAAAACAATGTTGCATACTCATAGGGAGTGTGTAAGATCCTAAAACATGGCATAACAGGGTTTACGGACCTTGCATTGCGAAGCCGGACACTCACATTCGTCACACACGAAACCACTCTCAATCGTTTTCACTCTATCTCTTCTTATCGAGAATCTCTCCCAAATCTCTCTAAGTATGTGAAATCTCTCCCAAATATCTCTCTGTATGTGAAATCTCTCCAAGAATGTCAAATCTCTCCCAAATCTCTCTAAGAAAGTGAAATCTCTCCCAAATATCTCTCTGTATGTGAAATCTCTCCCAAATCTCTCTAAGAATATGAAATCTCTCCCAAATATCTCTTTGTATGTGAAATCTCTCCAAGAATGTCAAATCTCTCCCAAATCTCTCTAAGAATATGAAATCTCTCCCAAATATCTCTCTGTATGTGAAATCTCTCCAAGAATGTCAAATCTCTCCCAAATCTCTCTAAGAAACTGAAATCTCTCCCAAATATCTCTCTGTATGTGAAATCTCTCCAAGTATGTCAAATCTCTCACAAATCTCTCTAAGAATATGAAATCTCTCTCAAATCTCTCTCAAAATCTCTCTCAACTTTCTATAATCACTCGGGGCATCCCGACCCTCGAATTTGGCAAAAACAGCCCAAAAACGGAAGTCTAAGCGAAAAACGGACTTAAGGAACCGAAACCCCTCTTAGGAACCGAAAGTCCCCTTAGGAACCGAACCCTCCTGATGAAGAAGGTTGCCGAACCGAACCCTCCTGATGAAGAAGAACCGAACCGAACCCTCCTGATGAAGAAGAACCGAACCGAACCCTTTGATGAAGAAAAACCGAACCGAACCTTCGGATAGACCCCTCGCCCTTCGCTTCTCGCTTCTGGCTCGCGCCTTTCGCTTCCGATTCAGCACCAGCAAGGACCGAACCTCGGCCTAGGACCGAGAGGTCTCGCTGGGAATGGTTTTTCTCCCGGTTTTCGACTAAATTCGCATTTTAGACCCGTTTTGAATTGTTTTAACATGGGATTTTCACCCAAAACTTTATTTTAACATATAAGGACCCTTAACTATTAATTAATCACATTTTTAAGGATAAAACCTTATCCAAAAGAGAGTGGGTAAAGTACAAAGGTAGAGTGTTGACTTTACTTACTTCTATGACACAAGCAACCACTCTCATACCCACTCCATGTCACTATTCACCACCAGCCCATACCTAGTCACTTCATAGGTCCTTTCTTACTATTTACAACTATTCTCACGTTCTTAGGGCTGGAACATCCATCCTCTCTCCTCACACTTTAATCATTCTCTCATTTTTACCAAGAATCCCACTCCAAACTTTCTCATCTTTTTCTCTCTAATTCAAGAATTTCAAAGCATACTCCAAGACTCTTCTCCTACAATTAGTAAGTATCATAATCTTTCTTATGATTATTACACATCCTCCTACTCAAAATCAAAGATTCCTTACACAAACATCATCACATTCTTGTTAGATCTTCGAATCTTCAAGTGATTCTTCAAGTGTTCTTGGGTTGAACACTTCTCTTCTTCAACACTTACCTACTGAAATCACTCAAGGTGAGTTCATACCCCTACATTTTTATGTTTTCTTAAGTTTTTAGGGGGGGGGGGGGGGGGAATACAAGTTAAAACACCAAGAACATAACTAAATTTTTCTAACAGCTTTCATCAAAAAAGTTGGACTCCATTCATGGACTGTTTTGGACAACTTAAACATTTTTGTTTGAAAAACTGTTTTAGTTGTAAGTAGTTCCAGTTCTTAGCTTTAAAATGACTACTTGCACATCTCCATATGATTTTTCTACAATTTATGGTGATTTTTACAAAACTGCCTATCATTTCAAACACCAATCCGGACCAGTCTGTGATTATGGACTTTTTCACCCAAGTTGGAGGTCATTAAAAATCATGATAAAAATTATGAGTAAACTAGACACATTTTGGGAACTCTCAGAATTTACGGATTTAGTTTTCAACTTCGTATGATTTTTCTATGACTTTTCAAAAACAGTGTAGAAAGGTTGAAAATTTGTTAACAGCTTATAACTTTCATAACACTTTGTATTATGTTGAGCAAAGTGTATAACGATAAGTTCTAAATATTGAATGTGTTTCCTTGTTAGTTTATCATCATAAACTGAAATATAGTCATTCATGATAAGATTATTCATTCATTTAGAATACGTAAATTAAGCTATAATGAGCATAGTTTATGGATTCATAGTATTAAAGCATTCATAAAAGAATTCTTATACATTACAAACGTTTTGGATAAACTATAATAGGTATAGTTTATGTATCATTTACTTCTCAAACTTATTTACCAAAGGTTTTCAGTTTAGTTCACGTAAATCTGTTAATGAATAAATTTGTGAGCCATTCCCTTCGGGTTACTTCCAAAGTAACAAAGTCGAAAAGTCCTGTAAATTGTAACTAGAGTCTCTTGTAGGGAGAACGTGATAGTTGTGTATAGATCTATATTGGGTTTGACAAACCCACACCAGAGCTGCTTGCAATAGCTAGACCAGCAGGTCTGTGGTGACAAGTGTCATTTAACGGCGACGCCTGAAGAACGTCGCATTACGAGGCCGTCTATGTCAAGTATGGTTATAATAACTCACAGAAAGTATTAACAAACTTAAGAATTTACGAGAATTTCACTAATATCATACGCGTTTATATTGAAATAAACTCACGTTATTTCTGTAAATAAGGAAGATTACTCATATGTTTCAGTCTTTGGATACAAGATTATAGTATTCATTTTAAGGAAAATATCGGATTTTTCTGGAATAACTATACAATTACGAGACAAGCTTTTTTTTTTCATAATTATATACAAAAACTTATGAACTCACCAACCATTGTGTTGACACTTTTTCAAACTACTTGTATTCTCAGGAAATCGCTAAACAGGTAACAAAGTACTTTTGAGGATGGGGCGTTGAGGCGTCAAACTTATCATATTTTGACAACATATTGTAATTGATTTTGAAACATGTAATTCATACAATGATGTAACTCTTTCAATTATATATATATATGTTGGTTGTGTTTACTTTCATCACTATTGTCATTGTTGTTATGATACTACACATGAAGTCCTCCACCCTCGGACGTTTCCGCCATCCTTGGTTTGGGGGCGTGACACGCTCACCACACGTTCACCAGACGTGGTCACAAATCTGACATTTCATTAAATGCAAACCTTTTTTGGTAAACCCCAAATCTCAGATTTAATCCCTCTTTTCTTAATCTGTGGTTGAGATTAATACTCTTAATTCAAAATAAACCCCCAAACGTTTTTTCCCAAATTCACTTAGGAAAAAAAAACGTTTCCCGCTCCCTTAAACCACTATAAAAAATCCTTTCTTCTCCACAAAGAAAACTTTACGCTCTCTAAACCATAAACCTTTCTCTTGCATTCTACCTTCCTTCTTCAAAGATTCCTCAAAATCTCAACAATGGTGAAATCCGGTGTATCCAAGAAACCTTCCAAGGCATCTGGATCAGTCAACCCGACTGGTTCAGCCTTTGCCTCAAAACATCCCACACCGACTGGTTCAGCCTCTGCCTCAAAACATCCCACAAAACTGATGATCAAGTTCTTGTCCAATCACCAACTATTTGGACCCTTCGATTCATTCACAGACGTTGTCCCTCTCGATTCATTCACTATCGACCACTCGAAAACCTTCAAGAAGTGCATCTCAATCTAGTCAACGATTCTCTTGTCATCTTGACCAAGGAGAAATTTCTCACTGCAATAAACCTCCTTGTTCATCCATCCATCGAGGTTTTTACTCCATCAATGGCGGATATACTATCTGCGCTTTACCAAATGGGATACCAGAAGAAAATCAAGGGAATTGGGGAATTCAAGAAAAACCAATTGCCTGCGGTCTGGCAATTTGTTTGTCACTTCATCATCCGCAGTCTGTCTGGCAGAACTGGAGGCACAAACAACATGCGATTAAAGCTCCTAGAACTCGTATGGAGCATCTTTACAGGGCATGACGTCAACTACGGACAAATCCTATGGGAAGATTTTTGCAGTACGTTCCAAAAGAAAGCCCAAGAGACAACCCTACCGAACTCACCTTTGCAAGGTTTTGGTCTCTCTGCATCTCAGACCTCCATGCGGATGCAGGAATCAACATGGGAAACGACATCAACTTCTTTATAACCAAGGATCTCAAAAGGTACAATCCCTCATCTGATCAAACTGTTTTTGGACCAATAAGAAGACTACCCACTCACATTCTTTCTACCCTCGGTCTTGAGACTGTTGATGTCTTAGATCACATTGACGCTACAGAAGGTATTGCCCCATACCTTCCTACCCTGCCTCTTCCAACTTATGCTGCAGTTCTTGATCACACCAGTACTGCAGTCCCATTTTCCACAACTCTCTCCAACATTTCTCTATCCCAAAGACACAAGCAGAAAGTCTCTGCTCGTCATGGCCCCCGCAACACCAAAAAACAAGGAACTCCTACAAAGGATGCTTCCAATCCTTCCAAGCCCTCCAAGAAAAGAAAAACTCCACCAGTGGTCACTATAGTCGAACCAAGCAGACGTATCTCCAGCAGTGACTCTGATGAGGATGATCAACCCATTGCAATCCTCAAGAAACGCAAATCCGATCCCACTAGCCATATGCGTGACCAGACTGATACCTCAGCCTCTCAACAGGCTCCAGTAGTCCTTGGGATGGCTGCACATCCATTCGAAACAACCATCCTATACCACTCAGGTGCAAGCAGTGCGTCTGATTAACCACAACATTGAGACTCCCCCCTAGGTCACTCCCAAGAGGATGGGTCAGGCTCTCACCCTAAGGTCTGATGGGTTTTGAGCATTCTAACACTTCCTAAGTGTACATGCAAACCTAATAACCTTGGATCTATGTTAGTCTAATTATCATGCAAAGTTGAATTCCAAGGTTATATTCCTATCTAGCATATATGGGGAACATTTTTAACATCAATGAAAGATAGAATAACATCCCTTGTTGTTGCTTATGATCCTTGAAACCTTGTGAGCCTAGCACCCCAAGTGTGCTGCCTCAAATGCTTCACACAACACCAAATACAAAGAAGTAAACTTTTGAGAGAATACACACACTTAAAAAATCGGCCTAGCCCTCACTTGTTCATATGTAGCCGATTTTGGTGGAGAATGGGTTCCTTATATAGTGTTGACACATCTAGGGTTACACCATGTAAACCCTAATGTGTCATGACTCTTTGTTTCCATGACCCATGGGTTTATAACTCCCATAGAGCATCCATGGAGCATCCTATGGGTTTAACCCAACTTGATAATCCATGGAGCCTCTTAGCCCACTATACAAGTTATGGATGATTTACCTAATCAACCCATATATTTAATTAGTTATCTTTTGATCACTTAATTAATTCCAAATTAATTATTGATCAATACTAATTAAATAATACTATTAATATATTAGAACTTATAATATATTAATAAACCACAAGTGTTATTTCTCTCATTTAGTCTATCCAATTGCATGGTGCCATGCAACCCAAATGGACCATGTCGGGTTGGGTCAAGTAAATACCAGAAATAGTTATGGACTTAGACACCTTATCCAACAGTCTCCCACTTGGATAGGTCTAATAACTATAACTGCAAGTATGACTTCAGGAACCCATCAGCAATCGTAGCTCTTTCAAGGTCTCTCGGAACTGAGAAGATGATGATACGCAATTTAAGATAAGTGATCATATAATCCTCTGTTCTAGATATCAGTCGGACAAATACATGGAACAATGTCTTACTTATTGTCCTTCAGTTTGTTTCCCGATTTCCGATTTGTTTGACAAAGAACTTAATTAAACACATCAACTTAGTTCTGACCGGGCCCGATACATAGGTCAAAAAAAATCATCGAAGGGCCCAGATATAAGCTTCTAATCCAAGAAGGAATAGATAAACTTCGACTCAAATGTTTGTTCTACTACTCATTGAATTATACACAAAAGCACATTTTATAACATCGAGTTACCAATGCGTTTACGTACAATCAATGCATAACCAACTCATAAGTAACAAATCATATCTCTAGGTTTGAAGACTTATATGATATTACCGTCTCACGATCACTCGAGATAAATTCCATGAAGTGATTCCAGTGAGCGTGGTTTGAGTCCAATGCTCAGAACTTATGAGCACTCATGATTGTTGTAGTCATGTCCAACACCTTAGACCTATGCAACCAATGATGACAGTCTTGATTCATACCTACTTCCGACATATGACCGACTGTGGAGGTTCGAATAATATGTCACATCCTAAAACCGGAATGGCGGAAAAGTTCGGGGGCGGAGGACGTCATGTACAGTATCACAACAATGCAAAGTAGTAAACAAGCAACAACATCATCCATTGCATTATTAGTATAGTTTTACTTACAAGTGTATTCTTTCATAGTAATAACAACATAATGAATACTCAAAATAAAAGACGAGTCTTGACTGCTCCGTCTTCTCTAAACCTTGCATCGGTACCTATCTATTTGTGACCTGAGAATACAAGTTATTTTGAAAGCGAGTATCAGCTTTAAAGCTGGTGAATTCATAAGTATTTAATGTCATTATCTATATAAGTATTAATGAAAAGTCTTATAAGTAAAAGTGTAAACGTTTGAATTTCCTAGAAAATCCCATATTTCCTACTAGTATAAAAAGGTAGTCTTCTACCAAAACTAGACTGTTTTGAAAGTAGTCTTCTACCCAGACTTAAGTGAAAGAAAGTAAGCAAGTAAGTATTCTTCTCACGAGACCCACTGTAAGTAAGTAGTCTTCTCACGAGACTCGCTGTATGTAAGTAGTCTTCTCACGAGACCCGTTGTAAGTAAGTAGTCTTCTCACGAGACCCGCTGTAAGTAAGTAATAATATGATTGGTAGTTCCTATTCTACGTTTGGAACTAAACTTGACTTCCGCAACGAATCGCTAGGTCAAAATCCATATTTATTACCAAATCATATATAAGCCCAAACTATACCTATAATATCTTACTAGGGATATATGAACGTATACCTTTGCTACCCAAAGGTACCGAACTGAGTGATCAGAACTATTATGTCCGTATATGTACACATGATATATAACTAAATATTTAAACGACCTTCGGACGGATACCCGATACCCACCAGACCACATCCCAACGAGGAAAAGGAAATAAAGCGGGTTAGCCTTCCTAAGTCCTTTAAACATTACTTATATAACTATACATATACAGGCAAGCTTTTAACAAGGTATCTATGTAAAACTATCCATGTAAGTGTATCCAAGTAAGTGTATCCATGGAAGTGTATCCAAGTAAGTGTATCCATGTAAGTGTATCCATGTAAGTGTATCCCTTCATATAGCATTTAGTATAGAATCATGTATGAATTGACTCTGGTGTAATTCCTTGTTATAGGAATAGCAAGTAGTATCTCCTAACTATACCTATAATAGTTACTAGCAATGTACAAGTAACAACGAAGGTATAGCTTTGCTAGCCAAAGGTACTGAACTGACTGACGGTACTTTTATGTCTATATATGTATACATGATATATAACTAATAGTTAAACGACCTTCGGACCGATAACCAATACCCTAAAGCCACATCCCAACGAGGAAAAGGAAATAAGGTGAGCTAGCCTTCCTAAGTCCTTCAAACATTACTTATATAACTATACATATATAGGCATGCTTTTAAAAATTTAAAAGTATAAAAGAAGCTTTGTAAAACATTTAAGGGTTTTGAACAATAAATAAATAATAATGACTTGATGTCATTCTATAAAGCATTTCAAAAGTAATTCCTTTGATAACAAAGTATAACAGAGTTTGGAAGAAAACATACAGAACGTAGTACAGTTTAATAAAAAGTTGTTAAACAAGTAAAACATGGAAAGCCATTTGAAGTAAACAGTTTGATAAAACAGCTAAAAGTGTATTAAATCCATTTGTATGCTGGTTATTAATCCCATGTGATTGATATAATAACTACCATGATTTAACTTGTATCCCCCCCCCCCCCATAAAAGCATTTAAAAACATTTAAAACATTGATTAAGGGGTATGAACTCACCTGTAGATGGTGGTTTGGATGAACTGAACGATGTAGGATTGCTAGGTGTCAAGTGAAGATTTGTACACACTCAATGATCCTAGTTAACATATAATCACACATATATGTATCCAATTAGTCATATAACAACTAAATTACCAATTTTAAGACATCCTAGGACATGTAAAACACTTTATTTAAGTGCTATAAGTCATAAGGATTGCATCTAAGGGTGGTAGGACCTTGCTATTGCATTTGGGGTTCAAGGGTAAACTCCCTTGGAGTTTACGGTTTTATGACCTCAACTCATTGAGTTTACGGTCATAAACCCATAAGTTTATGGCCATAAACTCATACCCTTTTGACCGTTTGGTGTTTTGAAGGGTTATGAGTCCCTAGAAGCAATTCTACTTGATGGTTAAGCCTTTGGAAGAGGTTTGGGCACCATTTCACTCCTTTGAGGAGTTTAAGGTCCCTAGACCATTTGTCCTTGGGTTTAGGACCGTAAACCCTTATGGTTTATGGTATTTTGTTATTTCCAAGTCCTAAACACATTAAGTAATGATTCTAGACTAGTTTCCAAAGCTAAGGAAGGGACTAGGGCCACTTTGGCCCCCTTAAGAAGGGTTTATAGTTCAAGGAGTTCTTGGACCGTAAACACCTTTGATCTTGGTGTTTCTTTTTTTTTCTTGATGTAAAGAAGTGTAACAAGACTTATCCTACTCTAGGATAGAATTACTTACTAGTTAGAAGCTTGAAAAGGTACCAAAAGGCCAAGAACACTAGTGTGTGTTCTTGGTGAAACTTGAAGATCTAACCTTTTGGAATGATTTCAAGGATGGAAGTGTGTTAAAACAGTAGATTAAGTGATATATCAACTTAATAAGGCTTAGAAATACTTACTAGTTGAAGATCTTGAAGAAATGGTGAATGATACTTGAGAGAGAATAGAGTTTTGATCTTGATTTTGTGAAAAAGTATAAATAATGACTAAGTGTCATATATACCCCCATATAAGGTTTACGACCATAAACACCCTTGTTTAGGCCGTAGACTCCAAACTCTTGGAGTTTTGGAAAGTTATTGATGCACAATAAACCCTAGGGCATCCTCTCTCCTGATATCTCCTGAAGTACTAACTTAAAAGGACTCAAACTTAAACCAAAAAGCTTGAAAGTTAGCAGTAACTGTTCTGACTTCTATTGACTTGATATGTTGTATAGAATGGAAATTTCGGGTTGTCACATCATCCCCCCCGTTAGAAGGAATTTCGTCCCAAAATTAGCTTTCTTAGCATTACTACTGGGGTTGCGCTCTTCTGATTGGCAGAATACCCACTCGTAGACTTGGCAACTTTGCCCTTCTGTTCATGATAGGATTCATACTTGGTCCATCTATCATTTCCTCATGTATACAAGCCGTATATAATTAGGATTAGTTAGACGTTCGAATGTGCGAATCTACCCTAGGTCCACAACCCAACAAGGAACAGGAGAAAGGGCGGAAACACACATACTAAGTCTGCGTAATCATAATCATATACCACCCTTGCGTATACACTAAATAGTAATAGGTGGGCTGTATTCGTCCATAGCCTCTGTGCTCGGACTTGATCTGGTGGACGAGTGGTATTTCGTGGACATTTGTTGAGGTTCCTTTGGAAAGGATTAGAAACATGAGGTACTCTACGCATGAGTACTTTGGAGTTCTGGAACGACGACTTTACTAGAAAGACGGTTTCGGAGAGAGAGATTTACGCATAAAACTGGTATTGTGAGGATCGAATGGACTCTAGTCGTATGATGAAATCAAAATTACCTGGAAATAAAGGCACTAGATTTGATCTAACGGTGTTACAGAAAAAACACAACAGTGTAACTCTTAACAGAGTTACAATACTATAGATTTACTACAAGACTATTGCTGCGAACTAGGTATACTACAAAAGACAAGTATACACAGCACGAGGGTCCCTTAACTGACGGGATCTAGAAAAAGATAAGACTCAAGTTGCACTAGTTTTAAATAGTTTATGAGTCTGTTACAACGAATGTCGTAGATACTTTAACGTGGGTTCGAAGTAGTCTCTCCTGCGGCGGTGATCATTAGCATCCTTCCGTCTGTGCCAGCATTCGCTGCCTCTGGGCAGTTCTTTTGTAGTGACCCACCTTGCCACAACTATAGCAAGCCTGGCTCATACCAGCGTTGGGTACTTGGTTGATCGGTCTTGCTGGATTCTTGCAGTAACGTATGGTGTGTCCCTTTTTGTTGCAATTTAAGCACTGCATCTCCCGACAAGGTCCATGGTGGTGATAGATGCATTTGTTACACTTTGGGGGATTACCCGCATATGGCTTTGCTGGTAATGGGTTAGCAGAGACTATTATAGGTACTGTAGCATCATTGACTGTAACTTATTGCTGTTTCCTTAAGGATTCTTGTGAGGACTCGTCTTTCCTCTTGTTATTCTTGTTGTTTCCTTCTTGTTTGAGTTCCAATGGTTTCCGTGGTCAATCAGAGATTGTGCTAGTTCTTTGGCACTATCGGAAGTATCAGGCCTTGAAGCTAACACACTTG
The DNA here is from genome assembly GCF_051521515.1 of Lactuca serriola. Lineage (NCBI taxonomy): Eukaryota > Viridiplantae > Streptophyta > Magnoliopsida > Asterales > Asteraceae > Lactuca > Lactuca serriola. Next base: position 186,411,151 of record NC_136408.1, on the reverse strand, counting down.
ACTGAATTTGCGGAGACAGTCCCCAAATATACCTCTCTATTTTCTTACTCTCAGGAGCAACCATATCTAGGCACATAATTGCCAGATCATAGAATCTACCCGTATAGGTCGATATATCAGTACCAACCATTCTAAGGCTCCAGAGTTCTTGTTCGAGCTTTTGAATTTCTCCTCGTGGACAGTACTCTCTCATCAGCGTGATCCTTAAGTTTTCCCAACTTACCAAATCTGCCACTACTAGAGTCAGTGCCTTAACGTGGCCATTCTACCATGTTAAAGCTCTTTCTGAAAAGGTACAAGCAGCAAACTTGACCTTGTTGTTCTCCAGGCAGGTGCAGATCTCAAAGACTGCTTCTGTCTTTTCTATCCATTTCCTTAAGACCATAACCCCACCAGTTCCATTGAAGTCTCGGGGTTTGGTGTCACACTCCTGAACCAGACGGCGGAAACGTCCGAGGGCTCGCGTGACTTAAATTGAATATCATCACAATGAATATACATGAATCATAACATAAACGTCACCATGCATCAATAAATTACAACTGGAATTGTTCACATCAAGTGCATTGTTTTAACATTACACATTCATAAAATAAATTGTTTGAGTGCTTTTAACAACATAACATCTAACATTACTTCATATTACTCTTCCGCTTACCTGTTACCTGAGAATACAAGTTATTTTGGAAAAACGTCAACATATGAAATGTTGGTGAGTTCATAAGCAATGTTGTGATAAAATGATTTGTATAGTTTGTAAAACCCAGAAAACCCGATATTTTCTGAAAAGACTTTTGTTTATCAAAGTGTGAAGATCCATAAGTTGATGCATGAATGATTTCAAAAACATATATATATATATATATATATATATATATATATATATATATATATATATATATATATGAAGGGTATTTTGTATTATAGTTATAAGATTTCGAGTGAGTAGTATTGAATTCCCCGAAAAACCCGATGTTGAAATGTATTCGTGATTACTGATTTTTGTATTGTCTTAACGAATGAATATTGATTAATCCACATGCTATATCGTCCTAATTTTGTCTACTTTGATTTCTCGTAAGCCTTAGCGAACGAAGAGAAGGGGGCATTATGTCCCACTACCATCGTAAGTACCTTAGGCTGTCGTGGATGCGAAAGACACTATGGTCCAACTCGCATTTGATTACTGTGACCTTACTAGCTTTTCTAACGGGACACTTTGGCCCACTAGCACATAAAAGCTATCGAAAGTTCTTTTATAAAATATTGGGTCATTGAAGGCCCAATAACATATAAGCGTTATCCCTTTGGGCCCAGAGATCATGTTGGTGGGCTTGCAAGGCCCAACAAGCATGATTTGAAACTCATAAGCCCAAAGTTTGTAGGTTTATTCATCTTAGTCATCACATATCTATTGGAGAATTTTGATTTAACGATTGTTGGTTTATATTGATTCGAGACCGAATCACTTCGTTTATAACGATATTTGGTATTGAAGGTGTATTCGTTTTCTGTTTTGTCGCTAGTCGGGTATCTTGTATTTTGTCTTAATGAATTAATTTGTTTAAAAGTATGATTTTGACCCTTTCACTACCTTTCTTTTATAGAAATAACACTTTTAGTCCTTTATATAAAAGAATTTCATTTTTAGCCCTTAAAACATTTATCATAAACTTGTTGAAAAGACAGGTTTAACCCAAAATTTATTTTGTAAACAGCTTTAGCCCTTCCAGAATGGAGTTTCTCGGTTAGAACCCCATATTTCGCAACTTTTATAGTTTTGGCCCAAAATATAAAAAAGTTACATTTTTTTATCCTTTTTGGAATTGAAAAACATTTTTGACCTTTGAAATAGTTTTATTTCACTTCTTATCCCCTGTTTTGCAAAATGTTACATTTCAGCCCCTTAAAACTTCAAATTTCGCAATTATGGGCTTATTGGGCTGAAAAGCCCAAATTTAGCCCATTAAGCTTATTTTTTGCATTTCAAGTCCTTTGAAAATTCTAATATCTAGAAAAATGATTATAGAAACTGTTTTGACTCTTTTGACCCTCAAGAAACCCTGAATTGACAGTTTTTAACCCAAGTTTTGTAGTTTTGACAATTTAAGCCCTAAAATGGGTTTTATGTTAGAATATGTTCCTCATAACCTTATAAGCTATTTTTCTTGACTTGTTTAGTGTAAAATAACTTAGATTATGTTTGTTTCCTTCTCATGTCATAGATCTCGAGTTAACACCCCTTTTGGTTACATATTTATCACTAAAACACATAAAATCACACACATACATGCATAAAATCACACATAGCATACACATACACATAGATCTACACATTTTCTTGTATTCTCCCCCATAAAATTTATGAAAACCGAAAAGAGAGGGGTATGAAGCTCACCTTAAGTTGTGTTTTTGGTTTTGAAGAGAGAAAAGAAGAAAATTTCGATCCTAGGAAGTCTTCTTGGTAGATCTCGAGTTTAGTGACTTCTAAGGTGCAAGATCACAAGTTGGAATAGATTTAGAAGAGATTTTTGATGAAATGAAGTAACTAGATCATGGATTTAACATCAACTTACCTTAGATGGTGTGTTTGTGGGAAAAATCTCCTTGAAAGTTCCCTTAATCTCGAAAATTTGATGAGTGAGTGTAAGGATGTTCTAGTGAGAGTTTGAGAGAATGGAATGAATTTTTTTGAGTGTGTGTGTGTTGTGTTCGGCCGAGAGAAGAAGAGAGGAGAGAAGAGAGAAGGTTGATGAGATGGTTGCATGGAAATATGAGAGAATGCAAGGAAGACCATTAAGTAAAAATGAGTTGGCACACACAAAGTCAACTCCTCCTTCTTTGTGGGCTTGGGCCGAGAATGGAGAGGGAAAAGAGAAAGAATAGGGTCTTAAGTGCTTACCCATATTATGACTCACTTTAGATGATGTTTGGGCCCAAATAAATCAAAGTGTAACTTTTATGACCTAATAGGGTTAAATTAATTTGGTTGTGACCCATTAAGGCCCATTAAAGTTAACCTAGTATATTTTGGGCTCATAAGGCCCAACAATATTAAGTTTCATGTATATGGGTCCAACTAGGGCCCATTTGAGAGTTCTAGGTTCAAGATGGATAATTTGGAAGTTTATTAGTCCATTAGGCCCAATAAGGAAATCCTAGTCCAAAATGGACTCAAATTGGGATTTCAAAGGTTTCCAATTCTTTGTAGACCATTTGTAGTGCTAGAATGAAGTATTTGATGAAGTTTTGTTGTTATAGAATAAGCATCATGCATGTTTTCTTGTTATTGATTCATAATTGTTATAAGTGTTGTAGTTACAAGGCCTCAAAATTCCTAGTTGTGACATCATCCCCCAGTTAGAGGGAATTTCGTCCCGAAATTCTTTTGAAAGCTACATTTGAGAATGCGAGAATAGATGAGGGTACTTCTGCTTCATTTGATCTTCGCGATCCCATGTGAATTCTGTTTCGCGTCTCGCGTTCCATCGAACTTTCATAATTGGAATGCGGTTCTCCTTGGTATGCTTTACCTCTCGGTCCATGATTTCAACCGGCTCTTCGATGAACAGAAGGTTCTCATTGATTTCGATTTCCTCTAAAGGAATGACGAGAGTCTCGTCGGATAAGCACTTCTTCAAGTTGGAGACGTGGAACACAGGGTGTACAGTGCTGAGCTCGGCGGGTAGTTGCAATCTATAAGCCACTGGACCGATTCGGGCAAGAATCACGAAGGGTCCAATGTATTGAGGGTTCAGTTTTCCCCGCTTCCCAAAACGAATCACACCTTTCCAAGGAGAGACTTTTAGTAACACCCTATCTCCGACTTCGAATTCTAAGGGCTTTCGTCATTTATCGTCGTAGCTCTATTGTCTGTCTCGTGACGATTGCAGTCGTGCTGTGATCTGAATTATCTTCTCGGTCGTCTCGCGTATGATTTCCGGTCTCGTTAAGGCGTTGTTTGGAGTCTGCCCTTCCGCTAGTTGGGTGTCTGTAAGTCCCTAATTTGCCTGTGTATCAGTCAGATCCGTTTGATGGTGCGGAATCCCAATCAAACGGATGATGTCAGATAAAATAGAAGAGAAGAAGACGAAGAATAATATGAATCTTGTATGTATTGATATAAATTAAAGTTTCTCTCTTCTCTCTGGCCGTAAACTCTCTAGGGTTCATCAATCTCTACTCCTCACCCTAACACCTCTATTTATAAATGTTGGATATGGGCCGGAAACAAATGGGCCGTAAATGAGTTTACGGCCGTAAGGTGTTTACGGCTGTAAACTCCGCCGTAAACTAGACCACAAATTAATAAAATATTACATAAAAATAATTGCCTAGAAAAGTAAAGTATAAACCATATTTTTGACCCAACAATCTCCCCCTTGGTTTATATCTTTTTTTCTTAATGACCCAACAAGCTCCCCCTAAAAGGTAGCTGGCTCTTCTTGTCAATCTTCAATGAGAGCTTGGCTTCAGCATTTATCTTCAATTTCTTCATAGCATCAAGATGAACATATGAATCTTCAATGAATGACTTCATCTTGAGCACTTGAGGTTTTCTTCAGAATTTAGCATTGATCGCACGTTGGAGGAAGAGGTTTTACGTACTGATTCTTGAAAAAATAGCGCTTTCAGCTTGAGAATCTTCAGAGAGAACAAATCTTTTGGATCACTTCAGCAGGTACAAAGATAGCAGCAGACTGATTGAGGAGGCTTCAATGCAATCCGTCACATAATCTTCAATTTCAGCTTCACCTTGCATCTGGGATTGAAGGATTGAATGTTGAAAGAATGATCTTCATTTCTTGCTCCTTCAAATGAGAATTCTTCGATGCTCACGGACGAGGCTTTGGCTCAGAAATCTTCAACACAAACTCCATGAGTCTTATCTATATCTGAAATCACTATTCAAGACAAAAACAAAACTAAAAGAAAACTTAGCACACAAATTAAAATGGAAACAAAAATATTTTTGAATTTTCTTTATTTTTCTGAACAAGAAACAAAACAGAAATAACACTATTTTTAGATTTTTAATTTTTTAATTTTTCTTTTTTTTTTCATTATTTTTAATTTTTAATTTTCCCCTAATATTTAAATTAGAAGAAACTATGACAAAATTTAACAAAAATAAAATTGATATCTAACTTTAAGAGTGATTTGGGATCAAAGTTTTTAGACAACGTTTATCCACTTGTCGGTACCTTTCATATTCACATCTTTGTCTGGTCGATCGTCGGTATTGTTGTCCACTTAAACACGAAAAATTGTGACAAATTTAGGACATATTGTTTGTTACAAGACAAGGTGAACTTAAGTTCCTAGTAATTATATTTGATCCTAATTCCTTAAATACTATATCTTAAGGACCATTCATCTGACGACAACCAGGGATATTGTTGTCCACCTAAATTGAGCAGCGAGATCTATAGACAATCTGTATGAGTTCAATTTTAAGTGTACTGGAACGTGTTTCCCGCTTCCTGATATGCCCCAGCCATCAAGAACTTCCAGAGTACTCCATACACCGGGTGAGCAGACAACCATTCAGAGAGAGAAGAGATTCAGAATTCTATTGCTAACTACTTCAGAGGGTTTGAGAAGAATAAGGTTGCATATGTTGTGTACCAGGTCGGATTAGAAGTCAAGCAAAGGAGACAGCATATGGCTAACAGATAAGAAGTATTTCACACATTTATATATAGCCTGCAGAGAAAAAGAGTTGCATATGTTGTGTACCAGGTCGGATTATAAGTCACGCAAAGGAGACAACATATGACTAACAGACAGAAAGAAAGAAAACGATTTTCTACAGACCTAATTTATCGGAATTTACCAGCCCCATCCAACCGGAATTAAGGACAGAATCCGCACATCGAGGAAAAGTTAAACCACAGTTCCAAGTACGGGTTCAATTAATGTGACGAGTAGATTCCCATATATATCTCCCTGCTCAACCTATCCGAGCGTCATATTGTCAGGCTGAACGTATCTAACTAGGTCAAGATTTGTCAAGTCTATAAATTTCCTAAGTTCAAATCTCCCTAGTCAAGTCCATTTAAAAAATTTCGTGCCTACCGACGCATCAAACCAGAGCATAGACCCTTCAACTTCGGGTACGTTACGCAGACTCAGGTTGCCTATTATCACTTGATAATATCACTTCCCAAAACAACTCCCTCAATCACATATCATTACAGACCTATTTTTTTATTTTCTGATTTTCTGATGTTTTTGGATTTTTTTAAAAATTTTCTAATTTTTGTTTTGTTTTTATTTCTCCCCCTAAATTTGTGCATAGGAGAGAAACGAAAGTAAATGCGCAAATTTAAATTATCCTAAAACAAAAATTAGTCTTTAAAGCAAATCAGGTTAAGAAAAACTTAGGAGTATAGAGAAGAAAACGCAAACCGTAATTCACCGATTGAATCTGCGAACAAAACACGTAATCTCAGAATAGATCCAAAAATTCTTCATATCATTAAGCATTAACCCCGTGTGATCCCTTCTTTCCTTTCCCATAAAGGACACATACTCTCGAACAAAATTTTGAATGTTGTATAGTTGAGAGATGCCTCCTATCATGTGCCTGGAACAACCACTACCAATAAATCGAAGTCTGATGATATGCCTCCATAGCTGCTCCGACACATAGCGGGATTAGTTGGTCTTTGGAACCCAGTCCATTTTGAAACTGGGTCGACCTTTGTCATCAACACAAATACTTTCTCCCATGACATATCCTGGTTATCACAAACAGAAGATGTAGAAACATTAGAGTCATTAGTTGATTTGGGAGATTGAGCCTTCAGAACCCATTTGTAGTTGGGTTTAACCCATTTTTTTTTCGATCCGATGGGTGCCTCGACACTTGATTTGGAACTTGAAGTCGTCTGCCTAGATGACTTTGACCTAATCGGTCTTGGTTTCATAGGATCATCTCTTGAACTAGACTTCTGGGCCTGCATTCCCTTCTTGCCCTTGGGATTCAGATTCTTTGCCTTGTGGGTTTGATTCTTGGCCTTGTGCGCGTTCCAATCACCATTGTCTGAACGTGACCTGGAAGGGTTTCTTTTGAAGTATCTCCCACTTGGCGCATTTTTCCATCCTTGTGCGTAGTAGGGAACATACGCGTGATTAGGACAATTTTTGGCAATGTGTCCAGGTGTTCCACAGTGAAAACATGTCCTTTTCTTCACTGAGGAGTTGTCTCTTCCTGCCCCTGGTGACATATCATTGCCTTGTTTCTTGTTGTTCCCACATGCACACTTGCCACAAGAACTCTGTTGCGTTGGAATTGGTGGCCTGTATTTCTCAACGGCAGGTTTGTTAGAAGCAGCCGAGTTCGAAGCAACAGATTTAGAGTTCAAGGAGTTATTGGTTTGTTCAGAAGAACTCTCCTTGTTCTCATCCTCTGCTACTTTACCTGCACATGTAACAGAAACATCAATATTTTCAACATTAATAACTCCTCCTGACACAAATCCAGCTGGTTTTCCATATTTAAGATGTGCCTCCCTGTCAATTTCTTCTTGTTTCATAGGGATGGATGTGTAGTTATGATTGTAAGGAGGAGGTACACTATCATACCCTAGACCCTTGCTTTGATTTTCTTTGAATTTTAACTGGGTATCATATAAGGACTCGACTGTCTGACTTGACGCAGTATAATTTTTGAAACTGACATCAGTTTTTCCACACTTAATTTTTAAAGCGTCAAGTTCTTCAGTTACAGCAGCAAGTTGACTCTTAACATAATCATAATTTCCACACTTGTTGCTGTACTCTTCCTGAAGTTTCCTAAAGTCCTTGGTTTTAGCTTCTAATTCAGCCTTCAGGGGCTTCTGTCCTTTCCTGAGTTGATATCCTTTATGTCTCAGGTCCTCAACTTCCCCTTTTAATAAATCAATTTGTTCCCGAAGAAATTTAATTGTATCTTCACATGATTGAGAACATGAAACTTCACATGAATGAGAACACGACACTTCATTGACCGGAAGGTTTGCTGAACTCATTGTTTTTCGACAATTCAAAGCGTTAAGTTCTTCAATTATATCAGCCAGACTAAGACGATTGAGATCTTTTGTCTTCTTGATGTCAGCCACGTCCATATCCCACGATTTTGGAAGTGAATTCAATAGCTTTTTGTTTGTCTCAGATTTAGACAAGAAGATCCCAGCTATATTCATCTCGGTAATAAGTGTAGTAAACCGCTGCAACTGAGTTTCGAGCGTTTCTCCAGGGACATAATCGAAAAAGTTGAAATTTTGTCTTAACATATCCTGACGACTTTCTTTCATGATTTCAACTCCCTCGTAGACCTTAAAATCAATAATAAAAAAACTAGAAGCTAAAATAAAAATTAAACGTCAAATTTAAAATGGCCCTTTTTTTTAAACAACCTTAAAAGTCAAATTTAAAAAAATCAAACTCAAAAGTCGAACTTGAAAAGTCAAACTTAAAAGTCAAACTTAAAAGTCAAACCGAAAAACTAAATTTGAAATTTTAAAAGTTAAACGAAAAAGTCAAAGTTTAAAGTCAAAGGTCAAACTTGGATGTCAAAATCAAAACTTGAAATAAAAAGTCAAAAATAAAATTCAAAAAAAATTAAAATTAAATTTTATTATTATTTTTTTTTAATTTGGATGAAAAAGGAATTTAAAAATAAAAGAAATTGAGTTTTGGGGTTAAAAGTGTCAAAAATCAAAACTTAAAGCGAAATTTGCTGCGACTGGGAGAGGTTAAGTCTAATATTTCGGTGGATTAAAACAAGTGTTCACTTGGACGAGTTGGCAAAGAGTTGTGTCAATGACCTAGAGGTCGCAGGTTCGATCCCTGCTACCCACAACTTCGCGTCCCCCCTTTTTTATTCGAAGCGCGCCTACTAATGCTGCCTAGCCGAGCCGATCTCCAAGCCGCAAACCGAGCCGAGCCGAAAGCGTTCGATCCGCAAGCCGCCGAGCCGAGCCGCAAACTCCGGAAACCCTAGCCGTAAACCCGAATCCCACCGCCGGCCGTAAACTCCGGCCGTGAACTGTTTCCGGCAGTAAGCTCCGGTCGAAAACCCTTCAAGATTACGTGAAAAACAGCGATTTTTCGACTTTGAAGCTCCAAAACTCGATCAAAAACCCCTTTTTATGAAAAACACAAAGAACAAACCCCCTTATTTTTGCGAGATCTATCCAAAAACGCAAAAATATTTCGAAAATAAGATCAAATAATGCTCCAAATAGAGTTTATGGCCCAAGAACTCGGTGTTTACGGCCGTAAGCTTGGACCGTAAACACAGAATATTCGATATTTGGATGAAACAATAAATCTTTTTGACTGATACAAATTGGCTCTGATACGAATTGTAAGTCCCTAATCAACCCAGCACAACGGTGATCTACATATACGCCCGTATAATGCTTCGTAAGGAGCAACCTTGATACTCGAGTGATAACTGTTGTTATAAGAGAACTCGATCAAAGGCAAGTGGGTATCCCATGATCTTCCAAAGTCTATTACACACGCTCGGATCATATCTTCTAGTGTTTGAATGGTTCGCTCGCTTTGACCATCCGTTTATGGGTGGTAGGCAGTGCTCATATCGAGTTGTGTTCCCATAGCTTTCTGAAGCGATTGCCAAAAGCATGAAGTAAATCTACTATCTCTATCTGAGATGATTGATACCGGTACTCCGTGGAGTCTCACGATTTCTTTGATGTAGATTCTTGTCAGGCGCTCCATCTTGTATGATTCTTTTATTGGTAGGAAATGGGTGGATTTCGTTAGTCTATCAACTATTACCCAGATCGTGTCCAAACCGTCCGTCGACTTGGGTAGTTTGGTCACAAAATCCATGGTAATCCTTTCCCATTTCCACTCGGGAATTACTGGTTGTTGTAGTAATCCAGAGGGCTTATGATATTCCACCTTTACTTTAGCACAAGTGAGGCACTTGCTCACATAAGTGGCAATCTCTGCCTTCATATTTGGCCACCAATAATGTTACTTAACATCCAATTACATTTTGTCTGAACCCGGATGGATGGAGTATCGCGTCTTGTGAGCTTCGTTCATGACTACCTCTCTGAATCCCACAAGTTTAGGGACCCATATGCAGTTCATGAAGTAATATGCTCCATCTTCCTTCACCTCCAAGTTCTTCTCCATTCCACGCAACGCTTCACTTGTTTTGTTTTCCGCCTTCATGGCATCTGACTGGGCCATTCTGATTTGCGTGGTCAGGTGGGATTCGATGGTTATCAAGAGAGTTTTCACACGACGATTTGAGTATTCTTTTCAACTCAAGGCATCGGCTCGTTAGCCTTGCCTGGATGGTACTTGATTTCGCACTCATAGTCGTTTAGTAGTTCGACCCATCTTCGTTGCCTCATGTTTAGCTCTTTTTTATTCAAGATGTGTTGGAGACTCTTATGGTCGGTGAAGATAGTGCCCTTGGTACCAAACAGGTAGTGTCTCCAAATCTTCAGGGCGAAGACCACTGCTCTTAGCTCCAGATCATGGGTCGTGTAATTCACTTCATGCGTCTTTAGTTTTCGGGACGTGTAAGCTATCACTTTTCCATGCTACATGAGTACACCGCCTAAACCCTGATTTGACGCATCGTAGTAGACTATAAAGTCATCCGTTCCTTCGGGTAGCGATAGCACCGACGCACTGCAGAGTGCTTGCTTCAGAGATCGAAATGCGGCTTCCTGCTTGTCCGTCCATACGAAGGGTATGCCCTTTTGTGTAAGCATGGTAAGTGGTTTGGCCGTCTTAGATAAGTTCTGGATGAATCTCCTGTAATAGCCTGAGAGACCCAGAAACTGGCAAATTTATGTGGGTGTTGTTGGGATTGCCCATCCTTCAATAGCTTGGATTGTAGAAGAATCCACATGAATTCCTTCCTGACTAACAACATGTCCCAGAAAGTTCACGCTTCGGAGCCAAAACTCACACTTGGAGAGTTTTGTGTACAACTTTTTGGTTCGCAGGTTTTCTAGGATTTGTCGAAGATGTTGGCCGTGTTCTTCTTCGCTTCGGTAATATACTAGGATATCATCGATGAAAATGATTACGAAATTATCAAGAAAAGGTCGGCATATTCGATTCATTAGGTCCATGAATGTGGCAGGAGCATTCGTTAGACCGAAGGGCATTACAACAAATTCATAATGTCCGTAACGAGTTTGGAAGGCGGTTTTAGGAATATCCTTCTCCCGGACCTTGAGTTGGTGGTATCCAGATCGCAGATCTATCTTTGAGAAGTGACTAGCTCCTTGGAGCTGGTCGAATAGGTCGTCAATTCGTGGAAGTGGATATCGGTTTTTGACAGTGAGCTTGTTAAGTTCTCTGTAGTCGATAGACATCCTGAATGTACCGTCTTTCTTCTTGACAAAGTGAACTGGAGCTCCCCAAGGTGAGAAACTGGGTTGGATGAATCCTTTTTCTAAAAGCTCACTGAGTTGGCTAGACAATTCTTGCATCTCCACAGGAGCCAATCTGTAGGGCGATTTGGCGATGGGGGTAGCTCCTGGTACAAGGTCAATTCGAAACTCGACTTGTCTTTCTGGGGGTATCCCCGGAAGATCATTAGGAAAGACATCTGTGAATTCACAAGCTACTGGAATGTCTTGATTGTTGACCTCTTTCTTGGATTTATCTACTATGTGAGCCAGGAACGTCAAGTCCTTCTTTTGTAGGTGCTTCTGCACTTTAATGCACGAGATAAGACGAAGGTTCGTGATAGGTTTGTCCCCGTAAACAACTAGGGTTTCACGATTCGGGAGATGAAGGCGAACGACCTTCTCGTGACACATAATTTCAGCATGATGGGGGCTTAACCAATCCATGCTGATTATCACATCAAAACTCCTAATGGAAACAGGCATTAAGTTTATTTGAAAGATGTGGTGATTTAAGGCTAGGGTACATCCGATATAGATTTCCCCTGTGGATTTTGTCTTCCTATTAGCCATTTCCACCGTGAAGGTTTCATTAAGCTTCTGGGGTTGTTGATTTAACAAGTGTTTGAATTTATTGCTCACAAAACTCCGTTCTGCCCCGGTATCAAATAGGATGCATGCATAAGTGTGGTTTAGGAGAAACGTACCAGTAACAATAGTGGGATCCTGAACCGCTTCTCCCTGACCCATAGCGAGCACCCTTCATGTTCCTGTGTTCCTAGGGTTGTTGGTGTTGGGGAAAGTCCGACGGATATGCCTTGTCCTTCCACATTCGTAGCAAGTGGGGCTTGATCCCGTGTTATTGCTGCTGTTGTTGGTGGTGTTGTTGTTGTTGCGGTTTCTATTGTTGTTGTTGTTTCCTTGTGGTTGATTCTGGGGAGGATAGGTCCTGCAATACTTTGTAGTATGACCCTTCCGATTGAAACTGGTACAATGCATTTCTCTGCATTCGCCATTATGGTGGTAGTTGCACATGTTGCACTTTGGGAGATTCCTAGAATACTGCCTAGGAGCACTTGGATTAGCTGAGGATGGAGCATGTGGTGTGAAGGGTACTTGAGTGGTTGCAGCATTGACCGTCACCGTTTGTTGCTTCTTTGCCGATTCCGAGCCTTGTCGCCCTTTTCTCTTGTTGTTCTTTCCTTTCTTGTTGTCATTCTCTTTCTTGCCCTCGATTTCCGCTGGCTTCTTGCCCTTTTGTTGTTGTGGTCGTACAGCTTCTTGGCTAATCTCTTGGCATAGTCGAACTTTTCAGGTTTTGCAGCGATCACATTTCCTTGGATTGGGGAGGTCAGTCCCCAGATGAATCGTTCGATTTTCTTTCCTTCAGACGTAATCATGCCAGGGCATAATGTCACAATTAGAAATTTTGTGTCTTGTAATCACTGCACTCAAGTAAAATGTAGAATCAAAAACTTAAGAGCATGTATGATGCTTACTCTATGACAACAAAAATTTCAATCCAATACACCATACAAGTACTTCAATAGTCAACAAGCAATTGGAAACCCTAGAAGTCCTTGTTTAGGTCCATTTTGGACTAGGACTTTCTTATTGGACTCAATGGACCAATAACCTTCCAATTTGACTATCATGGGCTTAGAACCTTTAAATGGGCTCTAATTGGAACCACTTTCATTTATTTCAACATTTTGGGCCATATTGGGCCTAGAATGGAATAAATTAAATATTATGAACCATTATGAACCATAATTAACCAAAACTAGCCTAACAAAGTATAAAAATCACACTTATATTTTATAGGGCCAACAATCATCAAACCTAACTCTAATATGGGCTTAGGGGCATTAAAGCCCAATACTCTCTTTTTTCTTTCAAAATCTCGGCCCAAAGCCCAAATCCAAGGGTGAAGAGTTGACTTATGGATTGCCACCTCATTATTATCTCTTGGTTCTCCATGCAACATATCTCATTCTTCCATGCATCTTATCCCATATATCCATGCATACATCACTTCAAGATCTCTCTTCTTCTCCCTCTCTCTCATTCTCGGCTGAACACACACATACACTCACAAAAATTCATTTCATCCTCTCTAAGTTTTGAAGAACATCTCCTCCCTCCTTCTTCTAAATTTTCGAGATTTAAGGTCATTCTAAGGAGATTTTTCACAAGGACTACCATCCAAGGTAAGTTTATACTTAAATCTATGATCTAGGTTCCTTGATTTATCAAACATCTCATCTTAACTCATAAAAATTTATGGTCTAACTCCCTACAACCATCTAAGTCCGAAAATCTCCTCAAGAAGTTGCTAGGGCCGAAAACAACATCAAACTTCTTCCCTTCTCCTCCAAAACCGAAACTACAACTCAAGGTGAGCTTCATACCCCCTATTTTTCGGTTTTTATAAGTTTTGTGGGGGGGGGAATACAAGCAAATGTGTAGATCTATGAGTATATGTATGCTTTGTATGATTTCTATGTTTATTTACATGTTCTTATGTGATTGTGGTGTTGAAACTAGTCAAAAAGTCCTCAAAATCGAGATTTGCATTAGGACGTATGAATCAAGTATTAAACATATTATTACCCACAAATCATTTCTAGAAAAATAACCAAGTTGGTTAAGATGAACTCCTTGGGCTAAAAATCCCATTTTTGGACTCAAAATGTTAAAAATATAAGGTTAAAGGGCCCAAAATGACAAAATACAAATTCTGATGGATGAAATGAGTCAAAACAGTTTCAATAATGTATTTTTTTGGAAATATTCTCTTTGAAGGATTAAATGTGAAATTTTTAAGCATAATGGGCCAAAAATGAATTTTTCGGCCCAATAAAGCCCAATATGCGAGATTTTCAAATTAGAGGGGCTGAAACTGTATTTTTCTGTAAAACAGGGGACTACTAGTGCTCCAAGTCCATTTCAAGGGTTAAAAATGCTTTTCATATTTAAAAGGGACCAAAGATGCAAAAATTTTCTACTATGGGCCGAAAGTGTAAAAATTGCGAAAATAAGGGTTTCAGCCGAGAAAATTTTCATTTGATGGACTAAAACTGTTTTTCAAATAACTTTGAGCTGAAAAATAACTTTTCTACAAGTTTTGATACTAAAGTGTCAAGAAAAATGGTTTGAGGACTAAAATAGAAATTTTTTTATACAAAGGGTTAAAAGTGTAAATTATCCAACAGAAAGAGGCTGCAAAAATGAAATATTCTAATGTTTTAAACAATAAATCCGACATGATGAAATACTAGCACCTAGACTATCGGCGAATTATAATACACCTTCAACACCAAAAATCGTTATCAAACGAATTGATTCGGTCTCGAAACAATAATGAATCCGAAATTACTAACACGACGAAACTTCAATACACACGCGGAAATTTCGGGAAGTCAATACACACGTGGGAATACACCAAACGTCGATACACCGTCTTTGGGCCCGAAAGTTTCAAATCGTGTTTGTTGGGCCTAGCTAGCCCAATGACATGATCTTTAGGCCCGAAGGAAACTCGCTTACATGTAGTTGGGTCTTATATGACCTAATTTCGTGTAAAAGGACTTTTACAGGCTTTGTGCTGTTGGACCCCAAGGGCCCTCTGGTGCTGCTAGAAAAGTCGAGAATTCACCAAATGCGAGTCGGGCTAAGGGCCCTTCGCATTCACGATAGCCTTGAACGACTTACGGAAGATATCGGGGCTTCGCACCCTCTTCTCCTCCTCGGTTGTGGGGCTACGAGAAGTCCGGGTGATTGGATTAAGTGAATAGTGCGAGCGACGCCTAAGGGATCGTTTGTATGGTTGTAAACTAGTCATTTTCATTAATGTGTGTTTATAACAATTCACAATCCATAATTAATCCAACGTCACCGGGACTCAACGAATACACCCGTCGTAACGAAATAACAAGATATAAATCATTTGATGCAAAGTATCAGGAAAACATCGGGTTTTCCTAGGGTTTTCAATTAATACACCTACGAGTTACATACCGAGTTTTACAAATTGTACTTTTACATTTATAGAAACAAACAAGCATACTTACGGATCTTCACACTTTTTATGCTATGCTCTTTTCAGAAAATATCGGATTTTCTGGTGATTTTCAAAACAATACAAACCACTATATTTCAAACATTACTTATGAACTCACCAACATTTCATATGTTGACTGTTTTCAAAATACTTGTATTCTCAGGTAACAGGTAAATCGAAAAGGAAATATGTATTCAGTAACATCTTGCTGTTGTTTTAAATAGTATCGAACAATGTACTTTTTGGGCATGTAATATTATGGATCAATGTACCGAATGTAAACGCTACCAGTTGTGATATTCCAATGCTTGGTAATGTATGATGTTATGTTTCATGTATATTCATTGTGATGGTATTCAATTGAGTCACAATAGCCCTCGGACGTTTCCGCCGTCTGGTTCGGGGGTGTGACAGGTTGGTATCAGAGTTCTATTTATAGTGAACTAGCATATCTAACCATACATTGATATGCAACTATAAACCAAAAGAAGGAATAACATAACTCTGAACAAAACAAGTATAATACAATAATAAAACACCTTTGCTTGCATTAGGAATAAGGAACATAACACCGAACCAAACAAAATAATGCTAGTATCTCGGTTAATTCAGGACTGTTCTTAGTGGTACCAAGGAGTGGATGTAGCCTGATCAACTACATTCTCTCCAAAGTATAACTAACACACGTTCTGATGAGATCGTGATAACTAGGGAACTTAAAAACTATACCCCTTTATCACCAAAAGGAGAACGCCTGCTTAGTCTGTACAATAGTTGTAGCATCCTAGGAATAATGTTAGCATATTTACATACTCACGCAGACAGCATGGCTGGTTTTCATCACCCTGGAGACCCTTATTTCCCTAATAAGGGGAATAACGGATGGTTAGAGGAAGAGCCTGAGGAAGACCCCGAAGAGGATTCTGACGGGGAACCGGAGGCTGGAGTCGAAGGCGAGCCTGCCGAACCAGAAGAAGACGAAGGGAACTTCGAGGAGGAACCTGATGACAGTGAAGGGGGTGATTCGGACACGGAGTCCGAAGTCATCAACCCCCCTTACCCGATCAGGGTGCCTGCTTACCGTGTGGGCCCCACTGGTCCTACCCCTCCCTGGGGTATTGATCTTTGGAGATGGAGCAGACAGCAGGGACAGCAACCCCCGTTCGGCATGTCGCGCGAGTTCTTTGACCTGAGGGACGGAGGACCGGCCGACCGAGCCCTACCGGTCATGGTGAGACGATTACGGAACACCGGCGATCTTGCTCAGGGCACTGCTGATCAGGTACGCCAGCTGTGGACTAGGGTCGAGCATGCGGAACAGGAGACACGTGACGTCCTTCGGGAGTTTCACATGAGGCAGGTAAGGTGGGAGTCTCGACTCCAGGATGCAGAACGACTGGTGGTTCGTCTTTAGGGAGCATCCACATCCTCGGCACCACCTCCGGACGCAACTCATCGCGGTTAGGGATAGACTTATCTTAGTAGGCCATTAGGAACTATGCTATGTACCCCGACTCTATGTTTAAGTGACTACACTACTCATAGAGCCGTTATGTTGTCGAACTAGTGTCACTCATGTATGCTCTTACGAGCAAATTTTTCATATATCAAATGCGGATAATATTAGTAAACTTTTACGTGCTTTGTTATGATATTACAAATTGCTATGTGTTGAGAATCTATGATTGTATGTTAAATGGTAGGAGTGTTTAAGTTCGTACCTTGCACCTAGTCAGTAGGGTCACAACCTCCCAGAAACCCCAAACACTCAACATCTTTCTGTTTCATGACAGAAAGATGCCTCGCTGACCTACTCGCGGAAACCCTGGACCAACCCCACCCGAAGTTGACTCCACTGCATTCCAGGCGGCCGTGTCTGCTGCGGTCACCGCAGCTATGGCACAACTTCACCAAGGGAATAACGGAGGAGGCAACGGGCAAGGGGCCGGGAGTTCGAACAACGGGATGAATCAAGGACCCACCAAAACATGTACCTACAAGGACTTCACAAACGCCAAACCACGAACTTTTAACGGCACTGGAAGGGTGATCACTCTGAAGCGATGGATCGAGAAGGTGGAATCGGTATTCGAGATATGTGATTGTCCTGAGGAGATGAAAGTGAAGTTCGCAGCCTGCACTTTTATTGATCAAGCGCTCACTTGGTGGAACGGACACGTGGAAGCCATGACACTCCCTGTAGCCAACTCCATGCCGTGGTCGGAAATGAAAGAAATGTTGATGGCTGAATACTGCCCACGAGGTGAGATTCAGAAAATAGAGCAAGAGCTGTGGAACCTCACTGTGCAGAATGCGAATATCGATGCCTACATACCGAGATTTAGTGAACTATCTCTGTTGTGCCCGAGTATGATCACCTCGAAAGGAAAGAAGATTGAGCGATTCATCTGGGGACTAACATCACCAATCCAAGGAAACGTGATAGCTGCAAACCCCGCAACCTTTGACAGTGCAAAAAGATTGGCGAAGAAGCTGTATGACCATAACAACAAAAAGGGCGAGAAGCCAGCGGAGACTGAAGGCAAGAAGGAAGGTGATGGCAAGAAAGGGAAGAACAACAAGAGGAAGGGGCGTTAGGGCCCCGAGACCTCTAAAAAGCAGCAGACAGTGGCAGTTAATGCTGTCACCGCACCGGTTCCAGCCACACCACATGCTCCAGCCTCAGCTGCTTCAAATGCTCCCATACCTTATTCCGGTAATCTTCCCAAGTGCAACAAATGCGGTTTCCATCACAATGGAGAATGCAAGGAGTTGCAGTGCACCAGTTGTAATCGAAGGGGACACACGGCGAGGTACTGCAGGACCTACCCTCCCCAGAACCAACAACAGGGAAACAGCAACAACAACAACAAATCGCAACAACAACATCACCACCGGCGGCCACAATGCAGGGCCTAGCCACACCTGCTATGGGTGTGGGAGGACTGGGCATTTCCGCCGAGATTTCCCTAACAAAAACAATCCCGAAAACGGAGGAACAGGAAGGATGCTGACCATGGGTCAGGGAGAGGCGATTCAGGACCTCGCTGTTGTTACCGGTACGTTTCCCCTAAACCACACTTATGCATGCATCCTATTTGACACCGGAGCGGAGCGAAGTTTCGTAAGCAATAAGTTTAATCATTTATTAAAACAACAGCCCCAGAAGCTAAATGAAACCTTTACGGTGGAAATGGCCAATGGGAAAACCGAATCCACCGGGGAAATCTACATCGGATGTACCCTAACCCTAAATCAACACGTCTTTCGAATAGACTTAATGCCTGTATCAATTAGGAGTTTCGATGTGATTATTGGCATGGACTGGTTAAGCCCCCACCATGCTGAAATTATGTGTCACGAGAAGGCCGTTCGCCTTCGCCTTCCTAATCACGAAACCCTAGTAATTTACGGAGACAAACCTAGCATGAACCTTCGCCTCATCTCGTGCATCAAGGCACGAAAACATCTACGAAAGAACAATTTGGCATTCCTGGCTCACATAGTGGATAAAATCAAGGAAGAGGTTAATGTTCGAGACATTCCCATAGCATGTGAGTTCCCAGACGTGTTTCCTGAAGATCTTCCAGGAGTACCCCCAGAGAGACAAGTGGAGTTCTGAATTGACCTCGTTCCAGGAGCAATTCCTCTCGCTAAATCACCCTATCGGCTAGCTCCTGCTGAAATGCAGGAATTGTCCAGCCAACTCAGTGAACTCTTGGACAAGGGATTCATCCGCCCTAGTTACTCGCCATGGGGAGCTCCAGTCCTCTTTGTCAAAAAGAAGGACGGATCTTTTAGAATGTGCATCGATTACAGAGAGTTAAATAAACTCACTGTTAAAAATCGCTACCCACTCCCACGAATCGATGATCTATTTGACCAGCTCTAAGGAGCTAGTTATTTTCCTAAGATAGATCTACGGTCCGGATACCACCAACTCAAAGTCCGGGAAGAGGATATTCCAAAAACCGCTTTCCGAACTCGCTACGGACATTATGAATTTGTCGTAATGCCCTTCGGTCTAACAAATGCTCCTGCCGCATTTATGGATCTGATGAACCGAATCTGTCGACCATTCCTCGACAACTTTGTCATTGTCTTCATCGACGACATTCTCGTCTACTCCCGAAGCAAAGAAGAGCATGGCCAACATCTCCGACAAATCCTAGAAACTCTGCAATCGGAAAAGCTATACGCGAAACTCTCCAAGTGTGAGTTCTGGCTCCGGAGTGTGAACTTCCTAGGTCATGTAGTTAGCCAAGATGGAATTCATGTGGATCCCTCTAAGGTCAAAGCTGTTGAAGGATGGGCAATCCCGACAACACCCACGGAAATCCGTCAATTCTTGGGCCTAGCAGGCTAGTATAAGAGATTCATTCAAAACTTCTCTACGATCGCCAAGCCACTTACCTCGCTTACACAAAAGGGCGTACCATTCAAATAGACGGACAAACAAGAAGTCGCATTCCGAACCCTGAAACAAGCTCTCTGTAGTGCCTCGGTACTATCACTACCGGAGGGAACGGAAGACTTCGTGGTCTACTGTGATGCGTCAAATCAGGGCTTAGGTTGCGTTCTCATGCAGCGTGGAAGGGTGATAGCTTACGCATCCCGCCAACTAAAGACGCACGAAGTGAACTATACGACCCATGACCTAGAATTGGGAGCCGTGGTCTTTGCCCTAAAAATTTGGAGGCATTACCTTTACGGTACAAAGTGCACCATCTTCATGGACCACAAGAGTCTCCAGCACCTCTTGAACCAGAAAGAGTTTAACATGAGGCAACGGAGATGGGTTGAATTACTAAACGATTACGAGTGTGAGATCAAGTACCACCCAGGCAAGGCCAACGTGGTAGCTGACGCATTAAGTCGGAAGGAGTACTCTAATCGTCGTACGAAAACTCTCTCAATAACCATTCAATCTCACCTAGCCACTCAAATTGCAGTAGCCCAGTCAGAGGCCATGAAGACGGAAAGTAGAGCAAGCGAAGCATTGCGCGGAATGGAGAAGAACCTAGAGGCAAAGGAGAATGGAGTATACTATTTCATGAACCGTATTTGGGTCCCTAAACTCGGAGGATTTAGGGAGGTAGTTATGAAGGAAGCCCACAAGACGCGATACTCCATTCATCCCGGCTCAGACAAGATGTATTTGGATATTAAACAACACTATTGGTGGCCCAACATGAAGGCGGAAATTGCCACCTATGTTAGTAAGTGCCTTACGTGTGCCAAGGTAAAGGTGGAGTACCAGAAGCCCTCAGGGTTATTACAGCAACCGGTAATCCCTGAGTGGAAATAGGAGGGGATTTCTATGGATTTCGTGACCAAGCTACCCAAGACGTCGGATGGACTAGACACCATATGGGTAATAGTCGACCGACTGACGAAATCTGCCTATTTCCTGCCAATAAAGGAATCCTACAAGATGGAAAGATTGACACGTTTATACATTCAAGAAATCGTGAGACTCCACGGAGTACCGGTGTCTATTATCTCGGATAGGGACAGTAGGTTCACTTCACGTTTTTGGCAATCTCTCCAGAAGGCACTAGGAACTCATCTCGACATGAGCACCGCTTATCATCCACAAACGGATGGTCAAAGTGAACGAACCATCCAAACGCTCGAAGACATGCTTCGCGCATGTGTGACAGACTTTGGGAAGTCTTGGGATACCCACTTACCCTTAGTCGAATTCTAATATAACAACAGTTACCATTCGAGCATCAAGGTCGCTCCTTTCGAAGCACTATACGGGCGTAAGTGTAGATCACCGTTATGTTGGGCTGAGGTGGGTGATACCCAACTAGCAAAAACATATACATCGGACAAGGCACTAACGGGACCGGAGATCATTCGTGAAACCACGGAAAAGATCGTTCAAATCAGAGCTCGATTACAAGCATCGCGCGACCGACAAAAGAGCTACGCCGATAAACGGCGAAAGCCCTTAGAATTTCAGGTCGGGCATCGAGTATTGTTGAAAGTCTCACCCTGGAAAGGAGTTATTCGTTTCGGAAAAAGGGGAAAACTGAACCCACGATACATTGGACCTTTCGAGATCGTCGCCCGAATAGGTCCAGTGGCGTATAAACTGCAGCTACCCGCAGAGCTAAACAGTGTACACCCCGTGTTCCATGTCTCTAATCTAAAGAAGTGTCTATCGGATGAAACACTCGTCATTCCCCTTGATGAGATCGAAATCAACGAGAATCTCCTGTTCGTTGAAGAACCGGTTGAAATCAAGGACAGGGAGGTGAAGCGTACTAAGCAAAGTCGCATCCCGATCGTGAAAGTACGGTGGAACGCGAAGCGTGGGCCAGAATTCACGTGGGAATGCGAAGACCAAATGAAGCAAAAGTACCCTCACCTATTCTAGCATTCTCAAATCTAGCTTTCAAACAGAACTTCGGGACGAAATTCCCTCTAACGGGGGGATGATGTCATAATTAGAAATTTTGTGTCTTGTAATCACTACACTCAAGTAAAATGTAGAATCAAAAACTTAAGAGCATGTATGATGCTTACTCTATGACAACAAAAATTTCAATCCAATACACCATACAAGTACTTCAATAGTCAACAAGCAATTGGAAACCCTAGAAGTCCTTGTTTAGGTCCATTTTGGACTAGGACTTTCTTATTGGACTCAATGGACCAATAAGCTTCCAATCTGACTATCATGGGCTTAGAACCTTCAAATGGGCTCTAATTGGAACCACTTTCATTTATTTCAACATTTTGGGCCATATTGGGCCTAGAATGGAATAAATTAAATATTATGAACCATTATGAACCATAATTAACCAAAACTAGCCTAACAAAGTATAAAAATCACACTTATATTTTATAGGGCCAACAATCATCAAACCTAACTCTAATATGGGCTTAGGGGCATTAAAGCCCAATACTCTCTTTTTTCTTTCAAAATCTCGGCCCAAAGCCCAAATCCAAGGGTGAAGAGTTGACTTATGGATTGCCACCTCATTATTATCTCTTGGTTCTCCATGCAACATATCTCATTCTTCCATGCATCTTATCCCATATATCCATGCATACATCACTTCAAGATCTCTCTTCTTCTCCCTCTCTCTCATTCTCGGCCGAACACACACATACACTCACAAAAATTCATTTCATCCTCTCTAAGTTTTGAAGAACATCTCCTCCCTCCTTCTTCTAAATTTTCGAGATTTAAGGTCATTCTAAGGAGATTTTTCACAAGAACTACCATCCAAGGTAAGTTTATACTTAAATCTATGATCTAGGTTCCTTGATTTATCAAACATCTCATCTTAACTCATAAAAATTTATGGTCTAACTCCTTACAACCATCTAAGTCCGAAAACAACATTAAACTTCTTCCTTTCTCCTCCATAACCGAAACTACAACTCAAGGTGAGCTTCATACCCCCTATTTTTTGGTTTTTATAAGTTTTGTGGGGGGGGGGGGGGGGATACAAGCAAATGTGTAGATCTATGAGTATATGCATGCTTTGTATGATTTCTATGTTTATTTACATGTTCTTATGTGATTGTGGTGTTGAAACTAGTCAAAAAGTCCTCAAAATCGAGATTTGCATTAGGACGTATGAATCAAGTATTAAACATATTATTACCCACAAATCATTTCTAGAAAAATAACCAAGTTGGTTAAGATGAGCTCCTTGGGCTAAAAATCCCATTTTTGGACTCAAAATGTTAAAAATATAAGGTTAAAGGGCCCAAAATGACAAAATACAAATTCTGATGGATGAAATGAATCAAAACAGTTTCAATAATGTATTTTTTTGGAAATATTCTCTTTGAAGGATTAAATGTGAAATTTTTAAGCATAATGGGCCAAAAATGAATTTTTCGGCCCAATAAAGCCCAATATGCGAGATTTTCAAATTAGAGGGGCTGAAACTGTATTTTTCTGTAAAACAGGGGACTACTAGTGCTCCAAGTCCATTTCAAGGGTTAAAAATGCTTTTCATATTTAAAAGGGACCAAAGATGCAAAAATTTTCTACTATGGGCCGAAAGTGTAAAAATTACGAAAATAAGGGTTTCAGCCGAGAAAAATTTCATTTGATGGACTAAAACTGTTTTTCAAATAACTTTGAGCTGAAAAATAACTTTTCTACAAGTTTTGATACTAAAGTGTCAAGAAAAATGGTTTGAGGACTAAAATAGAAATTTTTTTTATACAAAGGGTTAAAAGTGTAAATTATCCAACAGAAAGAGGTTGCAAAAATGAAATATTCTAATGTTTTAAACAATAAATCCGACATGATGAAATACTAGACTATCGGCGAATTATAATACACCTTCAACACCAAAAATCGTTATCAAACGAATTGATTCGGTCTCGAATCAATAATGAATCCGAAATTACTAACACGACGAAACTTCAATACACACGCGGAAATTTCGGGAAGTCAATACACACATGGGAATACACCAGATGTCGATACACCGTCTTTGGGCCTGAAAGTTTCAAATCGTGTTTGTTGGGCCTAGCTAGCCCAATGACATGATCTTTAGGCCCGAAGGAAACTCGCTTACATGTAGTTGGGTCTTATATGACCTAATTTCGTGTAAAAGGACTTTTACAGGCTTTGTGCTATTGGACCCCAAGGGCCCTCTGGTGCTGCTAGAAAAGTCGAGAATTCACCAAATGCGAGTCGGGCTAAGGGCCCTTCGCATTCACGATAGCCTTGAACGACTTACGGAAGATATCGGGGCTTCGCACCCTCTTCTCCTCCTCGGTTGTGGGGCTACGAGAAGTCCGGGTGATTGGATTAAGTGAATAGTGCGAGCGACGCCTAAGGGATCGTTTGTATGGTTGTAAACTAGTCATTTTCATTAATGTGTGTTTATAACAATTCACAATCCATAATTAATCCAACGTCACCGGGACTCAACGAATACACCCGTCGTAACGAAATAACAAGATATAAATCATTTGATGCAAAGTATCAGGAAAACATCGGGTTTTCCTAGGGTTTTCAATTAATACACCTACGAGTTACATACCGAGTTTTACAAATTGTACTTTTACATTTATAGAAACAAACAAGCATACTTACGGATCTTCACACTTTTTATACTATGCTCTTTTCAGAAAATATCGGATTTTCTGGTGATTTTCAAAACAATACAAACCACTATATTTCAAACATTACTTATGAACTCACCAACATTTCATATGTTGACCGTTTTCAAAATACTTGTATTCTCAGGTAACAGGTAAATCGAAAAGGAAATATGTATTCAGTAACGTCTTGCTGTTGTTTTAAATAGTATCGAACAATGTACTTTTTGGGCATGTAATATTATGGATCAATGTACCGAATGTAAACGCTACCAGTTGTGATATTCCAATGCTTGGTAATGTATGATGTTATTTTTCATGTATATTCATTGTGATGGTATTCAATTGAGTCACAATAGCCCTCGGACGTTTCCGCCGTCTGGTTCGGGGGTGTGACACATAATAATGACAGCTCGCTAAACCTTGATATGTATGCATCTATATCAGAGTTTCGGACGGTGAGATCCCACAGCTCTTGCTCCATCTTCTGAATTTCTCCACGAGGGTAGTACTCAGCCATCGGCATTTCCTTCAGCTTCGTCCATGGCATAGAGTTGGCTACAGGGAGAGTCATGGCCTCTATATGTCCATTCCACCAGGTGAGACCCTGGTCGACCAAGGTGCACGCGGAAAACTTCGCTTTCAATTCCTCGGGGCATTCACATATTTCAAACAATGATTCCACCTTCTCAATCCACCTTTTCAGGGCTATTACACCACTTGTGCCATTAAAGGTTCGCGGCTTGGCATTGGTGAAATATTTGTAGGAGCATGTTTTGGTTGGTCCTCGATTGATCCCGTTGTTCGAACTTCTTGCCCCTTGTCCGTTGACTAATCCATTGTTCCCTTGGTGAATCTGTGCCATTGTTGCGGTGACCGCAACAGACACAGCTGCTTGGAATGCAGCTGAGTCAACTTCTGGAGGGGTTGGCCCAGGGTTACCGCGAGTTGGTCGTCGAGGCATCTTTCTGTCATGGAACAGAAATATGTTGAGTGCCTATGGTTTTGTGAGATTGTGATCCTATAAACTAGGTGTGTAGCACGAACTTAAGTAATTTCACAATTTTAGCATACAATCATGGATGTATAACACATAGCAGATTACAACATCACAGTAGAACACATAAAACCTTTCATTAATATTATCCGCATTTTTGATACATGAAAATTTTGCTCAAGAGAGCATACATAAGTGGTGCAATTTCGGCAGCATAACGGCTCTATGAGTAGTGTAATCACTTAAACATAGAGTCGGGGTACATAGCATAGATCCTAGTGACATAGTACTAAAGACGGGTACAACTATTTCCTCGTACGGTGAGGCCTATATGGCAGGTAGTAGAGCAGGTCCTATTAGTAAGGATGACGACGACGCTCAATCGTCGAGATGACATACCAGAAGTTTAGCCTTGTTCATCCGCTTCTTGGGTGATTACCTCTACGTTTTGCTCGGCTCGCACAGCCCTTGCCTTAGCCATAATAAGTTGAAGCTTCTGGCTGATAATTGCCTCCTCGAGAGAGCGTAGATAGTCTGTATCAACCCCTTGGAACGCACGAGAATCTGGCGGGGTTTCCGACTGGTGGTGTTCACTGCGTGCCTCCTGTACGCCCTTTTCTTCGTCTGGCTCCTGGTCCAGCTCATCATAATCGAAATCAACTATTACGTATTTGTCCTGTTCCTCTTCAGGTCCAATGTTGTGTGCCCCTCCTTGATCTACCTCTGGCTCATCCTTGATCCTCCCATGGGTTACTAGGGCTTGATGAAACTGAATGCCCTGGTTTTCTCCGTCCATGTCGACTGAGAGGGGTATGCGAATAACTATCGTTACTCCTATGACGCTTCTAGTATTGTATAGGTTAAGTTGCTGTTCTCTTTTTGGTGATAAAGGGGTATGCTTTTAGGTTTTCCTACCATCACGATTTCCTCGGGACACGTGACAGTTGTACCTTGGAGGAAATGTAGTTGATCAGGCTACATCCTCTCCTCGATACAACCGTGAACTGTCTCGGCTTACCCGAGATGATAGCATTATCTTGTTTGGTTTGGTATTATATTATGTTTCCTAATTCACACATGCAAAGATGTTTTATAGTTGTGTTTTTATTTGTTTTGGTTTGTTCAGAGTTGGGTTAGTCCCTTTTTGGTTTATAGTTGCATATCAATGTATGGTTACATATGCTAGTTCACTATAAACAATGCTCTGATACCAACCTGTCACACCCCCGAACCAGACGGCGAAGACAACCGAGGGCTCGCGTGACTTAAATTTAATATCATCACAATGCATATACATGAATCATAACATAAACGTCACCATGCATCAATAAATTACAACTGGAATTGTTCACATCAAGGGCATTGTTTTAACATTACACTTTCATAAAATAAATTGTTTGAGTGATTTTAAAAACATAACATCTAACATTACTTCATGTTACTATTCCGCTTACCTGTTACCTGAGAATACAAGTTATTTTGGAAAAACGTCAACATATGAAATGTTAGTGAGTTCATAAGCAATGTTGTGATAAAATGATTTGTATAGTTTGTAAAACCCAGAAAATCCGATATTTTCTGAAAACACTTTTGTTTATCAAAGTGTGAAGATCCATAAGTTGATGCATGAATGATTTCAAAAACATATATATATATATATATATATATATATATATATATATATATATATATATATATATATATATATATATATATATATGAAGGGTATTTTGTATTATAGATATAAGATTTCGAGTGAGTAGTATTGAATTCCCTGGAAAACCCAATGTTTTCCGATGTTGAAATGTATTCGTGATTACTGATTTTTGTATTGTCTTAACGAATGAATATTGATTAATCCACATGGTATATCGTCCTAATTTTGTCTACTTTGATTTCTTGTAAGCCTTAGCGAACGACGAGAAGGGGGCATTATGTCCCACTACCATCGTAAGTACCTTAGGCAGTCGTGGATGCGAAAGACACGATGGTCCAACTCGCATTTGATTATTGTGACCTTACTAGCTTTTCTAACGGGACACTTTGGCCCACTAGCATATAAAAGCTATTGAAAGTCCTTTTATAAAACATTGGGGCATTGAAGGCCCAATAACATATAAGCGTTATCCCTTTGGGCCCAAAGATCATGTTGGTGGGCTTGCAAGGCCCAACAAGCATGATTTGATACTCATAAGCCCAAAGTTTGTAGGTTTATTCATCTTAGTCATCACATATCTATTGGAGAGTTTTTATTTAACGATTGTTGTTTTGTGTTGATTCGAAACCGAATCAATTCGTTTATAACGATATTTGGTATTGAAGGTGTATTCGTTTTCCGTTTTGTCGCTAGTCGGGTATCTTGTATTTTGTCTTAATGAATTAATTTGTTTAAAAGTATGATTTTGACCCTTTCACTACCTTTCTTTTATAGAAATAACACTTTTAGTCCTTTATATAAAAGAATTTCATTTTTAGCCCTTAAAACATTTTCTTGACACTTTTGTATCATAAACTTGTTGAAAAGACAGGTTTAACCCAAAATTTATTTCGTAAACAACTCTAGCCCTTCTAGAATGGAGTTTCTTGGTTAGAACCCCATATTTCGCAACTTTTATAGTTTTGGTCCAAAATATAAAAAAGTTACATTTTTTATCCTTTTTGGACTTGAAAAGCATTTTTGACATTTGAAATAGTTTTATTTCACTTCTTATGCCTTGTTTTGCAAAATGTTACATTTCAGCCCCTTAAAACTTCAAATTTCGCAATTATGGGCTTATTGGGCCGAAAAGCCCAAATTTAGCCCATTAACCTTATTTTTTGCATTTCAAGTCCTTTGAAAATTCTAATATTTAGAAAAATGATTATAGAAATTGTTTTGACTCTTTTGACCCTCAAGAAACCGTGAAGTTTTTTACCCAAGTTTTGTATTTTTGACAATTTAAGCCCTAAAATGGGTTTTATGCTAGAATATGTTCCTCATAACCTTATAAGGTATTTATCTTGACTTGTTTAGTGTAAAATAACTTAGATTATGTTTGTTTCCTTTATCATGTCATAGATCTTGAGTTAACACCCCTTTTGGTTACATATTTATCACAAAAACACATAAAATCACACACATACATGCATAAAATCACACATAACATACACATACACATAGATCTACACATTTTCTTGTATTCTCCCCCATAAAACATATGAAAACCGAAAAGAGAGGGGTATGAAGCTCACCTTGAGTTGTATTTTCGATTTTGAAGAGAGAAAAGAAGAAAATTTCAATCCTAGCAAGTCTTCTTGGTAGATCTCGAGTTTAGTGACTTCTAAGGTGCAAGATCACAAGTTGGAATATATTTAGAAGAGATTTTTGATGAAATGAAGTAGCTAGATCATGGATTTAACATCAACTTACCTTAGATGATGTGTTTGTGGGAAAAATCTCCTTGAAAGTTCCCTTAATCTCGAAAATTTGATGAGTGAGTGTAAGGATGTTCTAGTGAGAGTTTGAGAGAATGGAATGAATTTTTGTGAGTGTGTGTGTGTTGTGTTCGGCCGAGAGAAGAAGAGAGGAGAGAAAAGAGAAGGTTGATGAGATGGTTGCATGGAAATATGAGAGAATGCAAGGAAGACCATTAAGTAAAAATGAGTTGGCACACACAAAGTCAACTCCTCCTTCTTTGTGGGCTTGGGCCTAGAATGGAGAGGGAAAAGAGAAAGAATAGGGTCTTAAGTGCTTACCCATATTATGACTCACTTTAGATGATGTTTGGGCCCAAATAAATCAAAGTGTAACTTTTATGACCTAATAGGGTTAAATTAATTTGGTTGTGACCCATTAAGGCCCATTAAAGTTAACCTAGTATATTTTGGGCTCATAAGGCCCAAAAATATTAAGTTTCATGTATATGGGTCCAACTAGGGCCCATTTGAGAGTTCTAGGTTCAAGATGGATAATTTGGAAGTTTATTAGTCCATTAGGCCCAATAAGGAAATCCTAGTCCAAAATGGACTCAAATTGGGATTTCAATGGTTTCCAATTCTTTGTTGACCATTTGTAGTGCTAGAATGAAGTATTTGATGAAGTTTTGTTGTTATAGAATAAGCATCCTGCATGTTTTCTTGTTATTGATTCATAATTGTTATAAGTGTTGTAGTTACAAGGCCTCAAAATTCTTAGTTATGACATTTGGCATTCGTAAAATCCTTGTAGGTGCATCCCCGGGGAAGCCCACAGCTCTCGCCATGGTTGGAAGGATGTGCACCTGTTCCCGATCCACTAGGGACAGGAGTATTGATGGCTGACACGGCAGCTGCTACTGCTGTCGTGAAGGCTGCTTGGAACATGGCAGTGTCAACATGAGGAGGTGGTTGAGGTGGTGGAGGTGGTGGTGGTATCAGCGTTTCGTTATTAGGGTGACGCCTTGGATTCCTGGAAGGCGGCATCTTTTGAATATACAATTAAAAGATGACAACACGGTAAGAATAAATGAATAGGGAGAGTGACTCATGGAATAACTCTCCATAGTCCAACAACACAATTTAATAACATGTTTGAATGAGGATCTAGTATCGAAAGGTGAAAGCATTTGGGCAATAATGTCCATACGATTTGGTATCTGTCAAAAATACTGGAATTATAGATGTAACATGTTCTGGAAAAGTGGCCTAGGAGTAGGCCTTACATCAACCGTTGATGGGAAAGTTTTGACAGGACAACGACCTAATCAAGACCTAATAGATCTAAGATTTACAACGATAGGAAATTAGATGGGAGTTTTAGATAAACTAGGTTATATCCGAAGGAGAAGTCGATGAGATTCTATCAGCTACGAGGACTACCAGAAAAGTCTTCAGTTGAGTGATCATTTGAAGGGATTAGGTGATCATTCTCTAGCTCCTCTCCGATCCATCCAGCATTGTCGTGGTTAGGGTAGTACGGGTTGTCGTGGGGATGGAAATCCAGCCATGATATTTACGCGAGAACAGGAATAATAATAAGAACTAACTAAATAGACGAACTAACTAAAATAATTATAAGATGATCTTTATTAGTTGCTTCTATACTTGTTTAGTGCATACCAATTATTTGTATTTAGGATAGGATAGACCTTCGAATAAGTGACCTTAACTCTAAGCCCCCAACCCAACGAGGACAGGACATAAAGCAAAGATCCACAGATTCTAAGTCTATGATATCTCAGTACATATAACCTTAGTGTATCCACTTAAACAACTATTGACAAACTAATAAAAATCTATTTAGTTCTCAGATAAGTAATTACAGTAGCACTAAATACCCCTATGGTATTTCATTGTGGAAATGTTGGTAAGTTTTTAGACTTGTTGCCACATCACAACCATTCTTGTGCATATGCTAATCACTCCTCGGACCAGCATAGTTGATCAAGCTATGCCATTCCCAGGACTGACCACACATCCCTAAGCTTAATTGTGATGTTCAACAATCGTAATACTTTTGTTCATGTCATTATGACATTGATTTTAGTATGAATGCAAGCACGTATACTTACTTAAATATTTTATTATTTAAAAGTATTAAATCTTAGTCAGAGTGTTTTAATCCCAATGTATTTATAGTTAATATATCTTTTATGGGTTAATATACTATATTCAGTATAAACAAAGCTCTGATACCAATCTGTCACACCCCAAAATCGGAATGGCGGAAACGTTCGGGGGCGGAGGACGTCATGTATAATATCACAACAATGCAAAGTAGTAAACAAGCAACAACATCATCCATTGCATTATTAGTATAATTTTACTTACAAGTGTATTCTTTCATAGTAATAACAACATAATGAATACTCAAAATAAAAGACGAGTCTTGACTGCTCCCTCTTCTCTAAACCTTACATCGGTACCTATCTATTTGTGACCTGAGAATACAAGTTATTTTGAAAGCGAGTAATAGCTTTAAAGCTGGTGCATTCATAAGTATTTAATGTCGTTATCTATATAATTATTAATGAAAAGTCTTATAAATAAAATTGTAAACGTTTGAATTTCCTAGAAAATCCCATATTTCCTACTAGTATAAAAAGGTAGTCTTCTACCAAAACTAGACTGTTTTGAAAGTAGTCTTCTACCCAGACTTAAGTGAAAGAAAGTAAGTAAGTAAGTAGTCTTCTCACGAGACTCGTTGTAAGTAAGTAGTCTTCTCACGAGACCCGCTGTATGTAAGTAGTCTTCTCACAAGACCCGCTGTAAGTAAGTAGTCTTCTCACGAGACCCGCTGTAAGTAAGTAATAATATGATTGGTAGTTCGTATTCTACGTTTAGAACTAAAGGTGACTTCCGCAATGAATCGCTAGGTCGAAATCCATATTTATTACCAAATCATATATAAGCCCAAACTATACCTATAATATCAATAGGGATATATGAACGTATACCTTTGCTACCCAAAGGTACTGAACTGAGTGATCAGAACTATTATGTACGTATATGTACACATGATATATAACTAAATATTTAAACGGCCTTTGGACGGATACCTGATACCCACCAGACCACATCCCAACGAGGAAAAGGAAATAAAGCGGGTTAGCCTTCTTATGTCCTTTAGACATTACTTATATAACTATACATATACATGCAAGCTTTTAACAAGGTATCTATGTAAGTGTATCCAAGTAAGTGTGTCTATGTAAGTGTATCCAAGTAAGTGTATCCATGTAAGTGTATCCCTTCATATAGCATTTAGTATAGACTCATGTATGAACTAACTCTGGTGTAATTCCTTGTAATAAGAATAACAAGTAGTATCTCCTAACTACACCTATAATGGTTACTAGCAATATACAAGTATCAACGAAGGTATAGCTTTGCTAGCCAAAGGTATTGAACTGACTGAGGGTACTTTTATATCTATATATGTATACATGATATATAACTAATAGTTAAACGACCTTCGGACGGATAACCGATACCCTAAAGCCACATCCCAACGAGGAAAAGGAAATAAGGCGAGCTAGCCTTCCTAAGTCCTTCAAACGTTACTTATATAACTATACATATATAGGCATGCTTTTAAAAATTTAAGAGTATAAAAGAAGCTTTGTAAAACATTTAAGGGTTTTGAACAATAAATAAATAATAATGACTTGATGTCATTCTATAAAGCATTTCAAAAGTAATTCCTTTGATAACAAAGTATAACAGAGTTTGGAAGAAAACATACAGAACATAACACAGTTTAATAAAAAGTTGTTAAACAAGTAAAACGTTTTGGAAAGTCGTTTGAAGTAAACAGTTTGATAAAACAGCTAAAAGTGTAGTAAATCCATTTGTATGTTGGTTATTAATCACATGTGATTGATATAATAACTAGCATGATTTAACTTGTATTCCCCTCCCCCCATAAAAACATTTAAAAACATTTAAAACATTGATTAAGGGGTATGAACGCACATGTAAATGGTGGTTTGGATGAACTGAACGATGTAGGATTGCTAGGTGTCAAGTGAAGACTTGTACACACTCAATGATCCTAGTTAACATATAATCACACATATATGTATCCAATTAGTCATATAACAACTAAATTAACAAGTTTAAGACATCCTAGGACATGTAAAACACTTGATTTAAGTGCTATAAGTCATAAGGATTGCATCTAACGGTGGTAGGACCTTGCTATTGCGTTTGGGGTTCAAGGGTAAACTCCCTTGGAGTTTACGATTTTGTGACCTAAACTCATTGAGTTTACGGTCGTAAACCCATGAGTTTACGACCGTAAACTCATACCCTTTTGACCATTTGGTGTTTTGAAGGCTTATGAGTCCCTAGAAGCAATTCTACTTGATGGTTAAGCCTTTGGAAGAGGTTTGGGCACCATTTCACTCCTTTGAGGAGTTTACGGTCCCTAGACCATTTTTCCTTGGGTTTACGACTGTAAACCCTTATGTTTTATGGTATTTTTGATATTTCCAAGTCGTAAACACATTAAGGAATGAGTCTAGACTAGTTTCCAAAGCTAAGGAAGGGACTAGGGCCACTTTGGCCCCCTTAAGAAGGGTTTATGGTTCAAGGAGTTCTTGGACAGTAAACACCTTTGATCTTGGTGTTTCTTTGTGTTTTCTTGATGTAAAGAAGTGTAACAAGCCTTATCTTACTCTAGGATAGAAGTACTTACTAGTTAGAAGCTTGAAAAGATACCAAAAGGCCAAGAACACTAGTGTGTGTTCTTGGTGAAACTTGAAGATCTAACCTTTTGGAATGATTTCAAGGATGGAAGTGTGTTAAAACACTAGATTAAGTGATATATCAACTTAATAAGGATTAGACATACTTACTAGTTGAAGATCTTGAAGAAATGGTGAATGATACTTGAGAGAGAATAGAGTTTAGATCTTGATTTTGTGAAAAAGGGTAAATAATGACTAAGTGTCAAATATATACCCCCGTATAGGGTTTACGGCCATAAACACCCTTGTTTAGGCCGTAAACTCCAAACTCTTGGAGTTTTGGAAAGTTATTGATGCACAATAAACCCTAGGGCATCCTTTCTCCTGATATCTCCTGAAGTACTAACTTAAAAGGACTCAAACGTAAACCAAAAAGCTTGAAAGTTAGCAGTAACTGTTTTGACTTCTATTGACTTGATATGTTTTACAAAATGGAAATTTTGGGTTGTCACATAATATGATATACCAAACATAATTATTCTGGAAGTCAAAACATGCAAAAGAAATATAGTAAACGATCGACAAGAGATAACAACACTTTACTCATAAATAGAACGCCTTTTATTCATCATCTAATGTCAATTACACTTTACAAATTTCGAGGTTATCTAACTACTAAATCTAATATCATCCTTCAGCCCTATGCTCCGAGCATGCTGGAGATGCTTAAACCGAGTTAGTCCCTTCGTGAGGGGATCTGCTGGATTCTCATCCGATGATACCCTCTTTGCCACGAGGAGTCCTTCTTCTATTCGATGTTTGATGAAATGGTATTTTTTGTCGATGTGTCTGGATCTCCCGTGATCCCTTGGTTCCTTCGCTAAGGCAACTGCACTTTCACTATCACAGAAAATTTCAATTGGCTCCTTAATAGCTGGTACAACACCAAGGTCTCCAATGAAATTCTTCAGCCATATCGCCTCCTTTGCTGCCTCGCTAGCTGTTATATACTTTCATTCACAAGTTGAATCAGCCACTGTCTCTTGCTTGGAAATCTTCCAAGAAATTCCTCCCCCGATTAAGGTAAAGACCCAGCCTAACTGAGAGCGGAAATTATCCCTATTAGTCTGAAAGCTAGCATCACTATACCCTACAACTCTCAAGTCATCATTCCCACCGAGGGTACGGACCCAGTCCTTAGTCCTCCATAGGTACTTGAGGGTATTCTTTACCGCAGTCCAGTGTGCCTTGTCAGGGTTCCCTTGATACCTACTAACCATGCTCAAGGCAAAGGCTACATCAGGTCGAGTACACGTCATAGCATACATGATCGATCCTACAACCGATGCATAAGGTATTCGACTCATTTCTGCTATCTCAGCCTCATTACTCAATCTGGCGTTACTCTGGATGAGTAACTCTTCTTTCTTGGAGTCCTGCATGCCGAATCTCTTCAGCACCTTATCCAAGTAGGTACTCTGACTAAGTCCAATTAGTCTTTTACTCCGGTCTCTCTAGATCCTTATCCCTAGAATATAGGCAGCTTCTCCTAGGTCCTTCATAGAGAAACACTTCCCAAGCCAGGACTTAATCTCCTGCAGAGTTGGGATGTCATTTCCTATGAGTAGTATGTCATCCACATACAATACCAAAAAGCTAACTATACTCCCACTAGCCTTGACATATACACAATATTCATATTCACTCCTAGAAAGCCAAATTCTTTGACTTTCTCATCAAAGCAAAGATTCCATCTGCGAGGTGCTTGCTTTAACCCATAAATGGATTTTTCAAGATTACACACTCTATTAGGGTACTCTGTATTGACAAAACCCTCTGGCTGACTCATGTAAACATCCTCAGCCAACTTTCCATTAAGGAAAGCGGTTTTGACATCCATTTTCCATATTTCAAAGTCATGAAATGCGGCTATGGCTAACAGAACCCTAATAGACTTAATCTTGGCCACTGGAAAAAAGGTCTCATCATAATCAACTCCCGTAGTTTATGAGAAACCCTTTGCAACCAGTCGTGCCTTATAAGTGTGTACCTTACCATCCATCCATGTCGGTCTTCTTCTTGAAGATCCATTTGCACCCTACAGTCTTACGACCTGGTACATTCTCAACCAAGTTCCAAACTTGATTGTCATACATGGACTGTATCTCGCTGTCCATTGCCTCTTTCCACTTGGATGACTCAGGGCCTGCCATGGCTTCCGCGTAACTGTTAGGTTCATCCAGACCTATCAGTGTCTCATCAGTGATAAGTGTATCACCTTCCACAGTAATATGGAATCCATAGTAATGCTCAGGTGAATTCCTAACCCTTGTGGAACGCCTTAGAGGTACAGACTTGTCAATTGGCTCAACAGGAGTTTCCTCCTCAAGTTGAGTGCTAGGGTTTGAAGTTCCTTCACCACTTGACTCTTGAATTTCTTCAAGGTCAACTTGCCTTCCACTGTTTCCTTGGCTTAAGAACTCTCTCTCTCTGTCTCTCTCTCGAAAGACAACCCTCCTAGCTACAAAGACCACATTTTCACTAGGTCTGTAGAAGAGGTAACCAAAGGATTGATATGGGTAGCCGATGAAAATACACCTCTCGCTTCGAGGCTCGAGCTTATCATGAGTCGCGTGTCTCACGAAAGCCTCGCAATCCCAAATCTTAATGTGGGCTAGTTTGGGTACTTTACCAGTCCACATCTCATGAGGAGTTTTGGCAACTTTCTTTGTAGGGACTAGATTAAGGATATGGGCGGCAGTCTCTAAGGCATACCCCCAAAATGAGATTGGCAGCGAGGCTCGACTCATCATGGAATGAACCATATCCAACAAGGTTCAATTACGCCTCTCAGCCACACCATTCAACTACGGTGTCCTGGGAGGTGTCAATTGTGAGACAATCCCACATTCCCTAAGATAGTCGAGGAACTCTGAACTAAGATACTCACCACCTTGATCGGATCGAAGCATCTTAATGTTCCTGCCCAATTGATTCTCGACATCCTGTTTAAATTCTTTAAACCTTTCGAAAGTCTCTGACTTATGCTTGATTAATTAGACATATCCATATCTACTGTAATCATCAATAAAAGTCAAATAATAACGATTTGCATCCCTTGTGGCATGTTTGAAGGGTCCACACACATCCGTGTGTACAAGATCCAACAAACCTTCACCCCTCTCACAAGAACTTGTGAAGGGTGACTTTGTTTTTTTTCCAAGCATGACTCACAACTATCATCTGACTTTAGGTCAAATGAGTCCTAGACTCCATCCTTTTGGAGTTGGCCTATGAGTTTCTTGCTTATATGTCCAATACGACAATGCCATAATGACGCTTTATCCAAGTTATTATCATTAACAGAATCGATACATAATACATTATTTCCTAAGTTATCAACCACAGATACAGTTTCATACACACCATCACAAGGTAATGCTTTAAAATAAAGAACATTAATAAAGAAAGCATTAATCGAACCAACTTCATTATCAAATGAAAAGTTGAAACCTTGTTTATACAATGCATGAAAGGAAATGATATTTCTTGCCATATCTGGCGAATAACAACATTTATTCAAATCTAAATTAAACCCACTACTTAGCGATAAAGTATAAACTCCAATTTTGGTGATAGGTAAAGCTTTCCTATTCCCCATGATTAAGTTTATTTTTCTATGTTCCACATTCTCACTTCTTCTTGGTCCGTACAAATCAGAATATATATGAATACCACAACCGGTATCAAGGACCCAAGAGTTAGAATGGGGTGAGTTTTTAGATAAGATAGTGTAAATACCTGCATGGTTGGGTTTAACTTTCCCATCCTTCACATCTTGCTGGTACTTTGGGCAGTTCCGCTTCCAATGTGACTTTTCATGGCAGTAGAAGCATTCAGCCTCTTTTGGGTCAGAAGAAGGAGTGATGAAACCTTTCTTGGTTCCACTTGAAGAAGAGACATCAAGGGTCCTAGCCTTGGTACCCTTCCAAGAGCTCTTCCTTTTCTTCCCTTGACCTTTCCCGATTGCCAAAACCGGGGCGGAGTTTGGAGTAGGAGTGTTAGCAACCGACTTACCCTTAAGACCTGTTTCTACGGTCTTGAGGAGTCCCTGAAGTTTGCTGAGTGTGACCTCTTCCTTATTCATGTGATATGTCATGCGGAATTGATCATAGCATGATGGTAAGGAGTGCAAAATGATATCTATTGCAAGCTCCTCGGGGAAGTTCACATTAAGCTTCATCAACCGATCCACATACCTTTGCATTTTCTGCATGTGGCTCGTGACGGATTCCCCGTC
Organism: Lactuca serriola; assembly: GCF_051521515.1. Taxonomy (NCBI): domain Eukaryota; kingdom Viridiplantae; phylum Streptophyta; class Magnoliopsida; order Asterales; family Asteraceae; genus Lactuca; species Lactuca serriola. The sequence goes on along the minus strand of NC_136408.1, from coordinate 186,373,161 downwards.
CTTCATCATGGTTGTTATGATGGAGCAGATGATTTCATAACTCTCTTGTCCTGCACTTTGATGGTATCTTTCCATCAGATCTTGGTGCATTTCAAAAGGGTAGAAGTCCTCATAGGACTTTTGGAGTTCCGCTGTCATGGTGGCCAACATGATGCATGCCACTTTTGTAGCATGCCTTTCATGTGCCCGGAAGTCAGCGATCTTCTGGAGAGTTGCAGTGGTCTCATCAATCTCCTTAAGCTCCTTATCGAGGACATATTCTTTGTCCTCGTAGCGGGTAATCATCCTGATGTTTCTGATCCATTCATTGAAGTTGGATCCATCAAAAGTGACTTTCCCACACAAATTCATAAGGGTAAAGGAGCCATTAGGATTAGAGCCAGAAGCAGCATTGTTTGAAGACATCTGAAAGAAGAGAACAAGATTAGTTTAGATATTAAGAGATTCCTTAATAAAACACCCAAATTTAATATTAAGGCTAGGATCCAATCACAATATATTATAACTTAGAAGAGGTATGTCGTAATCCAAGCTATAACATATTTGAAAGGTAGGTGAATGACGATTCACCAATTTCCACCATGAAAAACAAAATATAAATATTAGGTTTTTAATTGGTTCTTAGAAATTCCTAGATTCTTTTGAGATTCAATGAACTTTTCAAAGTCATGTTTCAATCTCGAGTGTGCCCTCCAAGTTTTGTGACTGGGATACCGAGGATCACAAAACGAGGTGTGAAGTAACCATGTAAATCACTTGGTACCCTTAAAGTTTATCACTCAATCTATGTGTCGGTAAACCACACACGATCCACCGATACTATGATAAACCTTAAGTCACCCTTTACCTACCTTGTTAAGTCCAAGTTAGTGTGCCGGTTAACCACACACGCTCCACCAACGACTTAAACAAAGTGTAAAGTATAATTTCATGGATTAGCACCTTATTCACATTTTTCCTAAAGTAACTAAGATTGGGAATTTAATAAAAACATTTAGTTACTTTATAATATTCATCATACTTTTAATGAGAATTTATAAGTCCTTGTCTTACCCGTTCGGCTAACGACCCTCCACCGATCAAGGAAGCGGTGGGTGAGAGTGGACACCCATTAAGTTGCCATTTTATAGGCAACAAGCTTATACCCCCCTTATAGACCGGCTTCGTGAATGAGGCGTATTAGCAGTAAGATGACTTGATCTTATACATATATATATTATTAACTTATAATATAAAGTATAAGGGTTGAATTTTAATTTTTAAAATTCTAAGGGTTGGAACTAAAGTTTTAATCAAGACTTTACTTGTTCCAAAACATGAGGGCAAGTTTTGTAAACTTTCAAAACTTTTCATTTCTTATAACTTATGAGTTAATTGAGTAATAAAAATGAAGACTCTTCATTTTTATAACTCTTGTGTTCTTTTAATGGCTTTAATAAAAGTGTGACTTTTGATTTTCCATAACTTGAGGACAAGTTATGGACTCCATTAAAACACATTATGATCATGAATTAAACTACCATGAAGGTTACAAGCAATTCCTATGACCATCTAATCTTCATAAGTTCAAGAACATTAATATGAACACTTTCAAGAATCATAAATTACTCATAAACTTGTAATTTTTTATTATTATAACATCCGGATTTCCAGGTACATTATTTATTCATTTATTTTGGAGATTTTGAAGGGACTCGGCGAGTTGATGCTTAGACTCGTCGAGTAGAGTCGCGAATTCCATCCAGGTTAATGACCGGACTCGGTGAGTCGACTAGTGGACTCGGCGAGTCCGTGCTGTTTAATGAAACCCTAATCCCCGGGGTTTGAGGCCTATTTAAAGGGGCTTATAGCCACCAATTGCAGCTACCAGACCCCTGAGTGAAACCCTAAGCAATCTAGAGCGTTTGTGAGGAAGGAGAGGCCATTGTTGATCCGTGTGTGGGTGTTTTTGCAAGAAGAAGGTGACCAAGGCAAGAGGGAGCTGAAGAAGGCGCTATTCTGTGGATTTCAGAGCCTAATAACTTCATATTGAGGTATATATTCGATCCTTCTTCAATTTTGGGTGTTAATCCTTGAGAGTTAGGGTTTCTAGCCCATTTAAATTGTGATTGATGATGCGATTGGTCCCTTCTTGTGTTGAGGCTGCGGATCTGGATCCAAAGAGGTCCAGAGACCTTAACTCCCTGATCTTTATGGGGTGACGTAGGGTAATATGAGCTTAGGGTGACATTTTGAGGCCATTTCTTCAAATAGAGCCATTGGATCTTTACATGGGCATCAAGATCCAGACCTTACGTGTTTATATTGCTTAAGGAGGCCAGATCTATGGATTAGAGGAATGGATCTGACCTCAGGAGGTCATTTGAGCTTGAGCATGGCGTAGACTCGCCGAGTCCCAAGAACAGACTCGGCGAGTAGGGCAAGGGTTTCCCATAGTTCACTCAGTGAGTACTTGCTGAGTTGGGGGAATGACTCGGTGAGTCAGAGGGAATTAGAGGACTGGAGTTCAAGGCGGAACTCGCCGAGTTCATAATGGGACTCGGCGAGTTGAGTCGCGGTGGCCCCGCGATTCATGACAGGTGTAACCCGTCGAGCAGGGGAAAGACTCGACATGTCATGCGAGACTAGAAGGATAGTGGACACGCGTAGACTCGCCGAGTCACCCAAGTGCACTCGGCGAGTCGGGTCAAAGTTTGACCGTTGACTTTGTTGACTTTGAGGGTTTGGTCAACAATGGGGTCTTTGTGTCAAGAGAGGGGTAAAATGGTCTTCTACCCTTATGAGGATGCCAAGAGAGGGTTGAGTCTAGTCTCGAGAGTTATATTTTTGAGAGTATTTACTTTATGCGATTAGGCGGAGGTTAGACCATATTTCTACCGAGTCAGAGATTTACCAAGACATCTGAGGCGAGTCTTCTCACTATACATTACCAAGAGTGGTAACAGAGCTATGTGCTAGTATATTGTATGTTATTTATGTGTTATTGTGATATGTGATATGCATGATTAAGAGTTTCCAGAGTTAGGATCAGTGGGTCCATAGAGTTAGGGCTAAAGGGCCCACAGAGAGAGTTAGGACTGGAGGGTCCCACTGAGACACACTGACCAGAGGGTCAGTAGAGTTATAGCCTTGAGTGGCTAATGTATGTTAGAGTGGTATTTTGGGGAACTCGCTAAGCTTCTTGCTTACAGTGTTTTGTGTTATGTGTTTCCGGTGCTACTGAGGAGCACGGGAAGGCGCCAGCATGATTCGTATACACACATGGAGTTTTATGTAATTCGATTTTGGGAAATGTTTTGTGGAACCGAGTTATGATACAATGAGATTTTATTAATAATTGTGAATGAACAATGTGTTTTGAAAATGTGAAAAATTGCTTTAATTTTTACGGTGTTACAAGTTGGTATCAGAGCCTTGGTTTGAGGGATTCGGATGCATCTTCGGGCGTATCTGAACTCAAACTGAGGATTTGAGAAAAGTTTTGATAACAAAACAATTTTAAAAGAGTAAAAAGAGGTTTGAGACAAACATAGCAGAGCTGTGTGTACGATTAGCCAGCGCCCAAACGGTGATATCCCAAAATACCATTGCAATAAGTGTTATGAGATATATTATGTTATATGATGAGTTATATTATGCATGCTAGAGTAGATTATGTATTCTTATTAGGACTAGAGTGGCCTGATATGTGATGCCTTAGTCTAGGAGTTTTGCTGCTAGGGATGCTTGATAGTGTTTAGATAGCAGCGAGGAGCTTATGAGAGATCTGCTAGTGAGTAACATATGATTAAAGAGAGTAGAGTACTTGGGATTTGGGACTCCGGGAGGAGGACTTGGGATGGATGCTGATGCGGTGTGGATGGTAGTATTGGGCCCATACTACTGAAGACACCGGGTCAGTGCGCAGTCCAAGTAAGAATCCTTAGAGTACTAAGGAACAAGTAGGGTGGAGTCATCGAGTGTAGGTATACTTGAGCGAGTCCCTAATATTCTTATGTCGTATTTCAGAGGGAGATCATGGTTGGGACACGCCACACACTAGGGAGCAGTAGTGCTAGAGATGAGGAGATCCTTAGGATCATTCATGAGGAGGTGGATGCGGCCATCAGGGCAGAGATACCAGAGATTTTCGGGTCTATCAAGACCACCCTGATCGAGACATTTGACGAGAGATACGCTGCTCTTTCTGAGGCTGCGGTTGCTGCAGCCATAGCTGCGACTAGGCCGCAGGGTGGTGATGCATTGCTGTTCCGGGAGTTCAGCAACACAAAACCACCGGAGTTTGATGGGACCCAGGACCCGATTGCAGTGATGAGGTGGATCTCAGAGATCGAGGGGTCTTTCTTCAATTGCTCATCTCCAGAGCATTTGAGAGTCCGGTTCGCATTGAACCAACTTCGCTTGGTAGCGAAGGACTGGTGGAAGTTTTTGACGGTGCATTATTCGCCTGCTGAGCTTGCTGTAGTGACCTTGTGACAACCTGAAATTTATCCTGTCACAATAAACCCCTTTTCTGCTAATAAAACTCGTTTTATTAAACTGTTCCTTTAACCTTTTGGACTAGGTTAATTAAATTGGGACTTTTATTATGACTTCATGAGTGTCCAAACGAGTTAGAAAAACGTGAAACATCCTCGGTATCCCTTTGAAAAGTTTTTAGTTTACGACCACGTCGAGTTACAGCCACTTAATCGGGTACGACCATAAGCCCCGTTCAACGTCGGTATCGGGTAGATTTCCTCCGGGCCACAAACTCAAACCCCTATATAAGGGTGAGTGGAACTCCATTTCAAACTTTTCCACTCATAACACATACACACACACACTCTCTCTCTACTCTCTCTCTCTCTCTCTAAAAGCCAATTTTGATCCAAAAACGCCTCTTTCAAGCACCATAATCGTAAGTAATCTATCCTAACTTGTTGTTTAGCTTGATTGTAACATACCGAAATTCAGGTTTAACCATTTAACCCTTTTTCTTTTCCAAGTTGTCAAATTAGGTCCCTTCGTGTTAAAGTGCTAAGCTTGGGAGTACGCTGCACGTACTCACGCGCTTATTTTGTACGCGGATTCATCCGGGTATGCTGGGCATACCTAAGGGTTACGCCGGGCGTAACCGGCCCAGTTTCAAAACCTTAATATGACTTGAAGGCTATAAAAGGAATGAGATGGTCTTGTCCCTCAGCCACCATCTTTCAGAAAGAAACCCTAAGAGTGTATTTCCTTCATTTTTAGCTTAGGTGTGAGTGTTCCAAGCTTCAAAGTGCCATTTCAAGGTGGTGGAAGAGAAGAGGAGGCCATTGGGGAAGCTAGAAGTGGTGGACAAGTGTAGATCTGAGGACTACAAGCGTTGGAGCTTCTTCCTGAGGTAAAAAGTTCAGATCTTGCCTTGTGGTTTGTGTGGTGTGCTTCTTGGACCAATTTCTAGGCTTTTTGGTCCCAAGGTGGAGACTTTATGAGCAAAAATAGTCTCTATTGGCCTAGATCTATCATATTCCAGTACTATATGAGTTATATGTTCATAAAAATGCTATCTTGGACGTGAATGTTGAGCCATGCATGATATCTAGACTTTTGGAGGAGAAAGGAAAGGTGTAGAAGGTGTGGGGAACCTTTATAGCCATGCAAAGGCTTAAAGGTTTCGACGTTATGGATTAAGAGGTATTAGAATGGCCAGATCTGGAATGTAGGGTTATGTCTTAACTACTTAAGACATTAAAGTGAGGAAATAAGAAACTGGGATTTACGCTGGGCTTAATCCCAATACGCATTGCGTAGAGGGTCGCGTTCCCGTTTCTGGAGTGCAAGGGTACGCCCCGCATACAGGAGCTGGTATGCCCCGCTTACTACTTGCTGTTGACTTTTTGTTGACTTTTAGGGTTTTGGTCAACATGTGGACTTTTGAGTTAGGGAGGGGTAAAATGGTCTTTTACCCTTCTGTGGGATTGTGGAAAGGGGTGTAGCATAGCCTTGAGAGTCGTTAATGATTGGAATGATTATTTGTTGTGATTAGGCAAGGCTAGGTTGTCGTTTCGAGATTCTAAGATATAAAGCACGTGAGATTCTAGACATCGTTCGAGGTGAGTCTTCTCACTATACTGTACCTGGAAGGGTACCTATGTGTGACCGGAAGGTCTGGTATGCTATGAGATATGTGCATTGTATGCTATGAGTTGCCTATTTCGTATGTGCTATGTATGTGATATGTGTTCTATGCTTGATATGGGCCGGAAGGCATTATGATATGGGCCGGAAGGCATTATGATGCGGACCGGAAGGTCAGAGAGTTATGGACCAGAAGGTCAATACGGGTAGGACCGGAAGGTTTACCGGGTTGGGACGGAAGTCCCCTGAGACAAATAGACCGGAAGGTCGTGTGGAGTATGGCCTGGAAAGGCGTATGTTTGTAAGTGGTATATTGGGGAACTCACTAAGCTTCTTGCTTATGGTGTTGACGTGTAATGTGTTTCAGGTACTAGTGAGGACAGTGTGAAGGCGCCGGCATGACTCATACACACACACAGGCGGATTTGGATATGATTGATCTTAGGATTGATATGTTTTGTATTATGACTATGCTACATTGGATTTTATGGTTGTCTTGAATGAAATTATGTTATAAAGAAATGAAAAATTGTTTCGAAAATTTACGTTGTAACAAGTTGGTATCAGAGCCTTGGTTTGAGGGATTCAGATGCACCTTCGGGCGTAACTGAACTCATACTGAGGATTTGAGAAAATTTTCAAACGATAAAAACTAATTTTCTAAAAAGCAAGAGATTTTGAGACAACAGAGCGGAGCAGTGTGTACGGTTAGCCAGCGCCCGGGCGGTGAACCCCCAAATGCCCTTAAGTTATGTGTTATGAGATATGATATGTTATATTATGAATGCTAGAATTGGCTAGGTATTCATATTAGGACTAGAGTGGCCTGATTTTGTGATGCCTTAGTCTAGGAAGGAATGTGCTGCTATGTGATGCTTGAGAGCGAGTAGATAGCAGTGAGGGGGGTGATAAGAGGCCTACCGAAGGGTAGCCTATGCCAGTGAGATATAGAGTACTTGTGATCTGGAATCCAAGGAGGAGGACTTAGGGTGAATAATGATGCGGTGTAGACGGTAGTATAAGGGCCCGTACGACCGAAGACACCGGAGCAGTGCGCACTCTAAGTAAGAATCCTTTGGGTACTAAGGACCAAGTAGGGTCGAGTTATCAAGTGCGAGTATGCTCGAATGAGTCTTTGATATTATTATGTTATCTTTCAGAGACATCATGGTTGGGACACGCCACAAACCTGAGGCGAGCGGTGTGAGCGACGAGGAGCTTCGTCAGATGATCCACGATGAGGTGGCTGCGGCGATCAGGGCCGAGATTCCGGAGATGTTTGGGTCTATCAAGACCACATTGATGGAGACTTTTGATGAGCGGTACACCGCGGTCTTGGTAGAAGTCTGCCTTTATTTAGAAAATATAGGATTTTCTAGAAAGGACACTAATACATCGTAGATTCTAAACTACTAGCTTTCATAAAGTTATTTTGATTAAAAATGTGTATTTATACAAATGAAACTAAATGCTTACGAACTCACCAGCATTATAAAAATGTTGATACTCGATTTCAAAATAACTTGTATTCTCAGGTCATCGATAGACAGGTACATTTCGGGAGCTTTTGCGAAGACAGCCTAGTACCGAGCTGCATCTATGTTATGTTCTGTAATTGCTTTGATATTACTATGACATGTAACCTATGTAAAATTACTACTATTAATGAAATGGTTGTTGTACTTTGATTACTATACTGCATATTTTGTGATACTTGACATGACGTCATCCACCCCAGAACGTTTCCGCCGTTCTGGTTTTGGGGTGTGACAGACCTAGGAGAGGTTCACTGCTATGTTCCGAGATGAGTACGTTCCAGGTGGAGAGGCAACGTTTGGCCTAGGAGTTTCTTACCCTCAAGCAGGGTACTGAGTCTGTTACAGTGATTACGAGGATGTTCCATGAGCGGGCGATGTTCTGCCCAGAGCACGTGTCCTCCGATTAGGCACGTATGAGCCGATATCTGAGCATTTGGAGGAGGGATATATGGGAGTTCGTGGCGAACTCGACGTACCGGATATTTGCTGAGCTTCAGGCAAATGCCCAGAAGAGGGAGATAGAGCTGGAGACCCAGGTTAGGGAGGAGGCTGAGTCTTAGGGGAGAGATCGGCGACCAGCGCAGTCTCAGCCAGCAGCCAAGCGAGCCAAGCCCGTTGATTCAAGATCCGGGAGTCAGAGGGGCCGTACTTGTGGCAAGTGCGGCAAGAGCCACGATGGGGTGTGCAGAGCGGGGTCTTGCTACAAATGTGTCAAGGAGGGGCATATGGCCAAGGATTGCCCCAAGGGGTTTGCAGTATGTTTCCACTGCAACCAGACCAGACACCGAAAGGCAGAGTGTCCACAGTTGCGAGGGATAGCTCAGGGAGCATCTCGGGGATCTGCCCCTGCTGCAGTGAGAGCTACAGACAGTCGGCCCGTAAAGGCCGAGGCACCGAAGGCGCAAGGGAGAGCCTTCCAGTTGACCGCGGAGGAGGTCCGCGCAACGCCCGATGTCGTGGCTGGTATGTATTCTTTCATATATTTATTTTGATGTCTGAGATATTGTGTTTATATTATGTTATGTGTAGGTACTTTTCTTGTGAGTTCTGTACCTGCCTTGGTGTTATTTGACTCGGGTGCGAGTCGGTATTTTGTATCTTTGGCTTTCAGTCAGCACATTAGTATTAGTCGAGAGGCGTTGAGTCGACCTCTGAGAGTTTCCATAGCTGACGAGAGGGCGGTGTATGCCACCGAGGTGATCCGAGGGTGTGTACTCGAGATTTTCGGCGTTGAGTTTCCGATTGATTTAGTTCCTATTTCAATGGGAGATGTCTGTGTCATCGTGGGCATGGACTGGTTGAGAAAATTTTGACCGGTCATCACCTGTGAGAGACAGCTGGTGACCATACGAGACCCTAGTGGGGGAGTTCTTACGGTGTATGATGAGGGTACATGTTCTGGGTCAGCATTTTGTTCGGCCGCTAGAGCGAGATAGAGTCTACAGCAGGGCTGTAGTGGGTTTGTGGCGTATGTGATGGATACGAGGGTTGATTTAGGGAGGCCGAGGTTAGTTGATGAGGTTCCGATAGTGCGAGAGTTCCCGGATGTCTTCCTGGGGGAGTTGTCGGGTGTGCCTCCTGAGAGGCAGGTAGAGTTTTGTATCGATTTGGTTCCGGGGGCAGCACCTATCGCCAAGGCGCCCTATCGCCTTGCACCTCCAGAGATGCAGGAGTTATCCTCGCAGCTTCAGGAGCTGCTGGGGAAGGGGTTTATTCGGTCGAGCAGTTCGCCGTGGGGAGCGCCTATCCTCTTTGTCAAGAAAAATGATGGTTCACACCGGATGTGTACTGATTACCGTGAGTTGAAAAAGTTGACGGTCAAGAGTCGTTACCCGTTGCCAAGGATCGACGATTTGTTCGATCAGTTGCAGGGAGCATATTTGTTCTCAAAGATTGACTTGAGGTCTAGATATCATCAGATGAGGGTGCGACATGAGGATATCCAGAAGACAACGTTCAAGACTCGTTACGAGCATTACGAGTTCGTGGTGATGCCTTTCGGGCTCACCAATGCACCGGCGGCGTTCATGGATCTCATGAACAGAGTGTGCAGGCCGATGTTGGACTGCTCGGTGATCGTGTTCATCGATGATATATTGGTGTATTCGAAATCTAGAGAGTAGGATGAGGAGCATTTGAGGGAGATCCTTGGAGTTTTGAGATCGGAGAGGCTTTACGCCAAATTCTCCAAGTGTGATTTCTGGTTACGAGAGGTCCAGTTCCTTGGGCACCTCGTTAACTAGAATGGGATATTGGTCGATCCGGCCAAGATTGAGGCAGTGATGAGTTGGGAGGTGCCGAGATCCCCCACCGAGATCAGGAGTTTCTTAGGATTGGCAGGCTATTACTGGAGATTTATCAGGGATTTCTCCAAGATCGCCGTGCCACTCACCAAGTTGACCCGGAAGGGTGTTGCTTTTTCATGGGGCCCAGAGCAGTAGGCCTCCTTCGAGACACTTCGCCAGAGACTATGCGAAGCCCCGGTGTTAGCTCTTCCGGAGGGGATGGAGGACTTCGTAGTGTATTGTGACGCATCGATATCGGGGTTGGGAGCGGTGCTTATGCAGAGGGGGCATGTGATAGCATACGCATCGAGGTAGCTGAAGCCTCATGAGATGAGGTATGCCACCCATGATCTGGAGTTGGGAGCAGTGGTGTTTTCCCTCAAGATCTGGCGTCACTATCTATATGGGGTTCAATGTACCATATACACGGGCCACAAGAGCTTGAAGTATTTAATGGATCAGCCCAACTTGAACATGCGACAGAGGAGATGGTTGGATATGGTGAAGGATTACGATTATGAGATCCTGTACCACCCGGGCAAGTCTAACGTTGTAGCCGATGCCCTGAGTCGTAGGGCGGAGGGTGCCCCGATACGAGATGTTTGTATGAGGCTGATAGTGATGACCCCAGTGTTTGACGCCATTTGAATGGCCCAGGCTGATGCCGTGAGACCAGAGAACCGTAAGAGGGAGCGGGTTATTGGGCAGGTATTGGAGTTCGTCACTGATAGCCCAGGGCTTATGATTTTTCAGGGTCGGATTTGGGTGTCGTTTATGGGCGGAACGCGTACCATTTTGATGGAGGAGGCGCATAGATCGAAGTTTTCGATCCATCCCGGGGCCACTAATATGTATTTGGACCTGAAGAGAGAGTATTGGTGGCCTTGTATGAAGAGGGATGTTGCATGGTTCGTTGAGAGGTGTTTGACCTGTCGCAGGGTTAAGGCCGAGCACCAGAGACCGCATGGTAAGTTGCAGCCGTTGCAGGTTCCCGAGTGGAAGTGGGAACCGATTACCATGGATTTTATCACCAAATTGTCGAGGACTGTTAGGGGCGTAGATGCAATTTGGGTGATTATGGACAGCTTGAAGAAGAGCGCTCACTTCCTTGCTTTTAGTGAGAGCTCTTCCGCTGAGAGGTTGGCAGAGTTATACATGAAAGAGGTGGTATCACGGCATGGAGTGCCGATCTCGATTGTCTCAGATCGAGATGTGCGTTTCACTTCCAGGTTCTAGAAGGAATTTCATGAGGAGTTGGGTACGAAGCTGCATTTTAGCACCGCATACCACCCACAGACCGACAGGCAGAGCGAGCGGACGATTCAGACTCTCAAGGACATGCTTCGGGCATGTGTACTGGACTTCGGAGGGAGTTGGGACACATTTTTGCCTTTGTCTGAGTTTTCCTGTAACAACAGCCATCATTCGAGCATCGGTATGCCACCCTTTGAACTGTTGTGTGGGAGGAGGTTTCAGACTACCATTTGCTGGGGTGAGGTCGGTCAGCATGTGATGGGTAGTACAGAGATAGTACTTCAGACGAATGAGCAGATTCAACAAGTCAGGCAGAGGTTACTGACGACTCAGAGTCTTTAGAAGAGCTACGCAGACAGGCGTCGCTCGGAGCTCGAGTTCCAAGTTGGTGACTTCGTACTCCTGAAGGTATCTCCTTGGAAAGGAGTGATCCGATTCAGGAAGAGAGGCAAGTTGGGGCCTCGGTATATTGGTGCTTTCAAGGTGGGCAGGGTAGCGTACTGTTTGGAGCTACCTGCAGAGTTGAGTCAGATTCATGATACCTTCCACGTATCTCAGTTGAGGAAGTGTATCGCTGATGAGTCGGCAGTGGTTCCATTAGAGGACATTTAGGTGGATGCGAGCCTGAACTATGTTGAGAGGCAGATCGCGATTCGGGATAGAAGGATCAAGGGTTTGAGAAACAAGGAGGTGCCATTGGTTCAAGTCCAGTGGCAACATCGGAAGGGTTCCGAGATGACCTGGGAGCCGGAGTTAGAGATGCGCGAGCAGTATCCAGAGTTATTTGTGGAAAGAGACTTCGAGGGTGAAGTCTGATACTAGTGGGGGAGAATTGTAACATCTGGATTTCCAGGCACATTATTTATTCATTTAATTTGGAGATTTTGGAGGGACCCAGCGAGTTGATGCTTAGACTCGCCGAGTAGAGTCGCGAATTCCATCCGGGTTAATGACCGGACTCGGCGAGTCCGTGCTGTTTAATGAAACCCTAATCCCCAGGGTTTGAGGCCTATTTAAAGGGGCTTATAGCCACCAATTGCGGCTACCAGACCCCTGAGTGAAACCCTAAGCGATCTAGAGCGTTTGTGAGGAAGGGGAGCCATTGTTGATCCTTGTGTGGTTGTTTTTGCAAGAAGAAGGTGACCAAGGCAAGAGGGAGCTGAAAAAGGCGCTATTCTGTGGATTTCAGAGCCAAAGAACTTCATATTGAGGTATATATTGGATCCTTCTTTCAGTTTTGGGTGTTAATCCATGAGAGTTAGGGTTTCTAGCCCATTTAGAGTGTGACTGATGGTGCAATTGGTCCCTTCTTGTGTTGAGGCTGCGGATCTGGATCCAAAGAGGTCCAGAGACCTTAACTCCCTGATCTTTATGGGGTGACATTGGGTAATATGAGCTTAGGGTGACATTTTGAGGCCATTTCTTCAAATAGAGCCATCGGATCTTTGCATGGGCATCAAGATCCAGACTTTACGTGTTTATATTGCTTAAGGAGGCCAGATCTATGGATTAGAGGAACGGATCTGACCTCAGGAGGTCATTTGAGCTTGAGCATGGCGTAGACTCGCCGAGTCCCAAGAACAGACTCGACGAGTAGGGATAGGGTTTCCCATAGTTTACTCAGTGAGTACTTGCCGAGTTGGGGGAATGACTCGGTGAGTCAGAGGGAATTAGAGGACTGGAGTACATGGCGGAACTCACCGAGTTCATAATGGGACTCGGCGAGTTGAGTCGGGGTGACCCCACAATTCATGCCAGGTGTAACCCGTCGAGCAGGGGAAATACTCGACGTGTCATGCGAGACTAGCGGGATAGTGGACATGCGTAGACTTGCCGAGTCACCCAAGTGCACTCGGCGAGCCGGGTCAAAGTTGGATCGTTGAATTTGTTGACTTTGAGGGTTTGGTCAAGAATGGAGTCTTTGTGTCAAGAAAGGGGTAAAATGGTCTTCTACTCTTCTGAGGATGCCAAGAGAGGGTTGAGTCTAGTCTCGAGAGTTATATTTATGAGAGTATTTACTTTATGTGATTAGGAGGATGCTAGACCATATTTCTACCGAGTCAGAGATTTACCGAGACATCTGAGGTGAGTCTTCTCAATATACATTACCTAGAATGGTAACAGAGCTATGTGCTAGTATATTGTATGTTATTTATGTGTTATTGTAATATGTGATATGCATGATTCAGAGTTTCCAGAGTTAGGACCAGTGGGTCCATAGAGTTAGGGCTAGAGGGCCCACAGAGAGAGTTAGGACTAGAGGGTCCCACTGAGACACACTGACCAGAGGGTCAGCAGAGTTATAGCCTTGAGTGGCTAATGTATGTTAGAGTGGTATTTTAGGGAACTCACTAAGCTTCTTGCTTATAGTGTTTTGTGTTATGTGTTTCAGGTACTAGTGAGGAGCGTGGGAAGGCGCCAACATAATTCGTACATGCACATGGAGTTTTATGTAATTCGATTTTGGGAAATGTTTTGTGGAACCGAGTTATGATACAATGAGATTTTATTAATAATTGTTAATGAATAATGTGTTTTGAAAGTGTGAAAAATTGCTTTAATTTTTACGGTGTTACAATTGTAGCCATTGTAAATGGATTAGCATAAACATTACACCATCTAAAACAAGTTTTATAACACCAAAACAGTTTAGGGTAATGTTTCTAGTCCATTTCCAGCAGGAAAAGTCGAAAATCTGCATTCTGAGGCTCCTACTCGTCGAGTGCACTAACCTACTCGGCGAGTAGGATGAATTTACACATGAACTCGACGAGTCCCCCCATGGACTCGGCGAGTTCAGAAGGCAGATAACACAAAATTGACTTTTTTCAACAATTTTGCACAAATAACAAACAAACAAGCCTTGGCTGTGATACCACTGATGGGTTTTGAGCATTCTAACACTTCCTAAGTGTACATGCATCCCTAATAACCTTGGATCTATGTTTGTCTAATTATCATGCAAAGTTGAATTCCAAGGTTATATGCCTATCTAGCATACATGGGGAATATTTTTAAGTTGAATGAAAGATAAAATAACATACCTTGTTGTTGCTTATGATCCTTGAAACCTTGTGAGCCTAGCACCCTAAGTGTGATGCCTCAAATGCTTCACACAACACCAAATGCAAAGGAGTAAACTTTTGAGAGAATACACACACTTGAAAAATCAGCCTAGACCTCACTTGTTCATGTGTAGCCGATTTTGGTGTAGAATGGGTTCCTTATATAGTGTTGACACATCTAGGGTTACACCATGTAAACCCTAATGTGTCATCACTCTTCATTTCCATGACCCATGGGTTTGTAACTCCCATAGAGCATCCATGGAGCATCCTATGGGTTTAACCCAACTTGATAATCCATGGAGCCTCTTAGCCCACTATATAAGTTATGGATGATTTACATAATCAACCAATATATTTAATTAGTTATCTTTTGATCACGTAGTTAATTCCAAATTAATTCTTGATCAATACTAATTAAATAATACTATTAATATATTAGAACTTATAATATATTAATAAACCACAAGTGTTATTTCTCTCATTTAGTCTATCCAATTGCATGGTGCCATGCAACCCAAATGGACCATGTCGGTTCGGGTCAAGTACATACCAGAAATAGTTATTGACTTAGACACCTTATCCAACAGTCTCCCACTTGGATAAGTCTAATAACTATAACTGCAAGTATGACTTCAGGAATCGATCGACAATCGTAGCTCTTTCAAGGTTTCTCGGAACTGAGAAGATGGTGATATGCCATTTAAGATAAGTGATCATATAATCCTCTGTTCTAGATATCAGCTGGACAAATACATGGAAAAATGTCTTACTTAATTGAACACATCAACTTAGTTCTGACCGGGCCCGGTACATAGGTCAAAACAAAATCATCGAGGGGCCCAAATATCAGCTTCTAATCCAAGAAGGAACAGATAAACTTCGACTCATATGTTTGTTCTACTACTCATTGAATTATACACAAAAGCACGTTTTATAACATCGAGTTACCAATGCGTTTACGTACAATCAATGCATAACCAACTCATAATTACCAATCATATCTCTAGGTTTGAATACTTATATGATATTACCGTCTCACGATCACTCGAGATAAATTCCATGAAGTGATTCCAGTGAGCGTGGGTTGAGTCCAATGCTTAGAACTTATGAGCACTCATGATTGTTGTAGTCATCTCCAACACCTTAGACCTCTGCAACCAATCATGACAGTCTTGATTCATACCTACTTCTGACATATGATCGACTGTGGAGGTTCGAATAATATGATATACCAAACATAATTATTCTGGAAGTCAAAACATGCAAAAGAAATATAGTAAACGATCGACAAGAGATAACAACACTTTACTCATAAATAGAACGCCTTTTATTCATCATCTAATGTCAATTACACTTTACAAATTTCGAGGTTATCTAACTACTAAATCTAATATCATCCTTCAGCCCTATGCTCCGAGCATGCTGGAGATGCTTAAACCGAGTTAGTCCCTTCGTGAGGGGATCTGCTGGATTCTCATCCGATGATACCCTCTTTGCCACGAGGAGTCCTTCTTCTATTCGATGTTTAATGAAATGGTATTTTCTGTCGATGTGTCTGGATCTCCCGTGATCCCTTGGTTCCTTGGCTAAGGCAACTGCACTTTCACTATCACAGAAAATTTCCATTGGCTCCTTAATAACTGGTATAACTTCAAGGTCTCCAATGAAGTTCTTCAGCCATATCGCCTCCTTTGCTGCCTCGCTAGCTGCTATATACTCTGATTCGTAAGTTGAATCAGCCTTGGAACTCTTCCAAGAAATTTCTACTCCGTTTAAGGTAAAGACCCAGCCTGACTGAGAGCGGAAATTATAGACGAAAGCTAGCATCACTATACCCTACAACTCTCAAGTCATCACTCCCACCAAGGGTAAGGACCTAGTCCTTAGTCCTCCGTAGGTACTTGAGGATATTCTTTGTCGCAGTCCAGTGTGCCTTGCCAGGGTTCCCCTAATACCTGCTAACCATGCTCAAGGCAAAGGTTACATCAGGTCGAGTACACGTCATAGCATACATGATCGATCCTACAACTGAAGCATAATTTATTCAACTCATTTCTACAATCTCAGCCTCATTACTAGGGCTTTGTGTCTTACTCAATCTGGCGTTAATTTGGATGGGTAACTCTCCTTTCTTGGAGTCCTGCATGCTGAATCTCTTCAGCACCTTATCCAAGTAGGTACTCTAACTATGTCCAATTAGTCTTTTACTCCGGTCTCTCAAGATCCTTATCCCTAGAATATAGGCAGCTTCTCCTAGGTCCTTCATAGAGAAACACTTCCCAAGCCAGGACTTAACCTCCTGCAGAGTTGGGATGTCATTTCCTATGAGTAGTATGTCATGCACATACAACACCAAAAATCTAACTATACTCCCACTAGCCTTGACATATACACAAGATTCATCTTCACTCCTAGAAAAGCCAAAATCTTTGACTTTCTCATCAAAGCAAAGATTCCATCTGCGAGGTGCTTGCTTTAACCCATAAATGGATTTCTCAAGCTTACACACTCTATTAGGGTACTCTATATTGACAAAACCCTCTAGCTGACTCATGTAAACATCCCCAGCTAACTTTCCATTAAGGAAAGCGGTTTTGACATCCATTTGCCATATTTCATAATCATGAAATGCGGCTATGGTTAACAGAACCCTAATAGACTTAATCTTGGCAACTGGAGAAAAGGTCTCATCATAATCAACTCCCGGAGTTTCTGAGAAAACCTTTGCAACCTGTCGTGCCTTATAAATGTGTACTTTACCATCCATGTTGGTCTTCTTCTTGAAGATCCGTTTGCACCCTACAGTCTTACGACATGGTACATTCTCAACCAAGTTCCAAACTTGATTGTCATACATGGACTGTATCTCGTTGTCCATTGCCTCTTTCCACTTGGCTGACTCAGGGCCTGCCATGGCTTCCACGTAACTGTTAGGTTCATCCAGACCTATCAGTGTCTCATCACTGATAAGTGTATCACCTTCCTCATTAATATGGAATCCATAGTAATGCTCAGGTGCATTCCTAACCTTTGTGGAACGCCTTAGAGGTACAGACTTGTCAATTGGCTCAACAGGAGTTTCCTCCTCAAGTTGAGTGTCAGGGTTTGAAGTTCGTTCACCGCTTGCTCTTGAATTTTTTCAAGGTCAACTTACCTCCCACTATTTCCTTGGCTAATGAACACTCTCTCTCTCGAAAGACAACCCTCCTAGCTACAAAGACCACATTTTCACTAGATCTATAGAAGAGGTAACCAAAGAATTTCTGTGGGTAGCCGATGAAAATACACCTCTCGCTTCGAGGTTCGAGCTTATCATGAGTCTAGCGTCTCACGAAAGCCTCGCAACCCCAAATCTTAATGTGGTCTAGTTTGGGTACTTTACCAGTCCACATCTCATGAGGAGTTTTGGCAACTTTCTTTGTAAGGACTAGATTAAGGATATGGGCGGCAGTCACTAAGGCATACCCCCAAAATGAGATTGGTAGCGAAGCTCGACTCATCATGGAACGTACCATATCCAAAAAGTTTCGATTACGCCTCTCAGCCACACCATTCAACTGCGGTATCCTGGGAGGTGTCAATTGTGAGACAATCCCACATTCCCTAAGATAGTCGAGGAACTTTGAACTGGGATACTCACCACCTCGATCGGATCGAAGCATCTTAATGTTCCTGCCCAATTGATTCTCGACTTCCTATTTAAATTCTTTAAGACTTTCGAAAGTCTCTGACTTATGCTTGATTAAGTAGACATATCCATATCTACTGTAATCATCAGTAAAAGTCAAATAATAACGATTAGCATCCCTTGTGGCATGTTTGAAGGGTCCACACTGTCACACCCTCAAACCAAGGATGGTGGAAACGTCCGTGGATGGAGGACTTCATGTATAGCATCATAACAATTATTGCGATAGTGATTTAAGCAAACACAACCAACATATATATAATTAAAAGAGTTACATCATTGTATGAATTACATGTTTCCAAATCAATTACAATATGTTGACAAAATGTGAAATGTTTGACGCCTTAACGTTCCATCCTCAAAAGCACTTGGTTACTTGTTTAGTGATTTCCTGAGAATACAAGTTGTTTGAAAAAGTGTCAACACAAAGGTTGGTGAGTTCATAAGCATTTGTAGATGGTTTATGAAAAGCTTTTTCTTGTAAAAGTAGTGTTTGTTCCAGAAAAATCCAATATTTTCCTTAAAGTTTAAAAATAGTCTTAAAACCCTAAGACCGAGGTGTACCAGTAATTTGTTATACTTATGATAAAATAATACAAGTTTAAATCTACATAAACTCGTTTGATCTACATGAATTCCCCATAAATTCTATGTTTGTTAATACTTGATGTGAGCTATTATAACCATACTATGACCTATTTGGCCTGAAAGGACGTTCTTCAGGTGTCGGAACTGTTATGACAATTGTCACCACAGACCTGCCGGTCTAGCTGTTGCAAGTAACTCAGGTGTGGGTTTGTCAATCCCAATATAGATCTATATACAACTATCACGCTCTCCCTCCAGGAGACTCTGGTTACAATATAGGACTTATTGGTAAAGTGAAGCGAATGTCTCACAAAAGCCATTAACGAATTCACGTGTAATGTAATGGAAATTTTTTTTGTATGAATGTACCCTTTTTGTATGAGTGTGTTATGTGATGTATCATAAACTATACGTATTATAGTTTATCAAAACAAGGGTAAAAGTGGTAATGTACATAAACTATACTTAACATAGTTTATTCAAATGTTTGTATGTAATAGATGTACTTTCATTATAACAAATTGTTATTTCTATGCTTTGTCTAGAAAACTTCATTTGTTAACTGATGTATGTCTACATACTAAGACAATAATGTCATATATTACAATAACATATAATCACATAAAGATATACACCTTGCTCAACATGTTACAAGGTGAAATGAAATTGATAGTATTTTTCTGTTGCTAACATTTTCTATCCCTGTTCTTAGAAAATTTGTAGAAAAATCATCAAAGGTTCAAATCAGCATCCAAAAATTCTAAGAGTTTGGAAATGAGTATAGATTCTCCATAATTTTTCTCATGATTTTTAATGACCTCTAACTTGTGTGAACAAGTCCATAATCACTGACTGGTCCGGATTGATGTTTGAAATGATAGGCAGTTTTGTAAAAATCACCATAAATTGTAGAAACATCGTATGGAGATGTGCAAGTAGTCATTTTAAAGGTAAGAACTTGAAATATTCTCTCCAAATACAGTTTTGAAAACAAAAGTGTTTAAGTTGTCCAAAACAGTCCGTGAATGGAGTCCAACTTTTCTGATGTAGGCTGTTAGAAAAGTTTAGTTATGTTCTTGGTGTTTTAACTTGTATTCCCCCCCCCCCCTTAAAACTTAAGAAAACATGAAAATAGAGGAGTATGAACTCACATTGAGTGATTTTAGAGGTTGAATATTGAAGAAGAGAAGTGTTCAACTCAAGAACACTTGAAGGATTGCATTGAAGATTCAAGAATCTAACACAATAATGATGGAGTTTGTGTAAGCCATCAATGATTTGAGTAGAATGAAGTGTCATTATCACAAGGAGGATAAATTATACTTACCAAGTGAAGGAGAAAAGCTGGAAATGCCTTGGAAATCTCGTTTTTGTGAGAGGGAGTTAGAGAGAAAAGAGGTGTTTGATCTTTAGTGAAATGAGAGTAAGTGAGTGAGAATGAGGAGAGGGGATGAGTGTCCAGCTCTAAGAACGTGGGATTAACTTGTGATGGAGAGGGAAAAGTAAAATGAAGTGAAAAGGTATGGTGGGGAGGAGTGTGGGTTAGTCATGGAGTGGGTATGGTGGTTGCTTGTGTCATAATACAAAGAAAAGTCAACACTCAACCTTTGTACTTCACCCACTCATTTCTTGGATAAGATTTGTGCCAAAAATGTGGGAATTAATGAATTATGAGACTTTAATTGATAAAATAAAGTTTTGGGTGAAAATACCACATTAAAACGATGAAAAACGAAGCCAAAACGAAGTCGGAATCGAAAACCGGGAAGAAATGGGCTTCCCTGCGAGACCTCTCGGTCCTGGCCGAGGTTCGGTCCCTTCTGATCATGGGCCGAAGGCGAAATGGAGCGAAAGTGGCTAAGAAGCGAAATGGACCGAAGGTGGCTTCGGTTCCTTGTGCGAGGTTCGGGCCCGAGAGCACCCTTCGGGTTCGGTTCAGCAGCCTTCGGGTTCGGTCCCTAAGAGGACTCTCGGCCCTAAGAGGGGTTTCGGCTTCCTTAAGAGGGGTTTCGGCTCCTTAAGGTTGTTTTTCGCGTAGACTTCCGTTTTCGAGCGGTTTTTTACCAAATTAAGGGTCGGAATGCCCCGAGTGATTCTAGAGAGATTTGAGAGAGATTTCACATTCTTGGAGAGATTTGACATTCTTGGAGAGATTTGGGAGAGATTTGACATACTTAGAGAGATTTCACATATGGAGAGAGATTTGGGAGAGATTCCACATTCTTGGAGAAATTTGGGAGAGATTTGACATACTTAGAGAGATTTCACATACGGAGAGAGATTTGGGAGAGATAGAGTGAATACGATTGAGAGACGTTTCGTTTGTGACATTTTTGAGTGTCCGGATTTGCAATGCAAGTTCCGTAAACCCCATTAAGCCATGTTTTAGGATCTTACTGTGACATCCCCAAAATCAAGGCCAGAAATGACCGATTTCATTTATGCTTTTTAAAATAATTTCAGAGTAAATCCTTTTGATTTAAAAGAGTTGCGGAATTTGTTCCCAAAACAAAATATGATAAAATAATATTTATCAAAGCATTTCATCAAGAGATGCATTTTCATTATATAATTAAAACTCAGGATGTCATGTTCCGATACAGACCCTAAAGCATAAACGATAACATTACAAGTCATTCAACAAATATATACATATACAGACTTGTAAACAAAACAACTTGATGATTCAACCATCTTATGCCCTCGTGCCACTACCTATAATACGAATAAACTGAGTGGGTCAGGCTTGGGAGCCTGGTGAGCATATAGCGTTTTCAACCCACAATAAATAATTATATTTAATTTCACCAACCAACAATAATCCGATTACCCATTCCCGTTATCCTCACTTTATGTCCCTAAAACAACATCTATCTCAAGGGACCTAATCTAGGATTTTCATCGGGACGGACATTACCGCTAAGGGGTTTCCTCAACAACAGATATCCTAAAGGCAACCATGAGGGGGATAGAGTACACCGGTGAACACATCGTTCACAACACCTACAGGTTATGAACCTGCTAGCGTTCCACATGACTGTCTAGAAAGAGTCGGTGGTTGTTATCCATACTCCGCTGAATAACTAGATCAACAACAACAACAACGAGGCCTCTCATCTATTTATCACACATCAACTATCTACCCATGTTCTACCCAACATATTAGTAGATAAAAATATATATTTTTATACATAGTTTAAAACCTGTATAGCATTCTCATTCAATACATATTCCAATCAACAGATGAGACACATACGCATAACACATATTTCATAGAGAATAAATCATATCTATGAGATAGAAGAAAGTGAATATACATTCACACATATAACAACAAAATATACACATAACACGTATATCGTCTAAAATACTTCATAGTTATGTGTTAGAAGAAAGTAACTACACACTCACTTGATCAGAAGATGACCGGGCAGCACTACGACTTGCAGAAGTAGTCTTCTTCACTAGATCTGGAAGATCTTCACAAAAACCAGGCTTCTCGCGAGCAGAGCTTCGGCTTAGGAATTGCACTTCTCGGGATCTTCGGGGCTTCGGAACTTGCTTTGGGGCTCGGGATTGATACCGGGGCTTCGAGGGTACTTCTTTGCATCTAAATTGAGGTAATACGGGTAAGAGATGAGAGAATATAGCAACCCTAAACGGTTGGCTCTTCAAATCTATTTATAGGACAAAATTGGCCCTTGCCACGTCGTGGCACCTTTTCCACGTCGCGGGCTTGGTCGTCACTGCATGCGTCATTGCAAGTTGCATTTGGGGGACTCCTGGAGGTGTCAGAAGACTTGCCACGTTGTGGCACTGCTTGCCACGTCGTGGTATCTGACAGTTTTGGGGTTTCACGCCCCGAACTTCAGAAATTCATAACTTGCGCATACGAACTTCGTTTTCGATGTTCTTTATATCGACGCGAAGGTGAGATTATGCTCTACAACTCTCGTTTAGACTCCATTGGCTAATTTGGAGTTGATTTTTAATATATTATAAGTATATTACTTATATATTATTATTATTAGGCCGAGACAGGAAAACTCTGTTCGAAATTCATAACTCCTTCATCTGAACTCCGTTTTCGTCTGTATTTTTATCATTGGACTACTATCAATGAGATATTCAATTCTTATTTAGAAATTTTTGGCTAAATATCACTCGATCTCTATTTCGAGTATTCGGGCTGCATATCGCTAAGTCGAATCTTCGAAATATCATAACTTCCTCATACGAAGTCAGATTTAGGCGTTCTTTTCATGCACGCTCTCGGTTTAAGGAACTCTACAACATTCGTTTAGATCACTAAGGCTAAATATCGCACTAACATAAAGTTCACTTTTTACGTCATTCAGCGTTGCCGGTTCTGCCACGAAACTTCGACACGTCATAACTTCTTCGTTATAACTCGGATTTCGGCATTCTTTATATATTCGGAAACCTCGTTTCAACTACTACAACATTATCCATAGATATCGGCTTTATCTAACAGTTGATTTTGACGCTTATTTTTATTCTTAATTAAATTAAGACACACAATTAAGCGCATAACACATAATACTCAAATAATACACTTCTATTATTTCAAAACGGGTTACAAAGGTTAACCTGGACTACTATATCAATATTAATGACGAGCCCGAAAACACAGGCGTTACAATTCTCTCCACCTTAGAATGATTCCATCCCTGGAATCACACACCAACAAACAAATGCGGATAGCGACCCATCATGTCACTCTCCGTCTCCCAGGTGAGATTCAGCCCATTCGAGTGTTTCCATCGGACAAGCACTATCTCGACCATCTTGCATTGCAACTTCTTAGTCTTTCGGTCAATGATTGCCTCTGGTTCTTCAATCAACCTTTTGTTCTCATCGATTCTCAACTCCGAAAGTGGAATCATGTCGGGAACTTCTCCCGTGAACTTCCTCCAATAACACACATGGAAAGTGTTATGAATTCCATTCAGTTCTTCTGGTAGTTTGAGCTTGTAAGCTTGGTTCCCAATCCTCTGAAGAACTTTAAACGGTCCAATAAACCTTGGACTTAATTTTCCCCTTTTACCAAATCTTATAAGTCCCTTCCACAGTGAGACTTTAAGCAAAACCGAATCTCCAACTTCAAAAGTCATGGGTCTTTGCTTGTTGTCAGCATAGCTCTTTTGACGATCCTGAGTTGCTAACATTCTTTCCCTAATTATTTTCAACTTTTCAGCAGTTTGATGGACTATCTCCGGTCCCATAAACTGCTTTTCCCCAGCCTCAAGCCAACAAGACGGCATACGACACTTTTGTCCTTACAAAGCCTGATAAGGTTCCATCTTTATGCTCGAGTGGGAACTATTATTGTAGGAAAATTCTACCAAAGGTAAATGTTCATCCCAGTTACCTTGAAATTCCATGGTACATGCTCTTAGCATATCTTCAAGTGTTTGTATCGTCCGTTCGCTCTAACCATCAGTCTGTGGATGGTAAGCCGTACTCAAACACAACTTGGTACCCAATTCCTCTTGTAGACTTTTCCAAAATCGCAAGGTGAAACGGTTGTCACGATCTGACACAATCGTTAACGGAACACCGTGAAGCCTCACAATTTCCTTCACGTAAGAATTTGCAAGCTTATCCATAGACCATTTCTCCTTGGATGCTATGAAATGCGCACACTTAGTGAATCGATCAACGACTACCCAAATCATGTCGTGACCATTCTTTGTTCTGGGCAGTCTAGTGACAAAATCCATAACAATGTTTTCCCACTTACCCATAGGCACATACTTTACGACATCAAGCTTCATCGTCGGCCACCAGTAGTAGGGTTTCAGGCCCCTATACATTTTAGTGCTACCGGGATGAATCGAGTACATGGTCTTATGAGCTTTTTCCATCAGAAGATCTCTGACTCCTCTTGTCTTAGGTATCCAAATCCGATCTAGGAACACCTTCAGTCCATGACTGTTTATACCGAACACCAACGTTTTGCCCAAACTTTCCTCCTTTCGGTCATTCTTCTCAGAAGCTTCCTCTTGAGCTTTGTTTATACTTTCCACAATGGTCGAGACAACTTCAATTCTCAATGCTCTTGGCCTCTTCCTTTCTAGATTGACTTTCCAACTGAGAGCATCAGCAACAACATTTGCTTTACCGGGGTGGTAAAGTATCTCACAGTCATAGTCCTTAAGTAACTTTAGCCAATGTCGTTGCCTCATATTCAATTCTTTCTGATTAAATAGATATTGGAGACTCTTATGATCAGTGAAAAGTTTGCACTTCGTGCCATAGAGGTAATGCCTCCATATCTTCAGAGCGAAAACTACCGCTGCCAACTCCAAATCATGAGTCGGGTAGTTCTTTTCATGCTCTTTCAATTGTCGAGACGCATATGCGATCACCTTATCTCTTTGGGTCAAAACACAACCCAATCCAACCCCAGACACATCGCTATAAATAGTGAAGTCTTCAACTCCACTGGGTAGAGAAAGTATCGGTGCCTCGCATAGTTTCTTCTTTAGCTTCTCGAATGCTTCTTTATGCTTATCACTCTAAGCATAAGTAGCTCCTTTGTGGGTCAAAGCTTTCAATGGAGTAGCGATCGAAGAAAATCTTTGGATAAACCTTCGGTAATATCCGGCTGATCCTAAAAAGCTTCGGATCTCCGTGGGACTTTTTGGTTGTTCCCACTTCATTACAACTTCAATCTTTGCTGGATCAACCATTATCCCTTCTTGGTTGACAACGTGACCCATGAATTGGACTTCTCGAATCCAAAAATCACATTTGGAGAACTTTTCATACAACTTCTCCTTCTTCAAAACTTCTAACACTTCTCGCAAGTTTCTGCCATGCTCTTCTTGGCTTTTCGAATAAATTAGAATGTCATCTATGAACACTATCACAGATTTATCTAGGAACGGATTACAAACCCTGTTCATTAAATCCATGAATGCTGCTGGAGCATTGGTTAGTCCAAACGACATAACCAAAAACTCATAGTGCCCATATCATGTTCTGAATGCAGTCTTCTCTATATCCTGCTCTCTTACTTTCAGCTAATGATATCCTGACCTAAGATTGATCTTCGAGAAATAGCTCGAACCTTGAAGTTGATCGAACAGGTCATCAATCCTCGGCAATGGATATCTATTCTTTATTGTTGCTTTATTCAGCTCTCTGTAATCAATGCACATCCTCATGCTCCCATCTTTCTTCTTTATGAATAACACTGAAGCTCCCCAGGGCGATGAACTAGGTATAATGAAACCTTTGTCCAATAACTCCTGAAGTTGCATCATCAGCTCCTTCATCTCCGTCGGTGCTAATCGGTAAGGTGCTTTTGCTATTGGCGTCGTCCTTGGTAATATGTCTATTCTAAACTCCACTTGTCTATCAGGCGGTAATCCGGGAAGATCTTCGGGAAATACTTCCGGATAATCACATACGACAGGAATGCTTTGCATCGCCTTTTTCTCCTTCTTAGCATCTATCACAAATGCTAGATACGACGTACATCCTTTGGCCAAACACTTTCTGGCTTTCATCAATGAAATGATTCCAGAATTTACTCTGCGTTTATCTCCATACACCCTAAACGACTCTTTCCCTGGTGGGTTTACCTTTACAATCTTCTTCTTGCACAATAT
This sequence comes from Lactuca serriola, assembly GCF_051521515.1. Classification (NCBI taxonomy): domain Eukaryota; kingdom Viridiplantae; phylum Streptophyta; class Magnoliopsida; order Asterales; family Asteraceae; genus Lactuca; species Lactuca serriola. Next base: position 186,346,995 of record NC_136408.1, on the reverse strand, counting down.
CTCGGCGTCATTGGCGCTAAGCCAATCCATTCCCAACACGATGTCGAAACTATTAAGTTCTATAGGCAATAATTCCTCGTGGAACTTATTCCCATTTAAGTCAATTAAGATGTTTTTCATACGATGGCTAATAGTTACAAACTTGCCACTAGCAACTTCGACTAATAAAGCATTATCTAGTCTATCGATAGGCAAAGCTAGTTTTCTACCAAATTCATGCGAAATAAAGGAATAGTTAGCTCCAGAATCAAATAAAATTGGGGCAGACAATTTGTTTACGAGAAAGGTACCTGAAGCGACATCAGCTTCATCTTTAGCAGCTTCCAGTGTCATCTGGAATGCTCTCGCCTTCGGCTTTGGCGGAATGTTGGGTCTTGCTGCCTCTTTCTTTTTCGGGCAGTCCCTCGACATGTGTCCTTCCTCACCACAACCATAGGAAACTTTCTTAGCGAGGGTGCATTCATTGGCATAGTGCCCTGGCTTTCCACATTTGAAGCATGTGGCCACTACCTCACATTTTCCATGATGCTTCTTCTTACATTTTTCGCACCATTTCGCTTCCCCTCCTCCTCCTCTCGAACTAGACTTTGAGAACTTGTTTTTCTTGTTGGACCCTGAAGTTCCATCGAACTTCCTATTTTCACCAACCTCTATCCTCTCCAGAACCTTTTCCTTCTGTTGGGCCTCCACATTCTTAGCTGCTCAAACAACTGTTTTCAGAGTAGTTGTCATCTTGACTATCGGGCCAAAGTCGGCAGGCAGCCCATTAGCGAACCTCTCAATCTTAGAGAGTTCTGTTGGCACTAAGTATGGAAATAACTTCATTTTCTCAGTGAATGCAGTAGCATAGTCATCTATGCTCATCTTCCCCTTCTTCAAGTTTTGGAACTCATTGTTTAGATCAATCTGATCTATCTCTGAACAATATTGCACCCTTAGTTGTTCCAAGAACTCCTCCCATGACATTTTCAGGGCTTCTCCTTGTGGCATAGTATCTGCCAGCAACTTCCACCAACTCAAGACCCCAGTCTTCAGTTGTCTAACTGCAAAGATAGTCTTATGTTTGTTGCTACAGTCGCAACTTTCAAATACCATCTATATTTCGGAGATCCAATCCATAATCTCAACAGGCTTTGGGCTTCCAGAAAGACTTGGCGGCTTGGCGCCCAAGAAATTCTTGTATATTCACCCATCCTTGTTGTTTCTCCTTTCCAGATCGTTCCTTCGTTCTCCTTAAGTCCAAAATTGACTCACCATGCGACTATTGTTCCCTTCCTCCGATTGCTCGGGAATCAATTCGGGTTCCTCAATAGGTATGATAGGTACGTCCCTATTATCATGCAACATCTGCCGCATTTCATCCCTTTGTTCGGCTAACATATCTCGAATCATGGCTTGCACCCCAGCCATCGTTATTGGTTCTGGTGTTGTTGATAAAACAGGTGCTTGTTCAATCACTGGTGGTTGATTCCTATTTTCATCCGCGTTTCCAACGCCACTCCTGGTTCTTACTATTTTTGATCTACACACCGAATAAGGTGAAATTAGATCCTCATCCATGATAGATAAATAAATCATCTGTATCACTCCGAAACGTTTACATGTTAGTTCTAATATCGTAGACGTACGCTTAGAATCCTACACACATAAGGTTTCCAGATCTGGTCGGCAACAGACCATAGATCCGAACAAATAATATCATATATGGCAACATATAACATTTAGCATATAAAAGCATTTTAGACAGCTTCCTAAAATATACTAGTGCTCGTGTCTATAATATATCACACACACATCTCACAATCTCCACTTAGCACTCTAAGTTTAAGTCTAGAAATCCTATAAATTCCTAGTTCGCTTAAACTAATGCTCTGATACCAACTGTGACATCCCCAAAATCACGACCATAAAAGAATGATTTCATTTATGCTTTTTAAAATAATTTCAAAGTAAATCCTTTTGATTTAAAAGAGTTGCGGAATTTGTTCCCAAAACAAAATATGATAAAATAATATTTATCAAAGCATTTCATCAAGAGATGCATTTTCATTATATAATCAAAACTCGGGATGTCATGTTCCGATACAGACCGTAAAGCATAAACGATAACATTACAAGTCATTCAACAAATATATACATATACAGACTTGTAAACAAAACAACTTGATGATTCAACCATCTTATGCCCTCGTGCCACTACCTATAATACGAATAAACTGAGTGGGTCAAGCTTGGGAGCCCGATGAGCATATAGGGTTTTCAACCCACAATAAATAATTATATTTAATTTCACCAACCAACAATAACCCGATTACCCATTCCCGTTATCCTCACTTTATGTCCCTAAAACAACATCTATCTCAAGGGACCTAATCTAGGATTTTCATCGGGACGGACATTACTGCTAAGGGGTTTCCTCAACAATAGATATCCTAAAGGCAACCATGAGGGGGATAGAGTACACCGGTGAACACATCGTTCACAACACCTACAGGTTATGAACCTGCTAGCGTTCCACATGACTGTCTAGAAAGAGTCGGTGGTTGTTATCCATACTCCGCTGAATAACTAGATCAACAACAACAACAACGAGGCCTCTCATCTATTTATCACACATCAACTATCTACCCATGTTCTACCCAACATATTAGTAGATAAAAATATATATTTTTATACATAGTTTAAAACCTGTATAGCATTCTCATTCAATAAATATTCCAATCAACAGATGAGACACATACGCATAACACGTATTTCATAGAGAATAAATCATATCTATGAGATAGAAGAAAGTGAATATACATTCACACATATAACAACAAAATATACACATAACACGTATATCGTATAAAATACTTCATAGTTATGCGTTAGAAGAAAGTAACTACACACTCACTTGATCAGAAGATGATCGGACAACACTACGACTTGCAGAAGTAGTATTCTTCAGTAGATCTGGAAGATCTTCACAAAACCGGGCTTCTCGCGAGCAGAGCTTCGGCTCAGGAATTGCACTTCTCGGGATCTTTGGGGCTTCGGAACTTGCTTCGGGACTCGGGATTGACACCGGGGCTTCGGGGGTACTTCTTTGCACGTAAATCGAGGTAATATATGTGAGAGATGAGAGAATATAGCAACCCTAAATGGCTGGCCCTTCAAATCTATTTATAGGGCAAAATTGGCCCTTGCCACGTCGTGGGCTTGGTCGTCACTGCATGCGTCAATGCAAGTTGCATCTAGGGGACTCCCGGAGGTGTCAGAAGACTTACCACGTCGTGGCACTGCTTGCCACGTCGTGGTATCTGACAGTTTTGGGGTTTCACGCCCCGAACTTCAGAAATTCATAACTTGCGCATACGAACTCCGTTTTCGATGTTCTTTATATCGACGCGAAGGTGAGATTATGCTCTACAACTCTCGTTTAGACTCCATTGGCTAATTTGGAGTTGATTTTTAATATATTATAAGTATATTACTTATATATTATTATTATTAGGCCGAGACAGGAAAAATCTGTTCGAAATTCATAACTCCTTCATCTGAACTCCGTTTTCGTCTGTATTTTTATCATTGGACTACTATCAATGAGATATTCAATTCTTATTTAGAAATTTTTGGCTAAATATCACTCGATCTCTATTTCGAGTATTCGGGCTGCATACCGCTAAGTCGAATCTTCGAAATATCATAACTTCCTCATACGAAGTCAGATTTGGGCGTTCTTTTCATGCACGCTCTCGGTTTAAGGAACTCTACAACATTCGTTTAGATCACTAAGGCTAAATATCGCACTAACGTAAAGTTCACTTTTTACGTCATTCAACGTTGCCGGTTCTGCCACGAAACTTCGACACGTCATAACTTCTTCGTTATAACTCGGATTTCGGCATTCTTTATATATTCGGAAACCTTGTTTCAACTACTACAACATTATCCATAGATATCGACTTTATCTAACATTTCATTTTGATGCTTATTTTTATTCTTAATTAAATTAAGACACACAATTAAGCACATAACACATAATACTCAAATAATACACTTCTATTATTTCAAAACGGGTTACAAAGGTTAACCTGGATTACTATATCAATATTACTGACGAGCCCGGAAACATAGGCGTTACACTTACACACTCCAAATGAGTATGCAACATTGTTTTATAGGTGTTGTTCATTGTTTAGCACTAAGGCTAAGGAAAAATTAAACACACTAATTTTCCAGGTGATGTTTTTTCATTAAAATAGTGAGTTATACAGTAATTACATAATGTAAGCACTAATATACAAGGTTTAATTGAGTTGACTGGTTGACTTGTTGACCTTGATTGAATTTGACTTGACCCAAAATTGACTATTTTCACATCATCCCCCCGTTAGAGGGAATTTCGTCCCGAAATTTACATTATGACAGGGACTTCAAGAGTTTGGGAAGAGACGCGGGTATTTTTGTTTCATTTGATCTTCGCGTTCCCAGGTGAACTCAGGTCCTCGTTTCGCGTTCCAACGAACCTTCACTATGGGAATACGACTTTGTTTCGTTCTTTTGACCTCCTGATCCATAATCTCAACTAGTTCTTCCACGAAATTGAGACTCTCATTAACTTCAATTCCGTCGAGAGGTATCACGAGAGTCTCATCGGATAGGCACTTTTTCAAGTTGGATACATGGAAGGTAGGGTGTACGTTATTAAGTTCTTGTGGTAATCGGAGTTTGTACGCTACTTGACCAATCCTGGCAAGGATTTCAAACGGTCCGATGTACCTTGGGTTTAGTTTCCCACGTTTACCAAAACGTATCATCCCTTTCCAAGGGGAAACTTTTAGTAGGACTCGATCACCGACCTGGAATTCCAAGGGTTTGCGTCGCTTGTCCGCGTAACTCTTTTATCGATCACGAGACGCCTTCAGTCTTTCCCGAATTTGAACAATTTTCTCTATGGTCTCCCTTATGATTTCAGGACCAGTAAGGGTGCTATTAGGGACTTTCCCCCTATCTAGTTGAGTGTCCCCTACTTCTGCCCAACACAGGGGTGATCGACACTTGCGTCCATAAAGAGCTTTGAATAGGGGCGTCCTTGATGCTAGTGTGATAGCTGTTATTGTAGGAGAATTCAATAAGCGGTAAATGGGTATCCCATGCCTTTTGTGATCGGTGAAGATAGTGCATTTTGTGTCGTAGAAGTAGTGCCTCCAGATCTTTAATGCGAACACTACCGCTCCCAGTTCGAGGTCGTGGGTAGTGTAATTAACTTCGTGTGTCTTAAGTTGTCTTGACGCGTAAGCGATGACTTTCCCTCTCTGCATGAGAACGCATTCGAGGCCTTGATTTGAAGCATCACAATATACCATGAAGTCATCAGTTCCTTCTGGAAGAGACAAGACCGGTGCACTACATAAGGCTTGTTTTAACGTTTGGAAGGTGGCTTCTTGTTTATCTCCCCACTTAAACATCACACCTTTTTGAAAGGTGGTGAGTGGTTTTGAGATCTTGGAGAAGTTTTGGATGAACCTTCGGTAGTATCCATCGAGTCCTAAGAATTGTCGGATTTCTGTCGGCGTTGTGGGTGCTGGCCAGCTTTCAATTGATTTGATCTTTGAGGGATCCAGATGTATCCCTTTATCGCTAATTACGTGGCCAAGGAATCCCACTTCCCGGAGCCAAAATTCGCACTTTGAAAACCTAGCATAAAGCTTCTCAGCTCTTAGAGTCTCCAGTATTAGTCGCAGGTGTTGCCTGTGCTCTTCTTCGCTCCTTGAATAGACCAAGATATCATCGATTAACATGATTACGAATTTATCTAGGAAGGGTTGACACACTCGGTTCATCATATCCATGAACACCGCAAGCGCATTTGTTAATCCGAATGGAATCACTACAAATTCATAGTGTCCATAGCGAGTTCTGAATGCCGTCTTGGGGATATCTTCTTCTTGAACTCGCAATTGATGGTAACCCGACCTCAAGTCGATTTTTGAAAAGTAGCTTGATCCCTGAAGTTGGTCAAAAAGGTCATCGATTCGGGGTAGGGTATATCAATTCTTGATGGTAAGTTTGTTAAACTCCCTATAATCGATGCACATACGAAAGGATCCATCCTTCTTTTTCACAAATAGAACCGGTGCTCCCCAGGGTGAAAAGCTCGGTCTGATGAATCCCTTGCTTAATAGTTCGCTAAATTGACTAGACAGCTCTTGCATTTCTACCGGTGCGAGGCGATATGGTGCTTTGGCTACGGGGGTAGCACTAGGAACCAAGTCGATTCGGAATTCGACTTGTTGTGCGAGCGGTACTCCTGGCAGATCTTCTGGGAATACGTCGGGGAAGTTACACACTTCCGGAATGTCTTTGATGTCCTTTACCCCTTGATTCTTATCTACGACGTGGGCTAAGAAGGCATGGTATTCCTTTCGGAGATACTTTTGAGCCTTAACGCAAGAAATGATTTGTAGGTTTGTACTGGGTTTATTGCCGTAGACGAGAAGAGTTTCGTCATTTGGCAGATTGAGGCAGACGGCCCTTTCGTAACATAAAATGTCGGCACGATTAGGACTTAACCAATCTATACCAATGATGATGTTGAAACTTTTTATTGTGACTGGCATTAGATCGATTTTGAACGAATGGTTGTCTAGAGTGAGGGTACACCCTATGTAAATATCATTAGCACACTCAACCTTTCTGTTTGCCATTTCAATGACGTATGAATCTTTTAATGACTGGGGATTTTGCTTAAGTAAATTTTTGAATTGGTGGCTCACGAAACTCCTTTCTTCCCCACAATCAAAAAGTACACATGCATAAGAGTTATTGAGGAGGAACGTACTGGTAACCACTGTAGGATCCTTGACTGCTTCCTCGTGTCCCATTGTCAGGACTCTCCCTACACCACTAGCATTAGGAGCTTGTGCCTTGGGGCAGTTTCCCCTGAAGTGTCCTGCTTCACCACATCCATAGCAGGTTTGGCTTGCCCCTGCATTGACAACTTGGTTGCTCGGTTGTGCTGGCGCTTTACAGAAACGAGCGGTATACCCTTTCTTGTTGCAGCTTTTGCAGTGCATTTCCCGACATGCACCATTGTGGTGGTAGTTGCACTTGTTGCACTTAGGGAGACTTCTAGCATATTGTTTCGGTGGTGTTGGAGTGGTAGCAGTAGTGGCAACACGAACAACAATGGTATGTTGCTTCTTTGCGGGGTCCAGTGCCGGTTGCTTCTTTTTTTGGTTCCAAAACTTCTTCTTGTTGTTCCCTCCTTTTGTTTGGTTGGTGGTGGCAATCACGGTAGCATGGATGGCCCTATGGTCGATAAGTTGTTGTGCCAATTCCTTAGCACTCTCAAAGGTAGTGGGTTTCGAGGCCAGTACACTATCATGAATCTGGGATGATAGCCCCCAAAGGTATCGTTCCACCTTTTTCTCCTCTGGAGTGACCATTGCGGGACAGAGGAGTGCTAGGTCATTGAATCGGGCGGTATAAGCTTTGAGATCCGTTCCCGACATCTTAAGGTTCCAGAGTTCTTCTTCAAGTTTTTGCACTTCGCCCCTCGGGCAATATTCCTTCAGCATCAAAGCTTTTAAATCCTCCCAGCTTATAGAGTTAGCCACTGCAGGAGTAAGTGACTTAAGTCTGCCGTTCCACCAAGTGAGAGCTCTTCCGATGAAAGTGAGTGCCGCGTACTTAACTTTTCTAGCTTTAGGGCAAGCACAAATTTCGAAGACTGCTTCGGTTCTCTCGAACCATTGCATTAGTGCAATGACTATCCCGCTTCCATTGAAAGAATCGGGTCTCCCATTTATGATGTCCTTGTAAGTGCACTACTTCGTACGCCCCATACTGTCCCCATGGTTAGAGTGTGTAGCACCAGATCCAGAACCACCAGCACCGTTCGTACCTATCTGCGACATTGCGGCTGCCACAGCTGCTGTTACTACAGCCTGGAACATCACGGAGTAAAACTGCGGAGGTGGCGGTGGAGGAGGTGGTGCTGCGCTGCCGGATGGTCTTGGTCTCTTCCTTGGCGGCATGGTTCTGTCATATATTTTTAAAGATGGAAAGTTTGTAAGGTTTCGATCGTAATAAGGAGCCGAGTGTTATCTGTTTTATCTCATTCATATTATATCCTGACTTTATTACGTTAGCAGGTAATTCATAGAAAAGTTTATGCAATTAAACTTATGAATTAAATAGTGTTGACCCAAACATAGTCATCAGTTGTAAAATGTTTGTAATACCACATAGTGAAATCTCATGTCAACATCCAATGAAGTAAAATGCATGCCAAAATTCATTGATAACTTTTTAGTACATATTGTTTTGAGAAAATTTGACCTCACAAGGGTCTACATTACATCAAAATAAAAGATGATCTTTGGCGGCACAAAAGCCCTTTGACTAGTGTAGTCACTTAGTCGCGGGGTCAACCTATTCACAATACAAAGTAGCACCAATGCATACTCGAAATCCTAGTTTTATAACAAAACATGAGCAGTGCGAACACTACTCGCGGCAGGTGGCATTTGGTCCATGGTGGCTCTTAGATGAGGTCAAGGCTCCCTAAAGCTCCGCAAACCGGCGTTCGGCCGCGATCACTCTCTCCTCGAGAGCTGCGTGCCTCTCCTGGTACTTCCTTACCTCCGCTCGAGCAGTGGTAAGGTCCTCGATGAGTTGGTCCACTGGATAGAAGTCCCTCTCCATATCCATGGTGCGTGCATCGGTGGCTGCCGTAATAGCGCTGAGATTTCGAACCTGATCTGCCATTTCCCTACTCTGGTTCCCCAAGTTTGTGATGTGTTGGACCATGACGGGGAGGGCTCTGTCACCCGGTCCCCCGTGGCTGAGGTCATAGTAACATCGTTGGTCGCCATATGGTGACCGTTGGCGTTGTTGTCGGCTCCACCTCTCGATCATGGTTGCCCAACGGGGCTCAGGCCCGTTATGGCCAAAGCGGTTTGCCGGCACCCTAGCAATGTAAGGAGGGTTGAAGACTTCCTCCTATGGCTCTTCCTCACCTTCGTCCTCATCCATGTCTACCTCGTTGTCTTCCTCTTCTTCTTCTTCATCTACCTCTTCTTCTTCTTCTTTGGGTTCCTCTTCGGGGTCCTCTTCAATCAGCTCTTTGGGCTCTTCTTTAATCCAGCCGACATTTCCTTGATTGGGAAAGTATGGGTCTCCTGGTAAGTGGAATCCTGCCATGTCGTCTGCGCGAGAATAGGGGTGTAAGAAGCAGGTAACGATTAATAATAATAACATTGCGCTATAGCAAGATACAAATCTCCTATAGTATTTTAAATGTTTCGATTTGGTTCTTAGAGCATTCTTTGTAGAGTGAAGTTAGGTTATTAGATTTGTTTCCCCTACGACTATCCCCCGGTATGAGTAAGTCACTTCTCGGACAGATATAGTTGATCAGGCTATATCCTTCCCAGAGCTGATTACTCATACCAAGGCATACTCATAGCATTCAACTCCTCTTCTTTTACTTTATGTTCTTCTAGTTATGACACTACGCGAGTACGTAATGCATGTAGGTATAATTTTAAACGAGAAAATTATTTATTTTCTAAAAGTATAACCCGTTAAAATGTTTTAAAATCGGAGACTTTTAGTCCCAAATGTGTTTATAGTTTGTATATCCTATGTTGTTTGATATACTTAATTCACTATAAACCGTGCTCTCATACTAATATGTCACACCCCCAAACCAAGGATGGCAGAAATGTCCGGGGGTGGAGGACTTCATGTATAACATCATAACAAAAATTGCAATAGTGATTTAAGCAACCACAACCAACATATATAATTGAAAGAGTTACATCATTGTATGAATTACATGTTTCCAAATCAATTACAATATGTTGACAAAATGTGAAATGTTTGACGCCTTAATGTCCCATCCTCAAAAGCACTTGGTTACCTATTTAGTGATTTCCTGAGAATACAAGTTGTTTGAAAAAGTGTCAACACAAAGGTTGGTGAGTTCATAAGCATTTGTAGATGTTTTATGAAAAGCTTTTTCTTGTAAAAGTAGTGTTTGTTCCAGAAAAATCCAATATTTTCCTTAAAGTGTAAAAGTAGTCTTAAAACCCAAAGACCGAGGTGTACCAGTAATTTGTTATACTTATGATAAAATAATACAAGTTTAAATCTATGTAAACTCGTTTGATCTACATGGATTCCCCGTAAATACTATGTTTGTTAATACCTGATGTGAGCTATTATAACCATACTATGAACTAGTTGGCCAGAAACGACGTTCTTCAGGCGTCGGAACTGTTATGACATATGTCACCACAGACATGCCGGTCTAGCTATTGCAAGCAACTCAGGTGTGGGTTTGTCAATCCCAATATAGATCTATATACAACTATCACGCTCTCCCTCCAGGAGACTCTGGTTACAATACAAGACTTATTGGTAAAGTGAAGCGAATGTCTCACAAAAGCCATTAACGAATTCACGTGTAATGTAATGGAAAATTCCTTTTTGTATGAATGTAACCTTTTTGTATGAGTGTGTTATGTGATGTATCATAAACTATACCTATTATAGTTTATCAAAACAAGGGTAAAAGTGGTAATGTACATAAACTATACTTAACATAGTTTATTCAAATGTTTGTATGTAATAGATGTACTTTCATGATAACAAATTGTTATTTCTATGCTTTGTCTAGAAAACTTCATTTGTTAACTGATGTATGTCTACATACTATGACAATAATGTCATATATTGCAATAACATATAATCACATAAATATATACACCTTGCTCAACGTGTTACTAGGTGAAATGAAATTGATAGTATTTTTCTGTTGATAACATTTTCTATCCCTATTCTTAGAAAATTTGTAGAAAAATCATCAAAGATCCAAATCAGAATCCAAAAATTCTGAGAGTTTGGAAAATGAGTATAGTTTCTCCATAGTTTTCTAATGATTTTTAATGACCTCTGATTTGTGTGAACAAGTCCATAATCACTGACTGGTCCGGATTGATGTTTGAAATGATAGGCAGTTTTGTAAAAATCACCATAAATTGTAAAAAAAATCGTATGGAGATGTGCAAGTAGTAATTTTAAAGCTAAGAACTTGAACTATTTGCAACTAATACAATTTTGAAAACTAAAATGCTTAATTTGTCCAAAACAGTCCGTGAATGGAGTCCAACTTTTCTGATGCAGGCTGTAAGAAAAGTTTAGTTATGTTCTTGGTGTTTTAACTTGTATTCCCCCCATTAAAACTTAAGAAAACATAAAAATAGAGGGGTATGAACTCACCTTGAGTGATTTCAGAGGTTGAGTGTTGAAGAAGAGAAGTTTTCAACTCAAGAACACTTGAATGATTGCTTTGAAGATTCAAGAATCTAACACAATAATGATGGAGTTTGTGTAAGCCATCAATGATTTGAGTAGAATGAAGTGTAATTATCACAAGGAGGATAAATTATACTTACCAAGTGAAGGAGAAAAGCTGGAAATGCCTTGGAAATCTCGTTTTTGTGAGAGGGAGTTAGAGAGAAAAGAGGTGTTTGATCTTTAGTGAAATGAGAGCAAGTGAGTGAGAATGAGGAAAGGGGATGAGTGTCCAGCTCTAAGAACGTGGGATTAACTTGTGAGGGAGAGGGAAAAGTACAATGAAGTGACAAGGTATGGTGGGGAGGAGTGTGGGTTAGTCATGGAGTGGGTATGGTGGTTGCTTATGTCATAATACAAAGAAAGTCAACACTCAACCTTTGAACTTCACCCACTCATTTATTGGATAAGATTTGCGCCAAAAACGTGGGAATTAATAAATTATGAGACTTTAATTGATAAAATAAAGTTTTGGGTGAATATCCCGCACTAAGACGATGAAAAACGAAGCCAAAACGAAGTCGGAATCGAAAATCGGAAGAAATGGGCTTCACTGCGAGACCTCTCGGTCCTGGCCGAGGTTCGGTCCCTCTGATCATGGGCCGAAGGCGAAATGGAGCGAAAGTGGGTATGAAGCGAAATGGATCGAAGGTGGCTTCGGTTCTTTGTGCGAGGTTCGGGCCCGAGAGCACCTTTCGGGTTCGGTTAAGCAGCCTTCGGGTTCGGTCCAAGAGGGTTCGGTCCCTAAGAGGACTTTCGGCCCTAACAGGGATTTCAGCTCCTTAAGAGGGGTTTCGGCTCCTTAAGGCTGTTTTTCACGTAGACTTCCGTTTTCGAGCGTTTTTTGACCAAATTAAGGGTCGGGATGCCCCGAGTTATTCTAGAGAGATTTGGGAGAGATTCCACATTCTTGGAGAGATTTCGGAGAGATTTGACATTCTTGGAGATTTTTGGGAGAGATTTGACATACGTAGAGAGATTTCACAGACGGAGAGAGATTTGGGAGAGATTCCACATTCTTGGAGAGATTTAGGAGAGATTTGACATACTTAGAGAGATTTCACATACGAAGAGAGATTTGGGAGAGATTCCACATTCTTGGAGAGATTTGGGAGACATTTGACATACTTAGAGAGATTTCACATACGGAGAGAGATTTGGGAGAGATAGAGTGAATACGATTGAGAGTGGTTACGTTTGTGACATTTTTGAGTGTCCGGCTTCACAATGCAAGTTCCGTAAACCCTATTAAGCCATGTTTTAGGATCTTACACACTCCAGATGAGTATGCAACCTTGTTTTATAGGTTTTGTTCATTGTTTAGCACTAAGGCTAAGGAAAAATTAAACACACGAATTTTCCATGTGATGTTTTCTCATTAAAATAGTGAGTTATACAGTAATTACATAATGTAAACCCTAATATACAAGGTTTAATTGAGTTGACCGGTTGACTTGTTGACTTTAATTGACTTTGACTTGACCCGAAATTGACTATTGTCACACACACACACACACACACGTCCGTATGTACAAGATCCAACAAACCTTCACCCCTCTCATAAGAACCTGTGAAGGGTGACTTTGTCATTTTTCCAAGCATGACTCGCAACTATCATCTGACTTTAGGTCAAATGACTCTAAGACTCCATCATTTTGGAGTTGGCCTATGCGTTTCTTGCTTATATATCCAAGATGCCAATGCCATAATGACGCTTTATCCAAGTTATTATCATTAACAGAATCAATACACAATACATTATTTCCTAAGTTATCAACCACAGATACAGTTTCATACACACCATCACAAGGTAATGCTTTAAACTAAAGAACATTATTAAAGAAAGCATTAATCGAACCAACTGCATTATCAAATGAAAAGGTGAAACCTTGTCTATACAATGCTTGAAAGGAAATAATATTTCTTGCCATCTCTAGTGAATAACAACATTTATTCAAATCTAAATTAAACCACTACTTTGCGATAAAGTATAAACTTCAATCTTGGTGACAGGTAAAGCTTTCCTATTCCCCATGATTAAGTTTATTCTTCCATTCTCCACATTCTCACTTCTTCTTAGTCCCTGCAAATCAGAACATATATGAATACCACAACCGGTATCAAGGACCCAAGAGTTAGAATGGGGTGTGTTTTTAGATAAGATAGTGTAAATACCTGCATGGTTGGGTTTAACTTTCCCATCCTTCACATCTTGTTGGTATTTTGGGCAGTTCTGCTTCCAATGTGACTTTTCATGGCAATAGAAGCATTCAGCCTCTTTTGGGTCAGAAGAAGGAGTGACGGAACCTTTCTTGGTTCCACTTGAAGAAGAGCCATTCCAAGCACGAAAAGCAAGACAAACGAAGCAGCTTCAGCAGAAACATCAAGAAATACTCTCTGTGGCTAAGTATTTGGCATACGCAATAAACAATGCCAATACTATAGCCACTTTCTGCAAAGTCCATGCCATGAAGGACGACATGGTTGATACCATCCGCAGGCTCAAGAGGCGATTGTTGATCAGACTCCCTCAAAACCTCCTCCATCTCCAAATGCCCAAGACTCCTAAGATGCAGGCACCGAAATCGAAGTCAATTCTGCTCCTACCTTCAGTTTTGACGTTGTTGATCTTCAAGAGGTCAATCAGCCAATCCCTTTGGATAATGACCTTATGATGTATGTTGAAGAAGAAGAATCGAGTGGCTCTCAGCACTCGACCTCCAATCCAAATGAGAAGAAAAAGAAGAAAAAGATGGCCGTCTCCAGAATAGAATTTCTCAATCTTCAATCCAAGGTTGATCAAATCCTGGCCGCAGTCAAGTCTACTCTATCGCAGTCTGACGACAATCCTGTGCCACAGTTCTTAATCGAAAGGATTGAACGAATGGAAGCAAGGGAAAGAATGGCTACTAAGAGAATTTCTCTCAAAGTTGAAATGGGGATAAGGTCCCTTGACAACAATCGTCAAGCGGATCACAAGGAGTTTATGGCTGCTGCAGAACACCTTATATCTGAGGTATCCGCAATAAAGGACAATTTGCAGGCAGCCATCGCAGATCAATCTTCTCGGTCTCAGAAACTGATTGATGAGACTCACACTACATATGAGTCCACTATTTCAGTTCTCCATGCAACCATCAACAAACTTCAACGCTCATTATCATCCAACTTCTATGGCCCCTAGATTCTCCAACTAACAAAGGAGATTCACCGACTGCTGTTCAACACCTCCATTCCTGATAATCAGCAACTGGCTGAAGTTCTCAAAGCTCACTTCCAAGAGGTTTGTGCTAAAATCGATGGCGTTAAACAATGGCTTGAGGAGTCTCTGGGTCTGAACTCCTCAAGAGGGGGAAGTGAAGGAGAAGACCATCGAGAAGAAGAATATGAAGAAGAATGTGACAACCGTCAATATTCAGTCAAGTCAAAGTCAACTAAAGTCAACAAGTCAAACCGATAAAACAATGTTGCATACTCATCGGGAGTATGCAAGATCCCTAAACAAGGCGTAACGGGACTTACGAACCCTGCATTGCAAAGCCGAACACTTAAAAAGGTCACCAATGAAACCTCTCTCAATCGTTTTCACTCTATCTCTTCTTATGTCAAATCTCTCCCAAATCTCTCTAAGTATGTGAAATCTCTCCCACATATCTCTTTGTATGAGAAATCTCTCCAAGTATGTCAAATCTCTCCCAAATCTCTCTAAGTATGTGAAATCTCTCCCACATATCTCTTTGTATGAGAAATCTCTCCAAGTATGTCAAATCTCTCCCAAATCTCTCTAAGTATGTGAAATCTCTCCCAAATATCACTCTGTATGTGAAATCTCTCCAAGTATGTCAAATCTCTCCCAAATCTCTCTAAGTATGTGAAATCTCTCCCACATATCTCTTTGTATGTGAAATCTCTCCAAGAATGTGGAATCTCTCTCAAATCTCTCTGAGTATGTGGAATCTCTCTCAAATCTCTCTCGAAATCTCTCCCAACTTTCTATAATCACTCGGGGCATCCCGACCCTCGAATTTGGCGAAAACAGCCCAAAAACGGAAGTCTACGCGAAAAACGGACCTTAGGAACCAAAACCCCTCTTAGGAACCGAAACCCCTCTTAGGAACCGAACCCTCCTGATTAAGAAGGCTGCTGATCCGAACCGAAGGTACTGTTCACCAACCGAACCGAAGGTACTGTTCATTACTGTTCACTACAGTTCGTTCGGTTCTGACATTCTCGCCTCTTATCTCCAGACCGAGGACCGAAGCTTCCCTGCTGACCCTTCGGACCGAGCCTTCGGACCGGACCCTCGCCCTTCACTTCTCGCGCCTTTCGCTTCCGACTCCAACCTCAGCGTGGACCGAACCTCGGCCTAGGACCGAGAGGCCTCGCTGGGAAGCATTTTTCTCCCGGTTTTCGCATAGTTTTACGTTTAAGGCCCGTTTTTAATTATTTTAACGCGGAGTTTTTACCCAAAATCAAATTTTAACATAATAAACCCTAAATATTCACAATTTAATCAGATTTTCATCAAAATCTTTATTTAAATAATAAAAACAAGTGGGTAAAGTACAAAGAGGTGGAGTGTTGACTTTGCTTTACTTTATGACACAAGCAACCACTCCCACACCCACTCTATGACCAACCACTCCTCCCCACCATACCTTGTACTTTTTACCCCTCTCACAAGCCATCCCCACGTTCTAGGGCTTGTCACTCAACCTCTCTCCTCATTTTCTTTCAATCACTCTCATTCCACCAAAGATTCAACTCCAACTTTTTCTCTCCAACTTTTCTCTCTAATTCAAGATCTCAAGGCTGATCATCAAGTGTCTTCCACTCTTGGTAAGTGTAATTCATCCTCCTTGTGATTTTTACACTTCATTCTACTCAAATCATTGATAGCTTATACAAACTCCATAACTATGATGCTAGATTCTCAAAAATCTTCAAGGCATCTCCAAGTGTTCTTGAGTTAAACACCTCCATTCTTCAACAATCATCTACTGAAAACACTTAAGGTGAGTTCATACCCCTACATTTTCATGTTTTCTCAAGTTTTTAGGGGGGGAATACAAGTTAAAACACCAAGAACATAACTAAATTTTTCTAACAGCCTTCATCAGAAAAGTTCAACCCCATTCACGGACTGTTTTGGACAACTTAAACATTTTAGTTTTCAAAACTGTTTTAGGTGCATGTAGTTCCACTTCTTAGCTTTAAAATGCCTACTTGCACATCTCCATACGATTTTTCTACAATTTATGGTGATTTTTACAAAACTGCCTATCATTTCAAACATCAATCCGGACCAGTCTGTGATTATGGACTTTTTCACATAAGTAATAAGTCATTAAAAATTATAATAAAAATTATGAACAAACTAGACTCATTTTCCAAACTCTCAGAAGTTACAGAACTTGATTTGGACATTTTATGATTTTTCTACAATTTTTCCAATAACAGTTACAGAAAACGTTATTAACAGAAAAATACTATAAATTTCATTTCACCTTGTAACATGTTGAGATAGGTATACATCGTTATGTGTTTATGTGTAGTTGCAATATATGACAATTTTGTATTCTTATATAGACATACATCAGAAAATAAATGGATTTACACCTCCACAAGTATGGTAAATATATAAATGATATTACAAGGCTATACCTATTAAAATACAAACATTGGTAATTTATGACAAGAAAGGCCTATGCTCACTACCCACACAAATAATTGATAAACTATAATAGGTATAGTTTATGTTTCATCTACCCTAAGAACTTAATTACAAGAAAGGAATTCACCACCACTTTTGATAAGCTATCATATGCATAGTTCAGGTTCACTAATCCCTATTACTCCCCGGTGAACTATGATATGTATAGGTTATATTCACCATCACCACCACTTTTGATAAGCTATCATATGCATAGTTCAGGTTCACTAATCCCTATTACTCCCCGGTGAACTATGATATGTATAGGTTATATTCACCATCACCATCACTTTTGATAAGCTATCATATGCATAGTTCAGGTTCACTAATCCCTATTACTCCCCGGTGAACTATGACATGTATAGGTTATATTCACCATCACCATCACTTTTGATAAGCTATCATATGCATAGATCAGGTTCACTAATCCCTATTACTCCCCGGTGAACTATGATATGTATAGGTTATATTCACCATCACCATCACTTTTGATAAGCTATCATATGCATAGTTCAGGTTCACTAATCCCTATTACTCCCCGGTGAACTATGATATGTATAGGTTATATTCACATTAAATCTTCGCATTGTTAGACTTCAACTATAATCGTTGAGCGTATATGCTTGAGTCATACAAGAATTTAGTCTGGATTGGCTTAGAATTGGTGGTGCCCGCCTCATCTCCTGTTCCTTGTTTGGTTGTGGACCTAGGGCGGACCCATTATATTCGACGTTTTATCTAACCTAAATCTTATATAACTTATATACGCTGGACGATTATAGGGGAAATCTACGGGTCAATCTAGGATACATCAACACATCATATAGGAATATTCTATTTACACTTAACTAAGAAAATATTGGATTTTCTGGAGATCAAACTCTATCGATTTTAAAAGGAAAACGGTTTCTACTCCAAACAAAACTCTTATGAACTCACCAACTTAATTGTTGACACTCTTTCAAAACTACTTGTATTCTCAGGAAATCAGTGAAACAGGAAAACTTCAGCGCTTTGAGGATGGGAGGTTAAACCGTCAACAATTTATTTTTGTCATCATAATGTAATTGATTTTGAAGCATGTAAACATATACTTTGGTGTAACTTTTTCAATTATATTTATGATGGTTGTATTTACTTTGAGCACTATTATACATGTTGTTGTGATACTGTACATGAAGTCCTCCACCCCTGGACGTTTCCGCCATCCTTGGTTTGGGGGTGTGACAGATTGGTATCAGAGCATTGTTTATAGTGAACTCAGTATATCGAACCACATAAGATATACAAACTATAAATACATTGGGACTGAAAGTCTCTGATTTAAAGTTTTCAAAGCAACTATACTTTTAGAAACAAATAATTTCTCGTTAAAAGTAGGAGCATGTGCACACACACTAGGGTCAGTATCACGGTGGGATGGGACAAAAGTAGTGATTGTTGAACAATACGAGTAGGCTTGGGGTGTATAGTCAGGTCTGGGAATGACATAGCCTGATCAACTATGTGTCACCCAGAAGTGATTAGCATATGCCCAGGAATGGTCGTAGGTGTTGCAACAAGTCTAAAAACTTACCAACACTAGCACAATGAAATACCATAGGGGTATTTGGTGTTATTATAATTACTTATTTGAGAACTAAATAGATTTTTATCAATAGGTCAATAATTGCCTAGTGGATACATTAAAATTATATGTATCCAGGACGTCATAGACTTAGAATCTGTGGATCTTTGCTTTACTTCCTGTTCTCGTTGGATTGGGGATTTAGAGTTAGGATCGCTTATTCGAAGGTCTATCCTGTCCCAAATACATATGACTAGTATGCACTAAACAATATATTGAAGTACCTGGTAAAGATCATCTTATAATTATCTAATTAGTACGTCTACTTAGCTATTTCTTATATCCCCCTTTCTCACGAAGATATCATGGCTGAATTCCATCCCCACGACGACCCGTACTACCCTAACCACGACAATACTGAATGGCTCGGAGAGGAGCCATAGAATGATTACCGAATCCCTTTGGATGGTCACCAAGCTGAAGGCTTTGCTGATGGTCCTGACTCCGATCCTGAAGTGGAGAACCTACCCTGATGGCCCTTGTTCCAAATCCTAACCCTCGTCCAGTTGTTCAAGGCCCAACGCCTCCTTGGGTAGAGTGCTTGGAAACCTGGAACGAAGAACATGACCAACCTAGGTTGTTAAATGGAGACATTCGAATCCTTCAGAATCCGGAGACTACACTATTCAAGGGAACCGTAGCATTGCCCAAAATCTTCCTTACGTTAATGAGATGTAGACCTATTTTCCTCAAACCCTATACTACAAACAATTTACATATGGTAACTCCAAGAAATTCTTAATATATACCAAGTAATTTTAGAAAGGGATCAGGCGAAACAAATCACAAGTTGCATTTGAGTCACTACCACTAAAATTCATTCATAGGGGCTTTGTTATGAATTACATACAAAATACTTATAAGTCAGAACATAATACAGACAAGTCTGGCTTGATAACATCTGACTTGTCACTAATATTAAAAACTTATCGTTTGTTCGTCTCTACCAACTTATGACAGGACTATGCCACCAAAGAAAAAGTCCAGACCCTCCGGAAGCACAGCATCGCCCCCTTCGCAGTTTGATCCCATAATGTTTCAAGCTGCCGTAACAGCAACCGTGGCGGCAGCAATGTCGCAAATGGGTACAAATGGTTCCGGCGGCTTCGGATCCGGGAATACTAACTCGAATCAGGGGGACAGCACAGGACGCACTAAGGAGTGTTCTTACAAATACTTCACGAATGGCAAACCCGATCCTTTCGACGGAAGCGGGGGCGTCATCGCGCTGATGCAATGGTTCGAAAGGACCGAAGCAGTCTTCGAAATTTGTGCTTGTCCCGAAGCAAGCAAGGTCAAGTATGCGGCATTCACCTTCACAAGAAAAGCTCTTACTTGGTGGAACGGCAGAGTTAAGTCACTTACTCCTGCAGTGGCTAACTCCATAGGCTGGGAAAACTTAAAAGCGTTGATGTTAAAGGAGTATTGCCCGAGGGGAAAAATACAAAAACTCGAAGAAGAACTCTGGAATCTCAAGATG
The DNA here is from genome assembly GCF_051521515.1 of Lactuca serriola. NCBI lineage: Eukaryota > Viridiplantae > Streptophyta > Magnoliopsida > Asterales > Asteraceae > Lactuca > Lactuca serriola. The sequence continues at coordinate 186,326,826 of NC_136408.1, read as the reverse complement.
TCAGAGACGGATCTCGAAACTTATACTGCCCGATTCAATGACCTAGCACTCCTCTGTCCTGCAATGGTCACCCCAGAGGAGAAAAAGGTAGAACGATACCTTTGGGGGCTATCATCCCAGATCCATGATAGTGTATTGGCCTCAAGACCAACTACCTTCGACAGCGCCAAGGAGTTGGCACAACAACTCATCGACCATCGTGCCAGCCATGACACTACGACAACCACGCCAATTTTTGTTGTTCATGCTGCCACAACCCTCACCACGCCAACTCCCATGAAACAATACGCTGGAACCCTTCCGAAATGTAACAAGTGTAGCTTCCATCACACTGGGGCTTGTAGAGAATTGCATTGCATGAACTGCAATAGGAAAGGGCACACTACCCGTTTCTGTAGGGCACCGGCACGACCCATCAACCAGTTCCCCGACTCTGGAGTAAGCCCAGCCTGTTACAAATGTGGAGAAACAGGCCACTTTAAAAGGAACTGCCCAAGAGCAAGAGATGCCAGTGGTGGTGGAAGGGTGCTTGCGATCACCGAAGGAGAGACCACCCCGGAACTGTTGGATTAATGTCTAAGTCCATAACTATATTTGGTATGTACTTGACCCGACCCGGCATGGTCCATTTGGGTTGCACTTCACCGACACAATTTATATGGATAATCTTTTGAGAATAGTATGTTTATGATTAATATTAATATATTATAAGTTCTAATATATTAATATGGAATCATATTATTTAATTAGTATTGATCAAGAATTAATTTATAATTAATTAAGTGATCAAAAGGAACTAATTAAATATGGACTCTTATATATATGGAATGGGCCAAGTTCATTTAGGTCGGGCTAAGCTTTCATGGATAGTCCATGGAGTGTTTAACCCATGGATCCTAGGAAATGAAAGGTCATGGGTATTAGGGTTTAACCCTAATCCTCCATACTATATAAAGATGTCTTTGGTTGGTGAAATAGGCACTAGTGTGGATACACTAAAGAAGGGCTAGCCAATTTCATTAGAGAGAACCAAGTAATCATATTCTCTAAAGTATTCCAAGGTGTCTTGGTGATTTGTGATTCCACTTGAGGCTTCCACACTATTGGGGCTAAGCTCTTAAAGCTTGAAGACATCAAGCTACATCAAGAGGTATGTATTCTATCTTGTTACATTCATAGTTTTTGTATGCTAGATTAGGATAATACCTTGGATGTTCTTATTTGCATGTATAATAGAGAAAACATAGATCCAAGGTATTTAGGGTTGCATGTACACTTAGGAAGTGTTAGAATGCACATAACCCAACAGTGGTATCAGAGCCACGGGTTGTTTTCTGTTATATTGATGCAAATATTTTATTTTCCAAGTTGAAAAAAAAAGGAAAAAACCATGAAGTTTGTCAAATTTTAAGATAATTACTTGTTCTTGTGAAAAACTAATTATTTGTAAAATTTGAATAATTTGCTTTATGAGTTGAATTAGGTCAAATTTAATAAAAGATAAAATGATATGATTATTTTATTAGTTTTAAAAGTTTGATCTAAAGAGTTTTATTTTTTGAAACCTCCATAAGTTATGGATATGAAAAGGTTTTTAAAAAAAATTGATTCAAAGTTTTTATGGAGTTACAAAATTTGGTGTTAATGTTTTAAAGGATTCCATAACTTAAGAATAAGTTATGGATCACCAAAAGTTTTTTGTGTTACCTTGTTTTATGAGTGAATTTAGATTAATGAATAAAATTATGTGATAGTTGGTTTTAATCCAAATTAATCTAAAAGAAGTTCATAAAATGTGTTTATGTAACTTATAAGTCACATTTATGAATCTTAAAACTCATAAAAGTTGGCAAAGGTTACAAAAATGAAGAGTCTAGTTCTAATTAAAAGGTGTTATGACTCCATAATTTGTCCTCAAGTTATGGAGGACCAAGAGTCTCTTCATTAAATAATAAATTAAAAAAAAAAGTGTAACCTTAATTAATTCCATAAGTTATAAAATAAAGAAAAAGTTAATTCTTTTATTAGTTTAAAGTCTTCAATAACTTGTCCTCAAGTTATGGAACTTGAAGAGTTTTTGGATTAAAACTACTTTAAACACATAAGTTATGGAATTAATTAGTTTTGAATAGTTTCAAAACTTGCCCTCAAGTTTTGGAATTTGTAAAGTTTTCTCTTATGAATACTTTAATTCCAAGTTAGCCCTTAGAATTTTAAAAGTTAAAATTCAACCCTTATACTTTATAATATTATAAGTTAATAATATATATATATATATATATATATATATATATATATATATATATATATATATATATGTATAAGAGTAAAGTCAGTCTTACCGCTAGTACGCCTCATTCACGAAGTCGGTCTATAAGGTGGGTATAAGGTTGTTGCCTATAAAATGGCAACTTAATGGGTGTCCACTCTCACCCACCGCTTGCTTGACCGGTGGAGGGTCGTTAGCCGAACGGGTTTGACAAGACTATAATTAACCCTTCATTAAAAGTATTAATGATAAATACTAAGTAACTAAACTCTTAATAATACCCAATATTAGTTACTTAGAAAAATGTGAATAAGGTGCTAATCCATGAAATTACACTTTGCACTTTGTTTAAGTCGGTTAGTGGAGCGTGTGTGGTTAACCGACACACTAACTCGTATTTAACAAGGTAGGCAAAGGGTAACTTAATGTTTATCATAGTATCGGTGGAGCGTGTGTGGTTAACCGGCACATCGATTGAGGGGTAAACACTTAAGGGTACCAAGTAATTTGCATGGTTACTTCACACCTTGTTTTGTGATCCTCGGCATCCCAGTCACAAAACCTGAAGGGCACACTCGAGATTGAAACATGCCTTTGAAAAGTTCAATGAATCTCAAAGATCTAGGAGTTTCAAAACCAATTAAAACCTAATAATTCATTTCGTTTATCTTGGTTGAAATTGGTGAATCGTCATTCACCTACCTTCAAATATTTTATAGCTTGGATTACGGCATACCTCTTCTAAGTTATAAAATAGTTTGTTGGGTCCTAGCCTTAATATTTCATACTGGGTGTCATATTAAGGACTTTAAATCAACTATCTTGAATATCTCCCAAAAGATGTCTGTAATAGACACCTATGATCTTCCCAAATCTAGTGAAACAAGGTTTCCTAAATGAAGATGATGTCCTTTGGAAATCATACTTCTTTCACCTCCTCCAATTATTCTCCCCAACCCACAAGTTCTTGAAAAGTTTAAGGTCACTCAAGCCCTATTGGCAAGGCAAGGTCTAGGTGTGAACACATCTTGGAGATGTAGTCACATATTGACAAGCCGGGAGAGTTGGGTGTCAAAGTCTTGAGAAAGTTGGTGGTTCAATCACTTTCTAAGTCACATAGTGAGTTCCTTTGGGACACCTATGAAACAGACTATGACAAGACCCTTAATGATCTTATCTATTTGCTAAGATCAACTTCCTAAAACTTTATGGACATTGACAATGATGACATTGGATATCCAGTAAAGCATTCTCTTCCCAATGGAAAGGGATCGGCCATAGTCAACTCGGTTGACCAAATGGTAAAGAGAAAAGCTAAGTCTGTGATAGTCTCGTGTACCATTATCAAAGGGTCCATACGTTTATATTGCCAAGGGAAGGGGCATTGGTTGCGAAGCTGCCAAATTTACCTAAGGATGTTAAAGTCAATAAGTTTGACTCTACTTCAGGTAAAGACCACTATCTAACTCTGTTAAGTTTCTATTCTGAGATTCCTGATACATGATGTGACTGGGTCACATGGTGATGTTTTAAGAATCAAAGAAAAGTGAAGAAACTTAAAGAAAGAATATGTTGAATCTGATGGCGTAGATGGATTTCTATCGCATAGTTTGAAGATCGGATTCTTGAGCAACTTCTTAGGAGTTATGAGATATTGCTTAGGAATAGATAACAACAAGTTTTCATATGGATTGTAAGGATAAGTTTTTCCATAAAGTTTTAAAATAAAAGAAAAATTTTTTGATTTTATTTATTTTAAGATATCCTTACAATGGCTTTTGAGGAAAAATTGTTGCTTATATGATTCCATTAAGAGCAAGAGTGGAAATATGAAGTTGATTCTTTCATTTGTGGTAATGTCTATATTTACCAAATAAGGAAAGATTCTCATCACCCAAGTTTCATTTGGACCGGGACTTGGAATCATGCAAGTTATATAGCATGATGAATGAGAACTTTCAAGTTTTGGAAAAATTAAGACTAATTACTGGTTCACATGGATGTGTGAGTCAAGTGAAGGACTAAAGGATCGAGTACACAGTCTTGTGCACTGATTAAGTCCACCACAAAAGATCGATAAGATTATTCGTCATAGTTTACTAAAGCTCAGTAAATATGATTATACTTACATGCTTAAGTGTAACTTTGAGACATTGGAAAAGGTTCCAATGTAAGGCAGAGCGAATAAGAAGAATCAAATTAGGTAGAAGGATAAAAGTTTCTCAAATCTGAAAAGATGGGAGAGTACTTTAGTATCATTCTTTGTGATCATCTTAATGATTAAGAAACCATATCAAAATTAGTTCTCTAAGGAAATCTTAGTGCATTCTTATGACTAAGAAGAGGAACTTGAATTGTTGAAATGGTTAAATCAAGAAGATGAGTCATACTTCGTTCCAATACAAGTCTTAGAGTCATACTCCAAGATTGTCATTTGAGTGACATGTCTTAAAGAAGGTTTAAAACACTTGTCAAATGTAAGAGTAAAAATTTTCTACTCTTGTACATTTGAAATTGGTAAGTTGTGATGTTTTGGATAAAACAAAGACCAACTTAGGCCAATTGGGTAAAGTGTTTTTCTTGATTAGAATCCGCACTATCTCTTGGATGTTTGACAAGGGAGTCTTATATGTCAAGAGGACAGTAGGAGTCTTAAAGGTCTTGAAAGTCTCAAGAAATAATCAAGAATAAAACCTGAAGTTCTTCACTAGCACACGACTTGAGGTTTATAACCTATCGTGTTGACATATCTGTGCCCATTCCAGTTAAAGTTGGCTTTGCATATGAGTTCTTAGAGTTCTCAGTTTGTTGCATAACAACTTGGAAGCAATGGCAGGCCCTTGAGCTGCCAGGTGGCAAGAAGTTAAGATTGAGTTCAATCCATATGGTTTTGGATTTGTCATTATCTTTGTCTTGTGATTATGGTTTGACAAATTCATATGGGTAGGAACTCATACACCATATAAATCTAAGTGTCATAAGGTTTCTCTCCGATTCATGAAAATGATGGTGAGGAAACGCTTTCACTAAGTAGATTTTACGAAGATATCAATTGTGTTATTTGCATTTTCAAAAGTCGTTAGTGGAGCGCGTGTGGTTAACCGGCACACTAACATGGACTTGTGAGAAATGGCAAATGCCTAAGCAATTGAGACCATGATTACGGTATCCCTTTTCATGGTTCTTGAAATTGCTTAGACACACAGGTGAGCTATCTACGGAAAGGGTGTGTGAATCTAAATTTCAGACTGTCCAGCTGATTTCTGAGTACATGTCAAAGCTAGTGGGAGCATAAGTGTTATGCTAATAATCATCATGTTAGTGGGAGCATGATAATTATGATAAGTATTGCAAGTTAGCAATGTTAATTATAGAAAACAAAAGTTTCAATTGGGAAAAAGTTGTTTTGCTATAATTAAGGGAGAGGAAATTATGCTTCATCTCAAATCTATAAGCTTAGATCGTGAGGTTTTAATCATTTAGTCAAGGATATATATGAATTTCATGTTGGAATGGCTCAACATAAGGAAATTCTGTATATGGGTCCATTATTTGCGTTCTAAAATTCGATTATGATTACGGCATCCCTTTTCATAATCTGAATTATGAGAACTTGGCAAATTGAAATGGAAATATTATAGCAAAAGACTGGTTTAGTCTTTATGTAAGACATCATGAATCGTGTCCCATATGCTTCGGATATAGGATCGATTACATGTGCTATATTCATCCGTTCTAAAATTTTCCAAAATGCCTGGGGCATTAAGAAGGGAAAAGGTTTAGAACTGGATATGACTAAAAGGATTAAACAATTGTCGAGGACAATCTAAGGTTTACCAAAGATTGGTTACTCAAGGACAATTGGAAGTATAGTGATAATTCTGGAAGGACCATATTGACATAATCTGTAAGGAGGCAACTCTTGTTCAGAAGTGATAGTCAAAATGGAATCTGGAAAAGTTTCAAAGTTAGAATTTTCAATCTGTGTAAGATTAAGGAAACTTAATGCAAGAAGGATATTTCAAGGAGTTGATCTCCTTTGGAATACTCTGTAATGATTGTTGCCAAGTCTTTGTGACTTTGTGCATAATCGTTACAAGAGGATCAATGCATATAAGTTTAGAATCTAACAGATTTCTGTAAATGGCATGAATTTGGAATTCTTGCATTTGCAGTAAGGATTTGGGAGTGTGAAAAGAGAATCATTGAAGTTATGTTCAATTGATCTAGTTCACAAAATAAAGATCATAGACAAACATAGTATGCATACTTGGTGTGTGGCATGACTAGTGTTTAAGAAAACATAGTGTACATGCTTGGAGCATGGGACAACTATTGTTTTAAATTCAAGAATAAAGTTGATAGCTGAAACAGTATACAATGAATAATGTGTAATCATATGGTGATAAATAAAAGGTGTTTTATTTATGTTCAAAGGGTTGATACCATATTGGATTCAATTATTATTGTGTTTTATTTTGCATGTTTTGACTTCCCGAATAAACTGGGTTATTCTTCCTGAATGACTAAGTTATTCAAACATCCATAGTCGGTCATATGTTGGAAGTAGATATGAATTAAGACTGTCATGGGTTGGCTTGTAGAGGTCTAAGGTGTTGGACAAAGGGCTACAACACTCATGAGTGCTCATAAGTTCTGAGTATTGGATTCAACCCGCGCTCATTGGAATCACTTCATGGATTTTATCACGAGTGATCATGAGACAATAATATCTTATATTCTTCAAACCTAGAGATATGAGTTGTTACTATGAGTTGGTTGTACATTGATTGCACGAAAACGCATTTGGTAACTCGGTGCTATAAAACGTGCCTTTGTGTATGATTCAACAAGTAGTAGAACAAGCCATATGAGTCGAAGTTTATCCATTCCTTTTACCTTCGGGATAAAAGCGATATTTGTGGGCCCCTCGATGATTTGATGATGACAAATGGAAGTGCTCGGCCGGGCCAGGACTGATTTGATTTGTTCAATTAGTCAGTCGTCATAAATCGGAAATCGGGAAACAACAAATGGACAGAGAGAATGATTATAATCCATGTCTCAGTCCATATGATATCTAGAATGGAGGAATATATGATCCTTTATCTAATGGACAAGTTCGTTGACTAGATCAGAGTTCGACAGCAGCTTTAAGAGCTACGATTGCCAGTTAGGTTTGAAGTCATACGCAATAATAGTTTTAGACTTATCCAAGTGGGAGACTGTTGGATTAATGTCTAAGTCCATAACTATATTTGGTATGTACTTGATCCGACCCGGCATGGTCCATTTGGGTTGCACTTCACCGACACAATTTATATGGATAATCTTTTGAGAATAGTATGTTTATGATTAATATTAATATATTATAAGTTCTAATATATTAATATGGAATCATATTATTTAATTAGTATTGATCAAGAATTAATTTATAATTAATTAAGTGATCAAAAGGAACTAATTAAATATGGACTCTTATATATATGGAATGGGCCAAGTTCATTTAGGTCGGGCTAAGCTTTCATGGATAGTCCATGGAGTGTTTAACCCATGGATCCTAGGAAATGAAAGGTCATGGGTATTAGGGTTTAACCCTAATCCTCCATACTATATAAAGATGTCTTTGGTTGGTGAAATAGGCACTAGTGTGGATACACTAAAGAAGGGCTAGCCAATTTCATTAGAGAGAACCAAGTAATCATATTCTCTAAAGTATTCCAAGGTGTCTTGGTGATTTGTGATTCCACTTGAGGCTTCCACACTATTGGGGCTAAGCTCTTAAAGCTTGAAGACATCAAGCTACATCAAGAGGTATGTATTCTATCTTGTTACATTCATAGTTTTTGTATGCTAGATTAGGATAATACCTTGGATGTTCTTATTTGCATGTATAATAGAGAAAACATAGATCCAAGGTATTTAGGGTTGCATGTACACTTAGGAAGTGTTAGAATGCACATAACCCAACAGGAACTGCCCGCAAATATTAGTACGTGTTTCTAACATCGACGTTTAAATTCCAAATTTCTTTATTTGATTAAGTCTAGCATCGATTAAAGCATGCATAGTAGTAATGCCAAGGATAAAACTGAGAGCATAAACAACAAGAAATTCCAAAGCCGTCATGAGACCATTCTATGAATTTCCTTCGACTCCGTAATGGGACTACATCATAGGGATGTAGGTCAAACCTTCGAGAACATACTTCTACTCTATAGGTGAACGGTTGAAATACATCTAGATTCAATGATAGCCCTGACTAGGAACTCTAATTCATTAAGAAGGATTACTAAGAATGTTATTTGTTATGATTTCCTCACTTATACATTCCCCAGTTATATATAACAAATACCCGGTAGATAATAGAATGTGAGAATTCTGACTTAGTTTCTTTTCCTCGTTGGGATGTGAAAATGAAGTAGAATCACACATTTTACTATCCGCCCCGTATTGGTTATATCATAATGTGTATAAGCTAAGTTTTCATGTATAATAACTCATCTCCTAGTCAGAATCAAAATAATGTAGAGCCGACCTTAGTCATTCACAAACTCCTTGCCTGATTTCAAATTTCGGGACGAAATTCCCTCTAACGGGGGGATGATGTGACAACCGTCAATATTCAGTCAAGTCAAAGTCAACTAAAGTCAACAAGTCAAACCGATAAAACAATGTTGCATACTCATCGGGAGTATGCAAGATCCCTAAACAAGGCGTAACGGGACTTACGGACCCTGCATTGCAAAGCCGAACACTTAAAAAGGTCACCAATGAAACCTCTCTCAATCGTTTTCACTCTATCTCTTCTTATGTCAAATCTCTCCCAAATCTCTCTAAGTATGTGAAATCTCTCCCACATATCTCTTTGTATGAGAAATCTCTCCAAGTATGTCAAATCTCTCCCAAATCTCTCTAAGTATGTGAAATCTCTCCCACATATCTCTTTGTATGAGAAATCTCTCCAAGTATGTCAAATCTCTCCCAAATCTCTCTAAGTATGTGAAATCTCTCCCAAATATCACTCTGTATGTGAAATCTCTCCAAGTATGTCAAATCTCTCCCAAATCTCTCTAAGTATGTGAAATCTCTCCCACATATCTCTTTGTATGTGAAATCTCTCCAAGAATGTCAAATCTCTCCCAAATCTCTCTAAGTATGTGGAATCTCTCTCAAATCTCTCTCGAAATCTCTCCCAACTTTCTATAATCACTCGGGGCATCCCGACCCTCGAATTTGGCGAAAACAACCCAAAAACGGAAGTCTACGCGAAAAACGGACCTTAGGAACCGAAACCCCTCTAAGGAACCGAAACCCCTCTTAGGAACCGAACCCTCCTGATGAAGAAGGCTGCTGATCCGAACCGAAGGTACTGTTCACCAACCGAACCGAAGGTACTGTTCATTACTGTTCACTACAGTTCGTTCGGTTCTGACATTCTCGCCTCTTATCTCCAGACCGAGGACCGAAGCTTCCCTGCTGACCCTTCGGACCGAGCCTTCGGACCGGACCCTCGCCCTTCACTTCTCGCGCCTTTCGCTTCCGACTCCAACCTCAGCGTGGACCGAGCCTCGGCCTAGGGACCGAACCTCGGCCTAGGACCGAGAGGCCTCGCTGGGAAGCATTTTTCTCACGGTTTTCGCATAGTTTTACGTTTAAGGCCCGTTTTTAATTATTTTAACGCGGAGTTTTCACCCAAAATCATATTTTAACATAATAAACCTTAAATATTCACAATTTAATCAGATTTTCATCAAAATCTTTATTTAAATAATAAAAACAAGTGGGTAAAGTACAAAGAGGTGGAGTGTTGACTTTGCTTTACTTTATGACACAAGCAACCACTCCCACACCCACTCTATGACCAGCCACTCCTCCCCACCATACCTTGTACTTTTTACCCCTCTCACAAGCCATCCCCACGTTCTAGGGCTGGTCACTCAACCTCTCTCCTCATTTTCTTTCAATCACTCTCATTCCACCAAAGATTCAACTCCAACTTTTTCTCTCCAACTTTTCTCTCTAATTCAAGATCTCAAGGCTGATCATCAAGTGTCTTCCACTCTTGGTAAGTGTAATTCATCCTCCTTGTGATTTTTACACTTCATTCTACTCAAATCATTGATAGCTTATACAAACTCCATAACTATGATGCTAGATTCTCAAAAATCTTCAAGGCATCTCCAAGTGTTCTTGAGTTAAACACCTCCATTCTTCAACAATCATCTACTGAAAACACTTAAGGTGAGTTCATACCCCTACATTTTTCATGTTTTCTCAAGTTTTTAGGGGGGGAATATAAGTTAAAACACCAAGAACATAACTAAAATTTTCTAACAGCCTTCATCAGAAAAGTTCAACCCCATTCACGGACTGTTTTGGACAACTTAAACATTTTAGTTTTCAAAACTGTTTTAGGTGCATGTAGTTCCACTTCTTAGCTTTAAAATGACTACTTGCACATCTCCATACGATTTTTCTACAATTTATGGTGATTTTTACAAAACTGCCTATCATTTCAAACATCAATCCGGACCAGTCTGTGATTATGGACTTTTTCACATAAGTAATAAGTCATTAAAAATTATAATAAAAATTATGAACAAACTAGACTCATTTTCCAAACTCTCAGAAGTTACAGAACTTGATTTGGACATTTTATGATTTTTCTACAATTTTTCCAATAACAGTTACAGAAAACGTTATTAACAGAAAAATACTATAAATTTCATTTCACCTTGTAACATGTTGAGCAAGGTATACATCGTTATGTGTTTATGTGTAGTTGCAATATATGACAATTTTGTATTCTTATATAGACATACATCAGAAAATAAATGGATTTACACCTCCACAAGTATGGTAAATATATAAATGATATTACAAGGCTATACCCATTAAAATACAAACATTGGTAATTTATGACAAGAAAGGCCTATGCTCACTACCCACACAAATAATTGATAAACTATAATAAGTATAGTTTATGTTTCATCTACCCTAAGAACTTAATTACAAGAAAGGAATTCACCACCACTTTTGATAAGCTATCATATGCATAGTTCAGGTTCACTAATCCCTATTACTCCCCGGTGAACTATGATATGTATAGGTTATATTCACCATCACCACCACTTTTGATAAGCTATCATATGCATAGTTCAGGTTCACTAATCCCTATTACTCCCCGGTGAACTATGATATGTATAGGTTATATTCACCATCACCATCACTTTTGATAAGCTATCATATGCATAGTTCAGGTTCACTAATCCCTATTACTCCCCGGTGAACTATGATATGTATAGGTTATATTCACCATCACCACCACTTTTGATAAGCTATCATATGCATAGTTCAGGTTCACTAATCCCTATTACTCCCCGGTGAACTATGATATGTATAGGTTATATTCACCATCACCATCACTTTTGATAAGCTATCATATGCATAGTTCAGGTTCACTAATCCCTATTACTCCCCGGTGAACTATGATATGTATAGGTTATATTCACCATCACCATCACTTTTGATAAGCTATCATATGCATAGTTCAGGTTCACTAATCCCTATTACTCCCCGGTGAACTATGATATGTATAGGTTATATTCACCATCACCATCACTTTTGATAAGCTATCATATGCATAGTTCAGGTTCACTAATCCCTATTACTCCCCGGTGAACTATGATATGTATAGGTTATATTCACATTAAATCTTCGCATTGTTAGACTTCAACTATAATCGTTGAGCGTATATGCTTGAGTCATACAAGAATTTAGTCTGGATTGGCTTAGAATTGGTGGTGCCCGCCTCATCTCCTGTTCCTTGTTTGGTTGTGGACCTAGGGCGGACCCATTATATTCGACGTTTTATCTAACCTACATCTTATATAACTTATATACGCTGGACGATTATAGGGGAAATCTATGGGTCAATCTAGGATACATCAACACATCATATAGGAATATTCTATTTACACTTAACTAAGAAAATATTGGATTTTCTGGAGATCAAACTCTATCGATTTTAAAAGGAAAACGGTTTCTACTCCAAACAAAACTCTTATGAACTCACCAACTTAATTGTTGACACTCTTTCAAAACTACTTGTATTCTCAGGAAATTAGTGAAACAGGAAAACTTCAGCGCTTTGAGGATGGGACGTTAAACCGTCAACAATTTATTTTTGTCATCATAATGTAATTGATTTTGAAGCATGTAAACATATACTTTGGTGTAACTTTTTCAATTATATTTATGATGGTTGTATTTACTTTGAGCACTATTATACATGTTGTTGTGATACTGTACATGAAGTCCTCCACCCCTGGACGTTTCCGCCATCCTTGGTTTGGGGGTGTGACAAAGAACATCATTCCAACACCGCTTCTCCAAAAATCCCTTCACCGCAACACCATTCTCCACCACCGTAATACAAAATCATCCCTTCCCCTGAAAGACCTGAAACTCCCCCAAACTTCAAGAACATTGCGGATCACATGTCCTCTCCAAGCTCAAATGACTCCCCTGTAACGAAGCAGAAGAAAGCTGACTGGAAAGTAGCTAAACTTGCAGAGCTCATTTGGAGAGAGTGCAGCTTTGACACTGTGATAGATAAGTCCTTAGTAAACTCCTGGATCAATCCCCATCGCAGACTCCTTGATGAAGACTACAAACCCTATCTTACATATGCAAAACCTCCTTCGGATGGATACTGGGATGTCCCTATCTCCCCAAACGCTAAATATTTCACTGTATTTGAGTAGTTTGACCGCAACTTTCCTAATCACAAGAGATTACCAATGGAGTTCGAGAGAGTTAACCGTTTTTATGCCAAGCATGCGTCTCCCATTGAGAAGATATGGTTTAATGACAGACCTTCAGCAGTCAAGAACTTCAAACCACGCAAATTTATTAAGGCTGAGTTTGTGCAATACACACTCACAAGAAGGAATCAGGACTATGTCCGCACCCAAGCTGACTTCCCCTGCATGAACCCAGGAGAAGTCTTCCTGATAGCAAAGGTGTTCCAGAATAAGTGTGAAAAGCATCCGAAGATGAAGATAGCACTTGAAAGGGAAAGTACGTATCTGAAAGAAACTATTTGTGACTTCGCTAAGATCGATGCGAAGATTCACCCAATCATTGCCCAAAAGATTGATCTACCTCCTCTTGATCCCGCACCGATGCCAACCGAAGGCTATGAGGAAAGATCCCTTGGTGCTACAAACTTTCATGAACTTGGAGTCATCTTCAAAAGGAAGACTGATCAAGTCAAATACTTCATCCCCATGTCCTCCAAGAATCGCCTCTCGAAGAAACAACTTGAAATCTGTCGAACCGCAGTGGAAAAATCGAAGCATACAACTGTCGAAGTCAAGTTCGAAATTCTAAGGAGGATCACCTGGTTGGAAAATGTCAGGAAATTTTGGTGGATCCTGATCAAGTTCCTTAAACTTGATAAGTGAAGAAAATTAGAGGTCACTTAGGGGGAAATTGTTGATACATGAAGTGACCCTCTTAATTTTGTCTACCACTGTCTTTAGCTCTCCGCAGTTAAGCTCCTTCAACGATCACATCCGAAGTCATCAAAGCTACCGCAGTCTTTCTTTCTGTACTTAGTCTATTTTGTATCTATTTCTTGTATACTCTCTATTGTCTAGTATGCCTTGCATGGCTACTCTTAGAGAGTCAATCTATTGTATCTCTTTAGTCTCTATAAATAGAGACTACGCTTTATCAATCAATACAAATCTCTTCTTACTCATCTCTAGATCTTAATTATCTTCATGTTATCTCATATCTTTCTTACTCTCTGAAATCCTCTCGAACACAACTGACTAACAGCTCTCTTCGGAGCATGTCACTCGTGACTCTATCACTAAGATTGATCTTACTTACTAACTTGGTTTGAATGCATTCCATGTTATGAATCATCTTATGTGTTTACTTGATATATCACCTACTGTCATTTATGTTTCTTTATATTTCCGCAACTAACTATCTAACCATCTAACATATTAACTTATTATTGTTGAGCTTTTAGATCCTTTGAGATTAACTAATTCCGCAATCATACTTGTTCTAACGTTTGTTCAAGTCTGTCTCAAGTTATTTCTCTCAACACAAATGTTTCGTTAAAACTGGAACTTAGTTCCCCGTCAATTCCTTGAGTTCGTAAGGTTGGGTTTCACTTTTATCACGGTCTCATGATGTTGGATCATTAACACAAAATTTTGATATGCCTAAGTCATGATTGGTTTGATCAATGACCTCTTGGACATATGTCATTGTGTGTGAATTGTGCTAGATTTTTTAGATGAAAAAGATTGGTTCATGAAATTAACTGTACCTCTATTATGATTGGACCAAACAGACAACTCTAACTCATTTGAGAAGAGTAAGGTAGCTCAGGAGACTAACGTGAATGCAAGCCAGATTGGGAAGAAATTTTCGTACGAAAAATTTCATTAAGGCTTTCGAAATCACACATTGAGTCATTAGAGGCTTGGGTCGACATGCTGCATCATGCTTCTAGGGACAGTATAACTAGTACAAAGTTGTCGAAATTGTACCTTCCCATAGAAACACAAGCATGACCCTTGTAAAACTTTCGTGAAATCTGAACAAAGGAAAGACAAAGAACAAAATAACAAAAATCTTTTTGATGTTTTTGATTTTTCGAAAAGAAAGAAAATATGTTTGTGTTTTTATAAGTTTTTCGAAAAAGAAAACAATTAACAAAAGAAAATATTTTTGTAATTTTTTATTTTTCGAAAATAAAATGACAAAACAAAAATAAAATCTTTTTGGAGTTTTTGATTTTTCGAAAATAAAACAACAAAACATAAATAATTTTTTTTTGGAGTTTTTGATTTTTCGAAAATAAAGCTATTTTACTTACCAACGAAAAAATGAAAAACTAATGAAAATTTGTTAAACTAACGAAAATTTGACAAACCAAAATGCGCAATGTTTCGAATTCAAAGCGTGTCGAAGCGCTGAATATGAACAGTAACCTCAGAACGGTGAATGAAATTCCTTTGTAATTCTATTCAGCACCTCTGAATCGTCATTTTTGAACCATTATTCCTTATCTCCTGGAACAGAATTCCCTTCGTTCATTCCAAGTCCTCCTAAAATTCTCACAAATGATTTTTCATCTAATGGTTTCGTGAAAATATCAGCCAATTGATCAGTAGTTTTCATGAAATGAACTTCAATATTACCATCCTCCACATGATCTTTTATGAAATGGTAACGAAGAGCAATGTGCTTGTTCTTCGAATGTTGCATAGGATTGTGACAAATACGAATTGCACTCTAAGAATCACAATATAATGAAATTTTCTTCATATTAATTGCATAATCACGAAATTGACTTTGAATCCAAATTATTTGTGATGTGCAAGCTGCAGCAGCAACATATTCTGCTTCCGCTGTGGAAATCGAAACACAAGTTTGCTTCTTCGATTGCCAGCTCAGCAATTTGCCATCAAGTAATTGACATCCTCCACGCGTGCTATTTCGATCAAGATTGCAACCTCCCAAATCAGCATTTGAGAAAGCTTGTATGAAGAAACCAATTTTCGAAGGATACCACAATCCTAACAAAATTGAGCCTTTGAGATAACGAAAAATATTCTTGACTGCAGTAAGATGTGGTTCTCGTGGATTTGACTGGTACCTAGCATAATTACAAATAGAGAACATAATATCAGGATGACTTGCCGTGAGGTAAAGTAACAAACCTATCATGCTTCTGTAAAGAGTTAGATCAACATCAGGTTTATCTAACGGAGGTGTAAGCCTTGTTCCCATTGCCATTGGTACTCGTAATTTCGTGCTATTCATCAATCCAAACTTTTCAAGCAAATTTTTTGTATATTTTTCTTGATTGATAAAATTCTCTTCTCTGTTTTGATGAATATTCAAACCAAGAAAATTATTGATTTTTTCCATCATACTCAACTCAAATTTTCTTTTCATCAGATTTCCGAATTCATTAGACAAAGCAGGGTCAGTAGAGCCAAAAATCATATCATCGACATAAATTTGAACAACCATTAGATGATTCCTAATTTTCTTTCAAAATAACGTGGGTCAGCTGATCCTTGTTTAAATTTTGCCTGTTTTAAGAATGAAGTAAGAGTTGCATACCAGGCTCTTGGTGCTTGTTTTAACCCATAAACAGCCTTATCTAAAATATAAACATGATTAGGATATTCTTCATTTATGAAACCTAGAGGTTGTTCAATATACACTGTCTCTTCTAGTTCACCATTAAGAAATGCACATTTCACATCCATTTGATAGACATTGAAATCTTTATGAGCTAAAAATATTCGAACAGCCTCGAGTCTTGCGACAGGGGAAAAAGTTTCTTCATAATCAATACCTTCTTGTTGCGAATACCCTTTAACAACTAATCGTGCTTTATTTCGTACAATATTTCCATCCTTGTCGGTTTTATTTTTGAAAATCCATTTTAACCCGACAATCGAAACATCTTCAAGTTTAGGAATTAATCTCCAAACCTTGTTTCGTTCAAACTCGGCCAATCGAGATTGCATTGAAATAACCCAATCAGAGTGTTCCATTGCAACCTTATATGTCTTTGGTTCAATTTTTGAGATGAAAACATTAAACATGCAAAATTCTTGATGAGTATTCAATACCTCATTCTTTACACGAATTTGAGCTCTTGTCAATACTCCTTCTTTTGGATTCCCAATCACTTGTTCTTTCGGATGATTTCTTGTCCATTTATCTAATGGTGGATATGCTGGATCAAAATCCAAAATGTGCATCTTCGTATAATTCTTCATTTTCTGAACCTGCAACAGAAAGATTATCATTTATTTCGTGAAATTCATCATTTTGTTCAAGACTTATCGTCTCATTATCATTATGTCCATTTTTAACAAAATTATCATTCCGACGCTCCCCCTCAACAAGATGCTCCCCCCTCAACATCTTCATCCAATCTCCCATTCTCTCCCCTCAAAAGAATGCTCTCCCTCAATCAGAGTATTTGAATGTAAGTGCTTCCCCTACACTGGATTATTGTGCATACTTTTGCCAACTCCTTGAGAATTCGATGTTGAATTCCTATCAACAATAGTTTGACTGCGTTCGGAGTCATCAATATGCTTCGTAGATTCAGATTTGTCACACCCCAAAACCAAGAACGGCGGAAATGTTCCGGGGTGGAGGACGTCATGTGAAGTATCATAACAGTGTAAAGTAGTAAACAAGCAACAAAATCATCCATTGCATTAAAAGTAAAGTTTTAATACATGTGTGTTCTTTCATAATGTACAACAATAACATAAATAATCAAAATAAGAAGAGTCCTGACTGTGCTCCGTCTTCTCAAGGCCTGGACATCGTACCTGTCTAACTGGTGACCTGAAAATACAAGTTATTTTGAAAGCGAGTATCAGCCTAAAGCTGGTGAATTCATAAGTATTTAAGTGTCATTGCTTTGTTTGGAAAACTGTCATGATTGTCTGGCAAATCTTTAAATGTAACAATTGATATAAGTTTGAAGATCCTAGAAAATCCCTTATTTCCTACAAGTATGAAATGTAGTCTTCTACCAAGAACCGAATGTTTTACTATGAAAATGATAGTTTTTCCTTTCTATTGACTAGTACTAAAGTACTTAGTCTAACTCCTCGTTTATGTGAAAGTATCACAAAATAAAGTAAACAAGAAAAAGTATATGATAGTCTTCTACCAAGACCTAAATGTTCTGTAAGTAAAATGTTAGTTTTTCCTTTATATTGACTAGTACTAAAGTACTTAGTCTAACTCCTCGTTTATGTGAAAGTATCACAAAATAAAGTAAACAGGAAAAAGTATAAGATAGTCTTCTACCAAGACCTAAATGTTCTGTAAGTAAAATGATAGTTTTTCCTTTATATTGACTAGTACTAAAGTACTTAGTCTAACTCCTCGTTTATGTGAAACTATCACAAAATAAAGTAAACAGGAAAAAGTATAACCATGTAAGTGTTATCCCTGGGTTACCAGGACTACCACGACATCGCAGAAGCGAAAGGTATAACCTAATGAACATCCGAAGATTGTCCAATTGTCCTTTGTAGCAGCAGCAGGTTGGAGGAAGGGTTAGTCCCGTAGTCGACTCCTAATATAAGTAGTAACCTAATGAACATCCGAAGATTTTCATCTCATCCTTTGTTGCAACAGTAGGATAGAGGAAGGGTTAGTTCTGATATCGATCTACCTAGTATAAGTAATAACCTTAGACATACGTAGATGTTCATCACCCAGTGGTTCTAACAACTGGGTTCCGGAATGGTTAGTCCCATCTAGACATCCCGTCGAACAGGGATAGGCAGGAAAATTTACACAGAAGGTACGAATAAATCTTCCTCGTAACTCTAGGTACAAGTATCCAGGTAAGTGAATACAGGATAATGTATCTATGTAACAGTACTCATGTAGGGTATTCATGTAAGCGTAATCAGATAAAGGTATCTATGTAGACGTACTCACGTATCATGTAATCCTAGGTAAATGTACTCATGTATCATGTAAGCATATGTAAGTGTACTGGTATAGACTCATGAATGAACTGACTCTTGTGTGATTCCTTGTAATAGGAATAATGTTTTGTTTCTTCTAACTATCCCTATGATAATTAACTGGAAAGTAATTGGTTGTTCAAGTAGATTTATGCACCCTCGTTACACTAGGGTGTGGGAAACTAAACGAATGATGAAACTATAACATCAATACATATATAAGAATATATGTGTATAAGTGTAGTTTTGCACAAGAAAGTAAAAATAATGGTTTTTGCAAGATATCTAAGAGTTTTGAAACAATAATAAAAGTGACTTGATGTCATTTTAAATGAACCTTTCAAAAGTAATACATTTGATAACCAAGTATTTTTAAGATATAAAACCATTTCATGCATCACATTTTGTAGCATGTGAAATCTGCTGGATGAAAACACAGTTATAAAATACATATTAGTGATTTAATAACATGATGTTTTCTACTTGTATTCCCCCCACCCATTAAAGCATTTAAAAACATTTAAAATATTCATTTAGGGGTATGAACTCACTTGTAGATGGTGGTTTGGATGAACTGAACGGTGTCGGGTTATTAGGTGTCAAGTGAGGACTTGTACACACACTATGATCCTAATGAACATATAATCACACATATATGTAACCAATTAGTCTTAAATTACAAATTGATAATGTTAAGACATCCTAGAACACAATAAACACTTTATATAAGTGTTATAAGCCCTAAGGATTTCATCTAAGTTGTTGTGGGACAAGGCACTTGGGTTTAGGGTTCCAAAGGACCCTATACTTTAGTTTACTCTCCATATAACCCCACATAAGGAGTTTACGGTCGTAAACTCAAGAGTTTACAGCCGTGAACTCGAAGGCTTAATGTCCTTTGTTGTTTTGAGTTGCTAAATGATTCCTAGAAGCATTCCAACTTGGTGGGTTAATTCTTGGAAGTGTTTAGGGCATAATCACACTCCTTTGAGGAGTTTACAACCCCAAGGCCAATTTCTTTGGATTTTACTGCCGTAAACTCACATGGAATGGTGTTTTTGATGCTTTCAAGTCTAATGCACATGTAGGATAGGTCTTAGACTTTTACCCAAAGCATATGAAGGCCTTAGGCACACTTTGGTGCCTTAGTTTGATGTTCACAGCCCAAGAACCTTATTAGGGCTGTGAACTCACTTTGGGAAGTGTTTTTGATGTGTTTTATGTCCTTGATTTAAGTGGAAACAATTCTATGTAAATGTCCAAGGCTTTAGGAGCCTTAAAAACACACTTTGGTCCATGGTTTTGGAGTTCACGGTCCAAGATCTTCTTGGGCCGTGAACACCTAAGCTTTGGTGTTTCTTTGATGTTTTCTTGTCCCAATTACACCTATATACAAGCCTAAGGTAGTAACATATCACGGGGGAAAGGCTAGGCATTGTTTCGGGAGTTTACCGCCCAAGAACACCTTGGGGAGTAAACTCCTAAATCTAGTTGTTTAGCTATCTAATTTATGTTATAAACTCATTAAGAGCTATATAACACTACTAGAGAGAGGTACTCACGATTTGGGATGAAAACCCAAAGATCCGTGAGAGAGAAAATGGCTTTTATCTAGTTGGAAATGTAACTAATGAGCGAATATGGTTCAGATTTCTATTTATAGTCCTGAGATTTTTGGCAGAAAATATTTTATTCCCGGAATGAACTCTAATATCATAGAGTATTGGAATAACAGTGTTGCACAAAACTCTAGTGCATCCACTCTCCTGATATCTCCTGAAGTGTAAACCCTGAATTATTCAAACTTATACGGAAAGTCTGAAAATTTGTTGTGACTACTATAACTTCTATTGAAGTGATATTGTTTGTTCAGAATGGAAATTTCGGGTTGTCACATCATCCCCCTGTTAAAGGGAATTTCGTCCCGAAATTAGAATTTAGGCAAAGAAGTAGGTACGAATGATCGAGTCATGAGGTGGAAACTTCCTAATCGCTTTGTTCCTCACGCTCCAAAGTGAAAACGGGCTCTCGGTTGGTATTCCAACGAACCTTCACTAACGGGCGATGGCGTTGCTTCGTCCGCTTGACCACTCGGTCGAGGGTCACTACGGTTCTAATACGAAGGCGAGGATCTCGTAAATCTCTATCTCGTCGAGAGGGCTTACGAGGGTCTTAATTGGAAAGGTACAGTTTCAAGTTCGAGTTGCGAAAGGTAAAATGCATGTTACTGAGTTCGCGGAGATGCAGGACCGATTCTGGTAAGAATCTCGGAGGTCCTAACTACATTGGATTTAGCTTTCCACGCTTTACGAAGCGTTTTAAGTCGTTCCCAGAGTGAAGTTTCCTAAAGAATTTGGCCTCTCACTTGGAATTCCAAAGGTTCTTTCTCTCGCTTAACTTCCCAGTCAAGGGCCACCCCTTGCTGGTTCAAAGTCGAAAGGGTTTCTGAAATTTGCGAGGAGTTCTAAATGGACTATGATAGTAGGTCTGTAAGACCTAGTATTTGGCAAATTTTCCGTTGGTGCCTACGGTGCCGACAAATTCCCAAAGGTTTTGGATAATTTGACAGAGTACTCAATAATTTCCACAACACTAATAGTGTGTCTCAGGAAATTTGACTCTTAATTCCAAAACTCTTGTTCAGAGAACTTTGCGAAAAGTATCTCCGAGGGTAATGTTTCTATGGGTTCTTTCTTACTACGAGGGTAGATAAACAAGTCATTACATGGGGAAATGACGAACTGATCCCAGTAAGAAGGCGTACTCCACTCATTTAGCTAATGAATACTATGGGTGTATTGGTCCTATCCGAGGGGTATCACTACGGACTCGAAGTGTCCGTATCAAGTTCAGGGGATAGTCTTCAAGACATCCTTCCCTATCACTCGAACCGGTGATATTCGGATCTCAGGTCCATTTCTAAAAGTAACTCTTTCCCTGTGTTTGCTCAATCAACTCGTCTAAGCGAGGCAAAGACAATGATTTCTAAAGGAAATCTAAATGAAGTCTCCGGTCGTTGAGGTACATATGATGCACTCTGTCGACTTCTGGTAAGAATAAGATCGGAGCTCTCAAGGGTGAGAAGCCTGGTCTTTTAATTCTATTGTTGAGTAGTTCGCTGTGTTGCCCGGGCTGTTCTTGTATCTTCTGTAGGTGTTTAGACTGCAAGGCGATCTGGTTATAAGAGTCATACTGGGTTCTAAGTTTGTTCCTACGCCAATGCAATTTACTCGTACTCTTGGACAGTCTCCGTCCTTAAGTTCATATTAGAATTCATACATGATTCAATGCTCACAATCTTGTGTATATGAGTTGTATATAATTAAGGTTGAAAAGGTAGTCGAATAACTGATTCTTCCTTAATCTCACATCCCATCGAGGGAAAAGAAGTTAAAGTGGAATCATCAATTCTAAACCTGAAGAACATTGATTATATATCACTCTCATGTATACATTCTTCGGTGATAGATCAACCGTGTGAATCCTGGGATTAAACTTGACGTACTGCACGAGTAATATTGTGGAGATTCCTTCGGGAAGGAAAAGAACTATAAGGTACTTCATGCACGAGTACCTCGGTGTTCTGATATGACGGCTTCGCTAAAAGACGTTTACTGAGAAAGAGATGTACTTATGAAGCTGGTATTGCGACGATCGAATTTACTCGAGTCATATGATAAAGTCGGAATCATATGGAAACTAAAGACATTAGATTTGAACATAAGGCATTACAGACAAAACACAACAGTACAACCATTAACAGAGTTACTGTACTTTTAGATTTACTACAAGACTATTGCTGCAAACAAGGTATACTACAAAAGACAAGTATACGCAGCACGAACATCCCTAAAAGGATGGGATCCCACAAAAATAAGACTCTGGTTGCACTAGTTTTGGGATGTTTCATAAGTATGTTACAACGAAACGCCTAAATTACAATAACGTGGGTCCGGAGTAGACTCTCCTGCGGTGGTTGGTAGTAGACTTTCGTCTGTGCCAGCAATTACTGCCTCTGGACAGTTCCTTTTGTAGTGACCTACCTTGCCACAACCGTAGCAAGCCTGGTTCACAATGGTGTTTGGCACTTGGGTGGGCTGAGCTGTCGGAGTCTTGCAGTAACGGGTTGTATGCCCCTTCCTGTTGCAGTGTGAGCACTGCATCTCCCTACAAGGTCCATGGTGGTGAAAACTGCATTTAATGCATTTTGGGAGATTTCCTGCATAAAGTTTGGCTGGTTTAGGGACAATTGGGATGCCCGAAGGGATGGTAGTAGGAAGTACTGATGTCGTGGCTGTGAAGGTTGTTACTGGTGGTTGTTTCCTGTTCGCCCTTCGAAGCGACTTATCCTTAGAATTAGTCCAAGACTTCCGTTTGTTACTCATGGTCTCGGAATTCGGGGTATCGTGGTAGTTTGTTGCTCGTTGCGGTGCTTGAATGTTACTTGGATTGGAATGGTTATTAACAATCCCGCTAACACTTGCGTTGTTAGCGTTCAGATGGGTCAGAATAGCTGACACGGCAGCCGAGACTGCAGCTTGAAAGGTAGCTGCATCAATCTGAAGAGTTGGTGTTTGGTTGATGGGCTGATCGCTTTTCTTAGGTGACATGATTCTGTTACAACGAAAGAAAATGAATTTGTGAGCGAGAATGGTTGAACCTAGACATAGATTGATCGCTCATGTAAAGAATAGAAGTATGTTCCCTAAGGTTCGACCTACATCCCTATGATGCAGTCCTAGTATGGATTGGAAGTATGTTCACAAAGGTTCGACCTACATCCCTATGATGCAGTCCTAGCAAAGATCGGAAGTAAGTTTGTACAATGTCTCAAGACATTTTTCGTTCTAGCCGAGATATTGCTGGTTGGCGAATAACGTGATCCAACCATTAAAAGAGACTTGGAGATGTCTCTGGAGTTAAATTGCTATAGTCCAATGACTTGACTAGAGCATGTTTCAAATAGACTCAAATGAAAGTATGATAAAAGTATTTGAATAAAGAATGACACAGAAGTTAGCCGACTGTCAATACCTTTGATATTCATGACGTACAAGTTCGGGAAAATGACCTTGTAAAAAGGTCTTACATCATATCCAGAGAAGATTGTTCTCAACAGCATAAAGACCTAACCAAAAGTACTTATAGTACAAGATAGTTTCATAGAAAATGCCACATCGGGCATAGACAGAAAACGATTCCTTTCTAACAAGGAAAATAAACTAAGGCATCTACTACTGGCGACGATCATCCCTCTGGTGAATTATAAGTTCATCCAGTTGACGTTCCACATCAAGTAGGTGTCTTTCGTACACCCTCTGGCGTACTCGAAGTTCTATGACTTCGACTCGTGATTCAGCCAGTGCTTGCAACAGGGTTTCATGGTCTCTCTCAGACCTCTCACAAGCATGTTCAAGGCGACTGGTGCGAAGCATATGCATTCCTCCATTTGTACCAACTTCTGTGATACGTTGTAGAGCTGTCCTGCCTTGAATTTCGTTTCGGGCAACTCTTCGAATCAGAATTGGCATGATTCTATCTGCTGAGCCCCCATTGTTCAGGTCATAGAAGCTTCGGTCACCATTAAATGGCATGGGCTGATCTTGTCACTGGCTCCATGTTTCCAAACATTCCACCCACTCAGGCGTCGGGCCATGAAAAGCCGGACGAGGGTTAGGGATTGGAAAGGGAGCTGCCTGTGGTAGATTCTCAACTTCGGGTTCAGAAATAGCACCATCTGAAAGGTCTTCAGCATGGTGATCATTCAGAGGGATCGGATGATCATTATCTGGTTCTTCTCCAAACCATCCATCAATTACTTCGTTCGGAAGGAACAGGTTGCTGTGGGGATGGAATCCAACCATGTTATCTACGCGAGAATTGGGGTAAGGAAATAATTATTAGACGAACTATCTAGATAATTATTTAGGAAATCTTCATTAGTTACATCGCTATTTGTAAAGTGCATATCAGTTATATGTAATCAACACAGGATAGTCCTTCGAATAAGTGACCTCAACTCCAAATTCACAAGGAACAGGGATAAAGCAAAATTTCACCAATTCTAAGTCTATAACATCCTAGTTACATATAACTTTAGTGTATCCACTTACCAACTATCAACTTGGTAATGAAGATCCCGCTTTAGTTCTCAAGTATAAAGTACTTATAGTAACACAAAACACCCCTATGGTATTTCAGACTTAGGTTCTGTTATAATGTTCTCATTGTGGTAATGTTGGTAAGTTTTTAGACTTGTTGCCATATCACAACCATTCTTGGGCATGTGCTAATCACTCCTAGGAACAACATAGTTGATCAGGCTAAGCCACTCCCAAGACTGACCATACATCCCCAAGCTTACCTGTGATATTCAACAATCACAATACTTTTGTTCTTGTCATTGTGACACGGATTTTAGTATGAATGCAGGCACGTATACTTTGTTAAATATTTTATTATTTAAAACTATATACTCTTAGACAGAGTGTTTTAATCCCAATGTATTTATAGTTAGTATATCTTTTATGGGTTGATATACTTAATTCACTATAAACAGTGCTCTGATACCAATCTGTCACACCCCAAAACCAAGAACGGCGGAAACGTTCCGGGGTGGAGGACGTCATGTGAAGTATCATAACAGTGTAAAGTAGTAAAGAAGCAACAACATCATCCATTGCATTAAAAGTTAAGTTTTAATACATGTTTGTTCTTTCATAATGTACAACAATAACATAAATAATCAAAATAAGATGAGTCCTGACTGTGCTCCGTCTTCTCAAGGCATGGACATCGTACATGTCTAACTGGTGACCTGAAAATACAAGTTATTTTGAAAGCGAGTATCAGCCTAAAGCTGGTGAATTCATAAGTATTTAAGTGTCATTGCTTTGTTTGGAAAACTGTCATGATTGTCTGGCAAATCTTTAAATGTAACAATTGATATAAGTTTGAAGATCCTAGAAAATCCCTTATTTCCTACAAGTATGAAATGTAGTCTTCTACCAAGAACCGAATGTTTTACTATGAAAATGATAGTTTTTCCTTTCTATTGACTAGTACTAAAGTACTTAGTCTAACTCCTCGTTTATGTGAAAGTATCACAAAATAAAGTAAACAAGAAAAAGTATATGATAGTCTTCTACCAAGACCTAAATGTTCTGTAAGTAAAATGTTAGTTTTTCCTTTATATTGACTAGTACTAAAGTACTTAGTCTAACTCCTCGTTTATGTGAAAGTATCACAAAATAAAGTAAACAGGAAAAAGTATAAGATAGTCTTCTACCAAGACCTAAATGTTCTGTAAGTAAAATGATAGTTTTTCCTTTATATTGACTAGTACTAAAGTACTTAGTCTAACTCCTCGTTTATGTGAAACTATCACAAAATAAAGTAAACAGGAAAAAGTATAACCATGTAAGTGTTATCCCTGGGTTACCAGGACTACCACGACATCGCAGAAGCGAAAGGTATAACCTAATGAACATCCGAAGATTGTCCAATTGTCCTTTGTAGCAGCAGCAGGTTGGAGGAAGGGTTAGTCCCGTAGTCGACTCCTAATATAAGTAGTAACCTAATGAACATCCGAAGATTTTCATCTCATCCTCTGTTGCAACAGTAGGATGGAGGAAGGGTTAGTTTTGATATCGATCTACCTAGTATAAGTAATAACCTTAGACATCCGTAGATGTTCATCACCCAGTGGTACTAACAGCTGGGTTCCGGAATGGTTAGTCCCGTCTAGACTTCCCGTCGAATAGGGATAGGCAGGAAAATTTACATAGAAGGTCCGACTAAATCTTCCTCGTGACTCTAGGTACAAGTATCCAGGTAAGTGAATACAGGATAATGTATCTATGTAACAGTACTCATGTAGGGTATTCATGTAAGCGTAATCAGATAAAGGTATCTATGTAGACGTACTCACGTATCATGTAATCCTAGGTAAATATACTCATGTATCATGTAAGCATATGTAAGTGTACTGGTATAGACTCATGAATGAACTGACTCTTGTGTGATTCCTTGTAATAGGAATAATGTTTTGTTTCTTCTAACTATCCCTATGATAATTAACTGGAAAGTAATTGGTTGTTCAAGTAGATTTATGCACCCTCGTTACACCAGGGTGTGGGAAACTAAACGAAGGATGAAACTATAACATCAATACATATATAAGAATATATGCGTATAAGTGTAGTTTTGCTCAAGAAAGTAAAAATAATGGTTTTTGCAAGATATCTAAGAGTTTTGAAACAATAATAAAAGTGACTTGATGCCATTTTAAATAAACCTTTCAAAAGTAATACATTTGATAACCAAGTATTTTTAAGATATAAAACCATTTCATGCATCACATTTTGTAGCATGTGAAATCTGCTGGATGAAAACACAGTTATAAAATACATATTAGTGATTTAATAACATGTTGTTTTCTACTTGTATTCCCCTCCCCCCCCCCCCACCCCATTAAAGCATTTAAAATATTTATTTAGGGGTATGAACCCACCTGTAGATGGTGGTTTGGATGAACTGAACGGTGTCGGGTTGTTAGGTGTCAAGTGAGGACTTGTACACACACTATGATCCTAATGAACATATAATCACACATATATGTAGCCAATTAGTCTTAAAGTACACTTTGGTCCATGGTTTTGGAGTTCACGGTCCAATATCTTCTTGGGCCGTGAACACCCAAGCTTTGGTGTTTCTTTGATGTTTCTTGTCCCAATTACACCTATATACAAGCCTAAGGTAGTAACATATCACGGGGAAAGGCTAGGCATTGTTTCGGGAGTTTACCGCCCAAGAACACCTTGGGGAGTAAACTCCTAAATCTAGTTGTTTAGCTATTTGATCTATGTTATAAACACATTAAGAGCTATATAACACTACTAGAGAGAGGTACTCACGATTTGGGATGAAAACCCGAAGATCCGTGAGAGAGAAAATGACTTTTCTCTAGTTGGAAATGTAACTAATGAGCGAATATGGTTCAGATTTCTATTTATAGTCCTGAGATTTTTGGCAGAAAATATTTTATTCCCGGAATGAACTCTAATATCATAGAGTATTGGAATAACAGTGTTGCACAAAACTCTAGTGCATCCACTCTCCTGATATCTCCTGAAGTGTAAACCCTGAAATATTCAAACTTATACGGAAAGTCTGAAAATTTGTTGTGACTGCTATAACTTCTATTGAAGTGATATTGTTTGTTCAGAATGGAAATTTCGGGTTGTCACAAGATTGTTGATTATCATTCGCATGAACTTCAACATCCACAGCCCTGTCAGGAACACCAAAAATTAAATCATAATCAAAATTAGATGAACTCACAATTTCAGATTCATTTGTTGATTCATTAAAAAACGGTTTTTGTTCGAAATGGTTTTCAACTTGATTGATGTAATAGTAATAAAAAGTAAGATTAAATGTCTCTTCGGCTTTTCGTGTGCGCTTATTTAACACTTTGTATGCCACGGAGTTGTGCGCATATCCCAAAAATATTCCTTCGTCAGCCTTCGCTTGAAATTTCGAAAGATTATCCTTGAGATTCATGATAAAGCACCTACAACCAAACACATGAAAGAATTTACCATTTGGTTTTCGGTTATTGATAATTTCATACGGAGTGATATTGAAACATCGATAAATAAAAGAACGATTATGAGTAAAACATGATGTTGACACCGCTTCGGCCCATAGATATTGAGGAAGATTCGCATATGTTTACATTATTCTGGATGCTTCGCAAAGTGACCGATTTCTTCGTTCAACTACACCATTTTGTTGTGGTGTATATGGTGACGAAAAGTTATGCAAAATTCCTTTCTCAATTAGGTACAAATCCAACATATTGTTTTTGAACTCAGAGCCATTATCACTTTTGATTTTTCGAACATTCTTTTTCAAACTCATCTCAATTTTCTTGATAAAATCAATCATTGTTTGAGCGACTTCAGATTTTAACTTGAGAAAATACACCCAAGTGAATCGAGAAAAATCATCAACAATAACCAAAATGTACCGTTTCTTGTTGAGAGTTTCAACAGTTGATGGTCCACAAAGGTCAATATGAAGAAGTTCCAACGGTTCCACAATTTTCGAATCTATCACAATTGGATGTCCTTTCCTATGTTGTTTCCCTTGTTCGCAAGCTGCACATAAGGTATCATTGTCAAATTTTAAAACCGGTAAACCTCGAACAATATCATCAATTACCAACTTATTTAAATTTCGAAGATTTAAATGTGATAAACGACGATGCCATAACTAGCTAACATCAGATGTGGCTTTCGAAAGTAAACAAACTGAAGGTTTCCCAACAATCGGTTTTAGATTAAGTGTAAACATATCGCCATAGCATTTTGACTTCAGCAATACTTCGTTCATTTCAACGTTTGAGATAATACAACTTGATTTCCAGTACCCACAATGAGTTGTGAAACACTTATCAAATTATGTTTATGACCTTCGACATAAGCAACGCGATTTACAGTAAACTGTCCATTCGTTACTTTCCCACAGCCTTTCACTTGACATTTATGATTGTTTACAAACTTCACAACACCTGCATTTTCCAAGCTTCGAAAATCTCTCAAATTTTCCTTTTGTCCAGTCTGATGGGTTTTGAGCATTCTAACACTCCTATGGTGTACATGCAACCCTAGATACATTGGATCTATGTTTCACTAAGATGCATGCAAATAATTATTTTTCCAAGGTTCTTATCCTAACTAGCATGGCACGGGGTATTTGAATCAAATAAAGCTAGTAGAATTACTTACCTTGTAGTTGTAGTTGATTGCTTGGAGTTTGAGAGCCTAGCACTAATAATGTGGATGCCTTAAATGGAAGTCACAAATCACCACAAACTTGGAAACTTGCGAGAATAGTCACTAACTTCTTGAAATCGGCCCTCTTGGTTTTTTCACAACAACTAGTGTGATTTCAAGAACTAAAGCCTCCTTTATATAGTGTGGTGGATTAGGGTTACATCCATGTAAACCCTAATACCCATGTCTTTTCATTTCCATGAGATCCATGGGTTAAAGCTCCATGGAGTATCCATGGACTTTCCATGCAAGCTTAGCCCATTCCAAATAAGCATTAACCCGCACTATATAAATACAAGAGCCCATATTTAATTAGTCATACTTTTGATCTCTAAATTAATTCTAGATTCATTATAGATCAACACAAATTAAATCATATGGTTTTATATTAATATATTAGAACTTATAATATATTAATAAATCATAACTTATACTATTCTCAAAAGATTATCCATCAATTGTTCGGGTGAAGTGCAACCCAAATGGACCATGTCGGGTCGGGTCAAGTACATACCAAATATAGTTATTGACTTAGACACTATATCCAACAGTCTCCCACTTGGATAAGTCAAATAACTATAGTTGAAAGTATGACTTCAGGAACCGATCAACAATCGTAGCTCCTTAAACTCTGTTGAACTATGAAGCGCCATTTTAGATAAGTGATCATATAATCCGCTATTCTAGATATCAGCCGGACAAATACATGGAACATGGTCTTGCTTATTGTCTAGCATTTGTTTCCTGATTTCCAATTTGTTTGACATAGAACTTAACTGAGCACATCAATTTAGTTCTAACCGAGCCCGGTACATACGCAAAACAAAATCATCGAGGGGCCCAGATATCGCTTCTAATCCTAGAAGGAACAGATAAACTTTGACTCATATGTTTGCTCTACTACTTGTTGAATTATACATAACGGCACGGTTTATAACATCGAGTTACCAATGCGTTTTCGTGCAATAAATGCATAACCAACTCATATGCAACAAATCATATCTCTAGGTTTGAATACTTATATGATATTACCGTCTCACGATCACTCAAGATAAATTCCATGAAGTGATACTGGTGAGCGTGGGTTGAATCCAATACTCAGAACTTATGAGTACTCATGAGTGTTGTAGCCTTGCTTTGTCTAACATCTTAGACCTCTACAAGCCAACCCATGACAGTCTTGATTCATATCTACTTCCAACATATAACCAACTATGGAGAGTTTGAATAATATGATATAAACCATAACATAATTATTTTGGAAGTCAAAACATGCAAAAGAAATAATAGTAAATGATTCACAAGAGATAGCAACATTTTATTAATAAATAACAACTTTTATTTATCATCAAATGTCAATTACATTTTACAAATTTCAAGATTGTCTAACTACTAAAATTAATATCATCCTTCAGCCCTATGCTCCGAGCATGCAGGAGATGCTTAACCCGAGTCGGTCCCTTTGTGAGAGGATCTGTTGGGTTCTCATTCGATGATACCCTCTTTGCCACGAGGATTCCTTCTTCTATTCGATGTCTAATGAAGTGATATTTTCTGTCAATGTGTTTGGATCTCCCATGATCTCTTGGTTCCTTGGCTAAGGCAACCACACTATTGCTGTCACAGAAAATCTCCATTGGCTCCTTTATAGATGGTACAACTCCAAGGTCTCCGATGAAGTTCTTTAGCCATATAGCCTCCTTTGATGTCTCGCTTGCTGCGATATACTCTGATTCACAAGTGGAATCCGCCACTGTATCTTGCTTGGAACTTTTCCAAGTAATTTCCCCTCCGTTTAGGGTAAAGACCCAGCTCGACTGAGAGCAGAAATTATTCCTGTCACTCTGAAAGCTAGCATCACTATACCCTGCAACTCTCAAGTCATCACTCCCACCAAGGGTAAGGACCTAGTCCTTTTCCTTCGCAGGTACTTGAGAATATTCTTTATCGCTGTCCAGTGAGCCTTGCCAGGATTCCCCTGATATCTGCTGACCATGCTCAAAGAAAAGGCAACATCAGGACGAGTACTAGTCATAGCATATATGATCGAGCCTACAGCAGAAGCATATGGTACTCGACTCATCTCAGCTATCTCATCCTCTGTACTCAGACTTTGAGTTTTACTTAGTCTGAACTTACACCGGATAGGTAACCCACCTTTCTTGGAATTGTGCATGTTGAACCAATTCAACACTTTGTCCACATAGGTGCTTTGACAAAGTCCAATTAGTCTTTTACTCCGGTTCCTCAAAATTCTTATCCCTAGGATATTGGCAGCTTCTCCAAGGTCCTTCATAGCGAAACACTTTCCAAGCCATAACTTTACTTCCTGCAAGGTTGGGATGTCATTTCCTATGAGTAGTATGTCATCCACATAAAATACCAAAAAGCTAACTATACTCCCACTAGCCTTGACATATACACAAGATTCATCTTCGCATCTTGAAAAGCCAAACTCTTTGACTTTCTCATCGAAACAAAGATTCCATCTGCGAGGTGCTTGTTTCAATCCATAGATGGATTTCTCAAGCTTACACACTCTATTAGGGTAGTTTGTACTGACAAAATCCTCTGGCTGAACCATGTAGACATCTTCAGCCAACTTTCCATTAAGGAAAGCAGTTTTCACATCCATTTGCCATATTTCATAGTCATGGAATGCAGCAATGGCTAACAGAACCCTAATAGACTTAATCTTGGCCATTGGTGAAAAGGTATCATCATAATCAACTCCCGGAGTTTGAGAATAACCCTTTGCAACCAGTCGTGCCTTGTAAGTGTGTACAGTACAATCCATGTTGGTCTTCTTCTTGAAGATCCATTTGCACCCATCTATCTTATGATCAGGTAGATTGTCAACCAAGTTCCAAACGTGATTGTCATACATGGACTGTATCTCGCTATCCATAGCCTCTTTCTATTTAGTAGCCTCAGGGCCTACCATGGCTTCCGTGTAGCTGTTAGGCTCGTCCAGATTTACCAGTGTGTTATCACTGATAAGTGTTTCACCTTCTGTAGTAATATGGAAACCATAATAATGCTCAGGTGCATTCCTAACTCTGGTGGAACACCTCAGAGGTATAGATTCTTTAGTCGGCTCAACAGGAGTTTCCTCCTCATGTTGAGGGCTAGAGGTTGAGGTTCCTTCACCACTTGACTCTTGAATTTCCTCAAGGTCAATTTTCCTCCCACTGTCTCCTTGGTTTATGAATTCTCTGTCTCGAAAGAATCCTCTTCTTGCTACAAAAACCACATTATCACTGGGTCTGTAGAAGATGTAACCAAAGGATTTTTGTGGGTAGCCGATGAAAATACACCTCTCACTTTGAGGTTCAAGCTTATCGTGAGTCTCGCATCTCACGAAAGCCTTACAACCCGAAATCTTGATGTGGTCTAGATTAGGAACTTTTCCAGTCCATACCTCGTGAGGTGTTTTGACAACCTCTTTGTCACTAGATTAAGGATATGGGCGGCAGTTTCTAAGGCATACCCCCAAAATAAGATTGGCAGCGTAGCTCGACTCATCATAGAACGAACCATGTCCAACAAGGTCCGATTGCGCCTCTCAGCTACACCATTCATCTGAGGTGTCCTAGGAGGTGTCAATTGTGAGATAATCCCACATTCCTTGAGATAGTCGAGGAACTCTGAACTAAGATATTCACCACCTCGATCGGATCAAAGCATCTTAATGTTCTTGCCCAACTGATTCTCCACATCTTGCTTAAACTCTTTGAATTTTCCAAAGGTTTTTAACTTATGTTTGATTAAGTAGACATATCCATATCTACTAAAATCATCAGTAAAAGTCACATAGAAGCGATTAGCATCTCTTGTGGCGGTTTTGAAGGGTCCGCACACATCTGTGTGTATGAGGTCCAACAAACCTTCACCCCTAGCACAAGTGCCAGTAAAAGGTGACTTTTTCATTTTACCAAGCAAATAAGATTTATAACTATCATCCGACTTTAGGTCAAATGACTCCAAGACTCCATCCTTTTAGAGTTGGCCTATGCGTTTCTTGCTTACATGTACAAGACGACAATGCCATAAAGATGCTTTATCTAAGCTAGTGGAAGAGTCAATACACAATACATTATTTCCTAGGTTATCTACAACAGATACAGTTTCATACACACCATCACAAGGTAATGCTTTAAAATAAAGAACATTATTAAAGAAAGCATCAATACTACCATTATTATTATCAAAATAAAAGGTAAAACCTTGTTTATACAATGCATGAAAGGAAATAACATTTCTTGCCATTTCTGGTGAATAATAACATTTATTCAAATCTAATGTAAACCCACTATTTAGCACTAAGGAATAAGCTCCTATCTTGGTGACATATGAAGCTTTCCTGTTTCCTATGATCAAGTTTATCTTTCCATGCTCCACATTCTCACTTCTTCTTAGTCCCTGCAAATCAGAACATATGTGAATACCACAACCTATATCAACGACCAAAGACTTAGAATGAGGTGAGTTATTAGACAATATAGTGTATATACCTGCATGGTTGGGTTTTACTTTCCCATCCTTTAAATCTTGCTGGTACTTTGGACAGTTTCGCTTCCAGTGTGACTTTTCATGGCAACAGAAGCATTCAACCTCATTAGGGTTAGCAGAAAGAGTGACAAAACCTTTCTTGGTTTTTCTTGAAGAGGAGCCTTCAAGGGTCTTACCCTTGGTACCCTTAGAAGGGTTCTTTCTCTTCTTCCCTTTGCCATGCCCGATTGACAATACATTGGCCGCAGTTGGAGTTGGAGTAGGAGTAGTAACAACCGACTTACCCTTTAGACAACTTTTGGCGGTCTTCAAGAGTCCTTGAAGTTTGCTGAGGGTGACTTCATCCTTGTTCATGTGATATGTCATGCGGAATTGATGATAACATGATGGTAAGGAGTGCAAAATGATGTCTATTGCTAACTTCTCGGGGAAGTTCACATTCAGCTTCAGTAGACGGTCAACATACCTTTGCATTTTCTGCATGTGGCCCAATATGGGTTAACCATCCTTCATTCGGGTTGTTATCACAGAGGAGATTATTTCATATCGCTCTTGACGAGCACTTTGATGGTAGTGGTCCATCAATTCCTGGTGCATCTCAAAAGGATAATAGTCCTCATAGGAATTTTGGAGCTCGGCTGTCATGGTGGCCGTCATGATGCATGCCACTTTTGTAGCATCTCTTTCATGTACCTCATATTTAGCAAGTTCTTCAGGAGTAGTAGTTTGCTCGGGTACCTTTAGCTCCTTGTCGAGAACATATTCTTTGTTCTCATACCGAGTGACCATCCTGATGTTTCGGATCCAATCTGTAAAGTTTGATCCATCAAAGATGACTCTCCCACAAAGATTCATGAGAGAGAAGGAGCCAGTAGGGTCTGAGCCAGAAGCATTGTTATTGGAAGACATCTGAAAAGAAGAGGGAATATATTAGATTAGATATAGAGATAGTCCTTAATAAAACACCCAAATGTAATATTAAGGCTAGGACCCAACACAATATCTTATAACTTAGACGAGGGATGTCGTAATCTAATCAATAAGATATTTGAAGGTAGGTGAATGACGATTCACCAATTGCCACCATGGAAAACAAAATATTTAATTAGATTTTAATTGGTTTAGAAACTCCTAGATTCTTTGAGATTCATTGAACTTTTTCAATGGCATGTTTCAATCTCGAGTGTGCCCTTCAAGTTTTGTGACTGGGATGATGAGGATCACAAAACAAGGTGTGAAGTAACCATGCAAATTACTTGGTAGCCTTAATGTATTACCCCTCAATTGATGTGTCGGTTAACCACACACGCTATATCGATACTATGATAAACATTAAGTCACCCTTTGCCTACCTTGACAAGTACAAGTTAGTGTGTCGGTTAACCACACACGCTCTACTAACGTCTTAATCAAAGTGCAAAGTATAATTTCATGGATTAGCACCTTATTCACATTTTCCTAAAGTAACTAAGATTGGGAATTTAATAAGGGTTTAGTTACTTTAGTATATTCATCATAATTAAATGAGAATTATAGTACTTGTCCTACCTTTTCGGCTAACGACCCTCCACCGATCAAGGAAGCGGTGGGTGAGAATGGACACCCATTAAGTTGCCATTTTATAGGCAACAACCTTATCCCCCCGCCCCCCTTATAGTCCGGCTTCGTGAATGAGGCCTACTAATGGTAAGATGACTTTTTTCTTTTATATATATATTATTAACCTATAATATTATAAAGTATAAGGATTGAATTTTAATAATTAAAATTCTAAGGGTTGGAACTAAAGTTTTAATATGACTTTACTTGTTCCAAAACTTGAGAGAAAGTTTTTTAAACTTTCAAAACTTTACATTTCTCATAACTTATGAGTTAATTGAGTATTAAAATGAAGACTCTTCATTTTTATAACTCATGTGTTCTTATAATGGTTTTTAATTAAAGTGTGACCTTTAGTTTTCCATAACTTGAGGACAAGTTATGGACTCCATTAAAACACATAATAATCAAGAATTAAACTACCAAGGAGGTTACAAATAATTCCTATGATCATCTAAACTCATAAGTTCAAGTACATGATTACCAATAATTTCAAGAAGCATAAATAACTTATATAAAACTTCTAATTTTTGATAATATCCATTGTAAATGGATTAGCATGAACATTACGCCATCTAAAACAAGTTTTAAAATACCAAAACAGTTTAGGGTAATGTTTCTAGTCCATTTCCAGCAGCAAAACTCGAAAAACTGGACACTGCAGCCTCTACTCGTCGAGTGCATGAACAAAATCGACGAGTAGCATGCATTTCTTCATGGACTCATCGAGTCCCCCCATGGACTCGGCGATTTCATACGTGCAGTGAACAAAAAATTCGATTTTCAAGCTATTTGCATCAAGTATCAAGTAAACAAGCCTAGGCTCTGATACCACTTATCAGTTTTGAGCATTCTAACACTTGTATGGTGTACATGCAACCCTAGAAACCTTGCATCTATGTTTGACTAAGATACATGCAAATAATTACTTTTCCAAGGTTCTTATCCTAACTAGCATGGCATGGGGTACTTGAATCAAATAAAACTAGTAGAATTACTTACCTTGTAGTTGTAGTTGACTGCTTGGAGTTAATGTGGATGCCTCAAATGGAAGTCACAAACCACCACAAACTTGGAAACTTGAGAGAATAGTCACTAACTTCTTGAAATCGGCCCTCTTGGTTTTCTCACAACAACTAGTGTGATTTCAAGAACTAAAGCCTCCTTTATATAGTGTGGTGGATTAGGGTTACATCCATGTAAACCCTAATACCCATGTCTTTTCATATCCATGAGATCCATGGGTTAAAGCTCCATGGAGTATCCATAGACTTTCCATGTAAGCCTAGCCCATTCCAAATAAGCATTAGCCCACACTATATAAATACAAGAGCCCATATTTAATTAGTCATATATTTGTATCTCTAAGTTAATTCTAGATTAATTATAGATCAACACTAATTAAATAATATGGTTTTATATTAATATATTAGAACTTATAATATACTAATAAATCATAACTTATACTATTCTCAAAAGATTATCCATAAATTGTTCAGGTGAAGTGAAACCCAAATGGACCATGCCGGTTCGGGTCAAGTGTTGGATAAGGTGTCTAAGTCCATAACTATTTCTGGTCAGTACTTGACCCGACCCGGCATGGTCCATTTGGGTTGCATGGCACCATGCAATTGGATAGACTAAATGAGAGAAATAACACTTGGAGATTATTAATATATTATAAGTTCTAATATATTAATAATATTATTTAATTAGTTTGATCAAGAATTAATTTAGAATTAATTAAGTGATCAAAAGATAACTAATTAAATATATGGGTTGATTATGTAAATC
This sequence comes from Lactuca serriola, assembly GCF_051521515.1. NCBI lineage: Eukaryota > Viridiplantae > Streptophyta > Magnoliopsida > Asterales > Asteraceae > Lactuca > Lactuca serriola. Next base: position 186,289,255 of record NC_136408.1, on the reverse strand, counting down.
ATTCATATCTTGTATAGTGGGCTAAGAGGCTCCATGGATTATCAAGTTGGGTTCCACCCATAGGATGCTCCATGGACGCTCCATGGGAGTTACAAACCCATGGGTCATGGATATGAAGAGTCATGACACATTAGGGTTTACATGGTGTAACCCTAGATGTGTCAACACTATATAAGAATCCCATTCTCCACCAAAATCGGTTACACATATGAAACAAGAGGGCTAGGCCGATTTCAAGAAGTGTGTGTTCTCTCAAAAGTCTTTCCAAGAGCATTTGGTGTTGTGTGAAGCATTTGAGGCATCACACTTGGGGTGCTAGGCTCACAAGGTTTCAAGGAACATAAGCAACAACAAGGTAAGTTATTCTATCTTTCATTCAAGTTAAAAATTGTTCCCCATGTATTCTAGATAGGAATATAACCTTGGAATTCAACTTTGCATGATAATTAGACAAACATAGATCCAAGGTTATTAGGGTTGCGTGTACACTTAGGAAGTGTTAGAATGCTCAAAACCCATCAGTGGTATCAGAGACTAGGCTTGTTTGTTTGTTATTTGTGCTTAAAAGTTGAAAAAAGTCGAAAAACTTGTTGTCTGCCTGATGAACTCGCCGAGTCCAAGGGGAGACTCGCCGAGTTCACTTGTATCTTCAACCTACTCGCCGAGTAGGTTCATGCACTCGGCGAGTACGAGCCACAGAGTGCAGATTTTCGACTTTAGTTGCTGGAAATGGACTAGAAACATTACCCTAAACTGTTTTGGTACTTGAAAACTTATTTTAGATGGTGTAATGTCTTTGCTAATCCATTTACAACAACTAGTTATCAAAATTACAAAGTTTTAAGTGTAATTTTGATTCATGAAAGTGTTCATGTTCATGTTCTTGATCTTATGATGTTTAGATGATCATAGGAATTATTTGTAACCTATGTGGTAGTTTAATTCTTGATCATATTGTGTTTTAATGGAGTCCATAACTTGTCCTCAAGTTATGGAAAACCAAAAGTCACTTGAATTAAAACCATTAAAAGAACACAAGAGTTAGAAAAATGAAGAGTCTTCATTTTTATTACTCTAATAAACTCATAAGTTACAAGAAATGAAAAGTTTTGAAAGTTTACAAAAACTTGCCCTCAAGTTTTGGAACAAGTAAAGTCATGCTAAAACTTTAGTTCCAACCCTTAGAATTTTGAAAGTTAAAATTCTACCCTTATACTTATAATATTATAAGTTAATAATATATATATATATATATATATATATATATATATATATATATATATATATGTATGTATAAGATTAAAGTCGTCTTACCGCTAGTACGCCTCATTCACGAAGCCGGTCTATAAGGTGGGTATAAATTTGTTGCCTATAAAATGGCAACTTAATGGGGGTCCACTCTCACCCACCGCTTGCTTGACTGGTGGAGGGTCGTTAGCCGAACGGGTAGGACAAGGACTTATAAATTCTCATTAAAAGTATGATGAATATTATAAAGTAACTAAATGTTTTATTAAATTCCCAATCTTAGTTACTTTAGGAAAAATGTGAATAAGGTGCTAATCCATGAAATTACACTTTACACTTTGTTTAAGTCGTTGGTGGAGCGTGTGTGGTTAACCGGCACACTAACTTGGACTTAACACGGTAGGTAAAGGGTAACTTAAGGTTTATTATAGTATCGGTCGAGCGTGTGTGGTTTACCGGCACATCGATTGAGTGATAAACTTTAAGGGTACCAAGTGATTTGCATGGTTACTTCACACCTCGTTTTGTGATCCTCGGTATCCCAGTCACAAAACTTGGAGGGCACACTCGAGATTGAAACATGCCTTTGAAAAGTTCATTGAATCTCAAAGAATCTAGGAATTTCTAAGAACCAATCAAAAACCTAATATTTAATATTTCGTTTTTCGTGGTGGAAATTGGTGAATCGTCATTCACCTACCTTTCAAATATGTTATAGCTTGGATTACGGCATACCTCTTCTAAGTTATAATATATTGTGATTGGATCCTAGCCTTAATATTACATTTGGGTGTCTTTATAAGGACTCTCTAAATATCTAAACTAATCTTGTCCTTTTTTCCTTCAGATGTCTTCAAACAATGCTGCTTCTGGCTCTAATCCTAATGGCTCCTTTACCCTTATGAACTTGTGTGGGAAAGTCACTTTTGATGGATCCAACTTCAATGAATGGATCAGAAACATCAGGATGATTACCCGCTACGAGGACAAAGAATATGTCCTTGACAAGGAGCTTAAGGAGATTGATAAGACCACTGCAACTCCCCAGGAGATCGCTGAATTTCAGGCACATGAAAGGGATGCTACCAAGGTGGCATGCATCATGATGGCCACGATAACAGCAGAACTCCAAAAGTCCTATGAGGATTTCTACCCTTATGAAATGCACCAAGATCTGATGGAAAGATACCATCAAAGTGCACGACAAGAAAGGTATGAAATCATCTGCTCCATGATAACAACCATGATGAAGGACGGGGAATCCGTCACGAGCCACATGCATAAAATGCAAAGGTATGTGGATCGATTGCTGAAGCTTAATGTGAACTTCCCTGAGGAGCTTGCAATAGATATCATTTTGCACTCCTTACCATCGTGCTATGATCAATTCTGCATGACATATCACATGAATAAGGAAGAGGTCACACTCAGCAAACTTCAGGGACTTCTCAAGACTGCAGAAACAGGTCTTAAGGGGAAGTCGGTTGTTAACACTCCTACTCCAAACTCTACTCCGGTTTTGGCAATCGGGAAAAGTCGAGGGAAGAAGAGAAAGAGCTCTTCAAAGGGTACCAAGGCTCAGACACTTGATGGCTCTTCTTCAAGTGGAACCAAGAAAGGTTTCGTTACTCCTTCTGACCCAAAAGAGGCTGAATGCTTCTATTGCCATGAAAAATCACATTGGAAGCAGAACTGCCCAAAATACCAGCAAGATGTGAAGGATGGGTAAGTTAAACCCAACCATGCAAGTATTTACACTATCATTTCTAATAACTCACCCCATTCTAAATATTGGGTCCTAGATACCGATTGTGGTATTCACATTTGTTGTGACTTGCAGGGACTAAGAAGAAGTGAGAATGTGGAGCAAGGAAGAATAAACCTAATCACGGGGAATAGGAAAGCTTTACCTGTCACCAAGATTGGAGTTTATACTTTATCGCTAAGTAGTGGGTTTAGTTTAGATTTGAATAAGTGTTGTTATTCGCCAGAAATGGCAAGAAATATTATTTCCTTTCATGCATTGTATAAACAAGGTTTCACCTTTTCATTTGATAATGAAGTTGGTTCGATTAATGCTTTCTATAATAATGTTCTTTATTTTAAAGCATTACCTTGTGATGGCGTGTATAAAACAGTATCTGTGGTTGATAACATAGGAAATAATGTATTGTGTCTTGATTCTGTTAATAATAACTTGGATAATGCATCATTATGGCATTGTCGTCTTGGACATATAAGCAAGAAACGCATAGGCCAACTCCAAAAGGATGGAGTCTTGGAGTCATTTGACCTAAAGTCAGATGATAGTTGCGAATCATGCTTACTTGGAAAAATGACAAAGTCACCCTTCACAAGCTCGTGTGAGAGGGGTGAAGGTTTGTTGGACCTTGTACACACGGATGTGTGTGGACCATTCAAACATGCCACAAGGGATGCTAATCGTTATTATTTGACTTTTACTGATGATTAGAGTAGATATGGATATATCTACTTGATCAAGCATAAGTCAGAGACTTTCGAAAGGTTTAAGGAATTTAAACAGGAAGTTGAGAATCAATTGGGCAGGAACATTAAGAGGCTTCGATCCGATCGTGGTGGTGAGTATCTTAGTTCAGAGTTCCTTGACTATCTAAGGGAATGTGGGATAGTCTCACAATTGACACCTCCCAGAACACCACGGTTGAATGGTGTGGCTGAGAGACATAATCGAACCTTGTTGGATATGGTTTGTTCCATGATGAGTCGAGCTTCGCTACCAATCTCATTTTAGGGGTATGCCTTAGAGACTGCCGCCCATATCCTTAATCTAGTCCCTACAAAGAAAGTTGCCAAAACTCCTCACGAGATGTGGACTGGTAAAGTACCTAAACTAGACAACATCAAGATTTGGGGTTGCGAGGCTTTCGTGAGACGCGAGACTCATGATAAGCTCGAACCTCGAAGTGAGAGGTGTATTTTCATCGGCTACCCACAACAATCCTTTGGTTACCTCTTCTACAGACCTAGTGAAAATGTGGTCTTTGTAGCTAGGAGGGCTTTCTTTAGAGAGAGAGAGAGAGAGAGAGAGAGAGAGTTTATAAGCCAAGGAAACAGTGGGAGGCAAGTTGATCTTGAAGAAATTCAAGAGTCAAGCGGTGAAGGAACTTCAAACCCTAGCACTCAACTTGAGGAGGAAATTCCTGTTGAGCCAATTGACAAGTCTGTACCTCTGAGGCGGTCCACAAGGGTTAGGAATGCTCCTGAGCATTACTATGGATTCCACATTACTGCAGAAGGTGATACACCTATCAGTGATGAGACACTGATAAGTCTGGATGAACCTAACAGTTATGCGGAAGCCATGGCAGGCCCTGAGTCAGCCAAGTGGAAAGAGGCAATGGACAACGAAATACAGTCCATGTATGACAATCAAGTTTGGAACTTGGTTGAGAATGTACCAGGTCATAAGACAGTAGGGTGCAAATGGGTCTTCAAGAAGAAGACCAACATGGATGGTAAAGTACACACTTATAAGGCTCGACTGGTTGCAAAGGGCTTCTCTCAAATTCCTGGAGTGGACTATGATGAGACCTTTTCTCCAGTAGCCAAGATTAAGTCTATTAGGGTTCTGTTAGCCATAGCTGCATTTCATGACTATGAAATATGGCAAATGGATGTCAAAACCGCTTTCCTTAATGGAAAGTTGGCTGAAGATGTTTACATAAGTCAGCCAGAGGGTTTTATCAGCCACGAGTACCCTAATAAAGTATGTAAGCTTGAGAAATCCATTTATGGATTGAAGCAAGCACCTCGCAGATGGAATCTTTTATTTGATGAAAAGGTCAAGGAATTTGGCTTTTCTAGAAGTGAAGATGAGTCTTGCGTGTATGTCAAGGCTAGTGGGAGTATAGTTAGCTTTTTGGTATTGTATGTGGATGACATACTACTCATAGGAAATGACATCCCAACTCTGCAGGAAGTTACGTCCTGGCTTGGGAAGTGTTTCTCTATGATGGACCTAGGAGAAGCTGCCTATATTCTAGGGATAAGGATCTTGAGAGATCGGAGTAAAAGACTAATTGGACTTAGTCAGAGTATCTACTTGGATAAGGTGCTGAAGAGATTCAACATGCAGGACTCCAAGAAAGGAGAGTTACCTATCCAGAGTAACGCCAGATTGAGTAAGACACAAAGCCCTAGCACTAAGGCTGAGATTCCAGACTGATAGGGATAATTTCCGCTCTCAGTCGGGCTGGGTCTTTACCCTAAACGGAGGAGCAATTCTTGGAAGAGTTCCAAGCAAGAGACAGTGGCTGATTCAACTTGTGAATCAGAGTATATTGCAGCTAGCGAGGCGGCAAAAGAGGCGATATGGCTAAAGAACTTCATTGGAGACCTTGGAGTTGTACCAGCTATTAAAGAGCCAATGGAAATTTTCTGTGATAGTGAAAGCGATGTTGCCTTAGCCAAGAAACCAAGGGATCACGGGAGATCCAGAAACATTGACAAAAAATACCATTTTATCAGACATCGGATAGAAGAAGGATTCCTCGTGGCAAAGAGGGTATCATCGGATGAGAACCCAGCAGATCCCCTCACGAAGGGACTGACTCGGGTTAAGCATCTCCAGCATGCTCGGAGCAAAGGGCTGAAGGATGATATTAGATTTAGTAGTTAGATAACCTAGAAATTTGTAAAGTGTACTTGACATTAGATGATGAATAAAAGGTGTTTTATTTATGAGTAAAGTGTTGTTATCTCTTGTCGATCGTTTACTATATTTCTTTTGTATGTTTTGACTTCCAGAATAATTTTGTTTGGTATAACATATTATTCAAACCTCCATAGTCGGTCATATGTCGGAAGTAGGTATGAATCAAGACTGTCATGATTGGTTGCAGAGGTCCAAGGTGTTGGACAAGGCTACAACAATCATGAGTGCTCATAAGTTCTGAGCATTGGACTCAACCCACGCTCACTAGAATCACTTCATGGAATTTATCTCGAGTGATCGTGAGACGGTAATATCATATAAGTCTTCAAACCTAGAGATATGATTTGTTACTTACAAGTTGGTTATGCATTGATTGTACGAAAAGGCATTGGTAACTCGATGTTATAAAACGTGCTTTTGTGTATAATTCAATGAGTGGTAGAACAAACATATGAGTCGAAGTTTATCTGTTCCTTCTTGAATTGGAAGCTGATATCTGGGCCCCTCGATGATTTTGTTTTGACCTATGTACCGGGCCCGGTCAGAACTAAGTTGATGTGTTCAATTAAGTTCTTTGTCAAACAAATCGGAAATCGAGAAACAAACTGCTGGACAATAAGTAAGACATTGTTCCATGTATTTGTCCGGCTGATATCTAGAACAGAGGATTATATGATCACTTATCTTAAATGGCGTATCAACATCTTCTCAGTTCCGAGAGACCTTGAAAGAGCTACGATTGCCGGTTGGTTCCTGACGTACTGGAGTTATAGTTATTAGACTTATCCAATTGGGAGACTGTTGGATAAGGTGTCTAAGTCCATAACTATTTATCGTCAGTACTTAACCCGACCCGGCACAGTCCATTTGGGTTGCATGGCACCATGCAATTGGATAGACTAAATGAAAGAAATAAAACTTGGAGATTATTAATATATTATAAGTTCTAATATATTAATAATATTATTTAATTAGTTTGATCAAGAATTAATTTAGAATTAATTAAGTGATCAAAAGATAACTAATTAAATATATGGGTTGATTATGTAAATCATTCATATCTTGTATAGTGGGCTAAGAGGCTCCATGGATTATCAAGTTGGGTTCCACCCATAGGATGCTCCATGGGAGTTACAAACCCATGGGTCATGGAAATGAAGAGTCATGAAACATTAGGGTTTACATGGTGTAACCCTAGATGTGTGAACACTATATAAGAATCCCATTCTCCACCAAAATCGGTTACACATATGAAACAAGAGGGCTAGGCCGATTTCAAGAAGTGTGTGTTCTCTCAAAAGTCTTTCCAAGAGCATTTGGTGTTGTGTGAAGCATTTGAGGCATCGCACTTGGGGTGCTAGGCTCACAAGGTTTCAAGGAACATAAGCAACAACAAGGTAAGTTATTCTATCTTTCATTCAAATTAAAAATTGTTCCCCATGTATGCTAGATAGGAATATAACCTTGGAATTCAACTTTGCATGATAATTAGACAAACATAGATCCAAGGTTATTAGGGTTGCATGTACACTTAGGAAGTGTTAGAATGCTCAAAACCCATCATCAAGTACATACCAAATATAGTTATCGACTTATACACTATATCCAACACAATCATGTGACGTGAGCAACCACTATCGATATACTATTTCTCATCATATTGCTCGTCACATAGCACCTGCGATCAATGAAAGAATTTAGGTACCCAAGGCTGTTTGGGTCCTTGGAAATTACCTTTGAAAACAGAATGAAATGCAAAACTTTTAACCCAACCACAAACTTTAGTTTTGAGACTATCAATTAAGTCCACATCACTAGGTAAAGGAATGGAAACACAAGTTTTTGTTAGTTTGGGATTGTCACTAACACATGCCTTTGTCTTTTTAGATTGCGTATGAACATGCTTTTCTTTCGAAGCCGGTTGCCAAGTCTTTACCAAAACATTCGAATCTTTTGAAGACGAGCTTGCAGTTGACGAAGTATTCACATACTTCTGATAAGCTTCTTGAATTTGTTGTTGAGAGTATTTCCTTGATTGATACACTCATCCTTTTCCTTCAAGCCAATGATCGATGTTTTTGTCACGAAACAACCCTTTTGTGTACGACACTTTCGAATTCTGCTTCCCAGACGGAATTGGAAAATTCGGTTTTTGTGGGACGAAATCAACATTTGATTTAGGACAAAATTCCATGGCATATCGACTTCCAAAATTGTTTTCAACGCTTGCATTTTGAGAAAATCGGTTGTGAAATTTTTGTTTTTGAAAAAATCTTGGTTGTTGATTAGAAGAAAATCGTTATTTTGATTGTTGATTTTGAAAGCTCTTTGAGGTATTTTTGATATTTGTGGAAACTGTTGTATTTTGAACTTTCGAAGAACTTGTTTTTGGATAAAATTCAGATTTTGTTTTGTTTGATTGAGCGAGATTTTTCTTTTGATCTGAATAAGATGTTGAATTCGAAGACTTGTTCTCAACAGATTTAGTCTTTGTGTTTTCAGACGTTTTCAATGTCAAACCATTTTGTTTCTTTCGAGACTCCACGGTTTGCCAGAAAATCTTCTTTCGTGCTTGTCTTTTTGAAATTTCATTTTTTTTAAAACTTGTCAATTTGTTCTTTAAATTCTTTTGAATTTAATTTGACAATAATTTCATTCTCCACAATAACCTCTTTTGTAACTTCTTTCACAACTTTAGATTTTTCAACCCATTTGCGTTGTGGTTTTTCTCTTTGAAAAACATACGAATTCTTTGATAGATTATTTTCGACAGTGCTTTGATTTGAAAAGAATCCTTTGTCTGTTGTTTTCTTGTTGTCATCTTCGACCATTTTGTTGAATTCTGGTTTAATGTTTTCAACATTTCCAATAGTGACAAAAACTTGATTTGGAAAAACACTATCATCTCTACACTTAAAATTTAGATACACCACTTGATTTGTTTCCAATTAATGGGCTCCTTTTTCATACAAAACTTTGTGGAAATTTTTAGTGTTCCCTAACACTTGATCAACAACAACACGTGGAATTTCTGTTTCTTTCGAATCTTTGTTTGATGAGACCTTATTGTGCGAATTGTCTTCATCATTTTCATCATCACTGCTATCTGTTTGACTATCTCGAATATCCACAAAATCAGGATCATATACTTTCGAAGTTGAAGGTTTTTCAGTGTCAATCTTAACCATCAAATCCTTAATCTTTTCTTTTCCTTTAGACTTTGATACAACATTAATGACAGACAACCGAGAACAATCAACATCCTCAATATCACTAATTTCGCTAATATTGTCAGAGCTATCTTCAATATCAGCAAAATTAGATTGAGAATTAGATGTTGAATTCTGAGTCTTTTTCAAAATTTTGATATGTTCTAATTTAGTCAATGTATCATTCACAATGACTAATTCATTCGAATCCAAACATTCATCAATTTTGACAATTCCATAAGCATATTTATCATCAAGGATTTTGTCAAACTCAACAATATTTTTCTCATAATCATATGAAATATTATCAACCTTCTCTCTCTCTCATATGCTAAAAAAGGTAATAATTTCCTATGTTTCTCCTTGTTAATTTCACACGAATGATGCAATGCAGTCAATTTTCTATATAGACGTTTAGCAGAATTACAGTATATATTTCGTTGAGCTAATAAGAGTTTTACGTCACTAGACAACGAATCCCTATCACACATAATGTTTGTAATCTGCATGTAATGACCATAAAATTCCAACCAATTTAAACTTTTCAAAAACAACCCGGTTTCATAAAGTTATTACAAAAAGGTTTTCAATACAATTATCATCAGAGTCTTCCCCAGAACCACATCATAAGCATAATCAAGAGGAGCGGTAAGGTCACGCCTATGCCTTGCCACGGTCTCCTGAAGAACCTGAAAAACATTAAACCACAACTGTAAGCCCGAAAGCTTAGTGAGATACCCCCAAAATACCAAGCACATATACCATACACGCACAACATGCCATATCATAACAGAACACAGAACAACCATGCACTTTGGGTCTACTGTGTGACTAGTCCGCCGCTGGCCTTCAGTCCACCTGGTCCACCCTCCGAGTCTAATCACATACATCGAGTCTACAGTGTGAATGGTCCGCCCGCACCGGACCTTCAATCCACCTGGTCCATTCTCTGAGTCCACAGTATGACTGGTCCGCCCGCACTGGGCCTTCAGTCGGCCTGGTCCACTCTCCGAGCCTCGGCACGTCTGGTCCGCCCTCTTGGGGCCTACAGCCTATCCGGACCACTCGCTGGGCCTTCGGGATAACCAGTCCGCCCTGGGTATGTTGGCCTACAGCACAAAGCAGGACCCGCCTGAACCCAACCCCAGTCCAACAACCATGTGCACATAAACATTCAAACATATAACAATTCACATCCAATCAAACCGATCTAACAGATCACATAGCATAACATTATCCTAACCAGGATACGCACCTAACCGGTCACTAGCATAGCATCATCCTATATACCAGGATTCCGACCTTAACCAGGTCTCTAACATATACCACTCTAACTACCAGGATGCAAACATAGCAAGACAATAACATAACAACGATACCCGGATCACAATCCGATAAAGGGCCGGCCTTGGTGCCCTAGACCCTGTCGATATAGTGAGGATAACTCACCTCGCAACTGCCGACTGAAAAGATAAGCCCAAGCTGCTCCGACCACTGACACGATCTCCACCACTAGCCAACACCAAAACACTGAACTCAAAACAAATGCCAACAATTACCAAAATGCCCCTGGAAGTCAACTGGTCAACCCTTGGTCAAAGTCAAAGTCAAAGTCATCTTCCTGACTGACTCTACTCGCCGAGTCAACCTGATGACTCGCCGAGTCCCCATGCTCAGAACTTCCCCAATCCGCGACTCAACTCGCCGAGTCACCCCGAGACTCGCCGAGTCCCACAACTCTGAGTCCTTTCTCACTCAACTCACCGAGTCATCCCTTGACTCACCGATTCACGGCTCAACCAGAAGAAGGTTAGGACCTCACGACCTGACTCGCCGAGTCCAAGAACAGACTCGCCGAGTCCAAGGCTATCTTCAACCAACTCGCCGAGTTGTTCTTCCAACTCGTCGAGTTCCTGCCCATCTTCATGCAACTCGTCGAGTACACCTTTATAACTCGCCGAGTACCCCTAGATCTTAACCCATATAGAAGCTTTCCAGGCCATGCAGATGATCCAAACTATAGATCTACCCTTCTACAAGCCATCCTTCACGTAAAGTGGCAAACTTTACGTGAATCCAAGTAGATCTAAGAATTTTACACTCTAGGGTTTGGGTTTGGGACAAGATGGCTTCACCAATCACTCAAGAACAGGGACTTTAATGCACTCTAGACCTTATCCATTCCATATCTGAGGTAGCAACCTCAGATCTAACCTCCAAACTCAAAACATCACAAGCTATTCTTTCCAAATACTCCAAAATAATGAATAATAGCCCAAGCAACGAAATAATACCTCAAAAGGAAGCTCCAACAGAAGAGAATCTGAGTCTTAGCAAAGCCCCTTGCTCCAAGCCTCTTAACTCTCCAAGATCTCTTCCAAAATCTCTTCTCTAAGGTTCAAAAGCCCTCAAAATCACTCACAAATGCTCCTTAGGGTTTTCTGGACTTCAAGAGAGGGTAAAGACGCTGGGGGAGGGTATAATGTCCTTTATATAGGGATCATCCTCCGAAATTAGGGTTTTCTCCACACAGCACCAACTCGCCGACTCGCCGAGTTGGCCACTTAACACGTGACCAGAATCGCGACCCTACTCGCCGAGTCCACCCATGGACTCGCCGAGTTGCCCTTTCACATTTACACTTTGAACCCTGAACTTGTACTCCTGAACTCGGGATGTTACAATTCTCCCCCACTTAAATTAGGCTTCGTCCTCGAAGCCTGGGGCAACACAACTCCAAAAGTACTCTCGCAATGCACCACCTGGCATTAACCAGACCAAGCTCCTCAAAATACAACCACCGAAACCCAAAACCCCACTTTCCCTTTTTGCGGTGTCCTAACCATCGCTTCAAGCCGGCCACCGGCCTCATCCTATGATAACCATACTTATCAACCGAGTACCACTCTATGATACATCACTCTCTCCAAAGCACGGCAATCACTTGACTCATACGAGCTAGAAATAACCCTGAACCACCGGAATCCCGATCTGAGTCCAACTTTATCCACTCCATGCTGACGGGATGACATATCCTTTAGCCTCAGAGCAAATCCCAAGAGTTCTCCTCCGTAATCTCATACCCATGCTGAACTGGCTCTAGCATCCTCGGGTTGGGAAAACCCGATACACTGACGACACCTCCAACATCCCCCATGATGACTTACCACTACATACATAATTCATTGGCCAAATCAAACTAGGAATCCAAGACTCCATCCCTACATCCCTTCCGAGCCTCTTGGCTCCACATCTTCGGAATTTCCTTCCGTGACCTAAGCAGACATCCCAACCGGATGTGATTCCATACCACTGCCGCAAACACACTGCTCAAAAATCATAATTGGAACACCTCAATCATAACCCTGCACTCACTTCCGTGAACTTACACTCCCTCTCGGAGCTACATTCCTTTCCCTTTCTTTACCAAGGAAATCCACTTGGCCGCCTTGTCACTACAACAAGTGCCACGGTGCTCACCTAATACTACACCATTCCCTTATAGCATAACCACTATCCTATGCACCACACATGCTCTGGATCCGCTCGCAGGACTCTCAAGTCCATGCACTACCTTCCACTTGTTGGATATTGTTTCTAAGTCCATAACTTTATTTGGTATGTACTTGATCCGACCCGACATGGTCCATTTGGGTTGCATGGCATTGCAATACTTGGATAGACTAAATGAGAGAATATGGCACTTATGATTATTAATATATTATAAGTTCTAATATATTAATAATAGTGTTATTTAATTAGTATTGATCAAGTATTAATCTAGTATTAATTTGGTGATCAAAGTGAGACTAATTAAATAGATAGGGTTGATTATGACAATCATAAATTCTTTTATAGTGGATTAATGATCTTATGGGTTATGGATGTAACCATTTGGAGCTCCATGGATAGTCCATGGGAGTTACAAACCCATGGGTCATGAGAAATGAAGAGTCCTGACAATTATGGGTCTTCTTAATGAAACCCTAATTGTGACACCACTATAAAAGGAACCCTTTGGCTAGCAAAATCGTGACCTAGTGTGACTAGAGAGGGCATAACCGATTTTGAGTGCTAGAAGTATTCTCTCAAGTTATTCCAAGTTTTGTGGTGTTGTGTGAAGCATTTGAGGCACAACATTTAGGGTGCTAGGCTCACAAAGTCTTGAAGGAATCCAAGCAACAAAAAGGTATGTATTTCTACTAGTTTTAATGTTTCATATATCCCCCATGCCATGCTAGTTAGGAAATAACCTTGAAAAAGAAATTTGCATGTATATAGAGAAAACATAGATTCAAGGTTATTAGGGTTGCATGTACACTTAGGAAGTGTTAGAATGCTCAAAACCCATCAGTGGTATCAGAGCCTAGGATTGTTTTCAGTATACTTGATGCAAAACTGCTTGAAAATCGAAAATTCTGCTCACTGTCGACTAGACTCGCCGAGTCCATGTACAAATTCATCCTACTCGTCGAGTAGGATCATGCACTCGACGAGTAGGTGCGTGTTGGGCAGTCTTTTCGTGTTTTGTTGCTGGAAATGGATTAAAATCATTATCCCAATCTGCTTTGGACTTGTAAAAATTGTTTTTCAAAATGATAATGATTATGTTAACCCATTTTCACATGACTTTTATCAATTTTCAAGAATTGTATATGTTAATATGATTCATGAAATTGCTTGGCATGAATTTGTGTTCTTATGAGTTTTTAGAAGATCATAGGAATTATATGTAACCTCCATGTGTGTTTAATTCATGATCTTAATTGTAATGATGGTGTTCATAACTTGTCCTCAAGTTATGGATAACCAAAAGTCACTTCTTTAAATTATGATTAAAGAACTAAAGAGGTTTCATAAAATGAAGAGTCTTCATTATTATGAACCATTAAAACTCATAAGTTACAAATTGAAGAGACTTGGAATAGTTTCAATTCTTGCCCTCAAGTTTTGGAATTTGAAAAGTCTTACACTCTAATACTTTAATTTCAAATTAAACCTTAGATTTTTAAAAGGTTTAAAAATCATTACTTATACTATTATTATAATTTTATTATATAGATATGTATAAGAATATGTCGTTCTTACCGTTAGTAGGCCTCATTCACGAAGCCGATCTATAAGGGGGGTATAAGGTTGTTGCCTATAAAATGGTGACTTAATGGGTGTCCACTCTCACCCACCGCTTCCTTGATCGGTGGAGGATCGTTAGCCGAACGGGTAGGATATGACTTTAAATTCTCATTAAAAGTATAATGAATTATAAAGTAACTATACATTATAAATTCCCAATCTTAGTTACTTTAGGAAAATGTGAATTTGGTGCTAGCCCATAAAATTACACTTTGTACCTTACCAAGTCGTTAGTGGAGCGTGTGTGGTTAACCGGCACACTAACATGGACTAGTAAGAGTGGCAAAGGGTAACTTGACTTTATTATAGATCGGTGGAGCGTGTGTGGTTAACCGGCACATCGATTAGGTAATATTGTTAAGGGTACCAAGTCAATTTGTATGGTTATTCACACCTTGTTTGTGATCCTCGGCATCCCAGTAACAAACTTGAGAGGGCACATTCGAGATTCAAACATGCCATTGAAAAGTTTAATGTATCTCAAAAGATCTAGGAGTTTCAAAACCAATAAAACCTAATAATAAAATATTTCGTCTTATGGTGGAAATTGGTAAATCGTCATTTATCTACCTTCAAATATTTTATAGTGTGGATTACGGCATCCCTCTTCCACCTATAAATAGTTTGTTGGATCCTAGCCTTAATATTTCATTTGGGTGACTTATTAAGGACTCTTAATCTAATGAAACTTATCTTCCTTTTATTCCAGATGTCTTCCAATAACGTTGCTGGCTCAAACCCGACAGGCTCCTTTTCCCTAATGAACTTGTGTGGTAAGGTCATCTTTGATGGATCCAACTTTAATGAGTGGATCAGAAACATCAGGATGATTACCCGTTATGAGGACAAAGAATATGTCCTTGACAGGGAGCTTAAGGTTGTTAATGAAGCCACTGCTACTCCAGAAGAGCTTGCAGAGTTCATTGCACATGAAAAGGATGCCACCAAGGTGTCCTGCATCATGATGGCCACAATGACTCCGGAACTCCAAAAATCTTATGAAGATTTCTAGCCCTATGAGATGCACCTAGATATTATGGAAAGGTACCATCAGAGCGCGCGTCAAGAGAGGTATGAAATCATTTCCTCCATGATAACCGCAAGGATGAAGGATGGTGAACCCATCACCGGTCACTTGCAGAAGATGCAGAGGTTCGTTGACCGGTTGCTAAAGCTTAATGTTGACTTCCCTGAGGAATTGGCGATTGACATCATTCTCCATTCCTTACCTCAAAGTTATGATCAGTTTCGTATTACTTATCATATGAACAAGGAAGAAGTCACACTTAGCATACTTCAAGGACTCTTAAGGACAACTGAAAATGGCCTTAAGGGTAAAGCGGTTACTACTTCTACTCCTTTAACAGCCCCTGTTCTTGGAATTGGGCAAGGGAAGGGTAAGAAGAGGAAAAGCCCTTGAAAGGGTACCAAGGGTAAGACTCTTGATGGTTCCTCTTCAAGTGGGACAAAGAAAGGTCCCATTACTCCTTCTTCGAACCCAAAGGAAGCACAGTGCTTCTATTGCCAAGATAAGGGACACTTCAAGCGAAGCTGTGCCAAATATCTGCAAGATGTAAAGGATGGGAAGGTTAAACCCACCCATGCAGGTATTTACACAATATTGTCTAACAACTCATCTAATGCTAATTCTTGGGTGCTTGATACAGGGTGTGGTATTCACATTTGTACTGATTTGCAAGCACTAAGAAGAAGTGAGCAAGTGGAGCACGGGAAGATAAACTTAGTCATGGGCAACATGAAAGCATCACCTGTTACCAAGATAGGAGTTTATTCTTTATTGCTTAATAATGGGTTAATGTTAGATTTGAATAAGTGTTGTTACTCGCCCGAAATGGCGAGAAATATTATTTCTTTTCATGGCTTGTACAAACAAGGTTTTACATTTTCATTTGATAATAAAAATGGTGCTATTAATGTTTATTACAATGATGTATTTTACTTTAAAGCAATACCTTGTGATGGTGTATATGAAGCTGTGAATGTTGCAGACAATTTAGGAAATAATGTGTTGTATATTGATTCTTCTGATAGGTTGGACAAAGCATCCTTGTGGCATTGTCGTCTTGGACATGTTAACAAGAAGCGCATAGGCCAACTCCAAAAGGCTGGAGTCTTGGAATCATTTGACCTCAAGTCAGATGATAGTTGCGAATCTTGTTTACTTGGAAAAATGACAAAGTCACCCTTCACAGGTACTTGTGATAGGGGTGAAGGTTTGTTGGACCTTGTACACACGGATGTGTGTGGGCCCTTCAGAGTTGCTACAAGGGATGCTAATCGTTATTATGTGACTTTTACTGATGATTACAGTAGATATGGATATATTTACTTAATCAAGCATAAGTCAGAAACCTTTGAAAAGTTCAAAGAGTTTAAGCAGGAAGTTGAGAATTAATTGAGCAGGAACATCAAGATGCTCCGATCCGATTGGGGATGAGAGTATCTTAGCATTGAGTTCCTTGACTATGTTAAGGAATGTGGGATTGTCTCACAATTGACACCTCCCAGGACACCACAGTTGAATGGTGTAGCTGAGAGGCGCAATCGAACCCTGTTGGATATGGTTCGTTCCATGATGAGTTGAGCTTCATTACCAATCTCTTTCTGGGGGTATGCCTTAGAGACTGCCGCCCATATCCTTAATTTAGTCCCTACTAAAAAGGTTGCCAAAACACTTCACGAGATGTGGACTGGAAAAGTGCCCAATTTGGACCACATCAAGATTTGGGGTTGTGAAGCTTTTGTGAGGCGTGAGACTCATGACAAGCTTGAGCCCCGAAGTGAGAGGTGTATTTTCATCGGCTACCCACAGAGATCCTTTGGTTACCTCTTCTACAGACCTAGTGATAATGTGGTCTTTGTAGCAAGAAGAGGAGTCTTTCGTGAGAGAGAATTCATAAGCCAAGGGGACAGTGGGAGGAAAATTGACCTTGAAGAGCTTTAAGAGTCAAGTGGTGAAGGAACCTCAAATGCTGTCAGCCAACCTGAGGAGGAAACTCCTGTTGAGCCGATAGATGAGTCTGTACCTCCAAGACGTTCCACTAGGGTGAGGAACACACCTGAATTTTATTATGGTTATCACATCACCACTGAAGGTGATACATTTATCAGTGATAGTACACTAATAGATTTGGATGAACCTAATAATTATAAGGAAGCCATGACAGGCCCTGAGTCTGCGAAATGGAAGGAGGCTATGGATAGCAAGATTTAGTCCATGTATGACAATCAAGTTTGGAACTTGGTTGACAATGTACCAGGTCGTAAGACAGTTGGGTGCAAATGGATCTTCAAGAAGAAGACCGACATGGATGGGAAAGTACACACTTATAAAGCGCGACTGGTTGCGAAGGGCTTTACTCAAACTCCGGGAGTTGACTATGATGAGACCTTCTCACCAGTAGCTAAGATTAAGTCTATTAGAGTGTTGTTAGTCATAGCTGCATTTCATGACTATGAAATATGGCAAATGGATGTCAAAACCGCTTTCCTTAATGGGAAGTTGGTTGAGGATGTTTACATGGCTCAGCCAGAGGGTTTTTCTGACCACCGTCAAAATTCGAGTCGGTTCTAGATTTGACTAGACTTAGTTGCACATATAGGCACTACACGTACTAGACTTAGTAACTAGAAGCTAAGTTATAACCTACAAGAAACTTGGAAACAATTAGAATCAATGGATAGTGTACTTAAATTTCACATTGATATGTGAATTTACTACTACTTAACTGTAGTGACTATCCTTATTCAGGCCACTCTTTGACACGAACACCTTTTCATGAATCATATACACACATTATGCACTTGACCTAGTAGTAGAAATTATGTCGGAGTCTCATAGAAACTTAAGTCAAAGTTGTAGACTAGGACTAGTATACTTGACTCCTCAATTTCGCTTGAATCTCGGAATCACTACATAGAATGCCAATAAACCGATAAAAAAATATTACAAACATTATTTCTAACTTGAATAAGAGTTATGAAACTCTAAAATAGTTTGAAGTCTCAAAATTTAATTAATTTTGATATCCAAAGACTTACAAACTCTCAAAAACCCTTAAAAACTCATATTTATAAACTTTAACCTTAAAAATTTCTATAAAAATAATTATGAAACTTATAATATGATCTTATAATAATAAAAATTATGAGAATTCAATTAAGAAAAATAAAATTTAAGTCATTAGTATTTAACCTTATTTCTATGCAAAAAAATCAAGGTTTTGTGAATGAAAATTAAAATAAGGTGCATATTTTATAAAAACTTGATATTTTATAAAATAAAGTTATAATTTTATAAATTTAAGAGAGGTAGACCCTCTCTCCACTCCAAAGTCGGACTCCCTCCTCCCAAGATGCCTCTCCTCTTCCCAACACAAAATGATTCTTCTTCTCTCTCACACTCCATCTTCCCTTATTTTCTCTCATTTCTCTCTCACACACATTTTCTCTCTTCCTCCCACTATGAACCACGAAATTTTACAGCCAACATGTCCAAGAACACTCAAGATACTCAAAATCTTCATCATCTAATGGTGTTCATTAAGGTAGAACACCATTTCCTTTCATTTTCCTTCAAGTTTTCATGGATTTTCTTGCATTTCTTTGTTCTTCTACACCATTCTAATGAAAGATCAAGAACACATAAACATACACACACACAAACTCACGGTTTTGATGATGATGGTGGTAGGATTTCACCCAAAAACAACATGCATGTTGTTAATGGTGAAATCCAAGGACCAAAACCTAAGTCAAAATCAACATAATGCCCTTTTATACAAGCTTTGGGTAAAAATCACCACATGCATCCAAAGTTTCTATCAAAAACGATTTTTGAACATTTCAAACTCATGAATGGTCTTCAAAACAACATGCATGTGATGATCTTCAAGCTTAGATGCTTGATGATCAAAGTTGTTAAAAAGCTTTCAAATATGTTAATGAAAGATTTATTTCCAAATAAATATCTAAAAAACATTTTCTGACCAAATCCGATTTTTCCCAGATTCTCATCAACAAAATAAGATGATCTGTAAATTTCCACAAGATAATTCATTTCTCGAATTACTATAATTAATGCAATAAAATAGGGCAATAAATCATATAAAATATTTCCATAGGTCTATAAATCGGAATAAATTCGTGCGTGACCCTTATGGTGAACAATGACCTCGTATTAAATTTCATCGATTTATGTTGCTGTTTAGTATGATTTTCGATTTTCTTTTTGTTTGGGTATAATAAATCACAAAACAACTTTAAGAAGTGTAAAAATTATATATAACAATTTTCGCAGCTCTTAACTGTGGTGGGAGACAAACAAAAATAATTTCAGAATTTTTCATCATGTCTTCCTATTTTCCCCAATTTTTGGTAATTAGAATGGCCTAAAAATAGGAAAAATAGTTCTGATTATCCAAAATTCATGAAATTTTACCAGAACATCATTTGGTCAAATAGGAGGTTACATACAAATTTTCATGATTTTTCTATACTGTATACTATTTTTCTCCTATTTTCTAAGGTTAAATACACTTAAATACACTTAAATACACATAAATACCTAAAACCGAATTATACAATATGAAAACCACTTTTAGTATTTTTCCCAGATTACTTACACTGTAAATGATGTTACAAAATTTTTTGGTAATTTATTTTAACTGTTTATTATTTATTCTTCAGTTAATCATTATTTAAGGGGATAAAACAAGGAAAAATAGAAATACCCACTGAAAAATATATTTTATATTTTTCACATCCTAGTTATGTATAATAAAAGTTAAATAAAAAGTTTAGATAATTTTGGAAACTTTTTTATATTTATTTCAATTTTTATTAGAATAAATGCTCAAAAATCATAAAATTGGGTTAAACAGTTTATAAATCGATTTTTATATTTTTTCCAGATCAATAATGGTTAATAACAGTAATAAAAAAAAATTTGGGTAATTTTGAAAACTTTTTTCTATTTATTTCAATTTTTATTAGAATAAATGCATAAAAATCATAACAATTGGTTAAACAGTTTAGAAACCCATTTTTATATTTTTCACAGATTACGTATGTGTAATGACATTACTATAAAAAGTTTGGGGCATTTTCTTAACTGATTTCTATTTTTCATGAATTTTTATATATTTAGAGAATTAAATATATGAAAAATGGTTATGCATATCCATAATCGATGACATATTATCTAGTAGTCTTTTAACACATTTAGAACCAAAATCTGAAGTTTGGGAATTTTTATTAACTGTTTAGTTTTTTTCATAATTTTATGGTTATTCAAGAAACTAAAGTGGTGAAAAATAGTTAGACAAATCAAAAATTCAAGAAAATTTATCTTGTGGTCTTTGACTTCAATTAAAACTAAAATGCAAAGTTTGGAAAATTTTAGAACTAAATTGATTTAGTTTTGAATATTTAATCATTGGAACACCTCTAAAATGTTAAATATTAACATTTCAATAATGGAAATTTTCCGCTTAAATTGTTATATAACAATTGATTCTTTGAAACTTAATTTCCACAGAAAAATATTTATAATTTATCAATATTCAATTGTGACTCAGTATTGACATAATTCCATTGTAGTAGTAAGTATACTAGTGTTACATTTGATTAGAGACTCACTAGTGAATACCAATATTGTAGGAATCGGTAGTGGTACATGTGGAACATAGTCAAGACACTATTTGCATCATCTCAATGTATTGTGAGTATTCACCACTCCCCTATTTTCGGTTTTTAAATGTTTTGGGGGTGGAAAAGCATGTCTTAAACTATTTATATCTGTTGTATTTATTTAACTCGTATAAACTTGGTTGCTATATATATTGTGAGTATTCACGTACTCCCCTATTTTCGGTTTTTATGTTTTGGGGTGGAAAAACATGTCCAGAAAAACTATTATTTTCATGTTGTATTTAAATTGATTTGTATCAAACACGATTGCTATTTTATTACTATGTCTCTCTATGTATGTCTATGCAACACGGAACATGAGAACTTATCATACTAAGGCCCTTCCCTTGTCTCTAACCATTAACTCTTTGAGCCAATGATCATTATGGATAGCGCTATTAGGAATTGACAACTCCTCACTCGTCCTATTGCTGGAGTGCATGATACCATATTCATCTATGGAACGATAAGCATAGATCTTGATAGGGCTTCAGTCATAGGTTTGGTTGAGACTCATTGTTTGCTCATACACATACAAACTCGTTTCTTGTTATAACAATAAACTTGTTATCAATAATAGCAATCAACTGGTTTCTCATTATAGCAATGAACTCTATTTCTCATTACAACAACGAACTTTTACTAGTGGAAACTTATATACATGTTTTAGCAATGAAATTGTTTGCTCCTTGTAGCAACGAAATTGACAGCTCATTTTAGCAATGAAACTTGTTTACTCGTTTGAGTAACGAACTTTATCTTCCATGAGAATATGAATGTTGCATCTTATTCGGGCAATATACTTTATCTCATGATGACAAAGAACTTTGCTTTTATAAACTTATTTACTCATTTTAACAATATACTTGTATTATTGGAAACTTTTATCAAAACTTTGATTTCAACTGTAACAGCCCGAAATCCAGGTATTCTTCTTTTGGCCTTACATCTTGGTTAAGTTGATGATTTAGGGTTTTCATGGTAGGCGAGTATGCTGGGCGTACAAGGTGTACGCTGCGCGTACTCACGCGCCTCATTTGGACGCGTTTCCCCTCAGGTACGCAGGGCGTACCCAAGGTTACGCCCGGCGTAACTTATTCAGACCCAAACCCTAAATTCCTTTGATGGGGCTATAAAAGGAACATGTGGCTGGTCTTCTCAGCCACCATCCCTCAGAGTGAAACCCTAAAAAGAGTGTACCCTCGTTCTTAGGCCATTGTGTGTGTATTCTAAGCTTGGTGGTGTCATTTCAAGGTTGCAAAGGAGAAGTAGAGCTTGTTGGAGAGGCTCGAAGTGGTGCTCAAGTGTAGATCTGAACCTTGCAAGTGCTAAAGCTTCATTTCCAGGTATAAAGTTCGGATCTTGTCACTTGGTTCATGTTGTATGCTTAAAAGGTCATTTTCTAGGGTTTAAGTCCCAAAGGTGGAGACTTTTGTGCAAATGGCCTCCATAAGCTTAGATACTTCATATTTCTGATCTATTGGGGTTGTAGACTCATAAAAATGGCATCTTGGACGTGGGGTTTGCACCATGCATGAGATCTAGGTCCTTGAGTTTGCATAAAGGGTTGTTATGTGATGTTGGAGCCTTTACAGCCGTGCCAAGGCTTAAAGGTCTCGACTTTATGGGTTGAGACACACTAGAAGAGTCGGATCTAGAAGTGGAAGTAATGGCTTAACCGATTAAGACCAGAAATGGAGAGTGGCTGATTCTGGGGATTACGCTGGGAGTAACTTCCAGTACGCGCAACATACTGGGTGGAGACCCCGATCAGGGAGGGGTTGGCGACGTACGCCCCGCGTACATCTAGAGTACGCCCCGCGTACTCTTAGGGTTTGACTTTTGTTGACTTTTAGGGGTTTGGTCAACTTGAGGACTTTAGGTCAAGAAAGGGTAAAATGGTCTTTTACCCTCTGAGGAATGATGATAAGGAGTAAAGTTCTAAGTGGTGGAAGTCCTTGCGTAATAAATGATATTTTTATGTTTAGGCGAGGTTGAGCCGTCATTCGGGGTCGATGTTAGCGAGGACACGAGATCTTAGACTTTCCACGAGGTGAGTCTTATCACTATACTATACCCGGAAGGGTTTGACTGTGTGACCGGAAGGTCGGATATGGTATGAGATATATGTGTTGTGTGTGATAAGTTAATCGTTATATGTGCCATGTATGATATGCTTGATATGGGCCAGAAGGCATTATGTTATGGGCCGGAAGGCGTTGTAATGTGGACTGTAAGGTTGGCGTGGGTAGGATCGGAAGGTTTACCTAGTCGTGACGGAAGTCCCCTGAGACACATAGACCGGAAGGTCAGGGCCTGGAAAGGCGTATGTGCGTAGGTTGTATTTTGGGGAACTTACTAAGCATTTATGCTTATAGTTGTTGTGATATGTGTTTCAGGTACCAGCGAGGACCGTGGGAAGGCGCCGGCGTGATCTGTACACACTGATGGAGGATTTATGATCTTGGGATTTATATGATTTGTATTATGACATGATACATAGGATCTTTATGAGTTATTTTGGATGGAAATATATTTTTAAGAAATGAAAAATTTGTTTTAAAAATTTCCGTTGTTACAAGTTGGTATCAGAGCCTAGGTTTGAGGGATTCGGGTGCACCTTCGGGCATAACTGAACTCAAACCAAGGATTTGAGGAAATCTTTCAAAAACAAAAGCATAAAATTTTTATAAAGGATTTTGTGATAACCAAGGATGAAGCAGTGTGTACGATCAGCCAGCGCCCGAACGGTAAAAATCCCCAAAATACCCTTACAATATGTGTTATGAAATATGATATGATATGATACGCATGCTAGAAGACTAGGTATTCATATTAGGACTAGAGTGGCCTGATTTGTGATGCCTTAGTCTAGGGAAATTTGTTGCTATGAGGTGCTTTGAGAGCGAGTGGGTAGCTAGTGCATGGCAAGAATAGAGTACTCAGGATCCGGGGTTTGGGGAGGAGGACTTGGGGTGAATGCTGATGCGGTGTAGTCGGTAGTATTGGGCCCGTACTACCGAAGACACCGGGTCAGTGGGCAACCCAAGTAAGAATCCCTGGGTATCAGAGACTGAGTAGGGTTGCGTTATCGAGTGCGATTATCCTCGATAGAGTCTCTGATATTTCTATGTTGTATTTCAGAGGCATCATGGTTGGACCAGGCCACAGACCCAGTACGAGCAGTGTGAGTGACGAGGAGATTCGTCAGATGATTCATGAGGAGGTGGTTGCAGCGATCCGGGCTGAGATTCCGGAGATGTTTGGGTCTATTAAGACCACATTGATGGAGACATTTGATGAGCGGTACGCCGCGTTGACTGAGGCTGCAGCCGCTGCAGCTACCGCAGCTGTGGCCGCTGCCAGACCACAGGGAGGTGACTCGTTGCTGTTCCGGGATTTCAGCAACATGAAGCCACCTGAGTTTGACGGGACGTAGGATCCGATCGCTGCGATGAGATGGATTGCTGATATCGAGGGATGCTTCTACACTTGTTCATGTCCAGAGCATCTGAGGGTACGGTTCGCCTTGAACCAGCTCCGCCTGGGAGCAAAGGATTGGTGGAAGTTCGTGACGGTGAACTTCACTCTGGCAGAGGTTTCAGCTGTGACATGGGAGAGGTTTACCACTATGTTCAGAGACGAGTACGTTCCCCCGGTAGAGAGGGAACGGTTGGTTCAGGAGTTCTTATCCCTCAAGCAGGGTAATGATTCTGTCACGGTGATCACGCGGAAGTTTCATGAGAGGGCGATGTTCTGCCCCGAGCAGGTGTCCACGGAGCAGGCTCGGATGAGCCGGTATTTGGGTGTGCTGAGGAGGGATATCCGGGAGTTTGTATCGAACTCATCATACCAGACTTTTGCTGAGCTTCAGGCGAATGCCAGGAAGCGCGAGATCGAGTTAGAGACCCAGGCTAGGGAGGAGGCCGAGTCTCAACGGGTGGATCGGCGGCCGGCTCAGTCCCAGCCGGCAGCCAAGCGGACCAAGTCCGCCGATTCGAGGACGGGAGGTCAGAAGGGCCGCACTTGCGGAAAGTGCGGCAAGGGTCATGAGGGGACATGTCGATCAGGTGCTTGCTACAAGTGTGGCAAGGAGGGGCACATTGCTAGGGATTGCTACAAGGGGTTTATGGTTTGCTTTCATTGCAATCAAACCGGCCATCGGAAGGCCGAGTGCCCTCAGCTTCTCCAGGGATCTGCACCTGCTGCCAGGGCTACTGAAACTCGACCAGTGAAGGTCGAGGCCCCGAGGGCTCGTGGGAGAGCTTTCCAGTTGACTGCGGAGGAGGTCCGCGCGGCGCCTGATGTTGTGGCTGGTATGTATTCTTTCATGTATTTATTGTTCTTTTATGAGATGTTGTGCTTATTTCATGATATGCGTAGGTATTTTTCTTGTGAACTCTGTACCTGCTTTAGTATTATTTGACTCGGGTGCGAGTCGGTCTTTCGTATCTCTGGCTTTTAGTCAGCACCTCGGTATTGATCGAGAAGTGATGAGTCGACCTCTGAGGGTTTCCATAGCTGATGAGAAAGTGATATATGCCGCATACGTGATTCGAGGATGTGTGCTCGAGATTTTTGGTGTCAAATTCCCTATAGACTTGGTTCCTATAGCGATGGGGGATGTTTGAGTTATCGTGGGCATGGACTGGTTGAGTAAGTTTGGGGCAGTCATTGACTGCGAGAGACAGTTGGTGACGATTCGAGACCCTAGTGGGGGAGTGCTTACGGTGTATGGCGAGGGGGCCCGGTGTGGGTCGGCGTTTTGTTCGGCTGCCAGGGCGAGGCAGAGTTTACAGCAGGGCTGCAATGGATTCATAGCCTACGTGAAGGATACTCGAGTGGCCACGGGAAGGCCCAAATCAGTGGATGACGTTCCTGTTGTATGCGAGTTTTCGGATGTGTTCCCCGAAGAGTTACCAGGTGTGCCTCCAGAAAGGCAAGTGGAGTTCCGTATCGATTTGGTTCCGGGAGCGGCGCCCATCGCCAAGGCGTCTTATCGTCTCGCTCCACCGGAAATGCAGGAGTTATCCTCGCAGCTTCAGGAGCTGTTGGGGAAGGGGTTTATTCGACCGAGTAGTTCACCTTGGGGAGCGCCGATTTTGTTCGTCAAGAAAAAGGATGGTTCACACCGGATGTGTATCGATTACCGGGAGTTGAACAAGTTGACGGTTAAGAACCGGTATCCGTTACCTAGGATCAACGATCTGTTCGATCAGTTGCAGGGGGCATCTTGGTTCTCCAAGATAGACTTGAGGTTGGGTTATCATCAGATGAGGGTTCGGGATGAAGATATTCAGAAGACTGCTTTCAGAACTCGTTATGGGCATTATGAGTTTGTGGTGATGCCTTTTGGGCTCACCAATGCCCCAGCTGCATTCATGGATCTCATGAACAGGGTGTGCAGGCCGATGTTGGATCGGTCGGTGATCGTATTCATTGATGATATTCTGGTATATTCGAGGTCTAGGGAGCAGCACGAGGAGCATTTGAGGGAGATTCTTGGAGTTCTGAGGTCGGAGAGGCTGTATGCCAAATTCTCCAAGTGTGATTTCTAGTTACGAGAGGTCCAGTTCTTAGGGCACCTCGTTAACCAAAAAGGGATTTTGGTCGATCCGGCCAAGATAGAGGCGGTGATGAGATGGGAAGTGTCAAGATCGCCCACAGAGATCAGGAGCTTTCTGGGTTTGGCTGGATATTATCGCAGGTTTATCAAGGATTTCTCCAAGATCGCCGTGTCACTTACTAGGATGACCCGAAAGGGTGTTGCATTTTCGTGGGGACCGGAGCAGCAGTCCTCATTCGAGACCCTTCGTCAGAAATTGTGCGAGGCCCCGGTGCTTGCACTCCCGGAAGGGATGGAGGATTTTGTGGTGTACTGTGATGCATCTATATCGGGTTTAGGGGCGGTGCTTATGCAGAGGGGGCATGTGATAGCGTATGCTTCGAGGCAGTTGAAGCCTCATGAGTCGAGATATCCCACCCACGACCTGGAATTAGGGGCTGTGGTGTTTGCCCTCAAGATCTGGCGGCATTATCTTTATGGGGTTCGGTGTACCATCTACACGGACCACAAGAGTCTGAAGTACTTGATGGATCAGCCAAACCTGAATATGCGATAGAGGAGATGGTTGGACGTGGTGAAGGATTACGATTGTGAGATCCTATACCACCCGGGTAAGGCTAATGTGGTAGCCGACGCGTTGAGCCGTAGGGCGGAAAGCGCCCCGATCCGAGATATTTGTATGAGGTTGACGGTGATGACCCCGATTTTAGATACCATTCGAGGAGCTCAGGCTGAGGCTGTGAAACCAGAAAACCAAAAGAGGGAGTGGGTTGTGGGTCAGGTATCAGGATTCGTTACGGATGGTTGAGGGCTTATGACTTTTCAGGGTCGGATTTGGGTACCGTTTGTGGGCGGTACGCGTACTATTTTGATGGAGGAAGCGCATCGATCGAAATTCTCGATTCATCCCAGGGCTATGAAAATGTATTTGGACCTAAGGAAGGAGTATTGGTGGCCCTGTATGAAAAGGGATGTTGCATGGTTTGTTGAGAGATGCCTGACTTGTCGGCAGGTTAAGGCCGAGCACCAGCGTCCGCACGGTATGTTGCAGCCGCTAGAGATTCCCGAATGGAAGTGGGAACAGATTACCATGGATTTTATCACCAAATTGCCGTGGACTGCGAGGGGAGTCGATGCGATTTGGGTGATCGTGGATAGATTGACGAAGAGCGCTCATTTTCTAGCCATCAGCGAGAGCTCTTCTGCGGAGAAGTTGGCGGAATTATACGTGAGGGAGGTGGTATCGCGGCATGGGGTTCCGATGTCGATTGTTTCAAATCGTGATGTGCGTTTTACTTCCAGGTTTTGGAAGAAGTTTCATGAGGAGTTGGGTATGAGACTGCATTTCAGTACCGCATACCACCTGCAGACAGACGGACAGAGCGAGCGGACGATTCAGACGCTTGAGGATATGCTCCGTGCATGTGTTTTGGATTTTGGGGGGAGCTGGGACACCTATCTTCCTTTAGCAGAGTTTTCGTACAACAACAGCCATCATTCGAGCATTGGTATGCCACCCTTTGAGCTGTTGTATGGTCGGAGGTGTCGCACCCCCATCTGTTGGGGAGAAGTAGGGCAGAGGGTGATGGGTAGCACGGAGATTGTACTCCAGACGACCGAGCAGATTCAGCAGGTCAAGCAGAGGTTGTTGACTGTGTAGAGTCGGCAGAAGAGTTATGTGGACAGGCGGCGGTCCGAGCTCGAGTTTCAGGTTGGCGACCTTGTGCTCCTAAAGGTCTCTCCTTGGAAAGGGGTGATACGATTCAGGAAAAAGGGCAAGTTGGGACCCCGGTATATTGGACCCTTCAGGGTAATTGCTAGGGTGGGCCGGGTAGCCTACCGGTTGGAGCTACCTGCTGAGTTGGGGTAGATTCATGATACCTTTCATGTCTCGCAGTTGAGGAAATGTATTGCCGATGAGTCGGCAGTGGTGCCATTGGATGATATTCAGGTGGATGCAGGCCTGAACTATGTGGAGAGACCAGTAGCGATCAGGGATCGGAAAATTAAGGTTTTGAGGAACAAGGAAGTACCTCTGGTACAAATGCAGTGGCAACATCGGAAGGGGTCCGAGCTGACATGGGAGACCGAGTCTGAGATGCGGGATCAGTATCCAGAGTTGTTTTCAGTATGAGACTTCGGGGGCGAAGTCTGATTCTAGTGGGGGAGAATTGTAACAGCCCGAAATCCAGGTATTCTTCTTTTGGCCTTACATCTTGGTTAAGTTGATGATTTAGGGTTTTCATGGTAGGCGAGTACGCTGGGCGTACAAGGTGTACGCTGCGCGTACTCGCGCGCCTCATTTGGACGCGTTTCCCCTCAGGTACGCAGGGCGTACCCAAGGTTACGCCCGACGTAACTTATTCAGACCCAAACCCTAAATTCCTTTGATGGGGCTATAAAAGGAACATGTGGTTGGTCTTCTCAGCCACCATCCCTCAGAGTGAAACCCTAAAAAGAGTGTACCCTCGTTCTTAGGCCATTGTGTGTGTATTCTAAGCTTGGTGGTGTCATTTCAAGGTTGCAAAGGAGAAGTAGAGCTTGTTGGAGAGGCTCGAAGTGGTGCCCAAGTGTAGATCTGAACCTTGCAAGGGCTAAAGCTTCATTTCCAGGTATAAAGTTCGGATCTTGTCACTTGGTTCATGTTGTATGCTTAAAAGGTCATTTTCTAGGGTTTAAGTCCCAAAGGTGGAGACTTTTGTGCAAATGGCCTCCATAAGCTTAGATACTTCATATTTCTGATCTATTGGGGTTGTAGACTCATAAAAATGGCATCTTGGACGTGGGGTTTGCACCATGCATGAGATCTAGGTCCTTGAGTTTGAATAAAGGGTTGTTATGTGATGTTGGAGCCTTTACAGCCGTGCCAAGGCTTAAAGGTCTAGACTTTATGGGTTTAGACACACTAGAAGAGTCGGATCTAGAAGTGGAAGTAATGGCTTAACCGATTAAGACCAGAAATGGAGAGTGGCTGATTCTAGGGATTACGCTGGGCGTAACTTCCAGTACGCGCAGCATACTGGGTGGAGACCCCGATCAGGGAGGGGTTGGCGACGTACGCCCCGCGTACATCTAGAGTACGCCCCGCGTACTCTCAGGGTCAACTTGAGGACTTTAGGTCAAGAAAGGGTAAAATGGTCTTTTACCCTCTGAGGAATGATGATAAGGAGTAAAGTTCTAAGTGGTGGAAGTCCTTACGTAATAAATGATATTTTTATGTTTAGGCGAGGTTGAGCCGTCATTCGGGGTCGATGTTAGCGAGGACACGAGATCTTAGACTTTCCACGAGGTGAGTCTTATC
Organism: Lactuca serriola; assembly: GCF_051521515.1. Lineage (NCBI taxonomy): Eukaryota > Viridiplantae > Streptophyta > Magnoliopsida > Asterales > Asteraceae > Lactuca > Lactuca serriola. The sequence continues at coordinate 186,259,391 of NC_136408.1, read as the reverse complement.
ACTATACTATACCCGGAAGGGTTTGACTGTGTGACCGGAAGGTCGGATATGGTATGAGATATATGTGTTGTGTGTGATAAGTTAATCGTTATATGTGCCATGTATGATATGCTTGATATGGGCCGGAAGGCATTATGTTATGGGCCGGAAGGTGAATGTGTTATGGGCCGGAAGGCGTTGTAATGTGGACCGTAAGGTTGGCGTGGGTAGGACCGGAATGTTTACCTAGTCGGGACGGAAGTCCCCTGAGACACATGGACCGGAAGGTCAGGGCCTGGAAAGGCGTATGTGTGTAGGTTGTATTTTGGGGAACTCACTAAGCATTTATGCTTACAGTTGTTGTGATATGTGTTTTAGGTACCAGCGAGGACCGTGGGAAGGCGTCGGCGTGATCTGTACACACTGATGGAGGATTTATGATCTTGGGATTTATATGATTTGTATTATGACATGATACATTGGATCTTTATGACTTATTTTGGATGGAAATATATTTTTAAGAAATGAAAATTTTGTTTTAAAAATTTCCGTTGTTACATCAACCCATGGAACCAAGATTATTTTGTTTATTTGTGAGTGCTCACCAACTATTTTTATAGTTGATGCTCGTTTTACATGCTTTTTCAGGAATTATCGACTAAGCGGCACTTAGGGACACTTCACTTTTAGGAGCATTCACATGTGTTGTATTTCTATTTTCATTGTAATTTCTTGTAAAAGTTGTTCAAACCCATTGTAAATTTGTAATGATTTTTAATACTATGGTTAGTGTTGTCTTCACTTTTAGGAGCATTCACATGAGAGTACCAGTTTTCCTTTGGAAAACCACAACTATAGCCAAAAAATTTCTAAACGTGTTTTTTTTTTAAAATACTGAACATAGTACTGGTATAACTAATTTGAGTACGCATTATTGGACTTTAATTAAGTATAGCCTGACCAACTATGCTTAATTAAGGAAATTTAATGCAAGGCTTGAAACAGTTATAGTAGAATTATGTTCAAAACTATTTTCAGCTTAAACTTTTGAAAAACAAAGTTTTTCGGTGTGCGTACGGGCATTGCATATTATAGGCATTCATCTAGGTACACTTAGAAACTAAGTACACTTTTACCACAATGCCTTTATTTAGAAATATTCTTATCCCTTATCAAGTGCTAGGTTAACCACTTATGTTATACCACTAGCTACTCTAGGAACAATGCACTTAGTACTGAGAATGAGTATTCCTTGGTAGCTATTGACTTTAGATGTAAGGTTAGTAGCTAGATATACACTAGTAATAATCATAAGTCGAAACCTATACCAATTATTCCTCAATACTTCTTCATTGTCTTTGTACTAGAGTTACGACTAGGAAAAAGCATTTCGATATCGACACGAATGATAATTGGAGCATCGTGTAAGGAGGTAGATGAGTCGCCACTTAGTAATCACTTGGATACCATTAGCGGACATTCCAGATTCGACTCACGAGGAGACACAAAGGTTTAACCCATTGCTACCCATACGTGAGACCTTATTAATACTCTACGATTTAACTCTACGTTGTTTCCACCTTGAGCTTAAAACTTAACATAGGATGTCCCTTTGACATCTATAAAAGGCTGTGAAACTGCATTGACACCATAAAACGTTTTTCAAATAATTTTTTTTCTTGTTCTTTATCTTGGGGAAAAGACACCGGTACTCGCATTAGACTTGCCTTGTACTCGCCTTAGTATTTAGGTACGATCAGCTACACTAACATACTTATTCCTTATTTCTTAATCTTCCATCAATAAGTTAGTTCATTTCATCGGTTTTATTTATCATCGATAAAATATTTTATAACCCTTTCATATAACTTATTAGATCTTTCCTAACAATGAAAGCCATATTCTCGCTAAAAAAATCTTTTGACAACTTGCGTTAACTTAACACTTTTCTTCAAAACTCAATTTAACCAATATTTGTTTTAACCTTGTTATTTTAATTTCATTTCAAATCCATTTCAATGGATAGATGTGCTTTTAAGGGAATATAAACCATTTTAATCCTTGCTTACCATTTTGGCACGTTTTCGAAAAACTTAGAAACAATTTCTTTTATAAAAGTGTTTAAACCCTATGCTATAAAACTTAAACATATGACATTAAAATTCATATTATGTGTAAAAGCTTCATCGGATCTTCAAACCACTTTTGTTTTAAGTCTTTTGACTACTTTCTCATTTAGGCATTGTACTAAACTTAAATGTGTTTTCTAGTAACCTAACATGGTAGTGTTACAACTTTCCAATCCAAATGTGTTTAAAAGACATCATTGATGCCTACATTTCAAAACACACCTTATTTGTTTATTTTATTTCAAATTAGTTTTATAATGTGTTTATAAAACTTACAACATTGCAAAACTTAGTGTTTACTTTTAAACTTGCAGCGACGTACTTTTGACAATGCACAATTATTCGTCTAAATATGTTAAGTCTTTACTTTATCTGTTTTAACCATTATTGGACCCCAATCAAAAAGGTCAAAATTGTCAGATTTTGAATTACAAGTTTTAGTGTTTCTTCTTTTTCACAAATGGAGTTTAACTTAATAGATAACTCGTGAATTTTTAGAAATCCTTAGCAAACACTTTAAAACTCCCATATGTTTATTTAATCATCAATATACATCAAATATTGAAGTTTGAAATATATCTCAACTTGGTTTTAAATCTACCTATAGGTATTGTTCTTATAATTTTAACAATAACAATCATTGTCGCTGCTACCTTCCTTTTTCTTTCCCCCAAACTTTATTTCTCGCTCTCCTTCTGATTTTAGATCTCGCACGCCATAATATTAACATAATACATTGTCTAACTTTGTTACTATCTATTTTGCTTCTCTTGGTACCATGTTCGTACACATATAGACTAGAAGTCTACCCCTTTCGTTTTGAGCGATTAATATGTGTATAGTTGTGAGTCATAATTTCGATTTAGTCAACTTTGTAATATTCAATTATGCCTTTTTCCATATACATCTTGTTTTTATTTTGAAATCTACAATAAACAAGTAATCCTTATTTACATTTGCTCTTTCGTTCTAAATTTGGAAACTTGATTTAAAATGCAAGTTTCATTGTATTTTTCGTTATAAGTAATACACAAGATGAATACTCTTATGCTTATAATTTTTCTATATCCGGAAAATATATGTGAAGGATATATTTCCTTATGTTTCTTCTTTTCTTTAAATACATCAAAATTTTTGAATTTTACGATTATCTATTCTCTAAATGATTGTTTTTGTAGAAACACTAAACTATGAATGCACTATTTTCAAAGATTAACATTTTTACACTTTTCTTAAAATAGTATTCTACTTTGCAATTTTCAGTGAGTTACTAAACTCTCAAACTTGTTTTCATAAGTATTCTGACTCCTCGTAAACTTGAATTTGTCCTGACTTAGACAATTCGACAATTTCTCAAAAGTTTAATACAAATATTTCTATACAAATTCCTTTAATGACGACTTAAACCTTTAACCTTAATTAATCTTTATATTATTTTACTACTTTATTTGATCGCCACACATGTATCTTCATTGTCTTGGAATTATTACACATTTTGATAATAGTAAGATTAATTATCATTTCTAAACAAACATTTTGATAACAATGAGATTTTTATCACTTCTAAGCACTTAAAGTGCTATCTACACAATGTGATTTAATTTATCATAAACTTTCACCGCCTTCATTAGAAACAATGACTCTCTAATTATATATACTCTTCGAATATAGTTCTATTATTGTAAGAGTAACCGTAGTAGTAATTATAGCCTCGGAGATCCTCAATCATCTCGTAATTTATTTTGTAGATGACACTTAAATAGCCTTTACATTTGAGATGTACCAAAGCTTCGTTGCCTACCCTTACTACGTATTTTTAGGAACTTACCCTCGATCGCTTCCCTTTCATTCGTGCTACCCCTTCTTATTTCGAAATATATCTTTTCCAGAGGTAATATCTAACCCAGAAGTGAACAAATTGTTCCTAATCTCTTCTTTATTAGGTGGCGAATTAACACTTAGTGCTAATTTAGAATGCGACTTAAGCATCAATGCGGATTTAACGCTCAGTGCAGTTGGTGATTCAGCAAAACTTATACCGCTCTCTTAATTCATATAATATCTAACTGGATGATCTTTTTCAACTAGGTCACCATGGTTGGATCATGATTTCCATGATCCTAATTTCTCGCAATCTAGACTGTAGAACTCGAATTAGGGAAACATTAAATTGATTATAGTTAAAATGTTGGGCTCTTCCCTTGAGGAATTAATCCAAAATAATCAAAGAGCTCTTCAAGTCACCACCTCTCCAATTATACAATTGTATTCGGCTGAGTTCTAATAGAATGCGTCACAAATTGAATTTCGGGACGAAATACTTTCAACCGGGGGAGACTGTGACAACCGTCAAAATTCGAGTCGGTTCTAGATTTGACTAGACTTAGTTGCACATATAGGCACTACACGTACTAGACTTAGTAACTAGAAGCTAAGTTATAACCTACTAGAAACTTGGAAACAATTAGAATCAATGGATAGTGTACTTAAATTTCACATTGATATGTGAATTTACTACTACTTAACTGTAGTAACTATCCTTATTCAGGCCACTCTTTGACTCGAACACCTTTTCATGAATCATATACACACATTATGCACTTGACCTAGTAGTAGAAATTAGGTCGGAGTCTCATAGAAACTTAAGTTAAAGTTATAGACTAGGACTAGTATACTTGATTCCTCAATTTCGCTTGAATCTCGGAATCACTACATAGAATGCCAATAAACCGATAAAAAATATTACAAACATTATTTCTAACTTGAATAAGAGTTATGAAACTCTAAAATAGTTTGAAGTCTCAAAATTTAATTAATTTTGATATCCAAAGACTTACAAACTATCAAAAACCCTTAAAAACTCATATTTATAAACTTTAACCTTAAAAATTTCTATAAAAATAATTATGAAACTTATAATATGATCTTATAATAATAAAAATTATGAGAATGCAATTAAGAAAAATAAAATTTAAGTCATTAGTATTTAACCTTATTTCTATGCAAAAAAATCAAGGTTTTGTGAATGAAAATTAAAATAAGGTACATATTTTATAAAAACTTGATATTTTTATAAAATAAAGTTATAATTTTATAAAATTTAAGAGAGGGAGACCCTCTCTCCACTCCAAAGTCGGACTCCCTCCTCCCAAGATGCCTCTCCTCTTCCTAACACAAAATGATTCTTCTTCTCTCTCACACTCCATCTTCCCTCATTTTCTCTCATTTCTCTCTCACACTCTCACACACATTTTCTCTCTTCCTCCCACTATGAACCATGAAATTTTACAGCCAACATGTCCAAGAACACTCAAGATACTCAAAATCTTCATCATCTAATGGTGTTCATTAAGGTAGAACACCATTTCCTTTCATTTTCCTTCAAGTTTTCATGGATTTTCTTGCATTTCTTTGTTCTTCTACACCATTCTAATGAAAGATCAAGAACACATAAACATACACACACATAAACTCACAGTTTTGATGATGATGGTGGTAGGATTTCACCCAAAAACAACATGCATGTTGTTAATGGTGAAATCCAAGGACCAAAACCTAAGTCAAAATCAACATAATGCCCTTTTATACAAGCTTTGGGTAAAAATCACCACATGCATCCAAAGTTTCTATCAAAAACGATTTTTGAACATTTCAAACTCATGAATGGTCTTCAGAACAACATGCATGTGATGATCTTCAAGCTTAGATGCTTGATGATCAAAGTTGTTAAAAAGCTTTCAAATATGTTAATGAAAGATTTATTTCCAAATAAATATCTAAAAATCATTTTCTGACCAAATCCTATTTTTCCCAGATTCTCATCAACAAAATAAGATGCTCTGTAAATTTCCACAAGATGCTCGAATTACTATAATTAATGCAATAAAATAAGGCAATAAATCATATAAAATACTTCCAGAGGTTTATAAATCCGGTATAAATTCGTGGATATCCCCTATGGTGAGTAATGACCTCTCATTAAATTTCATCGATTTATGTTGCTGTTTAGTATGATTTTCGATTTTCTTTTTGTTTGGGTATAATAAATCACAAAACCACTTTAGGAAGTCTGAAAATTGTATCTAACAGTTTTCGCAGCTCTTACCTGTGGATGGATACAAAGAAAAATAATTTCAGAATTTTTCATCATGTCTTCCTATTTTTCCCAAGTTTTGGTAATTAGAATGGCCTAAAAATAGGAAAAATAGTTCTGATTATCCAAAATTCATGAAATTTTACCAGAACATCAATTTTTACAGTAGGAGGTCACATACAAATTTTGATGATTTTTCTCTACTGTATACTATTTTTCTTCTATTTTCTAAGGTTAAATACACTTAAATACACATAAATACCCAAAACCGGATTATACAGTATGAAAACCACTTTTAGTATTTTTCCCAGATTACTTACACTGTAAATGATGTTACAAAATTTTTTGGTAATTTATTTTAACTGTTTATTATTTATTCTTCAGTTAATGATTATTTAAGGGGTTAAAACAAGGGAAAATAGAAATACCCACTGAAAAATATCTTTTATATTTTTCCCAGCCTATTTATGTATAATAAAAGTTAAATCAAAAGTTTAGATAATTTTGGAAACTTTTTTATATTTATTTCAATTTTTATTAGAATAAATGCTCAAAAATCATAAAATTGGGTTAAACAGTTTATAAATCAATTTTTATATTTTTTCCAGCTCAATAATGTTTAATAACAGTAATAAGAAAAAGTTTGGGTAATTTTAGAAACTTTTTTCTATTTATTTCAATTTTTATTAGAATAAAGGCAGAAAAATCATAACAATTGGTTAAACAGTTTAGAAACCCATTTTTATATTTTCACAGATTACGTATGTGTAATGACATTACTATAAAAAGTTTGGGGCATTTTCTTAACTGATTTCTATTTTTCATGAATTTTTATATATTTAGAGAATTAAATATATGAAAAATGGTTATGCATATCCATAATCGATGACATATTATCTAGTAGTCTTTTAACACATTTAGAACCAAATCTGAAGTTTGGTAATTTTTATTAACTGTTTAGTATTTTTCATAATTTTATGGTTATTCAAGAAACTAAAGTGGTGAAAAATAGTTAGACAAATCAAAAATTCAAGAAAATTTATCTTGAGGTCTTTGACTTCAATTAAAACTAAAATCCAAAGTTTGGAAAAATTTAGAACTAAATTGATTTATTTTTGAATATTTAATCATTGGAACACCTCTAAAATGTTAAATATTAACATTTCAATAATGGAAATTTTCCGCTTAAATTGTTATATAACAATTGATTCTTTGAAACTTAATTTCCACAGAAAAATATTTATAATTTATCAATATTCAATTGTGACTCAGTATTGACATAATTCTATTGTAGTAGTAAGTATACTAGTGTTACATTTCGATTAGAGACTCACTAGTGAATACCAATATTGTAGGAATCGGTAGTGGTACACGTGGAACATAGTCAAGACACTATTTGCATCATCTCAATGTGTTGTGAGTATTCACCACTCCCCTATTTTCGGTTTTTAAATGTTTTGGGGTGGAAAAGCATGTCTTAAACTATTTATATATGTTGTATTTATTTAACTCGTATATACTTGGTTGCTATATTTAGCATATTGTGAGTATTCACGTACTCCCCTATTTTCGGTTTTTATGTTTTGGGGTGGAAAAACATGTCTAGAAAAACTATTATTTTCATGTTGTATTAAAATTGATTTGTATCAAACACGATTGCTATTTTATTACTATGTCTCTTTATGTATGTCTATGCAACACGAAACATGAGAACTTATCATACTAAGGCCCTTCCCTTGTCTCTAACCATTAACTCTTTGAGCCAATGATCATTATGGATAGCGCTATTAGGAATTGACAACTCCTCACTCGTCCTATTGCTGGAGTGCATGATACCATATTCATCTATGGAACGATAAGCATAGATCTTGATAGGGCTTCAGTCATAGGTTTGGTTGAGACTCATTGTTTGCTCATACACATACAAACTCGTTTCTCGCTATAGCAATAAACTTGTTATCAATTATAGCAATCAACTGGTTTCTCATTATAGCAATGAACTCTATTTCTCATTACAACAACGAACTTTTACTAGTGGAAACTTATATACATGTTTTAGCAATGAGATTGTTTGCTCCTTGTAGCAACGAAATTGACAGCTCAGTTTAGCAATGAAACTTGTTTACTCGTTTGAGTAACGAACTTTATCTTCCATGAGAATATGAATGTTGCATCTTATTTGGGCAATATACTTTATCTCTCATGATGACAAAGAACTTTGCTTTTACAAACTTATTTACTCATTTTAACAATATACTTGTATTATTGGAAACTTTTATCAAAACTTTGATTTCAACCCATGGAACCAAGATTATTTTGTTTATTCGTGAGTGCTCACCAACTATTTTTATAGTTGACGCTCGTTTTACATGCTTTTTCAGGAATTATCGAGTAAGTGGCACTTAGGGACACTTCACTTTTAGGAGCATTTGCATGTGTTGTATTTCTATTTTCATTGTAATTTCTTGTAAAAGTTGTTCAAACCCATTGTAAATTTGTAATGATTTTTAATACTATGGTTGGTGTTGTCTTTTAACTTTTGCTATGAAACCCTTTATACTGCCACGCCTCGTGTTTCCGCTTTAGCGAGGTGTGACAGTTTTTTCGATCCAAAATACCCTAATAGAGTGTGTAAGCTTGAAAAATCCATTTATGGATTGAAACAAGCTTCTCGCAGGTGGAATCTTTGGTTTGATGAGAAAGTCAAAGAGTTTGGCTTTTCTAGGAGTGAGGATGAGTCTTGTGTGTATGTTAGGGCTAGTGGGAGCATAATTAGCTTCTTGGTGTTGTATGTGGATGACATACTTCTCATAGGAAACGACATCCCAACTTTGCAGGAGGTTAAGGCCTGGCTTGGGAAGTGTTTTGCTATGAAGGACCTTGGGGAAGCTTCCTATATCCTAGGGATAAGGATATTGAGAGATAGGAGTAAGAGACTAATTGGACTTAGTCAAAGTACTTATGTGGATACGATACTGAAGAGGTTCAGTATGCAAGATTCCAAGAAAGGAGAGTTACCAATCAAGAGTAATGCCAAGCTAAGTAAGACTCAGAGTCCGAGTACAGAGGCTGAGATAGCTGAGATGAGTCAGATACCATATGCTTCCGCTATGGGCTCGATCATGTATGCTATGACCTGTACTCGCCCTAATGTGGCCTTTGCTTTGAGCATGGTCAGTAGATATCAAGGGAACCCTGGCAAGGCACACTGGACAGCGGTAAAGAACATTCTCAAGTATTTGCGGAGGACTAAGGACTGGGTCCTTACCCTCGGAGGCAGTGATGACTTGAGAGTGGAAGGATATAGTGATGCTAGCTTTCAAACTGATAGGGATAATTTCCGCTCTCAGTCAGGATGGGTCTTTATTCTAAATGGAGGAGCAATTACTTGGAAAAGTTCCAAGCAGGAGACAGTAGCTAATTCGACTTGTGAATCAGAGTACATAGCAGCAAGCGAGGCAGCAAAAGAGGCGATATGGCTAAAGAACTTCATCGGAGACCTTGGAGTTGTGCCAGCTATAAAGGAGCCAATGGAAATTTTATGTGACAGTGAAAGTGTGGTTGCTTTGGTGAAAGAACCAAGAGATCACGGGAGATCTAGGCACATTGACAAAAAATACCATTTCATCAGACATAGAATTGAAGAAGGACTCCTCGTGGCAAAGAGGGTATCATCAGATGAGAACCCGGCAGATCCCCTCACGAAGGGACTGAGCAGGGTTAAGCATTTACAGCATGCAAGGCGCATTGGGCTGAAGGATGATATTAGTTTCAATAATTAGATTCCTGAAACTTGTAAAATGTAATTGACATTTGATGATAAATAAAAGTTGTTATTTATTTATGAGTAAGGTGTTACTATCTTGTGTTGATTGTTTACTATGTTTCAATTTTGCATGTTTTTACTTCCAGAATAATCATGTTATTATTCAAACCATCCACAGCCGGTCAAACTTTGGAAGTAAGTATTGATTCAAGACTGTCATGAATTTGGCTTGTATGATTTGTCTAAAGTGCTTTAGACAATGCAATGGTTGCTACAACATTCATGAGTACTCATAAGGGCTGAGTAATGGATTCAACCCACGCTCACTTGCATCACTTCATGGAATTTATCCCGAGTGATCGTGAGACGGTAATATCATATAAATCTTCAAACCTAGAGATATGAGTTGTTGACTATGAGTTGGTTATTCATTGATTGTACGAAAACGCATTGGTAACTCGATGTTATAAAATGTGCCTTTGTGAGTAATTCAACGAGTAGTTAGTACAAGCATATCAGTCGAAGTTTATCTATTCCTTCTAGAAATAGAAGCGATATCTGGGCCCCTCGATGATTTGGTTTTGACCTATGTACCGGGCCCGGTCAGAACCTAATTGATGTGTTCAATTTAGTTCTATGTCGAAACAAATCAGGAGATCGAGAAACAAATCCTGGACAATAAGTGAGACCATGTTCCATGTGTTTGTCCGGCTGATATCATGAGAGCAGAGGATTATATGATCACTTATCTTAAATGGCGTATCATCATCATCTCAGTTCCGAGAGACTTTGAAAGAGCTATGATTGCTAGTCGGATTTTGAAATCATATTTGCAAATATAGTTATTAGACTTATCCAAGTGGGAGACTGTTGGATATAGTGTCTAAGTCCATAACTTTATTTGGTATGTACTTGATCCGACCCGGCATGGTCCATTTGGGTTGCATGGCATTGCAATACTTGGATAGACTAAATGAGAGAATATGGCACTTATGATTATTAATATATTATAAGTTCTAATATATTAATAATAGTGTTATTTAATTAGTATTGATCAAGTATTAATCTAGTATTAATTTGGTGATCAAAGTGAGACTAATTAAATAGATAGGGTTGATTATGACAATCATCTATTCTTTTATAGTGGATTAATGATCCATGGTTTATGGGTTATGGATGTAACCATTTGGAGCTCCATGGATAGTCCATGGGAGTTACAAACCCATGGGTCATGAGAAATGAAGAGTCATGACAATTATGGGTCTTCTTAATGAAACCCTAATTGTGACACCACTATAAAAGGAACCCTTTGGCTAGCAAAATCATGACCTAGTGTGACTAGAGAGGGCATAACCGATTTTGAGTGCTAGAAGTATTCTCTCAAGTTATTCCAAGTTTTGTGGTGTTGTGTGAAGCATTTGAGGCACAACATTTGGGGTGCTAGGCTCACAACGTCTTGAAGGAATCCAAGCAACAACAAGGTATGTATTTCTACTAGTTTTTATGTTTCATATATTCCCCATGCCATGCTAGTTAGGAAATAACCTTGAAAAAGAAATTTGCATGTATATAGAGAAAACATAGATTCAAGGTTATTAGGGTTGCATGTACACTTAGGAAGTGTTAGAATGCTCAAAATCCATCACCACTCACCACGATCAATACCTGGGGCCAGACCTTCTAATGCTAACACATCACGACATACTCATTCCATTTCCTCGCACCGATCAATCAACACATATAGGGTCTTCAGCATGACTGGACCGCCTTACCAGGCCTTCAGCCAATCTGGACCACTCTCAGAACCTTCAGCATGTCTGGACCGTCCTCCGAGCCTTCGGCCTGACTGGTATGCCCACTGGCCTTCAGTCTATCCGGACCGCTCAACTAGCATTCATCATCCCGAATTATCCTTCCAGGGAAACTCTCCCATGCATACTGTTCTAGCCCTCTAGGGGCTCCGAACTCTATCTCCATCCTACACACTCAATCCCGGCCCAATCCCACGCCTTCCATAATCAATCATGTTGAAACATAAAAGTGACCCTCTTGAACTAAGATACCGTAATCATCTATCTACCGCAACCCCTGACCATCAGCGATCATCTCAGCACCTGGAGTCAACTCGTCTTCAGAATCTGCAGTCCTTTGTTATTTCTTTTCTTATCTTTATGTAATGTACTCTATTATCCAGCATGCCTTGCACGGCTGCTTATAGAGTAATTGTTTATTTCTGAGACTCTATAAATAGAGACTCTTTCTGATGTATTCTAAATAACTTATAACTTCTTAATACACAAGTTATCTTCTTCATTCCTCTATCTTACTACTCTTCATACTCTAAATTGCTACTGAAACATAACCTCTCTTCGGAGCAAGTCTTTTAGACTTAATCACTAAACTTTATCTTCCTTATTAACTCGGGGTGAATGCATTCCTTGTTATGAATCAGTTTAAGTGTATTCTTGATATAACAATTGCTGTCATTTATATTTCTTTACTTTCCGCAACTAACTATCTAAATATCTAACTATATTATTGTTGAGCTTTTAGATCCTTTGAGATTAACTATTCCGCAGTATACTTGTTCTAACGTTTGTTCAAGTGTGTCTCCAAGTTTTTCTCTCAACAATTGGTATCAGAGCCAAAGTGGTTGCTTTTTGAATATCGGAACTCTGATTTTCTCATTAAGCCTTCTATACCACTAAAGCTCATTTCTCAAAAAAAAACAAAAAAAAAAACAAAATGGCACAATCGTTATCTCTCAATGTCTCCAATAGTGTTGGTGGTTCTAACCGAGCTCCAATACTGGTAGCAAATGAATATCATCACTTGTCACAAAGAATGGAGAGGTACTTAAGAAGACTGGGTTGAGATGTATGGCGATCCGTGGAAGAAGGACCACACGTTTCAGTCCTCACACCAGTCCAAACTGACGGCGCGTCAACCAGGCTAGGAGGAGGTCAAGCAACCATGAGCCGTCCCACCAAGGATGATCTCGATAAAATGGAAAATGATGCTGTTGCTTTTTATGAAATTTCTTGTGGTGTCGCTCCTGACAACTTTGATATAATCATAAACTGCAAGTCAGCAAAAGAGATCTGGGATGTACTCAAAAACCTTTACGAAGGCTCAGAACAAGCACAAGATAAGAAGCTCACTACCGCACTCAACGACTTCAACAACTTCAAAGCTCATACTGGTGAAAGTTTGGAAGACTCCTTCAAGAGATTCAACCTGATAGTCACAAAGTTATCAAATGCTGGTACCATCCGCAGTAACCATGAAACCAATCTCTAGTTCCTTAATGGCTTAGGATGACATTGGACTACGGCTAAGATGATAGTCCAAGGTGACAGGAAGATTCACTCTTTATCACTCTACAAACTCTATGGAGAACTCCAAGCACAAGAATCTACTGTACTCAAAGACTGTGTTGACTTCGGAGGACCACTTGCTCTCATAGCACAAGCTCCACCGCAGTCACCCTACTCTTCATCGTATGATACCCCACCATAGTCATACGAAGCAGATTCTGAGTATGATGATGAAGAAGAATTTCAGAAGGCTATTGCTCTGGTTAGCCAACAGTTCAACCGCATACCACCTTCTTCTTTCCGCAATAATCAACAATTCAACAAACCTCCATTCAACCGTAACTTCGGTCCTCAGAACAACCACTCTTAATATCCTAAAGGCTCTCAGAACAATCAACCAAAGGAGGTACCGCAGTCTCCTCAGAAAAATGACTCCGGTACTCAATCAGAAGACAAGACTGATGTTGTGATTTGTCACAAATGCAATAAAGAAAATCACTTCGCAAAAGACTGTAAGGCCAATGTAGTCAAGGACAGAGCATTCTATCTTAGAATGGCTCAAGAGTTGGAAGAAAAAGAAAAGGAAAGGGCATATGTGGCTCAAGTTAAAAGAGACCACCAAGTTTGGTCATCAGGATATGAAGAAGAGACCATCATCAGTGTTAAAGGAAAAGGGAAAATCTGCATTCTGGCCACTACGGATGATGATGGGTCAGCAATGTTGAACAAGAACTACTGCTTCATGGCAAAGGATGGGACTCTATGCATAATTGAACAGGTAAAACTCATGATCCAAACTTTAAATTATAGTATGCATCACTGTCATCGCCCTAAGGTCTCCAGGGCTTCCCGACTGCATACCTTTTCTTCTGAGGAGTTAGACTCCATCCTTTTGCATGTATCCCAAACACTTCAAACACCAATCCATCCGCAGGGCATCTCTTTCGCCCATGCTAGAACTGGGCCGAGGCCAGACTTGACCACGGGTCAAGGAGACCAAGGAAGCCCAGGAAATCCTACTCTGCTTCCATTCTATTCATGTGGTTTAGGCACGGTGAGCACTTATGTGCATGGATCCGTGAAGCCAAGGGACACCTTGGTGCGAACACAACGAATTGATGGCAATGATTCAAGTGACTCTTGGAGTCGGTATCAACCAACTACATATGCCGAAATCAAGAAATATGATGCTTTTAAAAGAGCATTCCAAGCCCGCAAGGAGCAACAGGTCAAACAACAACAACAGAAGGAACAGGAAATACTGTCCGTGGCCAAGTACTGGGCAAATGCCATCAGCAATGCCCATACTGCTGCCACAATCCAAAAGGTTCAAACCTAGATGGATCAAATGGCAGACACTATGTTGAAAGCTCAAGCTTCAGCCGCAGCCGCAACTACCTCGAAAGTTCCTCCTACTCCAACTCCTGTTCCATCTCCCGCAGTCAACCCATCTCAAGACAAAAAGACGACAATTGAACTCAGCTCAGCCCCTACCTTCGGTTTTGATGATGAAGACATCCAAGAGGTCAACAAACCAAATCCTTCAGACGATGACCTTATGATGTTCGAAGAAGAATAAGAGTCCAGCGGTTCTCAACATTCCACTTCTAAGCCCAAGGAAAAGAAAAAGAAGAAGAAGAAGGATGCTGTCACCAGGAAGGAATTCCTCAATCTCCTAGCCAAAGTTGATCAAATTTTGGCTGCGGTTAAACCCACCCAACCTCCATCTGAAGATATTCCAGGACCACAATCCTTAATTGAACGAGTTGAAAGACTTGAGACGAGAGAGCGTATGGCTGCTGAGCGCATCTCTCTCAAAGTTGAAATGGGGATCTGATCTCTTGACAACAACCGCAGGGCCGATCATCAAGAATTTATGGCTGCAGCGGAACGCCTCATTACTGAGGTGACCGCAATCAAACAAGATCTTCAAACAGCCATTGCGGATCAAGCTTCACTATCTCAGAAAGTGATAGATGAGACTCATACTGCCTATGAGTCCACTATCTCTGTTCTTCATGCCACAATCAATAGAATGCATAAATCCCTCACTTCTAACTTCCATGGCCCTGAGATCCTCCAGCTTACCAAAGATATACACAAGCTGCTCTTCAACTCCTCCACCTAAAACAACTCACAGTTGGCCGAGACCATGAAAGCTCACTTTGCAGAAGTCTGTGCCAAAGTGGATGGCCTTAAACAATGGCTTGAGGAATCAACTCCGTTGCATCCCTCAAGAGGGGGAAATGATGAAGAAGTCCACCACTCGGATACCTCCATCCATCAGAGTCCTCCCATCACCACAAAGAAAATTCCCACACCGCAGCCCTCACCTCCACCATCCCATAATATTCCATCTCCTCACTCTTCACCTATAAACAACACCCTCAATAGGTCTGAGACTCCTCCTCACCTCAAAAATCTTGAGGAAAATATGTCATCAACAAGTTCCACAGACTCTCCTGCCACAGCCCAAAGGAAACACGATTGGAAAGCGGCCAAGCTTGCTGAACTCATATGGAGAGAATGCGGATTTGATACAATGATAGATGGGTCGCTGATTAACTCATGGGTCAATCCGCTCCGCAGGCTACTAGATGAAGACTACACTCCACATCTCACGTATGCTGAACCTCCGTCCAATGGTTATTGGGATATTCCAATCTCTCCCATTGCCAAGTATTTTGCAATTTTTGAGTCCTTTGACTGCAGTCTCCCTGATCACAAACGACTGCCTATGGAATTTGAAAGACTCAATCGCTTTTATGCGAAGCATGGCTCCTCTGTGGAAAACATATGGTCTAACGATAGACCATCCGCAGTTAAAAATTACAAGATGCGGAAGTTCATGAAAGCTGACTTCGTTCAGTACACTCTTACCAGAAGAGAGCATGACTACATACGCACTCAGGCAGATTTTCCAAGCATGAATCCGGAAGAAATATTCCTCATTGCCAGAGTATTCCAAAACAAGGCAGAAAAGCATCCGAAGATGCAAATGGCGCTCGACAAAGCCAAATCCTTTCTAAGGGACACTGTTTGTGACTTCTCCAAGATCGATGCGGATATCCACCCCACCATCATCAGGAAGTTTGATCTCCCCCCACTTGAACCTGTGCCAATGCCCACCGAAGGCTTTGAAGAAAGATCATTAGGCGCAACAAACTTTCCTGAACTTGGGATCATTTTCAAACGGAAGGTTGACAATGTCAAATACTTCATTCCAATGAATGCTATGCACCGCCTGCCCAAGAAACAACTTGACATCTGCAAGACCACAATAGAAAGATCGAAGCACACTACTGCTGAAGTCAAGTTTGAAATTTCTAGAAGAATCACTTGGCTTGAAAATGTCAGAAAATTCTGGTGGATTTTGATCAAGTTCCTCAAACTTGATACCTAAACCGAAGTTAAAGAGGTCACTTAGGGGGAAAATTGTTGAAACATAAATGTGACCCTCTTGAACTAAGATACCGCAATCATCTATCTACCGCAACTATTCACCATCGGCGATCATCTTAGCACCCGGAGTGAACTCGTCTTCAGTATCCGCAGTCCTTTTTTATTTCTTTTCTTATCTTTATGTAATGTACTCTATTATCCAGCATGCCTTGCACGGTTGCTTATAGAGTAGTTGTTTATTTTTGAGACTCTATAGATAGAGACTCTTTCTGATGTATTCTAAATAACTTATAACTTCTTAATACACAAGTTATCTTCTTCATTCCTCTATCTTACTACTCTTCATACTCTAAATTGCTACTGAAACATAACCTCTCTTCGGAGCAAGTCTTCTAGACTTAATCACTAAACTTGATCTTCCTTATTAACTCGGAGTGAATGCATTCCTTGTTATGAATCAGTTTAAGTGTATTCTTGATATAACAATTGTTGTCATTTATATTTCTTTACTTTCCGCAACTAACTATCTAACTATCTAACTATATTATTATTGAGGTTTTAGATCCTTTGAGATTAACTATTCCGCAATATACTTGTTCTAACGTTTGTTCAAGTGTGACTCCAAGTTTTTCTCTCAACAAATCACCCTTGGTCTGTATCCCGCCCCGCATGCCGACCACTTACTCATACCAACCTACGCTCTTGGCTGACAGAATCATTGCTGGATCTCAAACAGCTAATCATCCTCTCATGCTTATCGATCTTCCGGAGAATTTTCCAATTCTCCCCCACTTAGAGCACTGACTATCAACCACCGGTCGCCATCACCGACCTCCTTTATCAATCCTACACAACACAATCCCTTACACACGAACTGATTCCCACTAGAACGAGCAACCTTCACAAAATTACATACCAACACTGATCATCTCGGGCTTGAAAGAAACCCGACCTTCAGCAAACCACTCCTCACACTGCAAATGCTCCCCGAACTTCAGACCAAAAGCCAGATTTCCCACTAATAACCCTTATAAAAGATAACCAACGAAATCTCCAACACCAAACCCATAACCATACCATAACCCTCAAGGAACAACGAATACAATACCAAAAATCATCCAACGAGACTAGCAGATATACAATACTGCATAATAATTACAAGATAACAAGACCTCAAGAAAGAAACATACCCGCAGCTGCATCCGACACTGCCCTGACCTCCTCTGCTGTAAGCTGAAAAGCATGACCCTGAGCCCTTGGGGGCTCCGCTCCACCGTGACCTCCACCCGTAATCCTCAAAGTCGTCGGTACTGGAACCTGCCCCGATCCTGCAACAAGTTGTGGACAGTTGACCCTCAAGTGTCCAACTTGATGGCAGTGATAACAAATCCTCAAATCCTGAACCGGGGCTGTCTGCCGACAATCCCTCGCATAATGCCCCTCTCTCCAATACTTGTGGCATGCACTACCGGACCTACAAACTCCAAAGCGACCCCTCCCACACTTCCCACAAGTGCGGCTGCTCTGATCTCCCAATCTAAAATCAACGGTCTTGGACCGTTTCGGCGCCGGCTGTGACTATGCCAGGGCCTGCCTCTGCTCTCTCAACTGCAACTCAATCTCCAACTCATGCCGCTTGGTGGCCTCCTGCAGCTCTAACAAGGTCTCGCACCTCTGCGTAGACACAAACTACCTGATATCCCTCTTGAGCATACTCAGATATCGGGACACCTGAGCCTGCTCCGAAGCGAACTCAGGGCAAAACATCACCCTCTCGGTGAACATCCTGGTGATCTCCGTCACCGACTCCGAATCCTGCTTTAGCTCCAGGAACTCCTGAGCCAACCTCTCTCTCAACCCGCGGAACATAACGAGTGCTGAACATCTCCCAGAACTGATCCCATGAAACCGCAGCCCTCTGCGCATCCGAATATGACCCTGTGGTCAATCTCCACCAATCCTTCACCCCGAGCCTCAACAGGTTCAGAGCACACCTCACCCTCTGATCAACAAGGCATGAACACGTGAAGAAACACCCCTCCACGTTCGACAACCATCTCATAGCAACAATCGGGTCCTGAACCCCATCGAAGGTAGGAGGCTTCGTATTATGGAAGTCCCGATACTGAAAAACTCTGCCGGCTACTCCCCCCTGTCGCTGCTACAAATGTTGTAGCCGCCGTGGCAGCTGTCTCTGTGAGAGCTGCATAGCGCTCATCAAAATACTCAACCATGGCAGTCTTGATCGACCCAAACAGTTCCGACAACTCGGCCCGGAACAACGCAGCAACCTCCTCATGCAGGATCTCACGAATGCTAGCATCCAACTCGTCTGTGCTCATCTGACCAATAACCTCGGGCGGTACTGACCCTCCCTGACCGCCCTCTCCTGCTCCCGATCCTAACCCAGATCCGCTCCCAGCATGCCTCGTAACCTCCATACTGAAAAACACCGCATGATCTCAGATACTTCCCACTAACCCGGGAATCAACCCCCAACCCATCCCTATAGGTTATGGTTTCTTTGATACGCGTATGGGTCATGTTCTTTCAGTATTACGGGCCCATACTACCTTCCACACCTACTTATATTTGTATCAAGTATACCACAACACCCTAGTGAAGGACATACATAACAAGCACTCAACCCTCACTCATAGAGGAACACTGGAAGTCTCCTACATAGGAAACCCTAGGCTAACAGGCATCATAAATCAGGCAACATTATCATGAAATCCTGAAGATCCCTAGCCTAGTACTAGCATGTTGTTCTATCATAGCTCAAAAACAAATATCCTGTATGGTATTTTGGGGTTACTTACTGGCTCCGGCTGATCGTACCTCCGCGTCCTCCTTTACTCATTTTTGAAAACCATCTTAAATTCTCTTTTAAAAACGCTCCTTGATTTGAGACTGGATTCACACGAATGTTCCTCCAATTCACTCAAACCAAGGCTCTGATACCAACTTGTAACGACCATAAAATTCCAACCAATATAAACTTTTAAAAACAACCCGGTTTCATAAAGTTATTACAAAAAGATTTTCAATACAATTATTATCAAAGTCTTCCCCAGAACCACATCATAAGCATAATCCAGAGGAGCGGTACGATCACGCCTTTGCCTTGCCACGGTCTCCTGAAGAACCTGAAAAACATTAAACCACAACTATAAGCCCGAAAGCTTAGTGAGATACCCCCAAAATACCAACCACATATACCATACACGCACAACATGCCATATCATAACAGAACACAGAACAACCATGCACTTCGGGTCTACTGTGTGACTGGTCCGCCGCACCGGCCTTCAGTCTACCTGGTCCACCCTCTGTGTCTAATCACATACATCGATTCTACAATGTGATTGGTCCACCCGCACTGGGCCTTCAATCCACCTGGTCCACTCTCTGAGTCTACAGTATGACTGGTCCGCCCGCACTGGGCCTTCAGTCGGCCTGGTCCACTCTTCGAGCCTCGGTACGTTTGGTCCGCCCTCTTGGGGCCTACAGCCTATCCGGACTACTCGTTGGGCCTTCAGGATAACCGGCCCGCCCTGGGTATGTTGGCCTACAACACAAAGCAGGACTCGCCTGAACCCAACCCCAGTCCAACAACCTTGTGCACATAAACATTCAAACATATAACAATTCGCATCCAATCAAACCGATCTAACAGATCACATAGCATAAGATCATCCTAACCAGGATACCGACTGTGACAATCATCAATTTCGAGTCAAGTCAAAGTCAACAAGTCAAACCGATTGACTCGTTTAACCTTGAGTATTGGAGTGTACATTATGTAATTACTGTATAACTCACTATTTTAATGAGAAAACATCACTTGGAAAAGTTCATGTGTTTAAATTTCCTAAGCCTTAGTGCTAAACAATGAACCAAACTGATAAAACAATGTTACATACTCATCGGGAGTGGGTAAGATCCTTAAACATGACTTAACGGGGTTCATGGACCTTGCGTTGCGAAGCCAAACACTCACCATTGTCACACATGAAACCTCTCTCAATCGTTCTCACTCTATCTCTCTTTATCAAGAATCTCTCCCAAATCTCTCTTTGTATGAGAAATCTCTCCAAGAATGTGAAATCTCTCCCAAATCTCTCCAAGAATGTGAAATCTCTCCCAAATCTCTCTTTGTATGAGAAATCTCTCCAAGAATATGAAATCTCTCCCAAATCTCTCTTTGTATGAGAAATCTCTCCAAGAATGTGAAATCTCTCTCAAATCTCTCCAAGAATGTGAAATCTCTCCCAAATCTCTCTCAAACGTTTCCGTAACTTTTTGAAGTCTTACGGGTCATTCTGACCCTTAACCGGGTCAAAAACCGCTCAAAATGGGGCAAGAACGGGCGAAAAAGGGCTTAAGGACCCGAAACCCTCTTATTAGGGCCGAAGCCTCTTAGGACCCGAAAGTCCTCTTACGGACCGAAACCAAGAGGACCGAACCCGAAGGGTCCTCTCGGGACCGAACCTCGCTCAATGGAACCGAACCCGAAGGGTCCTCTCAGGACCGAACCTCGCACACCACCCGAACCCGAAGGTACTGTTCATTTCGGGCTATTTCGCTTCTAATGCCTTGGACCGAGCCCTTCGCTTCCTGCTTCCTTTCGCTTCCGGCTCAGCATCAGAGCGGACCGAGCCTCGGCCAGGACCGAGAGGTCTCGCTGGGAAGTCCATTTTCTCCCGGTTTTCGACTAATTTTGCGTTTTAGGCTTGTTTTTAATTGTTTTAACACGAGATTTTCACCCAAAACTTTATTTTAACATATAAGACCCCTTAATTAATGATTAATCACGTTTTAAGGATAAAACCTTATCCAAGATGAGTGGGTGAAGTACAAAGGTTGAGTGTTGACTTTTCCTTGTATTATGACACAAGCAACCTCCATACCCACTCCATGACCAACCCACACTCCTCCCCACCATACCTTGTCACTTCCTTGTCCTTTTTACCCCTCTCACAAGTTATTCCCACGTTCATAGAGCTGGACATTCATCCTCTCTCCCCATTCTCACTCACTTGCTCTCATTTCACCAAAAATCAAACACAACTTTTCTCTCAAACTTTTCTCTCTAATTCGAGATCCCAAGGCTGATCATCAAGTGTTCTCCCACTCTTGGTAAGTATAATCCATCATTCTTGTGATTTATACACTTCATTCTAATCCAATCATTGATTCCTTACACAAACATCATCACGTTCATGTTAGATCTTCGAATCTCCAAGTGATCTTTCAAGTGTTCTTGAGTTAAACACTTCCATTCCTCAACAATCACCTACTGAAATCACTCAAGGTGAGTTCATACCCCTATATTTTCATGTTTTCTCAAGTTTTTAGGGGGGGGGGGGGGAATACAAGTTAAAACACCAAGAACATAACTAAACTTTTCTAATAGATTTCATCAGAAAAGTTGGGCTCCATTCACGGACTGTTTTGGACAACTTAAACATTTTTTGTTTTCAAAACTGTTTTAGGTTCTTGTAGTTAATGTTTTTAGCTTTAAAATGACTACTTGCACATCTCAATACGATTTTTCTACAATTTATGGTGATTTTTACAAAACTGTTTATCATTTCAAACATCAATCCGGACCAGTCTGTGATTATGGACTTGTTCACACAAGTTAGAGGTCACTAAAAATTATGGAAAAATTTATGAACAAGCTAGACTCATTTTCCAAACTCTCAGAAGTTACAGAACTTGATTTGGACATTTTATGATTTTTCTACAAATTTTCCAATAACAGTTACAGAAAATGTTATTAACAGAAAAACACTATAAATTTCATTTCACCTTGTAACATGTTGAGCAAGGTATATATCATTATGTGATTATGTGTTGTTGCAATATATGACATTTTTGTATTAGTATCTAGATATACACCAGTGAACAATTGGATTTTTACTAGGTAATGCATAGAAATAACAAAATGTTATAATTAAAGTACACCCATTACATACAAATGTTTTATTAAACTATGTTAAGTATAGTTTATGTACTTTACTATTTCTACCCTTGTTTTGATAAACTATAATAGGTATAGTTTATGATACATTACAAAATACATATAATTCAGAAGGGTACATTTATACAAAAGGGAACTTTCATTACGCTAAGTGTAAATTCGATAATGACTTTGTGAGACATCCCCTTCGCATTAATCATAAGTCCTGTATTGTAACCAGAGTCTCCTGGAGGGAGAGCGTGATAGTTGTATATAGATCTATATTGGGCATGACAAACCCACACCTGAGCTGCATGCAACAGCTAGACCGGCAGGTCTGAGGTGACAAATGTCATAACAGTTCCGACGCCTGAAGAACGTCGTTTTCAGGCCATCTAGGTCATAGCATGGTTATAATAGTTCACAGAAAGTATTAACAAACATAAGAATTTACGGGAATTTCATTGACATCATACGCGTTATGTTGAATTAAACTCATATTATTTTCTATAAATAAGGAAGATTACTTATACGTTACGGTCTTTGTATATATAAGACTACAGTACACATTTTTAAGGAAAATTATCGGAATTTTCTGGAACAACCATACATTTACGAGACAAGGTTTTCAAAAATTGCATACAAAAGCTTATGAACTCACCAACCATTGTGTTGACACGTTTTCAAACAACTTGTATTCTCAGGAAATCACTAAACAGGAAACCAAGTGCATTTTGAGGATGGGACGTTAAGGCGTCAAACATTTCATATTTTTGTCAACATATTTTAATTGATTTTGAAACATGTAACGCTTACAATGATGTAACTGTTTCAATTATATATATGTTGGTTGTGTTTACTTTCATCACTATTGCCATTATTGTTATGATACTATACATGAAGTCCTCCACCCCCAGACGTTTCCGCCATCCTTGGTTTGGGGGTGTGACAGATTGGTATCAGAGCACGGTTTATAGTGAATTAAGTATATCAAACAACATAGGATATACAAACTATAAACACATTTGGGACTAAGAGTCTCTGATTTTAAAACAACCTAACGGGTTATACTTTTAGAAAATGAATAGTTTCTTGTTTAAAAGTATACCTACATGCATTGCATACTCGCGTAGCGTCATAACTAGAAGAACATAAACTAAAAGAAAAGGGGTTGAACGCTACGAGTATGCCTTGGTATGAGTAATCAGTTCTGGGAAGGATATAGCCTGATCAACTATATTCGTCCGGGAAGTAACTTACTCATATCGGGGGATAGTCGTAGGAGCTACAGCAATTGCGCCGATTAACGCAACTAAAAGAATTATTGAAATGAATTCAAACGGAAGAAAAAAAATCTGTAAGGGCAACAAATCTAATAACCTAACTTCACCCTACAAAGAATGCTATAAGAACCAAATCCAAACATTTAAAATACTATAGGAGTATTTGTATGTTGCTATATCGCAATATTATTATTATTAACCGCTATCTGCTTCTTACACCCTTATTCTCGCGCAAACGACATGGCAGGATTTCACCTGCCAAGAGACCCATACTTTCCCAATCAGGGAAATGTCGGCTGGATTGAAGAGGATCCCGAAGAAGAACCCGAAGAAGAAGAAGAAGAGGGGGTAGACGAAGAAGAAGAAGAGAAGGAAGACGACGAGGTGGACATGGATGAGGAAGAACGTGAAGAAGAGCCAGAGGAGGAAGTCTTCAACCCTCCTTACATCGCGAGGGTACCTAAAAACCGCTGGGGGCACAACGGGCCTGAACCCCGTTGGGCAACAACAATCGAAAGGTGGAGCCGACAACAGCGCCATCGGTCACCATATGGCGACCAACGAGGTTACTATGACCTCAGTCACGGGGGACCGGCTCACAGAGCTCTCCCTGTTATGACGCAACACATCATGAACTTGGGGAACCAGAGTAGGGAAATGGCAGACCAGGTTCGAAATCTCAGCGCTATTATGGCAGCCACTGATGCACGCACCCGGGATCTGGAGAGGGACTTCTATCCAGTGGACCAACTCATCGAGGACCTTACCACTGCTCGAGCGGAGGTAAGGGAGTACCAGGAGAGGCACGCAGCTCTTGAGGACAGAGTGATCGCGGCCGAACGCCGGATTGCGGAGCTTCAGGGAGCCTCGACCTCATCTCAGGGGCACCATGAACCAGATACCACCCGCCGCGAGTAGTGTTCGCACTGCTCATATTTTGTTATAAATCTAGGATTTCGAGTATGCGTTGGTGCTACTCTTTATTGCGAATAGGTTGACCCCGCGACTAAGTGATCACACTAGTCAAAGGGGCTTTTGTACTGCCAAAACTTTATCTTTTAATATGATGTAATGTAGACCCTTGTGAGGTCAAATTTCTCAAAACAATATGTACTAACAAATTATCAATGAATGTGGCATGTATTTTACTTCCTTGGATGCTGACACGAACCAAACACATGAATCTGCTTGGGTCAACACTATTTAATTCATAAGTTTAAATTGCATAAACTTTTCGATGAAATACCTTCTAAAGTAATAAACTCGGATAAAATACAATTGAGATGAAAGAAGTAACACTCGACTCGTTATGACCATTGAAGTCTTACCGACAAGTCTTTTCTTTTTATTTTTATGTCAGAACCATGCCACCAAGGAAAAGACCAAGACCTTCCGGAAACTCAGCACCACCCCCTCCGCCACCACCTCCGGAGTTTGATCCTGTGATGTTTCAGGCTGCAGTAACAGCAGCCGTGGCGGCAGCAATGTCGCAAATGGGTACAAATGGTTCCGGCGGTTCCGGATCCGGGAATACTAACTCGAATCAGGGGGACAACACGGGGTGTACTAAGGAGTGTTCTTTCAAAGACTTCACGAATGGCAAACCGGATCCTTTCGACGGAAGCGGGGGCGTCATTGCGCTGATGCAATGGTTCGAAAGGACCGAAGCAGTCTTCGAAATATGTGCTTGTCCCGAAGCGAGCAAGGTCAAGTATGCGGCATTCACTTTCACAAGAAAAGCTCTTACTTGGTGGAATGGCCGAGTTAAGTCACTTACTCCTGCAGTGGCTAACTCCATAGGCTGGGAAAACTTAAAAGCGTTGATGTTAAAGGAGTATTGCCCGAGGGGAGAAATACAAAAACTCGAAGAAGAACTCTGGAATCTCAAGATGTCGGGGACGGATCTCGAAGCTTATATCGCCCGATTCAATGACCTAGCACTCCTCTGTCCCGCAATGGTCACTCCGGAGGAGAAAAAGGTAGAACGATACCTTTGGGGGCTATCATCCCAGATTTATGATAGTGTACTGGCCTCGAAACCTACTACCTTTGAGAGTGCCAAGGAATTGGCACAACAACTTATCGATCACAGGGCCAGCCGTGGTACCGTGATCGCCACCACCGACCAATCAAAGGGAGGAAACAACAAGAGGAAGTTCTGGAACCATAAAAAGAAGCAACCGGAACTGGACCCCACAAAGAAGCAACAGACCGTTGCTGTCCGTGCTGCCACTACTGCTACCACTCTAGCACCACCGAAGCAATATGCTGGAAATCTCCCCAAGTGCAACAAGTGCAACTACCACCATAATGGTGCTTGTCGGGAAATGCACTGCAAAAACTGCGACAAGAAAGGGCATACTGCTTGTTTCTGTAAAGCGCCAGCATGACCGAACAACCAAGTTGCCAATGCGGGGGCAAGCCAAACCTGCTATGGATGTGGTGAAGCAGGACACTTCACGAGAAACTGCCCCAAGGCACAAGCTCCTAATGCTGGTGGTGTAGGGAGAGTCCTGACGATGGGACACGGAGAAGCAGTCAAGGACCCCTTGGTGGTTACCGGTACGTTCCTCCTCAATAAATCTTATGCATGCGTACTTTTCGATAGTGGGGCAGAAAGAATTTTTATAAGTCACCAATTCAAACATTTACTTAAGCAAAATTCCCAGTCATTAAAAGATTCATACGTCGTAGAAATGGCAAACAGAAAGGTTGAGCGCGCTAATGATATTTACATGGAGTGTACCCTCACTTTAGACAACCATTCGTTCAAAATCGATCTAATGTCGGTCACAATAAAAAGTCTCGACGTCATCATTGGTATGGATTGGTTGGGTCCTAATCGTGCCGACATTTTATGTTACGAAAGGGTCGTCCGCCTCAAGTTGCCGAATGGCAACACCCTCGCCGTTTATGGCGACAAACCTAGTGCAAACCTACAAATCATCTCTTGTGTCAAAGCCCGAAAGTATCTCCGAAAGGATACCATGTCTTCTTATCCCACATCGTAGATAAGAATCATGGGGTAAAGGACATCAAAAACATTCCGGAAGTGTGCAACTTCCCCGACGTTTTCCCAGAAGATCTGCCAGGTGTACCGCTCGCACGACAAGTCGAATTTTGGATCGACTTAATTCCAGGAGCTACCCCCGTCGCCAAAGCTCCATACCACTTAGCACCGGCAGAAATGCAAGAACTGTCCAGCCATTTGAATGAACTATTAAGCAAAGGATTCATCAGGCCAAGCTTCTCACCCTGGGGAGCATCGGTCTTGTTTGTAAAGAAGAAGGACGGATCTTTTCGCATGTGCATAGAATATCGGGAGCTAAACAAACTCACTATCAAGAACCGATATCCCCTACCCCAAATCGATAACCTCTTCGACCAACTCCAAGGAGCAAGCTACTTTTCAAAAATCGACCTGAGGTCGGGTTATCATCAACTACGAGTACAAGAAGAGGATATTTCCAAGACTGCGTTCAGAACTCGCTACGGGCACTACGAGTTTGTGGTAATGCCCTTCGGATTAACGAATGCACCGGCGGTATTCATGGACCTGATGAATCGAGTGTGTCGACCCTACTTAGGACGATATTTTAATCTACTCCCAAAGCGAGGAAGAGCACCGTCAACATCTCCGGCTAATCTTGGAAATACTGAGGGCGGAGAAGCTTTATGCCAAATTCTCTTAGTGAGAATTCTGGATCAGAGAAGTGAATTTTCTTGGCCATGTGGTCAGCAAGAAGGGGATACACGTGGATCTGTCTAAAATCAAAGTTATCGAAAACTGGTCAGCACCTACAACGCCGACAGAAATTCGACAATTTTTAGGGCTTGCCGGCTATTACCGAAGATTCATACAAAACTTCTCTAAGATCGCCAAACCACTCACCACCTTGACTCAGAAAGGTGTGGTATTTAATTAGGAAGATAAACAAGAAGCCGCTTTCCAGACATTAAAACAAGCCCTATGCAGCGCACCGGTTTTGTCTCTTCCGGAAGGAACCGATGACTTCGTGGTATATTGTGATGCCTCAAAACAAGGCCTCGGATGCATGCTCATGCAGAGAGGGAAATTCATCGCTTACGCATCAAGGCAACTTAAGACACACGGAGTTAATTACACTACCCATGACCTTGAACTGGGGGCGGTAGTGTTCGCCTTAAAGATCTGGAGGCACTACCTCTACGGCACAAAATGCACCATCTTCACTGATCACAAAAGTCTTCAGCATATCCTCAATCAAAAAGAGCTTAACATGCGGCAACGAAGATGGGTTGAACTGCTGAACGACTACGAGTGTGAAATTCGCTACCACCCGGGCAAGGCCAATGTAGTGGCTGATGCCCTAAGCAGGAAGGAATATTCGGGCCGCCGAGTAAGATCCTTAACCATGACCATCCATTCTCACCTGGCCACGAAAATCAAGGAAGCTCAACTAGAAGCCTTGAAACTAGAGAATGTGGCAGGTGAGGCATTAAGGGGAATGGATAAGAGCTTAGAAGTCAAGGATGATGGAACTCGTTATCTCAGGAACCGAATCTGGACACCGAAGTTCGGTGGGATCCGAGACGTGGTCATGAATGAAGCACATAAGACTCGATACTCCATCCATCCAGGGTCAAATAAGACGTATCTAGACCTCAAAAAGCTATACTGGTGGCCGAACATGAAAGCCGAGATTGCTACTTATGTGGGCAAGTGTCTGACTTGCGCCAAGGTCAAGGTGGAATACCAGAAACCCTCAGGACTAGTACAACAGCTTGATATACCGGAATGGAAGTGGGAACGGATAACCATGGACTTCATAACCAAGCTGCCTAAGATTCCAGGCGGGTTTGACACCATATGGGTAATCGTAGATAGATTGACCAAGTCTGCGCACTTCCTGCCAATAAAGGAAACCGACAAGACGGAGAAGTTAACCAAAACGTACATCAAGGAGATTGTGCGACTGCATGGTGTACCAATATCCATTATCTCCGACCGAGATAGTAGATTCACCTCGCGATTTTGGCAGTCTCTACAGAAATCCTTGGGAACTAGGCTTGACATGAGTACGGCCTACCATCCACAAACCAACGGACAAAGCGAGAGAACCATCCAGACATTGGAAGACATGCTGAGAGCTTGTATGATAGACTTTGGAAAAGCATGGGATACCAATTTACCGCTTATCGAATTCTCCTATAATAACAGCTATCACACTAGCATTAAAGTCGCTCCGTTCGAAGCTCTTTATGGCCGCAAGTGCAGATCACCCCTGTGTTGGGCCGAAGTGGGGGATACTCAGCTAGCTAGGGAGCAAGTTCCTAATAGCACCCTCACTGGTCCTGAAATCATAAGGGAGACCATAGAAAAGATTGTTCAAATCCGAGAAAGGCTGAAGGCCTCCCGAGATCGGCAAAAGAGTTACGCGGATAAGCGACGCAAACCTTTGGAATTCCAGGTTGGTGATCGAGTGCTACTAAAAGTTTCCCCTTGGAAAGGAATGATACATTTTGGAAAGAATGGGAAACTGAATCCAAGGTATATTGGTCCATTTGAAATCCTTGCTACGATTGGACCAGTGGCATACAAACTTCGATTACCTCAAGAACTCGATAAGGTACATCCCACCTTTCACTTATCGAACCTGAAGAAGTTCCTGTCTGACGAGACACTCGTAATACCACTCGACCAAATCGAAGTTAACGAAAACCTCCACTTCGTGGAGGAACCAGTCGAGATCATGGATCGGGAGATCAAAAGAACGAAACAAAGTCGCATTCCCATAGTGAAGGTTCGTTGGAATGCGAAACGAGGACCTGAGTTCACCTAGGAACGTGAAGACCAAATGAAACAAAAGTATCCGCATCTCTTCCCAAACCCTTGAAGTCCCAATCCGAGTTTAAATTTCGGGACGAAATTCCTTCTAACGGGGGGATGATGTGACAATCGTCAATTTCGAGTCAAGTCAAAGTCAACAA
Source organism: Lactuca serriola (assembly GCF_051521515.1). Taxonomy (NCBI): domain Eukaryota; kingdom Viridiplantae; phylum Streptophyta; class Magnoliopsida; order Asterales; family Asteraceae; genus Lactuca; species Lactuca serriola. The sequence goes on along the minus strand of NC_136408.1, from coordinate 186,229,484 downwards.
GTCAAACTGATCGAATTGTTTAACCTTGAGTATTGGAGTGTACGTTATGTAATTACTGTATAACTCACTATTTTAATGAGAAAACATCACTTGGAAAAGTTCGTGTGTTTAAATTTCCTAAGCCTTAGTGCTAAACAATGAACCAAACTGATAAAACAATGTTACATACTCATCGGGAGTGGGTAAGATCCTTAAACATGACTTAACGGGGTTCACGGACCTTGCGTTGCGGAGCCAAACACTCACCATTGTCACACATGAAACCTCTCTCAATCGTTCTCACTCTATCTCTCTTTATCGAGAATCTCTCCCAAATATCTCTTTGTATGAGAAATCTCTCCAAGAATGTGAAATCTCTCCCAAATCTCTCCAAGAATGTGAAATCTCTATCACACCCCAAAACCACGAACGGCGGAAACGTTCAGGGGTGGAGGACGTCATGTATAGTATCACAGCAGTGTAAAATAGTAAACAAGCAACAACATCATCTATTGCATTATAAGTAAAGTTTTAATACATGTGTTCTTTCATTGTAATAAGACACCAAAAATATATAATCAAAATAATATACGAGACTTGTCTGCTCCGTCTTCTCAAAACCTGGCCACCGTACCTGTCTATTGATGACCTGAGAATACAAGTTATTTTGAAAGAGAGTATCAGCTTTAAATCTGGTGAATTCATAAGTATTTAAGTGTCATTGTCTTGCTTACTAAAAGCTGTTTTAGAAGTCATGTAAATCTTTAAATGAAAATGTTGATGTAAGTATGAAAAGTTCTAGAAAATCCCTTATTTTCTATTAGTTTGAGATGTAGTCTTCTACCAAGACCCGAATATTTTGTTATGACAATGTAGTCTTCTACCAAGACCCGAATGTTTTGTTATGACAATGTGGTCTTCTACCAAGACCCGAATGTTTTGTTATGATAATGTAGTCTTCTACCAAGACCCTAATGTTTTGTTATGATAATGTAGTCTTCTACCAAGACCCGAATGTTTTGTTATGACAATGTGGTCTTCTACCAAGACCCGAATGTTTTGTTATGATAATGTAGCCTTCTACCAAGACCCAAATGTTTTGTTATGACAATGTGGTCTTCTACCAAGACCCAAATGTTTTGTAAGTAAAATGATAGTTTTTCCTTCTTTTTGACTACTACAACAGTAATTAGTCTAACTCATCGTTTATGTGAATATATCACAAAATAAAGTAAATAGGAAAAATATAACCATGTAAGTGTTATCCATGGATACCAGGACTAACACGCCATCGCAGTAAGCGATATGTATAACCTAATGAACCTCCGAAGATGGTCCAATTGTCCTCTGTAGCAGCAGCAGGTTGGAGGAAGGGTTAGTCCCGTAGCCGACTCCTAATATAAGTGGTAACCTAATGATCATCCGAAGATTTTCATCTCATCCTCTGTTGCAACAGCAGGATGGAAGAATGGTTAGTTCCGATATCAATCTATCTATTATAAGTGATAACCTTAGACATCTGTAGATGTTCATCACCCAGTGGTGCTAACAGCTGGGTTCCGGAATGGTTAGTCCCGTCTAGACATCCCGTCGAACAGGGATAGGCAGGAAAATTTACACAGAAGGTACAAATAAATCTTCCTCATAGTTCTAAGTAAAAGTATCCAGGTAAGTGAATACATGATAATGCACCTATGTAACAGTGTTCATGTATGGTATTCATGTAAGTGTGTTCATGTATTAGGTAAGTATATGTAAACATATTCATGTATCAGGTAAGCATATGTATATGTACTCATGTATCAGGTAATATACTGGTGTAGACTCATGAATGAACTGACTCTTGTGTGATTCCTTGTAATAGGAATAATGTTTGATATCTTCAAATTATCCCTATGATAATTTACTGAAAAGTAATTGGTTGTTCAAGTAGGTTTATACACTATTACTACTCAAGAGTGTGGGAAACTAAATGAAAGATGTAAACTATAACATCAATACATATATAAGAATATAAGTGTATATGCATAGTTTAGTTCAAGAATGTAAAATGGTTTTGTAAGACATCTAAGGGTTTTGAACAAATATAAAAGTGACTTGATGTCATTTCTATAAACATTTCAAAACTAATACTTTTGTTCTTCAAAGTATTTTAAGATAGAAAACCATTTCATGCATCACATTTTGAAGTATGTGAAATCCGCTGGATGAAAACACAGTTATAAAATACATATGAGTGATTTAGTAACATACTGTTTTCTACTTGTATTCCCCCCCCCCCCCCATTAAAGCATTTAAAAACATTTAAAATATTCATTTAGGGGTATGAACTCACCTGTAGATGGTGGTTTGGATGAACTGGACGGTGTAGGATTGTTAGGTGTCAAGTGAGGACTTGTACACACACTACGATCCTAATGAACATATAATCACAAATATATGCATTTAATTAGTCTTAAATTACTAATTGATAATGTTAAGACATCATAGACATAATAAACACTTTATATAAGTGTTTTAAGCCCTAAGGATTGCATCTAAGCTATTATGGGACAAGGCACTTGTGTTTAGGGTTCCAAAGGACCCTATACATGAGTTTACTCTCCATATATCCTCACACATAAAGTTTACGGCCGTAAACTCCCAACTTGGTGGTATTTTGTGTTTTGAAGTTCTAAATGATCCCTAGAATTATTCCAACTTGGTGGTTAAATTCTTGGAAGGGTTTAAGGCATAGAAACACCCCTTTGAGGAGTTTACGACCTTAAGGCCATTTCCTTTAGAGTTTGTAGCCGTAAACTCTTAAAGATGGGTGTTTTTGATGCTTTCAAGTCTCAATGTCTCATACACATGTAGTATAGGTCTTAAACTTTTATCCCAAGCATATGAAGGCCTTAGGCACACTTTGGTGCCCTTCTTTGATGTTCATGGCCCAAGAACCTTATTAGGGCCGTGAACTCACTTTGAGGGGTGTTTTTGATGTGTTTTGGTCCTTGATTTAAGTGGAAACAATTCCTAGTAATTGTCTAAGGCTTTAGGTGCCTTAAAAGCGCCCTTTTGTCCATGATTTTGGAGCTCACGGTCCAAGATGATCTTGGGCCGTGAACACCCATATTTTGGTATTTCTTGGTTGTTTTCTTGTCCCTAACACACATATATATGAGTCCAAGGTAGTATCATATCATAAGGGAAGGTCTAGGCATTATTTCGGGACTTTACCGCACAAGAACACCTTGGGGAGTAAACTCCTAAATCTAGTGATTTAGCCATCTAAATCATGTTATAAACACATAATAAGCTTTCTAACACTACTAGAGAGAGTTACTCACGTTTTGGTATAAAAACCCGAAGATCCGTGAGAGAGAAAATGGATTTTCTCTAGTTGGAAATGCGAATAATGAATGAATTCGGTTCAGAATTCTATTTATAGTCCTGAGATATTTTTGGCAGAAAATAGTTTTATTCCTGAAATGATTTCTCATATAACAGAGTGTTGGAATAACAGTGTTGCACTAAACCCTAATGCATCCACTCTTCTGATATCTCTTGAAGTGTAAACACTGAATTACTCAAACTTACACGAAAAAGTCTGAAAATTAACTGTGACTGCTATAACTTCTATTGAAGTGATCTAGTTTGTACAGAATGGAAATTCCGGGTTGTCACAATCTCTCCCAAATCTCTCTTTGTATGAGAAATCTCTCCAAGAATGTGAAATCTCTCCCAAATCTCTCTTTGTATGAGAAATCTCTCCAAGAATGCGAAATCCCTCCCAAGTCTCTCCAAGAATATGAAATCTCTCCCAAATCTCTCTTTGTATGAGAAATCTCTCCAAGAATGTGAAATCTCTCTCAAATCTCTCCAAGAATGTGAAATCTCTCCCAAATCTCTCTCAAACGTTTCCATAACTTTTTGAAGTCTTACGGGTCATTCCGACCCTTAACCGGGTCAAAAACCGCTCAAAATGGGGCAAGAACGGGCAAAAAGGGCTTAAGGACCCGAAACCCTCTTATTAGGGCCGAAGCCTCTTAGGACCCGAAAGTCCTCTTAGGGACTGAAACCAAGAGGACCGAACCCGAAGGGTCCTCTCAGGACCGAACCTCGCTCAATGGAACCGAACCCGAAGGGTCCTCTCAGGACCGAACCTCGCACACCACCCGAACCCGAAGGTACTGTTCATTTCGGGCTATTTCGCTTCTAATGCCTTGGACCGAGCCCTTCGCTTCCTGCTTCCTTTTGCTTCCGGCTCAGCATCAGAGCGGACCGAGCCTCGGCCAGGACCGAGAGGTCTCGCTGGGAAGTCCATTTTCTCCCGGTTTTCGACTAATTTTGCGTTTTAGGCTTGTTTTTAATTGTTTTAACACGAGATTTTCACCCAAAACTTTATTTTAACATATTTTAATTGATTTTGAAACATGTAACACTTACAATGATGTAACTGTTTCAATTATATATATGTTGGTTGTGTTTACTTTCATCACTATTGCCATTATTGTTATGATACTATACATGAAGTCCTCCACCCTCGGACGTTTCTGCCATCCTTGGTTTGGGGGTGTGACAGATTGGTATCAGAGCACGGTTTATAGTGAATTAAGTATATCAAACAACATAGGATATACAAACTATAAACACATTTGGGACTAAGAGTCTCTGATTTTAAAACAACCTAACGGGTTATACTTTTAGAAAATGAATAGTTTCTTGTTTAAAAGTATACCTACATGCATTGCATACTTGCGTAGCGTCATAACTAGAAGAACATAAACTAAAAGAAAAGGGGTTGAACGCTACGAGTATGCCTTGGTATGAGTAATCAGTTCTGGGAAGGATATAGCCTGATCAACTATATTCGTCCGGGAAGTAACTTACTCATATCGGGGGATAGTCGTAGGAGCTACAGCAATTGCGCCGATTAACGCAACTAAAAGAATTATTGAAATGAATTCAAACGGAAGAAAAAAATCTGTAAGGGCAACAAATCTAATAACCTAACTTCACCCTACAAAGAATGCTATAAGAACCAAATCCAAACATTTAAAATACTATAGGAGTATTTGTATGTTGCTATATCGCAATATTATTATTATTAACCGCTATCTGCTTCTTACACCCTTATTCTCGCGCAAACGACATGGCAGGATTTCACCTACCAGGAGACCCATACTTTCCCAATCAGGGAAATGTCGGCTGGATTGAAGAGGATCCCGAAGAAGAACCCGAAGAAGAAGAAGAAGAGGGGGTAGACGAAGAAGAAGAAGAGAAGGAAGACGACGAGGTGGACATGGATGAGGAAGAACGTGAAGAAGAGCCAGAGGAGGAAGTCTTCAACCCTCCTTACATCGCGAGGGTACCTAAAAACCGCTGGGGGCACAACGGGCCTGAACCCCGTTGGGCAACAACAATCGAAAGGTGGAGCCGACAACAGTGCCATCGGTCACCATATGGCGACCAACGAGGTTACTATGACCTCAGTCACGGGGGACCGGCTCACAGAGCTCTCCCCGTTATGACGCAACACATCATGAACTTGGGGAACCAGAGTAGGGAAATGGCAGACCAGGTTCGAAATCTCAGCGCTATTATGGCAGCCACTGATGCACGCACCCGGGATCTGGAGAGGGACTTCTATCCAGTGGACCAACTCATCGAGGACCTTACCACTGCTCGAGCGGAGGTAAGGGAGTACCAGGAGAGGCACGCAGCTCTTGAGGACAGAGTGATCGCGGCCGAACGCCGGATTGCGGAGCTTCAGGGAGCCTCGACCTCATCTCAGGGGCACCATGAACCAGATACCACCCGCCGCGAGTAGTGTTCGCACTGCTCATATTTTGTTATAAATCTAGGATTTCGAGTATGCGTTGGTGCTACTCTTTATTGCGAATAGGTTGACCCCGCGACTAAGTGATCACACTAGTCAAAGGGGCTTTTGTACTGCCAAAACTTTATCTTTTAATATGATGTAATGTAGACCCTTGTGAGGTCAAATTTCTCAAAACAATATGTACTAACAAATTATCAATGAATGTGGCATGTATTTTACTTCCTTGGATGCTGACACGAACCAAACACATGAATCTGCTTGGGTCAACACTATTTAATTCATAAGTTTAAATTGCATAAACTTTTCGATGAAATACCTTCTAAAGTAATAAACTCGGATAAAATACAATTGAGATGAAAGAAGTAACACTCGACTCGTTATGACCATTGAAGTCTTACCGACAAGTCTTTTCTTTTTATTTTTATGTCAGAACCATGCCACCAAGGAAAAGACCAAGACCTTCCGGAAACTCAGCACCACCCCCTCCGCCACCACCTCCGGAGTTTGATCCTGTGATGTTTCAGGCTGCAGTAACAGCAGCCGTGGCGGCAGCAATGTCGCAAATGGGTACAAATGGTTCCGGCGGTTCCGGATCCGGGAATACTAACTCGAATCAGGGGGACAACACGGGGTGTACTAAGGAGTGTTCTTTCAAAGACTTCACGAATGGCAAACCGGATCCTTTCGACGGAAGCGGGGGCGTCATTGCGCTGATGCAATGGTTCGAAAGGACCGAAGCAGTCTTCGAAATATGTGCTTGTCCCGAAGCGAGCAAGGTCAAGTATGCGGCATTCACTTTCACAAGAAAAGCTCTTACTTGGTGGAATGGCCGAGTTAAGTCACTTACTCCTGCAGTGGCTAACTCCATAGGCTGGGAAAACTTAAAAGCGTTGATGTTAAAGGAGTATTGCCCGAGGGGAGAAATACAAAAACTCGAAGAAGAACTCTGGAATCTCAAGATGTCGGGGACGGATCTCGAAGCTTATATCGCCCGATTCAATGACCTAGCACTCCTCTGTCCCGCAATGGTCACTCCGGAGGAGAAAAAGGTAGAACGATACCTTTGGGGGCTATCATCCCAGATTTATGATAGTGTACTGGCCTCGAAACCTACTACCTTTGAGAGTGCCAAGGAATTGGCACAACAACTTATCGATCACAGGGCCAGCCGTGGTACCGTGATCGCCACCACCGACCAATCAAAGGGAGGAAACAACAAGAGGAAGTTCTGGAACCATAAAAAGAAGCAACCGGAACTGGACCCCACAAAGAAGCAACAGACCGTTGCTGTCCGTGCTGCCACTACTGCTACCACTCTAGCACCACCGAAGCAATATGCTGGAAATCTCCCCAAGTGCAACAAGTGCAACTACCACCATAATGGTGCTTGTCGGGAAATGCACTGCAAAAACTGCGACAAGAAAGGGCATACTTCTTGTTTCTGTAAAGCGCCAGCATGACCGAACAACCAAGTTGCCAATGCGGGGGCAAGCCAAACCTGCTATGGATGTGGTGAAGCAGGACACTTCACGAGAAACTGCCCCAAGGCACAAGCTCCTAATGCTGGTGGTGTAGGGAGAGTCCTGACGATGGGACACGGAGAAGCAGTCAAGGACCCCTTGGTGGTTACCGGTACGTTCCTCCTCAATAAATCTTATGCATGCGTACTTTTCGATAGTGGGGCAGAAAGAATTTTTATAAGTCACCAATTCAAACATTTACTTAAGCAAAATTCCCAGTCATTAAAAGATTCATACGTCGTAGAAATGGCAAACAGAAAGGTTGAGCGCGCTAATGATATTTACATGGAGTGTACCCTCACTTTAGACAACCATTCGTTCAAAATCGATCTAATGTCGGTCACAATAAAAAGTCTCGACGTCATCATTGGTATGGATTGGTTGGGTCCTAATCGTGCCGACATTTTATGTTACGAAAGGGTCGTCCGCCTCAAGTTGCCGAATGGCAACACCCTCGCCGTTTATGGCGACAAACCTAGTGCAAACCTACAAATCATCTCTTGTGTCAAAGCCCGAAAGTATCTCTGAAAGGATACCATGTCTTCTTATCCCACATCGTAGATAAGAATCATGGGGTAAAGGACATCAAAAACATTCCGGAAGTGTGCAACTTCCCCGACGTTTTCCCAGAAGATCTGCCAGGTGTACCGCTCGCACGACAAGTCGAATTTTGGATCGACTTAATTCCAGGAGCTACCCCCGTCGCCAAAGCTCCATACCACTTAGCACCGGCAGAAATGCAAGAACTGTCCAGCCATTTGAATGAACTATTAAGCAAAGGATTCATCAGGCCAAGCTTCTCACCCTGGGGAGCATCGGTCTTGTTTGTAAAGAAGAAGGACGGATCTTTTCGCATGTGCATAGAATATCGGGAGCTAAACAAACTCACTATCAAGAACCGATATCCCCTACCCCGAATCGATAACCTCTTCGACCAACTCCAAGGAGCAAGCTACTTTTCAAAAATCGACCTGAGGTCGGGTTATCATCAACTACGAGTACAAGAAGAGGATATTTCCAAGACTGCGTTCAGAACTCGCTACGGGCACTACGAGTTTGTGGTAATGCCCTTCGGATTAACGAATGCACCGGCGGTATTCATGGACCTGATGAATCGAGTGTGTCGACCCTACTTAGGACGATATTTTAATCTACTCCCAAAGCGAGGAAGAGCACCGTCAACATCTCCGGCTAATCTTGGAAATACTGAGGGCGGAGAAGCTTTATGCCAAATTCTCTTAGTGAGAATTCTGGATCAGAGAAGTGAATTTTCTTGGCCATGTGGTCAGCAAGAAGGGGATACACGTGGATCTGTCTAAAATCAAAGTTATCGAAAACTGGTCAGCACCTACAACGCCGACAGAAATTCGACAATTTTTAGGGCTTGCCGGCTATTACCGAAGATTCATACAAAACTTCTCTAAGATCGCCAAACCACTCACCACCTTGACTCAGAAAGGTGTGGTATTTAATTAGGAAGATAAACAAGAAGCCGCTTTCCAGACATTAAAACAAGCCCTATGCAGCGCACCGGTTTTGTCTCTTCCGGAAGGAACCGATGACTTCGTGGTATATTGTGATGCCTCAAAACAAGGCCTCGGATACATGCTCATGCAGAGAGGGAAATTCATCGCTTACGCATCAAGGCAACTTAAGACACACGGAGTTAATTACACTACCCATGACCTTGAACTGGGGGCGGTAGTGTTCGCCTTAAAGATCTGGAGGCACTACCTCTACGGCACAAAATGCACCATCTTCACTGATCACAAAAGTCTTCAGCATATCCTCAATCAAAAAGAGCTTAACATGCGGCAACGAAGATGGGTTGAACTGCTGAACGACTACGAGTGTGAAATTCGCTACCACCCGGGCAAGGCCAATGTAGTGGCTGATGCCCTAAGCAGGAAGGAATATTCGGGCCGCCGAGTAAGATCCTTAACCATGACCATCCATTCTCACCTGGCCACGAAAATCAAGGAAGCTCAACTAGAAGCCTTGAAACTAGAGAATGTGGCAGGTGAGGCATTAAGGGGAATGGATAAGAGCTTAGAAGTCAAGGATGATGGAACTCGTTATCTCAGGAACCGAATCTGGACACCGAAGTTCGGTGGGATCCGAGACGTGGTCATGAATGAAGCACATAAGACTCGATACTCCATCCATCCAGGGTCAAATAAGACGTATCTAGACCTCAAAAAGCTATACTGGTGGCCGAACATGAAAGCCGAGATTGCTACTTATGTGGGCAAGTGTCTGACTTGCGCCAAGGTCAAGGTGGAATACCAGAAACCCTCAGGACTAGTACAACAGCTTGATATACCGGAATGGAAGTGGGAACGGATAACCATGGACTTCATAACCAAGCTGCCTAAGATTCCAGGCGGGTTTGACACCATATGGGTAATCGTAGATAGATTGACCAAGTCTGCGCACTTCCTGCCAATAAAGGAAACCGACAAGACGGAGAAGTTAACCAAAACGTACATCAAGGAGATTGTGCGACTGCATGGTGTACCAATATCCATTATCTCCGACCGAGATAGTAGATTCACCTCGCGATTTTGGCAGTCTCTACAGAAATCCTTGGGAACTAGGCTTGACATGAGTACGGCCTACCATCCACAAACCAACGGACAAAGCGAGAGAACCATCCAGACATTGGAAGACATGCTGAGAGCTTGTATGATAGACTTTGGAAAAGCATGGGATACCAATTTACCGCTTATCGAATTCTCCTATAATAACAGCTATCACACTAGCATTAAAGTCGCTCCGTTCGAAGCTCTTTATGGCCGCAAGTGCAGATCACCCCTGTGTTGGGCCGAAGTGGGGGATACTCAGCTAGCTAGGGAGCAAGTTCCTAATAGCACCCTCACTGGTCCTGAAATCATAAGGGAGACCATAGAAAAGATTGTTCAAATCCGAGAAAGGCTGAAGGCCTCCCGAGATCGGCAAAAGAGTTACGCGGATAAGCGACGCAAACCTTTGGAATTCCAGGTTGGTGATCGAGTGCTACTAAAAGTTTCCCCTTGGAAAGGAATGATACATTTTGGAAAGAATGGGAAACTGAATCCAAGGTATATTGGTCCATTTGAAATCCTTGCTACGATTGGACCAGTGGCATACAAACTTCGATTACCTCAAGAACTCGATAAGGTACATCCCACCTTTCACTTATCGAACCTGAAGAAGTTCCTGTCTGACGAGACACTCGTAATACCACTCGACCAAATCGAAGTTAACGAAAACCTCCACTTCGTGGAGGAACCAGTCGAGATCATGGATCGGGAGATCAAAAGAACGAAACAAAGTCGCATTCCCATAGTGAAGGTTCGTTGGAATGCGAAACGAGGACCTGAGTTCACCTAGGAACGCGAAGACCAAATGAAACAAAAGTATCCGCATCTCTTCCCAAACCCTTGAAGTCCCAATCCGAGTTTAAATTTCGGGACGAAATTCCCTCTAACGGGGGGATGATGTGACAATCGTCAATTTCGAGTCAAGTCAAAGTCAACAAGTCAAACTGATCGAATTGTTTAACCTTGAGTATTGGAGTGTACGTTATGTAATTACTGTATAACTCACTATTTTAATGAGAAAACATCACTTGGAAAAGTTCGTGTGTTTAAATTTCCTAAGCCTTAGTGCTAAACAATGAACCAAACTGATAAAACAATGTTACATACTCATCGGGAGTGGGTAAGATCCTTAAACATGACTTAACGGGGTTCACGGACCTTGCGTTGCGGAGCCAAACACTCACCATTGTCACACATGAAACCTCTCTCAATCGTTCTCACTCTATCTCTCTTTATCGAGAATCTCTCCCAAATATCTCTTTGTATGAGAAATCTCTCCAAGAATGTGAAATCTCTCCCAAATCTCTCCAAGAATGTGAAATCTCTATCACACCCCAAAACCACGAACGGCGGAAACGTTCAGGGGTGGAGGACGTCATGTATAGTATCACAGCAGTGTAAAATAGTAAACAAGCAACAACATCATCTATTGCATTATAAGTAAAGTTTTAATACATGTGTTCTTTCATTGTAATAAGACACCAAAAATATATAATCAAAATAATATACGAGACTTGTCTGCTCCGTCTTCTCAAAACCTGGCCACCGTACCTGTCTATTGATGACCTGAGAATACAAGTTATTTTGAAAGAGAGTATCAGCTTTAAATCTGGTGAATTCATAAGTATTTAAGTGTCATTGTCTTGCTTACTAAAAGCTGTTTTAGAAGTCATGTAAATCTTTAAATGAAAATGTTGATGTAAGTATGAAAAGTTCTAGAAAATCCCTTATTTTCTATTAGTTTGAGATGTAGTCTTCTACCAAGACCCGAATATTTTGTTATGACAATGTAGTCTTCTACCAAGACCCGAATGTTTTGTTATGACAATGTGGTCTTCTACCAAGACCCGAATGTTTTTTTATGATAATGTAGTCTTCTACCAAGACCCTAATGTTTTGTTATGATAATGTAGTCTTCTACCAAGACCCGAATGTTTTGTTATGACAATGTGGTCTTCTACCAAGACCCGAATGTTTTGTTATGATAATGTAGCCTTCTACCAAGACCCAAATGTTTTGTTATGACAATGTGGTCTTCTACCAAGACCCAAATGTTTTGTAAGTAAAATGATAGTTTTTCCTTCTTTTTGACTACTACAACAGTAATTAGTCTAACTCATCGTTTATGTGAATATATCACAAAATAAAGTAAATAGGAAAAATATAACCATGTAAGTGTTATCCATGGATACCAGGACTAACACGCCATCGCAGTAAGCGATATGTATAACCTAATGAACCTCCGAAGATGGTCCAATTGTCCTCTGTAGCAGCAGCAGGTTGGAGGAAGGGTTAGTCCCGTAGCCGACTCCTAATATAAGTGGTAACCTAATGATCATCCGAAGATTTTCATCTCATCCTCTGTTGCAACAGCAGGATGGAAGAATGGTTAGTTCCGATATCAATCTATCTATTATAAGTGATAACCTTAGACATCTGTAGATGTTCATCACCCAGTGGTGCTAACAGCTGGGTTCCGGAATGGTTAGTCCCGTCTAGACATCCCGTCGAACAGGGATAGGCAGGAAAATTTACACAGAAGGTACAAATAAATCTTCCTCATAGTTCTAAGTAAAAGTATCCAGGTAAGTGAATACAGGATAATGCACCTATGTAACAGTGTTCATGTATGGTATTCATGTAAGTGTGTTCATGTATTAGGTAAGTATATGTAAACATATTCATGTATCAGGTAAGCATATGTATATGTACTCATGTATCAGGTAATATACTGGTGTAGACTCATGAATGAACTGACTCTTGTGTGATTCCTTGTAATAGGAATAATGTTTGATATCTTCAAATTATCCCTATGATAATTTACTGAAAAGTAATTGGTTGTTCAAGTAGGTTTATACACTATTACTACTCAAGAGTGTGGGAAACTAAATGAAAGATGTAAACTATAACATCAATACATATATAAGAATATAAGTGTATATGCATAGTTTAGTTCAAGAATGTAAAATGGTTTTGTAAGACATCTAAGGGTTTTGAACAAATATAAAAGTGACTTGATGTCATTTCTATAAACATTTCAAAACTAATACTTTTGTTCTTCAAAGTATTTTAAGATAGAAAACCATTTCATGCATCACATTTTGAAGTATGTGAAATCCGCTGGATGAAAACACAGTTATAAAATACATATGAGTGATTTAGTAACATACTGTTTTCTACTTGTATTCCCCCCCCCCCATTAAAGCATTTAAAAACATTTAAAATATTCATTTAGGGGTATGAACTCACCTGTAGATGGTGGTTTGGATGAACTGGACGGTGTAGGATTGTTAGGTGTCAAGTGAGGACTTGTACACACACTACGATCCTAATGAACATATAATCACAAATATATGCATTTAATTAGTCTTAAATTACTAATTGATAATGTTAAGACATCATAGACATAATAAACACTTTATATAAGTGTTTTAAGCCCTAAGGATTGCATCTAAGCTATTATGGGACAAGGCACTTGTGTTTAGGGTTCCAAAGGACCCTATACATGAGTTTACTCTCCATATATCCTCACACATGGAGTTTACGGCCGTAAACTCCCAACTTGGTGGTATTTTGTGTTTTGAAGTTCTAAATGATCCCTAGAATTATTCCAACTTGGTGGTTAAATTCTTGGAAGGGTTTAAGGCATAGAAACACCCCTTTGAGGAGTTTACGACCTTAAGGCCATTTCCTTTAGAGTTTGTAGCCGTAAACTCTTAAAGATGGGTGTTTTTGATGCTTTCAAGTCTCAATGTCTCATACACATGTAGTATAGGTCTTAAACTTTTATCCCAAGCATATGAAGGCCTTAGGCACACTTTGGTGCCCTTCTTTGATGTTCATGGCCCAAGAACCTTATTAGGGCCGTGAACTCACTTTGAGGGGTGTTTTTGATGTGTTTTGGTCCTTGATTTAAGTGGAAACAATTCCTAGTAATTGTCTAAGGCTTTAGGTGCCTTAAAAGCGCCCTTTTGTCCATGATTTTGGAGCTCACGGTCCAAGATGATCTTGGGCCGTGAACACCCATATTTTGGTATTTCTTGGTTGTTTTCTTGTCCCTAACACACATATATATGAGTCCAAGGTAGTATCATATCATAAGGGAAGGTCTAGGCATTATTTCGGGACTTTACCGCACAAGAACACCTTGGGGAGTAAACTCCTAAATCTAGTGATTTAGCCATCTAAATCATGTTATAAACACATAATAAGCTTTCTAACACTACTAGAGAGAGTTACTCACGTTTTGGTATAAAAACCCGAAGATCCGTGAGAGAGAAAATGGATTTTCTCTAGTTGGAAATGCGAATAATGAATGAATTCGGTTCAGAATTCTATTTATAGTCCTGAGATATTTTTGGCAGAAAATAGTTTTATTCCTGAAATGATTTCTCATATAACAGAGTGTTGGAATAACAGTGTTGCACTAAACCCTAATGCATCCACTCTTCTGATATCTCCTGAAGTGTAAACACTGAATTACTCAAACTTACACGAAAAAGTCTGAAAATTAACTGTGACTGCTATAACTTCTATTGAAGTGATCTAGTTTGTACAGAATGGAAATTCCGGGTTGTCACAATCTCTCCCAAATCTCTCTTTGTATGAGAAATCTCTCCAAGAATGTGAAATCTCTCCCAAATCTCTCTTTGTATGAGAAATCTCTCCAAGAATGCGAAATCCCTCCCAAGTCTCTCCAAGAATATGAAATCTCTCCCAAATCTCTCTTTGTATGAGAAATCTCTCCAAGAATGTGAAATCTCTCTCAAATCTCTCCAAGAATGTGAAATCTCTCCCAAATCTCTCTCAAACGTTTCCATAACTTTTTGAAGTCTTACGGGTCATTCCGACCCTTAACCGGGTCAAAAACCGCTCAAAATGGGGCAAGAACGGGCAAAAAGGGCTTAAGGACCCGAAACCCTCTTATTAGGGCCGAAGCCTCTTAGGACCCGAAAGTCCTCTTAGGGACTGAAACCAAGAGGACCGAACCCGAAGGGTCCTCTCAGGACCGAACCTCGCTCAATGGAACCGAACCCGAAGGGTCCTCTCAGGACCGAACCTCGCACACCACCCGAACCCGAAGGTACTGTTCATTTCGGGCTATTTCGCTTCTAATGCCTTGGACCGAGCCCTTCGCTTCCTGCTTCCTTTCGCTTCCGGCTCAGCATCAGAGCGGACCGAGCCTCGGCCAGGACCGAGAGGTCTCGCTGGGAAGTCCATTTTCTCCCGGTTTTCGACTAATTTTGCGTTTTAGGCTTGTTTTTAATTGTTTTAACACGAGATTTTCACCCAAAACTTTATTTTAACATATTTTAATTGATTTTGAAACATGTAACGCTTACAATGATGTAACTGTTTCAATTATATATATGTTGGTTGTGTTTACTTTCATCACTATTGCCATTATTGTTATGATACTATACATGAAGTCCTCCACCCTCGGACGTTTCTGCCATCCTTGGTTTGGGGGTGTGACAGATTGGTATCAGAGCACGGTTTATAGTGAATTAAGTATATCAAACAACATAGGATATACAAACTATAAACACATTTGGGACTAAGAGTCTCTGATTTTAAAACAACCTAACGGGTTATACTTTTAGAAAATGAATAGTTTCTTGTTTAAAAGTATACCTACATGCATTGCATACTTGCATAGCGTCATAACTAGAAGAACATAAACTAAAAGAAAAGGGGTTGAACGCTACGAGTATGCCTTGGTATGAGTAATCAGTTCTGGGAAGGATATAGCCTGATCAACTATATTCGTCCGGGAAGTAACTTACTCATATCGGGGGATAGTCGTAGGAGCTACAGCAATTGCGCCGATTAACGCAACTAAAAGAATTATTGAAATGAATTCAAACGGAAGAAAAAAATCTGTAAGGGCAACAAATCTAATAACCTAACTTCACCCTACAAAGAATGCTATAAGAACCAAATCCAAACATTTAAAATACTATAGGAGTATTTGTATGTTGCTATATCGCAATATTATTATTATTAACCGCTATCTGCTTCTTACACCCTTATTCTCGCGCAAACGACATGGCAGGATTTCACCTACCAGGAGACCCATACTTTCCCAATCAGGGAAATGTCGGCTGGATTGAAGAGGATCCCGAAGAAGAACCCGAAGAAGAAGAAGAAGAGGGGGTAGACGAAGAAGAAGAAGAGAAGGAAGACGACGAGGTGGACATGGATGAGGAAGAACGTGAAGAAGAGCCAGAGGAGGAAGTCTTCAACCCTCCTTACATCGCGAGGGTACCTAAAAACCGCTGGGGGCACAACGGGCCTGAACCCCGTTGGGCAACAACAATCGAAAGGTGGAGCCGACAACAGCGCCATCGGTCACCATATGGCGACCAACGAGGTTACTATGACCTCAGTCACGGGGGACCGGCTCACAGAGCTCTCCCCGTTATGACGCAACACATCATGAACTTGGGGAACCAGAGTAGGGAAATGGCAGACCAGGTTCGAAATCTCAGCGCTATTATGGCAGCCACTGATGCACGCACCCGGGATCTGGAGAGGGACTTCTATCCAGTGGACCAACTCATCGAGGACCTTACCACTGCTCGAGCGGAGGTAAGGGAGTACCAGGAGAGGCACGCAGCTCTTGAGGACAGAGTGATCGCGGCCGAACGCCGGATTGCGGAGCTTCAGGGAGCCTCGACCTCATCTCAGGGGCACCATGAACCAGATACCACCCGCCGCGAGTAGTGTTCGCACTGCTCATATTTTGTTATAAATCTAGGATTTCGAGTATGCGTTGGTGCTACTCTTTATTGCGAATAGGTTGACCCCGCGACTAAGTGATCACACTAGTCAAAGGGGCTTTTGTACTGCCAAAACTTTATCTTTTAATATGATGTAATGTAGACCCTTGTGAGGTCAAATTTCTCAAAACAATATGTACTAACAAATTATCAATGAATGTGGCATGTATTTTACTTCCTTGGATGCTGACACGAACCAAACACATGAATCTGCTTGGGTCAACACTATTTAATTCATAAGTTTAAATTGCATAAACTTTTCGATGAAATACCTTCTAAAGTAATAAACTCGGATAAAATACAATTGAGATGAAAGAAGTAACACTCGACTCGTTATGACCATTGAAGTCTTACCGACAAGTCTTTTCTTTTTATTTTTATGTCAGAACCATGCCACCAAGGAAAAGACCAAGACCTTCCGGAAACTCAGCACCACCCCCTCCGCCACCACCTCCGGAGTTTGATCCTGTGATGTTTCAGGCTGCAGTAACAGCAGCCGTGGCGGCAGCAATGTCGCAAATGGGTACAAATGGTTCCGGCGGTTCCGGATCCGGGAATACTAACTCGAATCAGGGGGACAACACGGGGTGTACTAAGGAGTGTTCTTTCAAAGACTTCACGAATGGCAAACCGGATCCTTTCGACGGAAGCGGGGGCGTCATTGCGCTGATGCAATGGTTCGAAAGGACCGAAGCAGTCTTCGAAATATGTGCTTGTCCCGAAGCGAGCAAGGTCAAGTATGCGGCATTCACTTTCACAAGAAAAGCTCTTACTTGGTGGAATGGCCGAGTTAAGTCACTTACTCCTGCAGTGGCTAACTCCATAGGCTGGGAAAACTTAAAAGCGTTGATGTTAAAGGAGTATTGCCCGAGGGGAGAAATACAAAAACTCGAAGAAGAACTCTGGAATCTCAAGATGTCGGGGACGGATCTCGAAGCTTATATCGCCCGATTCAATGACCTAGCACTCCTCTGTCCCGCAATGGTCACTCCGGAGGAGAAAAAGGTAGAACGATACCTTTGGGGGCTATCATCCCAGATTTATGATAGTGTACTGGCCTCGAAACCTACTACCTTTGAGAGTGCCAAGGAATTGGCACAACAACTTATCGATCACAGGGCCAGCCGTGGTACCGTGATCGCCACCACCGACCAATCAAAGGGAGGAAACAACAAGAGGAAGTTCTGGAACCATAAAAAGAAGCAACCGGAACTGGACCCCACAAAGAAGCAACAGACCGTTGCTGTCCGTGCTGCCACTACTGCTACCACTCTAGCACCACCGAAGCAATATGCTGGAAATCTCCCCAAGTGCAACAAGTGCAACTACCACCATAATGGTGCTTGTCGGGAAATGCACTGCAAAAACTGCGACAAGAAAGGGCATACTTCTTGTTTCTGTAAAGCGCCAGCATGACCGAACAACCAAGTTGCCAATGCGGGGGCAAGCCAAACCTGCTATGGATGTGGTGAAGCAGGACACTTCACGAGAAACTGCCCCAAGGCACAAGCTCCTAATGCTGGTGGTGTAGGGAGAGTCCTGACGATGGGACACGGAGAAGCAGTCAAGGACCCCTTGGTGGTTACCGGTACGTTCCTCCTCAATAAATCTTATGCATGCGTACTTTTCGATAGTGGGGCAGAAAGAATTTTTATAAGTCACCAATTCAAACATTTACTTAAGCAAAATTCCCAGTCATTAAAAGATTCATACGTCGTAGAAATGGCAAACAGAAAGGTTGAGCGCGCTAATGATATTTACATGGAGTGTACCCTCACTTTAGACAACCATTCGTTCAAAATCGATCTAATGTCGGTCACAATAAAAAGTCTCGACGTCATCATTGGTATGGATTGGTTGGGTCCTAATCGTGCCGACATTTTATGTTACGAAAGGGTCGTCCGCCTCAAGTTGCCGAATGGCAACACCCTCGCCGTTTATGGCGACAAACCTAGTGCAAACCTACAAATCATCTCTTGTGTCAAAGCCCGAAAGTATCTCCGAAAGGATACCATGTCTTCTTATCCCACATCGTAGATAAGAATCATGGGGTAAAGGACATCAAAAACATTCCGGAAGTGTGCAACTTCCCCGACGTTTTCCCAGAAGATCTGTCAGGTGTACCGCTCGCACGACAAGTCGAATTTTGGATCGACTTAATTCCAGGAGCTACCCCCGTCGCCAAAGCTCCATACCACTTAGCACCGGCAGAAATGCAAGAACTGTCCAGCCATTTGAATGAACTATTAAGCAAAGGATTCATCAGGCCAAGCTTCTCACCCTGGGGAGCATCGGTCTTGTTTGTAAAGAAGAAGGACGGATCTTTTCGCATGTGCATAGAATATCGGGAGCTAAACAAACTCACTATCAAGAACCGATATCCCCTACCCCGAATCGATAACCTCTTCGACCAACTCCAAGGAGCAAGCTACTTTTCAAAAATCGACCTGAGGTCGGGTTATCATCAACTACGAGTACAAGAAGAGGATATTTCCAAGACTACGTTCAGAACTCGCTACGGGCACTACGAGTTTGTGGTAATGCCCTTCGGATTAACGAATGCACCGGCGGTATTCATGGACCTGATGAATCGAGTGTGTCGACCCTACTTAGGACGATATTTTAATCTACTCCCAAAGCGAGGAAGAGCACCGTCAACATCTCCGGCTAATCTTGGAAATACTGAGGGCGGAGAAGCTTTATGCCAAATTCTCTTAGTGAGAATTCTGGATCAGAGAAGTGAATTTTCTTGGCCATGTGGTCAGCAAGAAGGGGATACACGTGGATCTGTCTAAAATCAAAGTTATCGAAAACTGGTCAGCACCTACAACGCCGACAGAAATTCGACAATTTTTAGGGCTTGCCGGCTATTACCGAAGATTCATACAAAACTTCTCTAAGATCGCCAAACCACTCACCACCTTGACTCAGAAAGGTGTGGTATTTAATTAGGAAGATAAACAAGAAGCCGCTTTCCAGACATTAAAACAAGCCCTATGCAGCGCACCGGTTTTGTCTCTTCCGGAAGGAACCGATGACTTCGTGGTATATTGTGATGCCTCAAAACAAGGCCTCAGATGCATGCTCATGCAGAGAGGGAAATTCATCGCTTACGCATCAAGGCAACTTAAGACACACGGAGTTAATTACACTACCCATGACCTTGAACTGGGGGCGGTAGTGTTCGCCTTAAAGATCTGGAGGCACTACCTCTACGGCACAAAATGCACCATCTTCACTGATCACAAAAGTCTTCAGCATATCCTCAATCAAAAAGAGCTTAACATGCGGCAACGAAGATGGGTTGAACTGCTGAACGACTACGAGTGTGAAATTCGCTACCACCCGGGCAAGGCCAATGTAGTGGCTGATGCCCTAAGCAGGAAGGAATATTCGGGCCGCCGAGTAAGATCCTTAACCATGACCATCCATTCTCACCTGGCCACGAAAATCAAGGAAGCTCAACTAGAAGCCTTGAAACTAGAGAATGTGGCAGGTGAGGCATTAAGGGGAATGGATAAGAGCTTAGAAGTCAAGGATGATGGAACTCGTTATCTTAGGAACCGAATCTGGACACCGAAGTTCGGTGGGATCCGAGACGTGGTCATGAATGAAGCACATAAGACTCGATACTCCATCCATCCAGGGTCAAATAAGACGTATCTAGACCTCAAAAAGCTATACTGGTGGCCGAACATGAAAGCCGAGATTGCTACTTATGTGGGCAAGTGTCTGACTTGCGCCAAGGTCAAGGTGGAATACCAGAAACCCTCAGGACTAGTACAACAACTTGATATACCGGAATGGAAGTGGGAACGGATAACCATGGACTTCATAACCAAGCTGCCTAAGATTCCAGGCGGGTTTGACACCATATGGGTAATCGTAGATAGATTGACCAAGTCTGCGCACTTCCTGCCAATAAAGGAAACCGACAAGACGGAGAAGTTAACCAAAACGTACATCAAGGAGATTGTGCGACTGCATGGTGTACCAATATCCATTATCTCCGACCGAGATAGTAGATTCACCTCGCGATTTTGGCAGTCTCTACAGAAATCCTTGGGAACTAGGCTTGACATGAGTACGGCCTACCATCCACAAACCAACGGACAAAGCGAGAGAACCATCCAGACATTGGAAGACATGCTGAGAGCTTGTATGATAGACTTTGGAAAAGCATGGGATACCAATTTACCGCTTATCGAATTCTCCTATAATAACAGCTATCACACTAGCATTAAAGTCGCTCCGTTCGAAGCTCTTTATGGCCGCAAGTGCAGATCACCCCTGTGTTGGGCCGAAGTGGGGGATACTCAGCTAGCTAGGGAGCAAGTTCCTAATAGCACCCTCACTGGTCCTGAAATCATAAGGGAGACCATAGAAAAGATTGTTCAAATCCGAGAAAGGCTGAAGGCCTCCCGAGATCGGCAAAAGAGTTACGCGGATAAGCGACGCAAACCTTTGGAATTCCAGGTTGGTGATCGAGTGCTACTAAAAGTTTCCCCTTGGAAAGGAATGATACATTTTGGAAAGAATGGGAAACTGAATCCAAGGTATATTGGTCCATTTGAAATCCTTGCTACGATTGGACCAGTGGCATACAAACTTCGATTACCTCAAGAACTCGATAAGGTACATCCCACCTTTCACTTATCGAACCTGAAGAAGTTCCTGTCTGACGAGACACTCGTAATACCACTCGACCAAATCGAAGTTAACGAAAACCTCCACTTCGTGGAGGAACCAGTCGAGATCATGGATCGGGAGATCAAAAGAACGAAACAAAGTCGCATTCCCATAGTGAAGGTTCGTTGGAATGCGAAACGAGGACCTGAGTTCACCTAGGAACGCGAAGACCAAATGAAACAAAAGTATCCGCATCTCTTCCCAAACCCTTGAAGTCCCAATCCGAGTTTAAATTTCGGGACGAAATTCCCTCTAACGGGGGGATGATGTGACAATCGTCAATTTCGAGTCAAGTCAAAGTCAACAAGTCAAACTGATCGAATTGTTTAACCTTGAGTATTGGAGTGTACGTTATGTAATTACTGTATAACTCACTATTTTAATGAGAAAACATCACTTGGAAAAGTTCGTGTGTTTAAATTTCCTAAGCCTTAGTGCTAAACAATGAACCAAACTGATAAAACAATGTTACATACTCATCGGGAGTGGGTAAGATCCTTAAACATGACTTAACGGGGTTCACGGACCTTGCGTTGCGGAGCCAAACACTCACCATTGTCACACATGAAACCTCTCTCAATCGTTCTCACTCTATCTCTCTTTATCGAGAATCTCTCCCAAATATCTCTTTGTATGAGAAATCTCTCCAAGAATGTGAAATCTCTCCCAAATCTCTCCAAGAATGTGAAATCTCTATCACACCCCAAAACCACGAACGGCGGAAACGTTCAGGGGTGGAGGACGTCATGTATAGTATCACAGCAGTGTAAAATAGTAAACAAGCAACAACATCATCTATTGCATTATAAGTAAAGTTTTAATACATGTGTTCTTTCATTGTAATAAGACACCAAAAATATATAATCAAAATAATATACGAGACTTGTCTGCTCCGTCTTCTCAAAACCTGGCCACCGTACCTGTCTATTGATGACCTGAGAATACAAGTTATTTTGAAAGAGAGTATCAGCTTTAAATCTGGTGAATTCATAAGTATTTAAGTGTCATTGTCTTGCTTACTAAAAGCTGTTTTAGAAGTCATGTAAATCTTTAAATGAAAATGTTGATGTAAGTATGAAAAGTTCTAGAAAATCCCTTATTTTCTATTAGTTTGAGATGTAGTCTTCTACCAAGACCCGAATATTTTGTTACGACAATGTAGTCTTCTACCAAGACCCGAATGTTTTGTTATGACAATGTGGTCTTCTACCAAGACCCGAATGTTTTGTTATGATAATGTAGTCTTCTACCAAGACCCTAATGTTTTGTTATGATAATGTAGTCTTCTACCAAGACCCGAATGTTTTGTTATGACAATGTGGTCTTCTACCAAGACCCGAATGTTTTGTTATGATAATGTAGCCTTCTACCAAGACCCAAATGTTTTGTTATGACAATGTGGTCTTCTACCAAGACCCAAATGTTTTGTAAGTAAAATGATAGTTTTTCCTTCTTTTTGACTACTACAACAGTAATTAGTCTAACTCATCGTTTATGTGAATATATCACAAAATAAAGTAAATAGGAAAAATATAACCATGTAAGTGTTATCCATGGATACCAGGACTAACACGCCATCGCAGTAAGCGATATGTATAACCTAATGAACCTCCGAAGATGGTCCAATTGTCCTCTGTAGCAGCAGCAGGTTGGAGGAAGGGTTAGTCCCGTAGCCGACTCCTAATATAAGTGGTAACCTAATGATCATCCGAAGATTTTCATCTCATCCTCTGTTGCAACAGCAGGATGGAAGAATGGTTAGTTTCGATATCAATCTATCTATTATAAGTGATAACCTTAGACATCTGTAGATGTTCATCACCCAGTGGTGCTAACAGCTGGGTTCCGGAATGGTTAGTCCCGTCTAGACATCCCGTCGAACAGGGATAGGCAGGAAAATTTACACAGAAGGTACAAATAAATCTTCCTCATAGTTCTAAGTAAAAGTATCCAGGTAAGTGAATACAGGATAATGCACCTATGTAACAGTGTTCATGTATGGTATTCATGTAAGTGTGTTCATGTATTAGGTAAGTATATGTAAACATATTCATGTATCAGGTAAGCATATGTATATGTACTCATGTATCAGGTAATATACTGGTGTAGACTCATGAATGAACTGACTCTTGTGTGATTCCTTGTAATAGGAATAATGTTTGATATCTTCAAATTATCCCTATGATAATTTACTGAAAAGTAATTGGTTGTTCAAGTAGGTTTATACACTATTACTACTCAAGAGTGTGGGAAACTAAATGAAAGATGTAAACTATAACATCAATACATATATAAGAATATAAGTGTATATGCATAGTTTAGTTCAAGAATGTAAAATGGTTTTGTAAGACATCTAAGGGTTTTGAACAAATATAAAAGTGACTTGATGTCATTTCTATAAACATTTCAAAACTAATACTTTTGTTCTTCAAAGTATTTTAAGATAGAAAACCATTTCATGCATCACATTTTGAAGTATGTGAAATCCGCTGGATGAAAACACAGTTATAAAATACATATGAGTGATTTAGTAACATACTGTTTTCTACTTGTATTCCCCCCCCCCCATTAAAGCATTTAAAAACATTTAAAATATTCATTTAGGGGTATGAACTCACCTGTAGATGGTGGTTTGGATGAACTGGACGGTGTAGGATTGTTAGGTGTCAAGTGAGGACTTGTACACACACTACGATCCTAATGAACATATAATCACAAATATATGCATTTAATTAGTCTTAAATTACTAATTGATAATGTTAAGACATCATAGACATAATAAACACTTTATATAAGTGTTTTAAGCCCTAAGGATTGCATCTAAGCTATTATGGGACAAGGCACTTGTGTTTAGGGTTCCAAAGGACCCTATACATGAGTTTACTCTCCATATATCCTCACACATGGAGTTTACGGCCGTAAACTCCCAACTTGGTGGTATTTTGTGTTTTGAAGTTCTAAATGATCCCTAGAATTATTCCAACTTGGTGGTTAAATTCTTGGAAGGGTTTAAGGCATAGAAACACCCCTTTGAGGAGTTTACGACCTTAAGGCCATTTCCTTTAGAGTTTGTAGCCGTAAACTCTTAAAGATGGGTGTTTTTGATGCTTTCAAGTCTCAATGTCTCATACACATGTAGTATAGGTCTTAAACTTTTATCCCAAGCATATGAAGGCCTTAGGCACACTTTGGTGCCCTTCTTTGATGTTCATGGCCCAAGAACCTTATTAGGGCCGTGAACTCACTTTGAGGGGTGTTTTTGATGTGTTTTGGTCCTTGATTTAAGTGGAAACAATTCCTAGTAATTGTCTAAGGCTTTAGGTGCCTTAAAAGCGCCCTTTTGTCCATGATTTTGGAGCTCACGGTCCAAGATGATCTTGGGCCGTGAACACCCATATTTTGGTATTTCTTGGTTGTTTTCTTGTCCCTAACACACATATATATGAGTCCAAGGTAGTATCATATCATAAGGGAAGGTCTAGGCATTATTTCGGGACTTTACCGCACAAGAACACCTTGGGGAGTAAACTCCTAAATCTAGTGATTTAGCCATCTAAATCATGTTATAAACACATAATAAGCTTTCTAACACTACTAGAGAGAGTTACTCACGTTTTGGTATAAAAACCCGAAGATCCGTGAGAGAGAAAATGGATTTTCTCTAGTTGGAAATGCGAATAATGAATGAATTCGGTTCAGAATTCTATTTATAGTCCTGAGATATTTTTGGCAGAAAATAGTTTTATTCCTGAAATGATTTCTCATATAACAGAGTGTTGGAATAACAGTGTTGCACTAAACCCTAATGCATCCACTCTTCTGATATCTCCTGAAGTGTAAACACTGAATTACTCAAACTTACACGAAAAAGTCTGAAAATTAACTGTGACTGCTATAACTTCTATTGAAGTGATCTAGTTTGTACAGAATGGAAATTCCGGGTTGTCACAATCTCTCCCAAATCTCTCTTTGTATGAGAAATCTCTCCAAGAATGTGAAATCTCTCCCAAATCTCTCTTTGTATGAGAAATCTCTCCAAGAATGCGAAATCCCTCCCAAGTCTCTCCAAGAATATGAAATCTCTCCCAAATCTCTCTTTGTATGAGAAATCTCTCCAAGAATGTGAAATCTCTCTCAAATCTCTCCAAGAATGTGAAATCTCTCCCAAATCTCTCTCAAACGTTTCCATAACTTTTTGAAGTCTTACGGGTCATTCCGACCCTTAACCGGGTCAAAAACCGCTCAAAATGGGGCAAGAACGGGCAAAAAGGGCTTAAGGACCCGAAACCCTCTTATTAGGGCCGAAGCCTCTTAGGACCCGAAAGTCCTCTTAGGGACTGAAACCAAGAGGACCGAACCCGAAGGGTCCTCTCAGGACCGAACCTCGCTCAATGGAACCGAACCCGAAGGGTCCTCTCAGGACCGAACCTCGCACACCACCCGAACCCGAAGGTACTGTTCATTTCGGGCTATTTCGCTTCTAATGCCTTGGACCGAGCCCTTCGCTTCCTGCTTCCTTTCGCTTCCGGCTCAGCATCAGAGCGGACCGAGCCTCGGCCAGGACCGAGAGGTCTCGCTGGGAAGTCCATTTTCTCCCGGTTTTCGACTAATTTTGCGTTTTAGGCTTGTTTTTAATTGTTTTAACACGAGATTTTCACCCAAAACTTTATTTTAACATATTTTAATTGATTTTGAAACATGTAACGCTTACAATGATGTAACTGTTTCAATTATATATATGTTGGTTGTGTTTACTTTCATCACTATTGCCATTATTGTTATGATACTATACATGAAGTCCTCCACCCTCGGACGTTTCTGCCATCCTTGGTTTGGGGGTGTGACAGATTGGTATCAGAGCACGGTTTATAGTGAATTAAGTATATCAAACAACATAGGATATACAAACTATAAACACATTTGGGACTAAGAGTCTCTGATTTTAAAACAACCTAACGGGTTATACTTTTAGAAAATGAATAGTTTCTTGTTTAAAAGTATACCTACATGCATTGCATACTTGCATAGCGTCATAACTAGAAGAACATAAACTAAAAGAAAAGGGGTTGAACGCTACGAGTATGCCTTGGTATGAGTAATCAGTTCTGGGAAGGATATAGCCTGATCAACTATATTCGTCCGGGAAGTAACTTACTCATATCGGGGGATAGTCGTAGGAGCTACAGCAATTGCGCCGATTAACGCAACTAAAAGAATTATTGAAATGAATTCAAACGGAAGAAAAAAATCTGTAAGGGCAACAAATCTAATAACCTAACTTCACCCTACAAAGAATGCTATAAGAACCAAATCCAAACATTTAAAATACTATAGGAGTATTTGTATGTTGCTATATCGCAATATTATTATTATTAACCGCTATCTGCTTCTTACACCCTTATTCTCGCGCAAACGACATGGCAGGATTTCACCTACCAGGAGACCCATACTTTCCCAATCAGGGAAATGTCGGCTGGATTGAAGAGGATCCCGAAGAAGAACCCGAAGAAGAAGAAGAAGAGGGGGTAGACGAAGAAGAAGAAGAGAAGGAAGACGACGAGGTGGACATGGATGAGGAAGAACGTGAAGAAGAGCCAGAGGAGGAAGTCTTCAACCCTCCTTACATCGCGAGGGTACCTAAAAACCGCTGGGGGCACAACGGGCCTGAACCCCGTTGGGCAACAACAATCGAAAGGTGGAGCCGACAACAGCGCCATCGGTCACCATATGGCGACCAACGAGGTTACTATGACCTCAGTCACGGGGGACCGGCTCACAGAGCTCTCCCCGTTATGACGCAACACATCATGAACTTGGGGAACCAGAGTAGGGAAATGGCAGACCAGGTTCGAAATCTCAGCGCTATTATGGCAGCCACTGATGCACGCACCCGGGATCTGGAGAGGGACTTCTATCCAGTGGACCAACTCATCGAGGACCTTACCACTGCTCGAGCGGAGGTAAGGGAGTACCAGGAGAGGCACGCAGCTCTTGAGGACAGAGTGATCGCGGCCGAACGCCGGATTGCGGAGCTTCAGGGAGCCTCGACCTCATCTCAGGGGCACCATGAACCAGATACCACCCGCCGCGAGTAGTGTTCGCACTGCTCATATTTTGTTATAAATCTAGGATTTCGAGTATGCGTTGGTGCTACTCTTTATTGCGAATAGGTTGACCCCGCGACTAAGTGATCACACTAGTCAAAGGGGCTTTTGTACTGCCAAAACTTTATCTTTTAATATGATGTAATGTAGACCCTTGTGAGGTCAAATTTCTCAAAACAATATGTACTAACAAATTATCAATGAATGTGGCATGTATTTTACTTCCTTGGATGCTGACACGAACCAAACACATGAATCTGCTTGGGTCAACACTATTTAATTCATAAGTTTAAATTGCATAAACTTTTCGATGAAATACCTTCTAAAGTAATAAACTCGGATAAAATACAATTGAGATGAAAGAAGTAACACTCGACTCGTTATGACCATTGAAGTCTTACCGACAAGTCTTTTCTTTTTATTTTTATGTCAGAACCATGCCACCAAGGAAAAGACCAAGACCTTCCGGAAACTCAGCACCACCCCCTCCGCCACCACCTCCGGAGTTTGATCCTGTGATGTTTCAGGCTGCAGTAACAGCAGCCGTGGCGGCAGCAATGTCGCAAATGGGTACAAATGGTTCCGGCGGTTCCGGATCCGGGAATACTAACTCGAATCAGGGGGACAACACGGGGTGTACTAAGGAGTGTTCTTTCAAAGACTTCACGAATGGCAAACCGGATCCTTTCGACGGAAGCGGGGGCGTCATTGCGCTGATGCAATGGTTCGAAAGGACCGAAGCAGTCTTCGAAATATGTGCTTGTCCCGAAGCGAGCAAGGTCAAGTATGCGGCATTCACTTTCACAAGAAAAGCTCTTACTTGGTGGAATGGCCGAGTTAAGTCACTTACTCCTGCAGTGGCTAACTCCATAGGCTGGGAAAACTTAAAAGCGTTGATGTTAAAGGAGTATTGCCCGAGGGGAGAAATACAAAAACTCGAAGAAGAACTCTGGAATCTCAAGATGTCGGGGACGGATCTCGAAGCTTATATCGCCCGATTCAATGACCTAGCACTCCTCTGTCCCGCAATGGTCACTCTGGAGGAGAAAAAGGTAGAACGATACCTTTGGGGGCTATCATCCCAGATTTATGATAGTGTACTGGCCTCGAAACCTACTACCTTTGAGAGTGCCAAGGAATTGGCACAACAACTTATCGATCACAGGGCCAGCCGTGGTACCGTGATCGCCATCACCGACCAATCAAAGGGAGGAAACAACAAGAGGAAGTTCTGGAACCATAAAAAGAAGCAACCGGAACTGGACCCCACAAAGAAGCAACAGACCGTTGCTGTCCGTGCTGCCACTACTGCTACCACTCTAGCACCACCGAAGCAATATGCTGGAAATCTCCCCAAGTGCAACAAGTGCAACTACCACCATAATGGTGCTTGTCGGGAAATGCACTGCAAAAACTGCGACAAGAAAGGGCATACTGCTTGTTTCTGTAAAGCGCCAGCATGACCGAACAACCAAGTTGCCAATGCGGGGGCAAGCCAAACCTGCTATGGATGTGGTGAAGCAGGACACTTCACGAGAAACTGCCCCAAGGCACAAGCTCCTAATGCTGGTGGTGTAGGGAGAGTCCTGACGATGGGACACGGAGAAGCAGTCAAGGACCCCTTGGTGGTTACCGGTACGTTCCTCCTCAATAAATCTTATGCATGCGTACTTTTCGATAGTGGGGCAGAAAGAATTTTTATAAGTCACCAATTCAAACATTTACTTAAGAAAAATTCCCAGTCATTAAAAGATTCATACGTCGTAGAAATGGCAAACAGAAAGGTTGAGCGCGCTAATGATATTTACATGGAGTGTACCCTCACTTTAGACAACCATTCGTTCAAAATCGATCTAATGTCGGACACAATAAAAAGTCTCGACGTCATCATTGGTATGGATTGGTTGGGTCCTAATCGTGCCGACATTTTATGTTACGAAAGGGTCGTCCGCCTCAAGTTGCCGAATGGCAACACCCTCGCCGTTTATGGCGACAAACCTAGTGCAAACCTACAAATCATCTCTTGTGTCAAAGCCCGAAAGTATCTCCGAAAGGATACCATGTCTTCTTATCCCACATCGTAGATAAGAATCATGGGGTAAAGGACATCAAAAACATTCCGGAAGTGTGCAACTTCCCCGACGTTTTCCCAGAAGATCTGCCAGGTGTACCGCTCGCACGACAAGTCGAATTTTGGATCGACTTAATTCCAGGAGCTACCCCCGTCGCCAAAGCTCCATACCACTTAGCACCGGCAGAAATGCAAGAACTGTCCAGCCATTTGAATGAACTATTAAGCAAAGGATTCATCAGGCCAAGCTTCTCACCCTGGGGAGCATCGGTCTTGTTTGTAAAGAAGAAGGACGGATCTTTTCACATGTGCATAGAATATCGGGAGCTAAACAAACTCACTATCAAGAACCGATATCCCCTACCCCGAATCGATAACCTCTTCGACCAACTCCAAGGAGCAAGCTACTTTTCAAAAATCGACCTGAGGTCGGGTTATCATCAACTACGAGTACAAGAAGAGGATATTTCCAAGACTGCGTTCAGAACTCGCTACGGGCACTACGAGTTTGTGGTAATGCCCTTCGGATTAACGAATGCACCGGCGGTATTCATGGACCTGATGAATCGAGTGTGTCGACCCTACTTAGGACGATATTTTAATCTACTCCCAAAGCGAGGAAGAGCACCGTCAACATCTCCGGCTAATCTTGGAAATACTGAGGGCGGAGAAGCTTTATGCCAAATTCTCTTAGTGAGAATTCTGGATCAGAGAAGTGAATTTTCTTGGCCATGTGGTCAGCAAGAAGGGGATACACGTGGATCTGTCTAAAATCAAAGTTATCGAAAACTGGTCAGCACCTACAACGCCGACAGAAATTCGACAATTTTTAGGGCTTGCCGGCTATTACCGAAGATTCATACAAAACTTCTCTAAGATCGCCAAACCACTCACCACCTTGACTCAGAAAGGTGTGGTATTTAATTAGGAAGATAAACAAGAAGCCGCTTTCCAGACATTAAAACAAGCCCTATGCAGCGCACCGGTTTTGTCTCTTCCGGAAGGAACCGATGACTTCGTGGTATATTGTGATGCCTCAAAACAAGGCCTCGGATGCATGCTCATGCAGAGAGGGAAATTCATCGCTTACGCATCAAGGCAACTTAAGACACACGGAGTTAATTACACTACCCATGACCTTGAACTGGGGGCGGTAGTGTTCGCCTTAAAGATCTGGAGGCACTACCTCTACGGCACAAAATGCACCATCTTCACCGATCACAAAAGTCTTCAGCATATCCTCAATCAAAAAGAGCTTAACATGCGGCAACGAAGATGGGTTGAACTGCTGAACGACTACGAGTGTGAAATTCGCTACCACCCGGGCAAGGCCAATGTAGTGGCTGATGCCCTAAGCAGGAAGGAATATTCGGGCCGCCGAGTAAGATCCTTAACCATGACCATCCATTCTCACCTGGCCACGAAAATCAAGGAAGCTCAACTAGAAGCCTTGAAACTAGAGAATGTGGCAGGTAAGGCATTAAGGGGAATGGATAAGAGCTTAGAAGTCAAGGATGATGGAACTTGTTATCTCAGGAACCGAATCTGGACACCGAAGTTCGGTGGGATCCGAGACGTGGTCATGAATGAAGCACATAAGACTCGATACTCCATCCATCCAGGGTCAAATAAGACGTATCTAGACCTCAAAAAGCTATACTGGTGGCCGAACATGAAAGCCGAGATTGCTACTTATGTGGGCAAGTGTCTGACTTGCGCCAAGGTCAAGGTGGAATACCAGAAACCCTCAGGACTAGTACAACAGCTTGATATACCGGAATGGAAGTGGGAACGGATAACCATGGACTTCATAACCAAGCTGCCTAAGATTCCAGGCGGGTTTGACACCATATGGGTAATCGTAGATAGATTGACCAAGTCTGCGCACTTCCTGCCAATAAAGGAAACCGACAAGACGGAGAAGTTAACCAAAACGTACATCAAGGAGATTGTGCGACTGCATGGTGTACCAATATCCATTATCTCCGACCGAGATAGTAGATTCACCTCGCGATTTTGGCAGTCTCTACAGAAATCCTTGGGAACTAGGCTTGACATGAGTACGGCCTACCATCCACAAACCAACGGACAAAGCGAGAGAACCATCCAGACATTGGAAGACATGCTGAGAGCTTGTATGATAGACTTTGGAAAAGCATGGGATACCAATTTACCGCTTATCGAATTCTCCTATAATAACAGCTATCACACTAGCATTAAAGTCGCTCCGTTCGAAGCTCTTTATGGCCGCAAGTGCAGATCACCCCTGTGTTGGGCCGAAGTGGGGGATACTCAGCTAGCTAGGGAGCAAGTTCCTAATAGCACCCTCACTGGTCCTGAAATCATAAGGGAGACCATAGAAAAGATTGTTCAAATCCGAGAAAGGCTGAAGGCCTCCCGAGATCGGCAAAAGAGTTACGCGGATAAGCGACGCAAACCTTTGGAATTCCAGGTTGGTGATCGAGTGCTACTAAAAGTTTCCCCTTGGAAAGGAATGATACATTTTGGAAAGAATGGGAAACTGAATCCAAGGTATATTGGTCCATTTGAAATCCTTGCTACGATTGGACCAGTGGCATACAAACTTCGATTACCTCAAGAACTCGATAAGGTACATCCCACCTTTCACTTATCGAACCTGAAGAAGTTCCTGTCTGACGAGACACTCGTAATACCACTCGACCAAATCGAAGTTAACGAAAACCTCCACTTCGTGGAGGAACCAGTCGAGATCATGGATCGGGAGATCAAAAGAACGAAACAAAGTCGCATTCCCATAGTGAAGGTTCGTTGGAATGCGAAACGAGGACCTGAGTTCACCTAGGAACGCGAAGACCAAATGAAACAAAAGTATCCGCATCTCTTCCCAAACCCTTGAAGTCCCAATCCGAGTTTAAATTTCGGGACGAAATTCCCTCTAACGGGGGGATGATGTGACAATCGTCAATTTCGAGTCAAGTCAAAGTCAACAAGTCAAACTGATCGAATTGTTTAACCTTGAGTATTGGAGTGTACGTTATGTAATTACTGTATAACTCACTATTTTAATGAGAAAACATCACTTGGAAAAGTTCGTGTGTTTAAATTTCCTAAGCCTTAGTGCTAAACAATGAACCAAACTGATAAAACAATGTTACATACTCATCGGGAGTGGGTAAGATCCTTAAAAATGACTTAACGGGGTTCACGGACCTTGCGTTGCGGAGCCAAACACTCACCATTGTCACACATGAAACCTCTCTCAATCGTTCTCACTCTATCTCTCTTTATCGAGAATCTCTCCCAAATATCTCTTTGTATGAGAAATCTCTCCAAGAATGTGAAATCTCTCCCAAATCTCTCCAAGAATGTGAAATCTCTATCACACCCCAAAACCACGAACGGCGGAAACGTTCAGGGGTGGAGGACGTCATGTATAGTATCACAGCAGTGTAAAATAGTAAACAAGCAACAACATCATCTATTGCATTATAAGTAAAGTTTTAATACATGTGTTCTTTCATTGTAATAAGACACCAAAAATATATAATCAAAATAATATACGAGACTTGTCTGCTCCGTCTTCTCAAAACCTGGCCACCGTACCTGTCTATTGATGACCTGAGAATACAAGTTATTTTGAAAGAGAGTATCAGCTTTAAATCTGGTGAATTCATAAGTATTTAAGTGTCATTGTCTTGCTTACTAAAAGCTGTTTTAGAAGTCATGTAAATCTTTAAATGAAAATGTTGATGTAAGTATGAAAAGTTCTAGAAAATCCCTTATTTTCTATTAGTTTGAGATGTAGTCTTCTACCAAGACCCGAATATTTTGTTATGACAATGTAGTCTTCTACCAAGACCCGAATGTTTTGTTATGACAATGTGGTCTTCTACCAAGACCCGAATATTTTGTTATGATAATGTAGTCTTCTACCAAGACCCTAATGTTTTGTTATGATAATGTAGTCTTCTACCAAGACCCGAATGTTTTGTTATGACAATGTGGTCTTCTACCAAGACCCGAATGTTTTGTTATGATAATGTAGCCTTCTACCAAGACCCAAATGTTTTGTTATGACAATGTGGTCTTCTACCAAGACCCAAATGTTTTGTAAGTAAAATGATAGTTTTTCCTTCTTTTTGACTACTACAACAGTAATTAGTCTAACTCATCGTTTATGTGAATATATCACAAAATAAAGTAAATAGGAAAAATATAACCATGTAAGTGTTATCCATGGATACCAGGACTAACACGCCATCGCAGTAAGCGATATGTATAACCTAATGAACCTCCGAAGATGGTCCAATTGTCCTCTGTAGCAGCAGCAGGTTGGAGGAAGGGTTAGTCCCGTAGCCGACTCCTAATATAAGTGGTAACCTAATGATCATCCGAAGATTTTCATCTCATCCTCTGTTGCAACAGCAGGATGGAAGAATGGTTAGTTTCGATATCAATCTATCTATTATAAGTGATAACCTTAGACATCTGTAGATGTTCATCACCCAGTGGTGCTAACAGCTGGGTTCCGGAATGGTTAGTCCCGTCTAGACATCCCGTCGAACAGGGATAGGCAGGAAAATTTACACAGAAGGTACAAATAAATCTTCCTCATAGTTCTAAGTAAAAGTATCCAGGTAAGTGAATACAGGATAATGCACCTATGTAACAGTGTTCATGTATGGTATTCATGTAAGTGTGTTCATGTATTAGGTAAGTATATGTAAACATATTCATGTATCAGGTAAGCATATGTATATGTACTCATGTATCAGGTAATATACTGGTGTAGACTCATGAATGAACTGACTCTTGTGTGATTCCTTGTAATAGGAATAATGTTTGATATCTTCAAATTATCCCTATGATAATTTACTGAAAAGTAATTGGTTGTTCAAGTAGGTTTATACACTATTACTACTCAAGAGTGTGGGAAACTAAATGAAAGATGTAAACTATAACATCAATACATATATAAGAATATAAGTGTATATGCATAGTTTAGTTCAAGAATGTAAAATGGTTTTGTAAGACATCTAAGGGTTTTGAACAAATATAAAAGTGACTTGATGTCATTTCTATAAACATTTCAAAACTAATACTTTTGTTCTTCAAAGTATTTTAAGATAGAAAACCATTTCATGCATCACATTTTGAAGTATGTGAAATCCGCTGGATGAAAACATAGTTATAAAATACATATGAGTGATTTAGTAACATACTGTTTTCTACTTGTATTCCCCCCCCCCCCCATTAAAGCATTTAAAAACATTTAAAATATTCATTTAGGGGTATGAACTCACCTGTAGATGGTGGTTTGGATGAACTGGACGGTGTAGGATTGTTAGGTGTCAAGTGAGGACTTGTACACACACTACGATCCTAATGAACATATAATCACAAATATATGCATTTAATTAGTCTTAAATTACTAATTGATAATGTTAAGACATCATAGACATAATAAACACTTTATATAAGTGTTTTAAGCCCTAAGGATTGCATCTAAGCTATTATGGGACAAGGCACTTGTGTTTAGGGTTCCAAAGGACCCTATACATGAGTTTACTCTCCATATATCCTCACACATGGAGTTTACGGCCGTAAACTCCCAACTTGGTGGTATTTTGTGTTTTGAAGTTCTAAATGATCCCTAGAATTATTCCAACTTGGTGGTTAAATTCTTGGAAGGGTTTAAGGCATAGAAACACCCCTTTGAGGAGTTTACGACCTTAAGGCCATTTCCTTTAGAGTTTGTAGCCGTAAACTCTTAAAGATGGGTGTTTTTGATGCTTTCAAGTCTCAATGTCTCATACACATGTAGTATAGGTCTTAAACTTTTATCCCAAGCATATGAAGGCCTTAGGCACACTTTGGTGCCCTTCTTTGATGTTCATGGCCCAAGAACCTTATTAGGGCCGTGAACTCACTTTGAGGGGTGTTTTTGATGTGTTTTGGTCCTTGATTTAAGTGGAAACAATTCCTAGTAATTGTCTAAGGCTTTAGGTGCCTTAAAAGCGCCCTTTTGTCCATGATTTTGGAGCTCACGGTCCAAGATGATCTTGGGCCGTGAACACCCATATTTTGGTATTTCTTGGTTGTTTTCTTGTCCCTAACACACATATATATGAGTCCAAGGTAGTATCATATCATAAGGGAAGGTCTAGGCATTATTTCGGGACTTTACCGCACAAGAACACCTTGGGGAGTAAACTCCTAAATCTAGTGATTTAGCCATCTAAATCATGTTATAAACACATAATAAGCTTTCTAACACTACTAGAGAGAGTTACTCACGTTTTGGTATAAAAACCCGAAGATCCGTGAGAGAGAAAATGGATTTTCTCTAGTTGGAAATGCGAATAATGAATGAATTCGGTTCAGAATTCTATTTATAGTCCTGAGATATTTTTGGCAGAAAATAGTTTTATTCCTGAAATGATTTCTCATATAACAGAGTGTTGGAATAACAGTGTTGCACTAAACCCTAATGCATCCACTCTTCTGATATCTCCTGAAGTGTAAACACTGAATTACTCAAACTTACACGAAAAAGTCTGAAAATTAACTGTGACTGCTATAACTTCTATTGAAGTGATCTAGTTTGTACAGAATGGAAATTCCGGGTTGTCACAATCTCTCCCAAATCTCTCTTTGTATGAGAAATCTCTCCAAGAATGTGAAATCTCTCCCAAATCTCTCTTTGTATGAGAAATCTCTCCAAGAATGCGAAATCCCTCCCAAGTCTCTCCAAGAATATGAAATCTCTCCCAAATCTCTCTTTGTATGAGAAATCTCTCCAAGAATGTGAAATCTCTCTCAAATCTCTCCAAGAATGTGAAATCTCTCCCAAATCTCTCTCAAACGTTTCCATAACTTTTTGAAGTCTTACGGGTCATTCCGACCCTTAACCGGGTCAAAAACCGCTCAAAATGGGGCAAGAACGGGCAAAAAGGGCTTAAGGACCCGAAACCCTCTTATTAGGGCCGAAGCCTCTTAGGACCCGAAAGTCCTCTTAGGGACTGAAACCAAGAGGACCGAACCCGAAGGGTCCTCTCAGGACCGAACCTCGCTCAATGGAACCGAACCCGAAGGGTCCTCTCAGGACCGAACCTCGCACACCACCCGAACCCGAAGGTACTGTTCATTTCGGGCTATTTCGCTTCTAATGCCTTGGACCGAGCCCTTCGCTTCCTGCTTCCTTTCGCTTCCGGCTCAGCATCAGAGCGGACCGAGCCTCGGCCAGGACCGAGAGGTCTCGCTGGGAAGTCCATTTTCTCCCGGTTTTCGACTAATTTTGCGTTTTAGGCTTGTTTTTAATTGTTTTAACACGAGATTTTCACCCAAAACTTTATTTTAACATATTTTAATTGATTTTGAAACATGTAACGCTTACAATGATGTAACTGTTTCAATTATATATATGTTGGTTGTGTTTACTTTCATCACTATTGCCATTATTGTTATGATACTATACATGAAGTCCTCCACCCTCGGACGTTTCTGCCATCCTTGGTTTGGGGGTGTGACAGATTGGTATCAGAGCACGGTTTATAGTGAATTAAGTATATCAAACAACATAGGATATACAAACTATAAACACATTTGGGACTAAGAGTCTCTGATTTTAAAACAACCTAACGGGTTATACTTTTAGAAAATGAATAGTTTCTTGTTTAAAAGTATACCTACATGCATTGCATACTTGCATAGCGTCATAACTAGAAGAACATAAACTAAAAGAAAAGGGGTTGAACGCTACGAGTATGCCTTGGTATGAGTAATCAGTTCTGGGAAGGATATAGCCTGATCAACTATATTCGTCCGGGAAGTAACTTACTCATATCGGGGGATAGTCGTAGGAGCTACAGCAATTGCGCCGATTAACGCAACTAAAAGAATTATTGAAATGAATTCAAACGGAAGAAAAAAATCTGTAAGGGCAACAAATCTAATAACCTAACTTCACCCTACAAAGAATGCTATAAGAACCAAATCCAAACATTTAAAATACTATAGGAGTATTTGTATGTTGCTATATCGCAATATTATTATTATTAACCGCTATCTGCTTCTTACACCCTTATTCTCGCGCAAACGACATGGCAGGATTTCACCTACCAGGAGACCCATACTTTCCCAATCAGGGAAATGTCGGCTGGATTGAAGAGGATCCCGAAGAAGAACCCGAAGAAGAAGAAGAAGAGGGGGTAGACGAAGAAGAAGAAGAGAAGGAAGACGACGAGGTGGACATGGATGAGGAAGAACGTGAAGAAGAGCCAGAGGAGGAAGTCTTCAACCCTCCTTACATCGCGAGGGTACCTAAAAACCGCTGGGGGCACAACGGGCCTGAACCCCGTTGGGCAACAACAATCGAAAGGTGGAGCCGACAACAGCGCCATCGGTCACCATATGGCGACCAACGAGGTTACTATGACCTCAGTCACGGGGGACCGGCTCACAGAGCTCTCCCCGTTATGACGCAACACATCATGAACTTGGGGAACCAGAGTAGGGAAATGGCAGACCAGGTTCGAAATCTCAGCGCTATTATGGCAGCCACTGATGCACGCACCCGGGATCTGGAGAGGGACTTCTATCCAGTGGACCAACTCATCGAGGACCTTACCACTGCTCGAGCGGAGGTAAGGGAGTACCAGGAGAGGCACGCAGCTCTTGAGGACAGAGTGATCGCGGCCGAACGCCGGATTGCGGAGCTTCAGGGAGCCTCGACCTCATCTCAGGGGCACCATGAACCAGATACCACCCGCCGCGAGTAGTGTTCGCACTGCTCATATTTTGTTATAAATCTAGGATTTCGAGTATGCGTTGGTGCTACTCTTTATTGCGAATAGGTTGACCCCGCGACTAAGTGATCACACTAGTCAAAGGGGCTTTTGTACTGCCAAAACTTTATCTTTTAATATGATGTAATGTAGACCCTTGTGAGGTCAAATTTCTCAAAACAATATGTACTAACAAATTATCAATGAATGTGGCATGTATTTTACTTCCTTGGATGCTGACACGAACCAAACACATGAATCTGCTTGGGTCAACACTATTTAATTCATAAGTTTAAATTGCATAAACTTTTCGATGAAATACCTTCTAAAGTAATAAACTCGGATAAAATACAATTGAGATGAAAGAAGTAACACTCGACTCGTTATGACCATTGAAGTCTTACCGACAAGTCTTTTCTTTTTATTTTTATGTCAGAACCATGCCACCAAGGAAAAGACCAAGACCTTCCGGAAACTCAGCACCACCCCCTCCGCCACCACCTCCGGAGTTTGATCCTGTGATGTTTCAGGCTGCAGTAACAGCAGCCGTGGCGGCAGCAATGTCGCAAATGGGTACAAATGGTTCCGGCGGTTCCGGATCCGGGAATACTAACTCGAATCAGGGGGACAACACGGGGTGTACTAAGGAGTGTTCTTTCAAAGACTTCACGAATGGCAAACCGGATCCTTTCGACGGAAGCGGGGGCGTCATTGCGCTGATGCAATGGTTCGAAAGGACCGAAGCAGTCTTCGAAATATGTGCTTGTCCCGAAGCGAGCAAGGTCAAGTATGCGGCATTCACTTTCACAAGAAAAGCTCTTACTTGGTGGAATGGCCGAGTTAAGTCACTTACTCCTGCAGTGGCTAACTCCATAGGCTGGGAAAACTTAAAAGCGTTGATGTTAAAGGAGTATTCCCCGAGGGGAGAAATACAAAAACTCGAAGAAGAACTCTGGAATCTCAAGATGTCGGGGACGGATCTCGAAGCTTATATCGCCCGATTCAATGACCTAGCACTCCTCTGTCCCGCAATGGTCACTCTGGAGGAGAAAAAGGTAGAACGATACCTTTGGGGGCTATCATCCCAGATTTATGATAGTGTACTGGCCTCGAAACCTACTACCTTTGAGAGTGCCAAGGAATTGGCACAACAACTTATCGATCACAGGGCCAGCCGTGGTACCGTGATCGCCACCACCGACCAATCAAAGGGAGGAAACAACAAGAGGAAGTTCTGGAACCATAAAAAGAAGCAACCGGAACTGGACCCCACAAAGAAGCAACAGACCGTTGTTGTCCGTGCTGCCACTACTGCTACCACTCTAGCACCACCGAAGCAATA
This sequence comes from Lactuca serriola, assembly GCF_051521515.1. Classification (NCBI taxonomy): domain Eukaryota; kingdom Viridiplantae; phylum Streptophyta; class Magnoliopsida; order Asterales; family Asteraceae; genus Lactuca; species Lactuca serriola. Next base: position 186,189,823 of record NC_136408.1, on the reverse strand, counting down.
TGCTGGAAATCTCCCCAAGTGCAACAAGTGCAACTACCACCATAATGGTGCTTGTCGGGAAATGCACTGCAAAAACTGCGACAAGAAAGGGCATACTGCTTGTTTCTGTAAAGCGCCAGCATGACCGAACAACCAAGTTGCCAATGCGGGGGCAAGCCAAACCTGCTATGGATGTGGTGAAGCAGGACACTTCACGAGAAACTGCCCCAAGGCACAAGGTCCTAATGCTTGTGGTGTAGGGAGAGTCCTGACGATGGGACACGGAGAAGCAGTCAAGGACCCCTCGGTGGTTACAGGTACGTTCCTCCTCAATAAATCTTATGCATGCGTACTTTTCGATAGTGGGGCAGAAAGAATTTTTATAAGTCACCAATTCAAACATTTACTTAAGCAAAATTCCCAGTCATTAAAAGATTCATACGTCATAGAAATGGCAAACAGAAAGGTTGAGCGCGCTAATGATATTTACATGGAGTGTACCCTCACTTTAGACAACCATTCGTTCAAAATCGATCTAATGTCGGTCACAATAAAATGTTTCGACGTCATCATTGGTATGGATTGGTTGGGTCCTAATCGTGCCGACATTTTATGTTACGAAAGGGTCGTCCGCCTCAAGTTGCCGAATGGCAACACCCTCGCCGTTTATGGCGACAAACCTAGTGCAAACCTACAAATCATCTCTTGTGTCAAAGCCCGAAAGTATCTCCGAAAGGATACCATGTCTTCTTATCCCACATCGTAGATAAGAATCATGGGGTAAAGGACATCAAAAACATTCCGGAAGTGTGCAACTTCCCCGACGTTTTCCCAGAAGATCTGCCAGGTGTACCGCTCGCACGACAAGTCGAATTTTGGATCGACTTAATTCCAGGAGCTACCCCCGTCGCCAAAGCTCCATACCACTTAGCACCGGCAGAAATGCAAGAACTGTCCAGCCATTTGAATGAACTATTAAGCAAAGGATTCATCAGGCCAAGCTTCTCACCCTGGGGAGCATCGGTCTTGTTTGTAAAGAAGAAGGACGGATCTTTTCGCATGTGCATAGAATATCGGGAGCTAAACAAACTCACTATCAAGAACCGATATCCCCTACCCCGAATCGATAAACTCTTCGACCAACTCCAAGGAGCAAGCTACTTTTCAAAAATCGACCTGAGGTCGGGTTATCATGGCACCATGCAATTGGATAGACTAAGTGAGAGAAATAACACTTGGAGATTATTAATATATTATAAGTTCTAATATATTAATAATATTATTAATTAGTTTGATCAAGAATTAATTTAGAATTAATTAAGTGATCAAAAGATAACTAATTAAATATATGGGTTGATTATGTAAATCATTCATATCTTGTATAGTGGGCTAAGAGGCTCCATGGATTATCAAGTTGGGTTCCACCCATAGGATGCTCCATGGATGCTTCATGGGAGTTACAAACCCATGGGTCATGGAAATGAAGAGTCATGACACATTAGGGTTTACATGGTGTAACCCTAGATGAGTCAACACTATATAAGAATCCCATTCTCCACCAAAATCGGCTAGATATATGAAACAATAGGGCTAGGCCGATTTCAAGAAGTGTGTGTTCTCTCAAAAGTCTTTCCAAGAGCATTTGGTGTTGTGTGAAGCATTTGAGGCATCACAATTGGGGTGCTAGGCTCACAAGGTTTCAAGGAACATAAACAACAACAAGGTAAGTTATTCTATCTTTCATTCAAGTTAAAAATTGTTCCCCATGTATGCTAGATAGGAATATAACCTTGGAATTCAACTTTGCATGATAATTAGACAAACATAGATCCAAGGTTATTAGGGTTGCATGTACACTTAGGAAGTGTTAGAATGCTCAAAACCCATCAGTGGTATTAGAGCCTAGGCTTGTTTGTTTGTTATTTGTGCTTAAAAGTTGGAAAAAGTCGAAAAACTTGCTGTCTGCCTGATGAACTCGCCGAGTCCATGGGGAGACTTGCCGAGTTCACTTGTTTCTTCAACCTACTCACCGAGTAGGTTCATGTACTCGGCGAGTAGGAGCCACAAAGTACATATTTTCGACTTTAGTTGCTGGAAATGGACTAGAAACTTTACCCTAAACTGTTTTGGTACTTGAAAACTTGTTTTAGATGGTGTAATGTCTTTGCTAATCCATTTACAACAACTAGTTATCAAAATTACAAAGTTTTAAGTGTAATTTTGATTCATGAAAGTGTTCATGTTCATGTTCTTGATCTTATGATGTTTAGATGATCATAGGAATTATTTGTAACCTATGTGGTAGTTTAATTCTTGATCATAATGTGTTTTAATGGAGTCCATAACTTGTCCTCAAGTTATGGAAAACCAAAAGTCACTTGAATTAAAACCATTAAAAGAACACAAGAGTTAGAAAAATGAAGAGTCTTCATTTTTATTACTCTAATAAACTCATAAGTTACAAGAAATGAAAAGTTTTGAAAGTTTACAAAACTTGCCCTCAAGTTTTGGAACAAGTAAAGTCATGCTAAAACTTTAGTTCCAACCCTTAGAATTTTGAAAGTTAAAATTCTACCCTTATACTTATAATATTATAAGTTAATAATATATATATATATATATATATATATATATATATATATATATATATATATATATATATAAGATTAAAGTCGTCTTACCGCTAGTACGCCTCATTCACGAAGCCGGTCTATAAGGTGGGTATAAGGTTGTTGCCTATAAAATGGCAACTTAATGGGTGTCCACTCTCACCCACCGCTTGCTTGACTGGTGGAGGGTCGTTAGCCGAACGGGTAGGACAAGGACTTATAAATTCTCATTAAAAGTATGATGAATATTATAAAGTAACTAAATGTTTTATTAAATTCCCAATCTTAGTTACTTTAGGAAAAATGTGAATAAGGTGTTAATCCATGAAATTACACTTTACACTTTGTTTAAGTCGTTGGTGGAGCGTGTGTGGTTAACCGGCACACTAACTTGGACTTAACAAGGTAGGTAAAGGGCGACTTAAGGTTTATTATAGTATCGATGGAGCGTGTGTGGTTTACCGGCACATCGATTGAGTGATAAACTTTAAGGGTACCAAGTGATTTGCATGGTTACTTCACACCTAGTTTTGTGATCCTCGGTATCCCAGTCACAAAACTTGGAGGGCACACTCGAGATTGAAACATGCCTTTGAAAAGTTCATTGAATCTCAAAGAATCTAGGAATTTCTAAGAACCAATCAAAAACCTAATATTTAATATTTCGGTTTTCGTGGTGGAAATTGGTGAATCGTCATTCGGGTACCTTTCAAATATGTTATAGCTTGGATTACGACATACCTCTTCTAAGTTATAATATATTGTGATTGGATCCTAGCCTTAATATTACATTTGGGTGTCTTATTAAGGACTCTCTAAATATCTAAACTAATCTTGTCCTTTTCCTTCAGATGTCTTCAAACAATGCTGCTTCTGGCTCTAATCCTAATGGCTCCTTTACCCTTATGAACTTGTGTGGGAAAGTCACTTTTGATGGATCCAACTTCAATGAATGGATCAGAAACATCAGGATGATTACCCTCTAAGAGGACAAAGAATATGTCCTTGACAAGGAGCTTAAGGAGATTGATGAGACCACTGCAACTCCCCAGGAGATCGCTGACTTTCAGGCACATGAAAGGGATGCTACCAAGGTGGCATGCATCATGATGGCCACGATGACAGCAGAACTCCAAAAGTCCTATGAGGATTTCTACCCTTATGAAATGCACCAAGATCTGATGGAAAGATACCATCAAAGTGCACGACAAGAAAGGTATGAAATCATCTGCTCCATGATAACAACCACGATGAAGGACGGGGAATCCGTCACGAGCCACATGCAGAAAATGCAAAGGTATGTGGATCGATTTCTGAAGCTTAATGTGAACTTCCCTGAGGAGCTTGCAATAGATATCATTTTGCACTGCTTACAATCGTGCTATGATCAATTCCGCATGACATATCACATGAATAAAGAAGAGGTCACACTCAGCAAACTTCAGGGGCTTCTCAAGACCGCATAAACAGGTCTTAAGGGGAAGTCGGTTATTAACACTCCTACTCCAAACTCTACTCCGGTTTTGGCAATCGGGAAAAGTCGAGGGAAGAAGAGAAATAGCTCTTCAAAGGGTACCAAGGCTCGGACCCTTGATGGCTCTTCTTCAAGTGGAACCAAGAAAGGTTTCGTTACTCCTTCTTCTGACCCAAAAGAGGCTGAATGCTTCTATTGCCATGAAAAATCACATTGGAAGCGGAACTGCCCAAAATACCAGCAAGATGTGAAGGATGGGAAAATTAAATCCAACCATGCAGGTATTTACACTATCATTTCTAATAACTCACCCCATTCTAAATCTTAGGTCCTAGATACCGGTTGTGGTATTCACATTTGTTGTGACTTGTAGGGACTAAGAAGAAGTGAGAATGTGGAGCAAGGAAGAATAAACCTAATCATGGCGAATAGGAAAGCTTTACATGTCACCAAGATTGGAGTTTATACTTTATCGCTAAGTAGTGGGTTTAGTTTAGATTTGAATAAGTGTTGTTATTCGCCAGAAATGGCAAGAAATATTATTTCCTTTCATGCATTGTATAAACAAGGTTTCACCTTTTCATTTGATAATGAAGTTGGTTTGATTAATGCTTTCTTTAATAATATTCTTTATTTTAAAGCATTACCTTGTGATGGCATGTATGAAACAGTATCTGTGGTTGATAACTAGGAAATAATGTATTGTGTATTGATTCTGTTAATAATAACTTGGATAAAGCATCATTATGGCATTGTCGTCTTGGACATATAAGCAAGAAACGCATAGGCCAACTCCAAAAGGATGGAGTCTTGGAGTCATTTGACCTAAAGTCAGATGATAGTTGCAAATCATGCTTACTTGGAAAAATGACAAAGTCACCCTTCACAGGCTCGTGTGAGAGGGGTGAAGGTTTTTTGGACCTTGTACACACGGATGTTTGTGGACCATTCAAACATGCCACAAGGGATGCTAATCGTTATTATTTGACTTTTACTGATGATTACAGTAGATATGGATATGTCTACTTGATCAAGCATAAGTCAGAGACTTTCGAAAGGTTTAAGGAATTTAAACAGGAAGTCGAGAATCAATTGGGCAGGAACATTAAGATGCTTCGATCCGATCGTGGTGGTGAGTATCTTAGTTCAGAGTTCCTTGACTATCTAAGGGAATGTGGGATAGTCTCACAATTGACACCTCCCAGGACACCACAGTTGAATGGTGTGGCTGAGAGGCGTAATCGAACCTTGTTGGATATGGTTCGTTCCATGATGAGTCAAGCATCACTACCAATCTCGTTTTGGGGGTATGCCTTAGAGACTGCCGCCCATATCCTTAATCTAGTCCCTACAAAGAAAGTTGCCAAAACTCCTCACGAGACGTGGACTGGTAAAGTACCTAAACTAGACCACATCAAGATTTGGGGTTGCGAGGCTTTCGTGAGACACGAGACTCATGATAAGCTCGAACCTCGAAGCGAGAGGTGTATTTTCATCGGCTACCCACGACAATCCTTTGGTTACCTCTTCTACAGACCTAGTGAAAATGTGGTCTTTGTAGCTAGGAGGGCTTTCTTTAGAGAGAGAGAGAGAGTTTATAAGCCAAGGAAACAGTGGGAGGCAAGTTGATCTTGAAGAAATTCAAGAGTCAAGCGGTGAAGGAACTTCAAACCCTAGCACTCAACTTGAGGAGGAAACTCCTGTTGAGCCAATTGACAAGTCTGTATCTCTGAGGCGGTCCACAAGGGTTAGGAATGCTCCTGAGCATTACTATGGATTCCACATTACTGCAGAAGGTGATACACTTTATCAGTGATGAGACACTGATAGGTATGGATAAACCTAACAGTTACGCGGAAGCCATGGCAGGCCCTGAGTCAGCCAAGTGGAAAGAGGCAATGGACAGCGAAATACAGTCCATGTATGACAATCAAGTTTGGAACTTGGTTGAGAATGTACCAGGTCGTAAGACAGTAGGGTGCAAATGGGTCTTCAAGAAGAAGACCGACATGGATGGTAAAGTACACACTTATAAGGATCGATTGGTTGCAAAGGGCTTCTCTCAAATTCCTGGAGTGGACTATGATGAGACCTTTTCTCTAGTAGCCAAGATTAAGTCTATTAGGGTTCTGTTAATGGAAAGTTGGCTGAAGATACCAAAATGCATTTCATGACTATGAAATATGGAAAATGGATGTCAAAACTGCTTTCCTTAATGGAAAGTTGGCTGAAGATGTTTACATGAGTCAGTCAGAGAGTTTTGTCAGCAACGAGTACCCTAATAAAGTGTGTAATCTTGAGAAATCCATTAATGGATTGAAGCAAGCACCTCGCAGATGGAATCTTTGCTTTGATGAAAAGGTCAAGGAATTTGGCTTTTCTAGAAGTGAAGATGCGTCTTGCGTGTATGTCAAGGCTAGTGGGAGTATAGTTAGCTTTTTGGTATTGTATGTGGATGACATACTACTCATAGGAAATGACATCCCAACTCTGCAGGAAGTTAAGTCCTGGCTTGGGAAGTGTTTCTCTATGAAGGACCTAGGAGAAGCTGCCTATATTCTAGGGATAAGGATCTTGAGAGATCGGAGTAAAAGACTAATTGGACTTAGTCAGAGTACCTACTTGGATAAGGTGCTGAAGATATTCAGCATGCAGGACTCCAAGAAAGGAGAGTTACCCATCCAGAGTAACGCCAGATTGAGTAAGACATAAAGCCCTAGCACTGAGGCTGAGATTGCAGAAATGAGTCGAATACCGTATGCTTCGGCTGTAGGATCGATCATGTATGCAATGACGTGTACTCGACCTGATGTATCCTTTGCACTGAGCATGGTTAGCAGGTATCAGGGGAACCCTGGCAAGGCACACTGGACTGCGGTAAAGAATATCCTTAAGTACCTATGGAGGACTAAGGACTGGGTCCTTACCCTCGGTGGGAGTGATGACTTGAGAGTTGTAGGGTATAGTGATGCTAGCTTCCAGACTGATAGGGATAATTTCCGCTCTCAGTCGGGCTGGGTCTTTACCCTAAATGGAGGAGCAATTTCTTGGAAGAGTTCCAAGCAAGAGACAGTGCTGATTCAACTTGTGAATCAGAGTATATTGCAGCTAGCGAGGCGGCAAAAGAGGCGATATGGCTGAAGAACTTCATCGGATAGAAGAAGGACTCCTCGTGGCAAAGAGGGTATCATCGGATGAGAACCCAGCAGATCCCCTCACGAAGGGACTGACTCGGGTTAAGCATCTCCAGCATGCTCGAAGCATAAGGCTGAAGGATGATATTAGATTTAGTAGTTAGATAACCTAGAAATATGTAAAGTGTAATTGACATTAGATGATGAATAAAAGGTGTTTTATTTTTGAGTAAAGTGTCGCTATCTCTTGTCGATCGTTTACTATATTTCTTTTGCATGTTTTGACTTCCAGAATAATTTTGTTTGGTATAACATATTATTCAAACCTCCACAGTCGGTCATATGTCGGAAGTAGGTATGAATCAAGACTGTCATGATTGGTTGCGGAGGTCTAAGGTGTTGACAAGGCTACAACAATCATGAGTGCTCATAAGTTCTGAGCATTGGACTCAACCCACGCTCACTGGAATCACTTCATGGAATTTATCTCGAGTGATCGTGAGACGGTAATATCATATAAGTCTTCAAACCTAGAGATATGATTTGTTACTTACAAGTTGGTTATGCATTGATTGTACGAAAACGCATTGGTAACTCGATGTTATAAAACGTCCTTTTGTGTATAATTCAATGAGTGGTAGAACAAACATATGATTCGAAGTTTATCTGTTCCTTCTTGGATTAGAAGCTGATATCTGGGCCCCTCGATGATTTTGTTTTAACCTATGTACCGGGCCCGGTCAGAACTAAGTTGATGTGTTCAATTAAGTAAGATATTGTTCCATGTATTTGTCCGGCTGATATCTAGAACAGAGGATTATATGATCACTTATCTTAAATGGCGTATCAACATCTTCTCAGTTCCGAGAGACCTTGAAAGAGCTACGATTGCCGGTTGGTTCCTAAAGTACTGGAGTTATAGTTATTAGACTTATCCAAGTGGAAGACTGTTGGATAAGGTGTCTAAGTCCATAACTATTTCTGGTCAGTACTTGACCCGACCCGACATGGTCCATTTGGGTTGCATGGCACCATGCAATTGGATAGACTAAATGAGAGAAATAACACTTGGAGATTATTAATATATTATAAGTTCTAATATATTAATAATATTATTTAATTAGTTTGATCAAGAATTAATTTAGAATTAACTAAGTGATCAAAAGATAACTAATTAAATATATTGGTTGATTATGTAAATCATTCATATCTTGTATAGTGGGCTAAGAGTCTCCATGGATTATCAAGTTGGGTTCCACCCATAGGATGCTCCATGGGAGTTACAAACTCATGGGTCATGGAAATGAAGAGTCATGACACATTAGGGTTTACATGGTGTAACCCTAGATGAGTCAACACTATATAAGAATCCCATTCTCCACCAAAATCGGCTAGACATATGAAACAAGAGGGCTAGGCCGATTTCAAGAAGTGTGTGTTCTCTCAAAAGTCTTTCCAAGGGCATTTGGTGTTGTGTGAAGCATTTGAGGCATCACACTTGGGGTGCTAGGCTCACAAGGTTTCAAGGAACATAAACAACAACAAGGTAAGTTATTCTATCTTTCATTCAAGTTAAAAATTGTTCCCCATGTATGCTAGATAGGAATATAACCTTGGAATTCAACTTTGCATGATAATTAGAAAAACATAGAACCAAGGTTATTAGGGTTGCATGTACACTTAGGAAGTGTTATAATTCTCAAAACCCATCAAATACAAGTTAAAACACCAAGAACATAACTAAACTTTTCTAACAACTTTCATCAGAAAAGTTGGGCTCCATTCACTGACTGTTTTGGACAACTTAAACATTTTTGTTTTCAAAAATGTTTTAGTTTCTTGTAGTTCATGTTTTTAGCTTTAAAAGGACTACTTTCACATCTCGATACGATTTTTCTACAATTTATGGTGATTTTTACAAAACTGTTTATCATTTCAAACATCAATCCGGACCAGTCTGTGATTATGGACTTGTTCACACAAGTTAGAGGTCACTAAAAATTATGGAAACATTTATGAACAAACTAGACTCATTTTCCAAACTCTCAGAAGTTACAGAACTTGATTTGGACATTTTATCATTTTTCTACAAATTTTCCAATAACAGTTACAGAAAATGTTATTAACAGAAAAACACTATAAATTTCATTTCACCTTGTAACATGTTGAGCAAGGTATATATATCATTATGTGATTATGTGTTGTTGCAATATATGACATTTTTGTATTAGTATCTAGAGATATACACCAGTTAGCAAGTGGATTTTTACTAGGTAATGCATAGAAATAACAAAGTGTTATAATTAAAGTACACCCATTAGATACAAATGTTTTATTAAACTATGTTAAGTATAGTTTATGTACTTTACTATTTCTACCCTTGTTTTGATAAACTATAATAGGTATAGTTTATGATACATTACAAAATACATATATTTCAGAAGGGTACATTTATACAAAAGGGAACTTTCATTACGTTAAGTGTAAATTCGATAATGACTGTGTGAGACATCCCCTTCACATTAATCATAAGTCCTGTATTGTAACCAGAGTCTCCTGGAGGGAGAGCGTGATAGTTGTATATAGATCTATATTGGGCATGACAAACCCACACCTGAGCTGCATGCAACAGCTAGACCGACAGGTCTGAGGTGACAAATGCCATAACAGTTCTGACGCCTGAAGAACGTCGTTTTCAAGTCATCTAGGTCATAGCATGGTTATAATAGCTCACAGAAAGTATTAACAAACATAAGAATTTACGGGAATTTCATTGACATCATACGCGTTATGTTGAATTAAACTCATATTATTTTCTGTAAATAAGGAATATTACTTATACGTTACGGTCTTTGTATATATAAGACTACAATACACATTTTTAAGGAAAATTATCAGAATTTTCTGGAACAATCATACATTTACGAGACAAGGTTTTCATAAATTGCATACAAAAGCTTATGAACTCACCAACCATTGTGTTGACACTTTTTCAAACAACTTGTATTCTCAGGAAATCACTAAACAGGAAACCAAGTGCATTTTGAGGATGGGACATTAAGGCGTCAAACATTTCATATTTTTGTCAACATATTGTAATTGATTTTGAAACATGTAACGCTTACAATGATGTAACTCTTTCAATTATATATATGTTGGTTGTGTTTACTTTCATCACTATTGCCATTATTGTTATGATACTATACATGAAGTCCTCCACCCCCGGACGTTTCCGCCATCCTTGGTTTGGGGGTGTGACACTGACCTAACCGGTCACTAGCATAACATCATCCTATATACCAGGATTCCGACCTTAACCAGGTCTCTAACATATACCATCCTAACTACCAGGATGCAAACATAGCAAGGCAATAACATAACAACGATACACAGTTCACAATCCGATAAAGGGCCGGCCTTGGTGCCGTAGACCCTGTCGATATAGTGAGGATAACTCACCTCGCAACTGCCGACTGAAAAGATAAGCCCAAGCTGCTCCGACCACTGACACGATCTCCACTACTAGCCAACACCAAAACACTGAACTCAAAACAAATGCCAACAATTACCAAAATGCTCCTGGAAGTCAACTGGTCAACCCTTGGTCAAATTCAAAGTCAAAGTCATCCTCCTAACTGACTCTACTCGCCGAGTCAACCCGAAGACTTGCCGAGTCCTCATGCTAAGAACTTCCCCAATCTACGACTCAACTCGCCGAGTCACCCCGAGACTCGCCGACTCCCACAACTCTGAATCCTTTCTCACTCAACTCACCGAGTCATCCCTTGACTCACCAATTCACGGCTCAACCAGAAGAAGGTTAGGACCTCACGACCTGAATCGCCGAGTCCAAGAACAGACTCGCCGAGTCCAAGGCTATCTTCAACCAACTTGCCGAGTTGTTCTTCCAACTCGTCGAGTTCCTGCCCATCTTCATGCAACTCGCCGAGTACACCTTTGTGACTCGTTGAGTACCCCTATATCTTAACCCATACAGAAGCTTTCCAGGCCATGTAGATGATCCAAACCATAGATCTACCCTTCTACAAGCCATCCTTCACGTAAAGTGGCAAACTTTACGTGAATCCAAGTAGATCTAAGCATTTTACACTCTAGGGTTTGGGTTTGGGACAAGATGGCTTCACCAATCACTCAAGAACAGGGACTTTAATGCACTCTAGACCTTCAACGTTCCAGATCTGAGGTAGCAACCTCAGATCTAACCTCCAAACTCAAAACATCACAAGCTATTCTTTCCAAATACTCCAAAATGATGAATAATAGCCCAAGAAATGAAATAATACCTCAAAAGGAAGCTCCAACAGAAGAGAATTCGAGTTCTAGCAAAGCCCCTTGCTCCAAGCCTCTTAACTCTCCGAGATCTCTTCCAAAATCTCTTCTCCAAGGTTCAAAAGCCCTCAAAATCACTCACAAACGCTCCTTAGGGTTTTCTGGACTTCAAGAGAGTGTAAAGAGGCTGGGGGAGGGTATAATGTCCTTTATATAGGGCTCATCCTCCGAAATTAGGGTTTTCTCCACACAGCACCAACTCGCCGAGTCCAGCCGCCGACTCGCCGAGTTGGCCACTTAACACGCGACCAGAATCGCGACCCTACTCGCCGAGTCCACCCATGGACTCGCCGAGTTGACCTTTCACATTTACACTTTGAACCCTGAACTTGTACTCCTGAACTCGGGATGTTACATTGCAATTCTAAACATTCTATCTTGACAATTTTGGAATCTAACTTCTTTTGAGTCTCTAACAATTGATTGCTTAATGTCTTAGCTTCATTGCTAGCAGAAATAATCAAAGTATCAAAATAAGAAACAATATCATCAAAAGCAACAACTTCAGAATCATATGCACTCAAAGGAATATTAAAAGATTGAAGAATATTACATACCTTAGTTGTCATTGGAGACTTATCAGCAGACTTTGACACAAAGCATCAGCTCGTCACCTCTTCGTCCGAATCTTCCTCCAGCTTCGCGAACATGGCACCATGCGTTGGATTACGCATCTCTTCATCATCAGATTTGGAATACTAGATCTGATATGTGCCCTCTTCCTCATGTTCACCTCTAGCCACAAATGACAAATTGTTCGCCTTTGAACGCACCTCTTCCAATCTCTCCACATAATATGCTTCATCCTTTATCCTATTCTTTTTCTCCTCCTTCTTACGAAACATGCAGTCATTTGCTAGATGATTGGCTTTATTGCAATAATGATAGCGAACACCCGAATCTCCTTTAAGTTTCTTCTCATTCTTAACCTCAGTCACCTTCTCAACATTCTTTTCAAACTTCTTCATTTCTTCTCCTGCAAACTTGTTCACGAAACTTCCTTTTCCCTCACTCTATTTCATCTTCGGATTAAACGGTTTCTTGAAAAAAAATTAACTCTGTTGTTTGAGTAAAAAGCTATTGCCTCATCATCCGAATTCATGATAAACCCCTCTTCATCATCAGAATCACCTTTTTCGACTGCTCCCTTTTCAGACACTTTAGAGACAAGTGCTAATGGACCTCCCAGAATAAGCTTCGACTCTTCTGCCATTTCGTTCACTTCACTTCGTGAGTTTTCAGTTGATTGTACAAATCATTTAGAGAAGATGTGTCGAAACTCTGTTGATTTTTCAGCATCATGCTAACACTCCTCCATTCTGTACGGAGTCCCATAACAAAGGTGAGATTAAACTACATAGAAGACCTTGTAATTCCATAAAGATTGCATTTGTAAATCAACTCATTCAGCCTATCATAGTAACTTTCAATCGTTTCACCATCTTTTTGCTTGAAATCTTTCAATTCAATCAAACAATGCTTAACTAAATTGATTTTTGTCTTCTCGCTACCTTGAAGCTTTTCCTTGAGACTATTCCAGACTTCTTTTACAGTTGTACAACTTCTGATATAGTTATACACAACTGGAGGTAATGCACCGTGTAACTCTCTCATGCATCTTTTCTCGAGTTTCTTCAATCAATCAGATTGAACTTCCACACTTAAAATTCTAGATGATGATCCAATTGGTTGAACATTTGTCGAAGGAGTATTATTCCCAAAGATACATGACCAGAGCTCTTCATCGAGTCCATTCAAGTAATCTTGCATACGATCAGCCCATTGATCATAGTATTCTGGAATAAGCATAGGAATCTTAGTTAAAGATCCTAGCGAATGAGAGAATGAAGTCATCGAGTTGAGATTGAAGTTCGCCATTGATGTACGGATGAAATTTTTTGAGAATTTTTGAGAAGTCAAAGAGAATTTGAAAGCAAATTGCTTAATTGAACAGAGATATCAAGTAGAACACTCGATTCAACAAATCAGTTGTAGAATCAAATCACAACTAAAGATCTTGAACGCTTTATCACTTCAAAAGGTGTGGAAACTTTTTGAACCAGAAATTTGATTCAAAAACCTTTTGAATCAAAGTGAAAATCAGATCGCATATTAAGATTCCTGCTCTGATACCAATTGATGAAGTGATGAATCGAGAATGTAACCAATTAGAGTAACACAAACGTAATTTGCACACAAGATGTAAATATAATATGGTTTCAGCTCTATTATTCTTCCAATTCTTACAGTGAGAATGTAGACAAGTTTATACAAAGACTCTTTCATTCTTGAGTTCCACATTAGAAGTCTATGCAATTTAGCACAACTTTGATGTGCATTGTTTAATTCTTGAGTTCCACAATAGAAGTAGTCTTCGCAATTTAGAAAAGGTTTGATGAGCATTGTTTACTTCTAGAGTTCCATAATACGTGTCTATGCAATTTAGCAAATCTTTGATTATCATTGTTTTATACTTGAGTTCCACAATTGAAATCTATGCAGTTTAACAAAGCTTTGATGAACATTGTTTAATTCTTGAGTTCCACAATAGAAGTCTATGCAATTTAAGCAAAGCTTTGATGATCATTGTTTGATTCTTGAGTTCCACAATAGAAGTATTTGCAATTTATCAAAGTTGTGATGAGCATTGTTTAATTCTTGAGTTCCACAATAGATGTCTATGCAATATACGAAATCTTTGATTAGCATTGTTTAATTCTTTAGTTCCACAATTGAAGTCATGCTTTGATGAGCATTGTTTAATTCTTGAGTTCCACAATAGATGTGGTGTTTTCAATTTAGCAAAGCTTTGATGAGCATTGTTTAATTCTTGAGTTCCACAATAAAAGTCTATGAAGTTTAAGCAAGCTTTTGATGAGCCTTTCATTCTTGAGTTCCACAATACAAGTCTATACAAGAAAAGCTTTGATGAGCATTGTTTAATTCTAGGGTTCCACAATTGAAGTAGTCTTCGCAATTTAGCAAAGGTTTGAAGAGCATTGTTTAATTCTTGAGTTCTACAATAGAAATCTATGCAATTTAAGCAAAGCTTTCATGAGCATTGTTTCATTCTTAAATTCCACATTAGAAGTTTATGTAATTTAGCAAAGCTTTGATGAGCATCGTTTAATTCTTGAGATCCACAATAGAATTCTACGCAATTTAAGCAAAGCTTTGTTGAGCGTTGTCTGATTCTTGAATTCCACAATAGAAGTCTATGCAATTTAGCAAAGCTTTGATGCGCATTGTTTCATTCTTGGGTTCCACATTGGAAGTCAATGCAATTTAGCAAAGCATTGATGAGCATTGTTTAATTCTTGAGTTCTACAATAGAAGTAGTCTTTGCAATTTAGCAAATATTTGATGAGAATTATTTAATTCTTTAGTTCCACAATAGAATTGTATATAATTTAAGCAAAGCTTTGATGAGCATTATTTGATTCTTGAGTTCCACAATAGAAGTCTATGCAATTTAAGCAAACCTTTGATGAGCATTGTTTGATTCTTGAGGTCCACAATAGAAGTCTATGAAATTTAAGCAAACCTTTGATGAGCATTGTATGATTCTTGAGTTCCACAATAGAAGTCTAAGCAATTTAGCAAAGCTTTGGTGAGCATTGTTTCATTCTTGGTTTCCAAATTGGAAGTCTATGCAATTTAGCAAAGCAGTGATTAGCATTGTTTAATTCTTGAGTTCCACAATAGAAGTAGTCTTTGCAGCTTAGAAAAGCTTTGATGAGCATTGTTTAAATCTTGAGTTCCACAATAGAAGTGTACGTAATTTAAGCAAAGATTTGATGAGCATTGTTTCATTCTTGAGTTCCACATTAGAAGTCTATGCAATTTAGCAAAGCTTTGATGAGCATTGTTTAATTTTCATGTTCCATAATACAAGTAGTCTTCACAATTTAGAAAAGCTTTGATGAGCATTGTTTAATTCTTGAGTTCCATAATAAAAATCTACACAATTTTAGCAAAGCTTTGATGAGCATTGTTTCATTTCTGAGTTTCACATTAGAAGTCTATGTAATTTAACAAAGCTTTGATGAGTATTGTTTAATTCTAGTGTTCAACAATAGTGGTAGTCTTCGTAATTTAGCAAAGCTTTGATAAGCGTTTTTTAATTCCTGAGTTCCGCAATAGAAGTCTATGCAATTTAAGCAAACCTTTAATGAGCATTGTTTGATTCTTGATTTTTCGAATAGTAGTCTATGCAATCTAGCAAAGCTTTGATGAGCATTGTGTCAGTCTTGGTTTCAAAATTAGAAGTCTATGCAATTTAGCATAGCATTGATGGGCGTTGTTTAATTCTTGAGTTCCACATTAGAAGTAGTCTTTTCAACTTAGAAACGCTTTGATGAGCATTGTTTAATTCTTGAGTTCCACGATAGAAATGTATGCAATTTAAGAAAAGTTGTGATGGGCATTGTTTCATTCTTGAGTTCCACATTAGAAGTGTATGCAATTTAGCAAAGCTTCGATGTGCATTGTATAATTATTAAGTTCCACAATAGAAGTAGTCTTCGCAATTTTGCAATGCTTTGATGAGCATTGTTTAATTCTTGAGTTCCACAATAGAGGTCTATGCAATTTAGCAAATCTTTGATTATCATTGTATAATACTTGAGTTCCACAATTGAAGTCTATGCAGTTTAACTAAACTTTGATGAGCCTTGTTTAATTCTTGAGTTCCACAATAGAAGTAGTCTTTGCAAATTAGCAAAGATTTGATGAGCATTTGTGTAATTCTTCAGTTCCTGAATAAAAGTCTATGCAATTTAAGGAAAGCTTTGATGAGCATTCTATCATTTTTAAGTTCCACATTAGAAGTCTATGCAATTTAGAAAAGCTTTGATGACCATTGTTTAATTCTAGAGTTCCACAATAGAAGTAGTCTTCGCAATTTAGCAAAGCTTTGATGAGCATTGTTTAATTCTTGAGTTCCACATTAGAAGTAGTCTTCGCAATTTAGCAAAGCTTTGATGATCATTGTTAAATTCTTGAGTTTCACAAGAAAAGTCTATGCAATTTAGCAAAGCTTAGATGAGCATCTGTTTAATTTTGGAGTTCCACAATAGTAGTCTATGCAGTTGAAGTAAAGTTATGATGAGCATTGTTTGATTCATGAGATCCACAATAGAAGTCTATGCAATTGAAGCAAACCTTTGTTGAGCATTGTTTGATTCTAGAGTTCCACAATAGAAGTCTATGCAATTTAACAAAGATTTGATGAGCATTGTTTCATTCTTGGTTTCCAAATTGGAAGTCTATGCAATTTTGCAAAGCATTGATGAGCATTGTTTTATTCTTGATTACCACAATAGAAGTAGTCTTTGCAACTTAGAAAAGCTTTGATGAGCATTGTTTAAATCTTGAGTTCCACAATAGAAGTGTACGCATCTTAAGCAAAGCTTTTAATGAGCATTGTTTCATTCTTGAGTTCCACATTAGAAGTCTATGCAATTTAGCAAAGCTTTGATGAACATTGTTTAATTCTTGAATGCCACAATATAACTAGTCTTCACAATTTAGCAAAGCTTTGATAAGCATTGTTTAATTCTTGAGTTCCATAATAAAAGTCTATGCAATTTTAGCAAAGATTTGATGAGCATTGTTTCATTCTTTAGTTCCACATTAGAAGTGTATGCAATTTAGAAAATCTTTGAATAGCATAGTTTAATTCTGAAGTTCCCAATAAAAGTAGTCTTTGCAATTTAGCAAAGATTTGATGAGCATTGTATAATTCTTGAGTTCCACAATAGAAGTAGTCTTTGCAATTTAGCGAAACTTCGATGGTCATTGTTTAATTCTTGAGTTCCACAAGAAAAGTCTACGCAAATTAACAAAGCTTTGATGAACATCGTTTAATTATGGAGTTCCACAATAGTTGTCTTTGCAATTTAAGCAAAGCTTTGATGAGCATTGTTTGATTCTTGAGTTCCACAATAGAAGTCTATGCAATTTAAGCAAATCTTTGATGAGCATCGGTTTATTTTTTTTTTTTTTTGAAAGAGCCAAAGCTTAGCAAACTTTATTAAAAAGAATAAAAGAATACAAGCACCAAAAATTCAAACAAAATACAAATATAACCAACCTATCCATAACCAACTACAAAACCACTTCCTAATAAAAAGACATAACCACTCACAAACCTAAAAAACCCTAAAATCCTTAAAGGTAGCCCAAAGACTTATTAAAAGAGGGAAAAAAGGTAACTTCACCCCCTTGCACCAACCAAAACCCCAAATAATAAAAAAACCAAAGCAAGGGGTAAGGCCCTTAAAAAAAACCTCAGTCCATAAGCTATCCTTTAAGAAAAAACCCCTCAAACCCATAACTCACATAACACAAAACACTAGGTAAAACCAATAAAAGATTACACAAATAAACATCACAAAATAGAAATAACAAAAAAAACCCCTCAAAACAACTTTTCCCAAATCTCCTGTCACAATCCTTATCCTCCACTTTCTTCAAAGTCTTCATCATGGAATCCACTATCTCTCTATAGCTATTGCCCACCACCATCCATTGCTTCACCTTTCTGCACCACAAACTCAAAATGAAACACAAGAAAATAACACCAAAACACCATTGAGTCAGATTAAGTTTCATACTAGACATGGCATCAATCACATGTCTAGGATTCTCTATTTGGGTAATCTCAATTAAGATCATATCCAAACAAAAAATCCCATAGGTACAAGTCACATGATTTGAGAGAAAACTCTCCAACCAGTGACATATTCCGTCAATTCCTTTGTGCAAGTTTTTATTCCCTAAATACCCCCACCATATTCCATTAATAACATCTTCCTTATTAATCTGCCACCACTGCCAAACCCAAAACCTAAACCAACCACACACCAAAATGATAAACCAAAAAGTGACCTCCATTATTTAACATTCTCAATTCCCGAAATACCCCAGATCAAATAAACCTTATTATTGATCAATTTAGCTCTTTTCCTTAATCCCATCAGCTTCAAACGAATCTCATTCTCAATAATAGCTATAACCCCCTCAACTGAAGTTCTTCTAGAGCCAAAAACTCTAGAGTTTCTCTCCCTCCAAATATGAGAAACACAGCTAGCAATCATACATTTGATGATCAAATTCTCACCAGTCTTCAAATTAAGCATTCTGCTTAACATTAAAATCAGATCATTCCATTCAACCGTCTTCAAATTTAACCCCACCTTAATGCAGAAATACCTCCAAATTCTAGAGGTATAATCACAATTAAAGAATAAATGGTTATGCGAATCAGGAACAATTTCACAGAATGGACACAGCAATTTACCAGCCACTTCCCAACCTCTAACCCTATCCTGAGTTTTTAATCTGTTAAGGACAGCCATCCACAAAATAAAGGAATTGCGAGGAATGCAATTATTGTACCAAACAATATCATACCAAGGAACAATGTCTCCAAAGTTATTTAAATCACTCCACACCTGTTTACATGAGAATTTTCTGCATATACCTTTCTTATCCCTCCATCCAACAACATCATTCATATTAGAATCAATACAAAACATGGGAGCTTCAGTCAGTCCAGGGAACTTATTAACCCATTCAACCGGCCATGAATAAGTATCAAAATCAAGAACATCACATACTAAAGAAGAATCACTAAGACCATTACTAACCCAATCTCTTCTAGGAATAATAGTACAAAGAATACCAATTGGATGCCACCAATCATGCCATAAAGCAGTGTTCCTTCCATTTCCCACACACGAAACAACATGAGGCCTAACAATTTTCCTTATTTCCAAAAACCTCTTCCATGTCCAACTCATACTTTTTTTTCTGCAAAATATCCCAAAAATTCCTTCTTCCTATATAATTGGTTCTCACCCACTGCACCCACAAGGAATTTTTGTTATTGATCACATTCCAAACATGTTTAGCAAGCAAAGCATCATTCCATCTCCTTAAATTCTTGATTCCCAGCCCGCCATACTCCTTAGGTTTGCAGATATCTTGCCATTTTACTTTAGCTTTTCCTTTGAATATCTCACCATTAGCCCATAAAAAACTTCTGCACATCTTTTCAATCTCATTAATAGTAGCAATTGGAATTTTAAAAATCGATGCCCAATAAACATGAATAGAAGTTAAGACCGAGTTAATGAGTTGCAATCTGCCAGCAAACGATAAGGTTTTACATTTCCAGTTAAAAATTCTCATCTTAATCTTTTCAATCAACTTTTTACAATCTCTATCAAACAACTTAGTAACACACATAGGAACCCCCAAATATTTAAACGGAAATCTCCCAACATCAAAAGGAAGAATACCCAAAATAACCCTTCTCATATTAGGCTTAACACAACTGAAATAAATCTGACTTTTTTCCATACTCACCTTCAGCCCTGAAACCTTTTTGAATTCAACAAGAGCATCCCTTATAATTCTGACCGAATTCCCATTACCATAAGAGAAAACCAACAGATCATAAGCAAAGCATAAATGGGATATATTGAGGCCCAAACACTTACTATGGAACTTAAAATTCAGAGAATCTTCAATAAGCTTACCCATAATAATATTGAAAACCTCCATAACTATAGTAAATAGGTAAGGAGATAAAGGATCTCCCTGCCTAAGCCCACGCTTTCCTTCAAAATACCCATGATCTTCACCATTAAAATTAAGCATGAACCACGGGGAAGAAACACAAGCCATAATCCATTTAACCATGACTGGATGGAACCCAAATCCCTGCAAAATTCTATTAAGAAAACTCCAATCCACCGTATCATAAGCCTTTTGTATATCAATCTTTATCGTACATTTAGGGGCTCCTCTCTTTTTTTTGTACCCCACCATCAGCTCCTGAGCAAGAAGAATATTGTCCAATATAGATCTACCAGGAATAAAAGCTGAGTGATTATTGCTAACAATATCGCCCAAACAATTTCTAATCCTGTTCACTATAATCTTACTGATACATTTATAAAAAGTATTACAGCAAGCTATAGGTCTAAAATCAGAAACTTTCCTCGGAACCTCCACTTTAGGTACCAGAACTATTCTCATAGCATTGATCCCCTTCAACAATTTACCAGTCCAAAAGAATTCTCTCACAGCCTTACATACCTCTGGTCCAACAATGCTCCAAGTACTTTTAAATTTTTTTGAAGAATACCCATCAGGGCCAGGGGCACGATTGTCATCTATATCAAACATCGCCATTTTAATTTCTTCATCAGAAACCACTCTAATCATATTAACAGCCACCCTCCTATCCAATTTTTTAGGAAAAAAATTATCACTTAATCCCGACAGATCAGTATCTTCCTTACAACCCAAGAACTTATTAAAATGAGATACAAACTTATCTTTCATAGCCTTCCCACTCACCCATCGGCCATCTTCATTTAGCACCATCTGAATACAATTACTGTTACCCCTGCTTTTAACAATCCTATGAAAGAATTTAGAATTATTGTCCCCATCCTGTAACCATTTGATTTTAGCACGTTGGGCAAGAAGTTTTTCTTCATCATTACAAGCAACATTAAAATCTAAGAGAATATTAGCATGCTCTTCCCTAATCTTGCAATGAAAAGGATTATTGTCAATTTCTTGTTGTTTACATTCCAACTCCATTCTTAACTTCTGAATTCTTTTCCCAGCACCCCAATGTTTATTATATAGCTCCCTGCAATGTTTCTTGAGAATCTTCAACTTTTGAGTCACTTTAAACATAAAAAACCATCAATATTCTTATCCCAAACCTCCTTAACCAAAGGAATAAACTCCTCCTTCTCAGAAATAAAATTAACAAATCTAAAAGAAGGCTTCCGCTTCACTTTATCACTAGGAAAATTTAAAATAGCAGGGCAATGATCCGAATTTCTATATGACTTAAAAACAGCATGGGCAAGAGGATGGTCCGAAATAAATTTTAAATTGACCATAACTCTATCGAGCTTCTTCAAAAGCCCCATATTCCTAGCAGGAGTTTTGTTCCATGTAAACTGAAATCCATAAGACTTCAAGTCCTCCACTTCAATAAAACTTAAACAATCAACAAAATCTTCAACTCCTTTAGGAGTTCTAGAATAGCCTTCAGAATATTCCGATGGTTTTATAGCAACATTAAAACGCCTAATAAACCCCAAGCTTCCTTTTTAACAACCAAACTATGTTTCTTCAAATTATCCCAAAGCAATCTTCTTTCAATGTAATTCGAAGCAGCATATATAAAAGATAAATACATGCCAACATCAGAATTACAAACTTTAACATAACAATGGATAACCTGTTTGGATTGAGAAAGCATTATCACATCAAAAAGTCTAGGATTCCACCCCACTATAATTCTAGTACCAGCCTCACAGCTTTTATTATTAGAAATCCAATCCCACTGCCCAAAAGTCTTAACACAAATATTTTTAAGATTTAAGACTTTGACATGAGATTCAACCACAGCACAAATACCAAGATTATTACTCCTAATAACATCAATAACCTCCTTCTGCTTGACAGATTTATTCAAGCCCCTAACATTCCAAGCACCTATAGACATCATTGGGAAATAATAGAATTTTTGGCATTTACCTCCTCAAATGCCTGAGAACTCCCGATCTTGCTGCTATTGTTATCCGATACCATCCTGTCTTTCTTTATTTTATTACTTTCATTTCCTTTTTTCTTCCCCTCTCCCTTAATTGATGAAATCATTTTATTATTCTTACTTTCATTAGAACCCATATCAGCACTACCACAATCTTCATTCTGATGAATAACTACCTTCTCAATCTTAGCACCCTCTTCCATTTTATCCAAAGCTTCCTCTTCAATCTTTCCCAAAATTTCAAAACTGTTTTTATTACTAAATCCTTCTCCTTTTTTGTCACACTAACAAGACTGTGATTGCCCTCCTCTCTCTTATTATCCTTTTTAATTACATACTCCTGCATATTATTCTCCTTCAACCCCTTACTACCAATCAAATCCTGCCCATTAGCAAACTTCTCATAATTTATGTTATTTTCTAAATTCCAATGACTTACTCCTTTATTGTTCCAATTCCAATTTTGTCCTTTACCATTTCCACCTCTATTCCCATTATTGCCTTTTAAATAATTACCCCTTCTCCAATTCCCATTCTTCCCATTATTCTTCAGACTATTCTATTGATTATAACCCTCCCGAGCCTTGCTAGTGCCTTCACCATTATTGCTACCTATCACCTTCTTATATTTGACTTCTGTGAATCCATCCCCATTAACTACTTCCTTCCTTTTATTGTTTATTAAATTTCTCACATCCCCATTTCTAGCCTCTTTCTCAACATTCATAGCAGCAGCACAAACTTTATCCATATGCCCATAAACTTTACAATGATTACATCTAGAAGGAATCCAAGCATATTCAACATCAAAACTTTGTATCACAGCAGAATTAGAAACAAAATCCCATGTAGAAATATCAATCTTCTTTCTCCATTCCTTCCCAGCTGCCATTTCAACAAGAATTCTAGCATAAGCATTCCTTCCTTTATGTTCCAAACACATTTCCTCCATAAATGAATCAAAAGCCAAAGGAATCCCTATCTTACTAGCAATTCTACATAAATTTTCACCACTCCATACTTACAAAGGCAAGTCAAATATTTTAATCCAAACCGGGATTTTATCATGCTTGTTCTTAGTTAATGTTAAACTTGGCCTCCACCTTTGAAGAAATAGTGGCATATTATTAAACATTAACCAAGGACTGCCCTCCAAAATAGACAACATCCCCTGCTCATCACTGAATTTAAAAAAGAAAAATCCTTTGTTGTTCATGAAAACGTCTTCCGGACCCACATTCTTCCACAACCTTCTAACTTCTTTCTGAATCACAGGAAACGCCAACTTCTTATCAATCATATATCCATAAAGAGTATTAGTTAGTAAAAGGAATACTCGCATTCTTTAGATTCTCAATCGGGATAATTACAGGTCCATCCTCTTCACCATTTTCCCTTGGAATGAATCTAACATCAATCTTACCCTTATGTCTATTACCCTTTAGCACACCTGCATAAGAGTTCAACAAATTCCCCTGCATTTCACCTTCAACCTTTTTGCTATTCTTAGCATCTCCCAAAATAGAAGGAAGCAAATTAATGCTATTAATAACAGTACCTGACTTCTCTTTGCAACTAGTTTCCATATTAATCATAGCATTAACCTCTTCTTCTATCTCAATTTCCTCATCCACACTAGTATCATCCTCACTTGAATCATTTTCCCCTTCCTCTTCAGTAGAACCATCATCATCAGTATTACTTTCAATCTCCTTGACTTTCTTTTCCAAATTTGACATATCGACATCCATTTCCTGATTCTTCTCACTGTCTAAATCCTTCCCCATAGACTTCTCCACCTTCAGATCACTAAGAAATTGAAAGCCAATCCCCGGAATAAATTCTTCATTACTGATAACAATCTTATCCCCATCAGCTCTAGACTTCACAGCTTCATTTTCAACCAACTTAGAACTATCATGTTTATTGACATCAATCACCTCAATGTTAGGATTCACCCTAATCATTTCACTCGTAACATTCTTCAATTCCAAATTAGTATCCTGTAAATCATTGCTCAATTTCGACCCATCCCAATTTTTCATCAAATTAGCAGTGTTACCTGAAGGAATAGATACAACTTGATCACCATCATTTTTCACCTCCCCAGTAGTTCCATACTTCAATTCCTTCATTTTGCACTCAGATCCAGGAATAGAAATGTTAGAATCCGAATCCCAGGCTGATACAGATTCCAAATCATCTCCCGAAACCTCTTCATAACCTTCTTCATTGTCATAATCCTCAGCATCCATCGGAGATAACCCATCCACCAACTTCCGAACTCTATTCTTAACTCTGAAAGCTTTCCCCTCCATTTTCCATTCAGCTTTACCAATCCCTAATGTAACGACTCCAGAAACACTTGGCTTACGACGAGCTTTATAAATTGTAGCTGAAGTTTGATCAATTACCCCAGGAAGAACCAACTCATTCACATTCACTTCAGACCTAATATACCGGACAGCAGCACTTTTATCCGGAGGTTTAACTTTCACTTCCTTCAATTGATCCGCTTTGGATGAAGCACCCATTATTACAACGGAATCAGAAGAGAATTGTTTAACCGAAAAATGAAATTCATCGGAAAAACAGCACCGATGAACCAAAAACTAGATCGCACCACCGATAGCAATAGCATCGGTTTATTCTTGAGGTCCACAATAGAAGTCTATGCAATTTAAGCAAACCTTTGATGAGCATTGTTTGATTCTTGAGTTCCACAATAGAAGTGTATTCAATTTAGTAAAGCTTTGGTGAGCATTGTTTCATTCTTGGTTTCCAAATTGGAAGTCTTTGCAATTTAACAAAGCATTGATTAGCATTGTTTAACTCTTGAGTTCCACAATAGAAGTAGTCTTTGCAGCTTAGAAAAGCTTTGATGAGCATTGTTTAAATCTTGAGTTCCACATTAGAAGTGTACGCAATTTAAGCAAGGCTTTGATGAGCATTGTTTCATTCTTGAGTTCCACATTAGAAGTCTATGCAATTTAGCAAAGCTTTGATGAGCATTGTTTCATTTCTGAGTTTCACATTAGAAGTCTATGTAACTTAACAAAGCTTTGATGAGTATTGTTTAATTCTAGTGTTCCACAATAGTGGTAGTCTTCGTAATTTAGCAAAGCTTTGATAAACGTTTTTTAATTCCTGAGTTCCGCAATAGAAGTCTATGCAATTTAAGAAAACCTTTGATGAGCATTGTGTCAGTCTTGGTTTCAAAATTAGAAGTCTATGCAATTTAGCAAAGCATTGATGAGCGTTGTTTAATTCTTGAGTTCCACATTAGAAGTAGTCTTTTAACCTTAGAAACGCTTTGATGAGCATTGTTTAATTCTTGAGTTCCACAATAGAAATGTATGCAATTTAAGAAAAGTTGTGATGGGCATTGTTTCATTCTTGAGTTCCACATTAGAAGTGTATGCAATTTAGCAAAGCTTCGATGTGCATTGTATAATTATTAAGTTCCACAATAGAAGGAGTCTTCGCAATTTTGCAATGCTTTGATGAGCATTGTTTAATTCTTGAGTTCCACAATAGAGGTCTATGCAATTTAGCAAATCTTTGATTATCATTGTATAATACTTGAGTTCCACAATTGAAGTCTATGCAGTTTAACAATACTTTGATGAGCTTTGTTTAATTCTTGAGTTCCACAATAGAAGTAGTCTTCACAAATTAGAAAAGATTTGATGTGCATTTGTGTAATTCTTGAGTTCCTCAATAAAAGTCTATGCAATTTAAGCAAAGCTTTGATGAGCATTCTATCATTTTTAAGTTCCGCATTAGAAGTCTATGCAATTTAGAAAAGCTTTGATGACCACTGTTTAATTCTAGAGTTCCACAATAGAAGTAGTCTTTGCAATTTAGCAAAGCTTTGATGATCATTGTTTAATTCTTGAGTTCCACAATATAAGTAGTCTTCGCAATTTAGCAAAGCTTTGATGATCATTGTTAAATTCTTGAGTTTCACAAGAAAAGTCTATGCAATTTAGCAAAGCTTAGATGAGCATCTGTTTAATTCTGGAGTTCCACAATAGTAGTCTATGCAGTTGAAGTAAAGTTATGATGAGCATTGTTTGATTCATGAGATCCACAATAGAAGTCTATGCAATTGAAGCAAACCTTTGTTGAGCATTGTTTGATTCTAGAGTTGCACAATAGAAGTCTATGCAATTTAACAAATATTTGATGAGCATTGTTTCATTCTTGGTTTCCAAATTGGAAGTCTATGCAATTTTGCAAAGCATTGTAGAGCATTGTTTAATTCTTAATTACCACAATAGAAGTAGTCTTTGCAACTTAGAAAAGCTTTGATGAGCATTGTTTAAATCTTGAGTTCCACAATAGAAGTGTACGCATCTTAAGCAAAGCTTTTAATGAGCATTGTTTCATTCTTGAGTTCCACATTAGAAGTCTATGCAATTTAGCAAAGCTTTGATGAGCATTGTTTACTTCTTGAATGCCACAATATAAATAGTCTTCGCAATTTAGCAAAGCTTTGATAAGCATTGTTTAATTCTTGAGTTCCATAATAAAAGTCTATGCAATTTTAGCAAGGATTTGATGAGCATTGTTTCATTCTTTAGTTCCACATTAGAAGTGTATGCAATTTAGAAAATCTTTGAATAGCATAGTTTAATTCTGAAGTTCCCCAATAGAAGTAGTCTTTGCAATTTAGCAAAGATTTGATGAGCATTGTTTAATTCTTGAGTTCCACAATAGAAGTAGTCTTCGCAATTTAGCGAAACTTTGATGGTCATTGTTTAATTCTAGAGTTCCACAAGAAAAGTCTATGCAATTTAACAATGCTTTGATGAACATCGTTTAATTATGGAGTTCCACAATAGTTGTCTTTGAAATTTAAGCAAAGATTTGATGAGCATTGTTTGATTCTTGAGTTCCACAATAGAAGTCTATGTAATTTAAGCAAACCTTTGATGAGCATCGGTTTATTCTTGAGGTCCACAATAGAAGTGTGTGCAATTTAAGCAAACCTTTGATGAGCATTGTTTGATTCTTGAGTTCCACAATAGAAGTCTATTCAATTTAGTAAAGCTTTGGTGAGCATTGTTTCATTCTTTGTTTCCAAATTGGAAGTCTGTGCAATTTAACAAAGCATTGATTAGCATTGTTTAACTCTTGAGTTCCACAATAGAAGTAGTCTTTGCAGCTTAGAAAAGCTTTGATGAGCATTGTTTAAATCTTGAGTTCCACATTAGAAGTGTAAGCAATTTAAGCAAAGCTTTGATGAGCATTGTTTCATTCTTGAGTTCCACATTAGAAGTCTATGCAATTTAACAAAGCTTTGATGAGCATTGTTTAATTCTCGAGTTCCACAATAAAGGTAGTCTTCACAATTTAGAAATGCTTTGATGAGCATTGTTTAATTCTTGAGTTCCATAATAAAAATCTATACAATTTTAGCAAAGCTTTGAATAGCATTGTTTCCTTTCTGAGTTCCACATTAGAAGTCTATGTAATTTAGCAAAGCTTTGATGAGTATTGTTTAATTCTAGTGTTCCACAATAGTGGTAGTCTTCGCAATTTAGCAAAGCTTTGATGAGCTTATTTTAATTCTTGAGTTCCTCAATAGAAGTCTATGCAATTTAAGCAAAGCTTTGATGAGCATTGTTTGATTCATGATGTGGCAACCCGAAAATTTCATTCTTTCATTCTTCATTTCTTGTCAAAGTTAAACTCGTTTTTGCTATTTTGTAGCACTGTTTGGGGTCAAATAGAGTGTTTAAAGCCTAGTATAAGCAGGGTAGGAGTCGTGGGATAAGTATTGTGGGTGTGTCACCTTGAAATTGAGCCAATCACACCAACACAAGGTGTGTGCGGCCACACACCCATCCCAACCGCACACACACTCCCCCTATATATTCAAGACTTAGGCATTTTTGAACACATTCTACACTTCTTCAAAGCTAGGACCCAAAATCCTCTCAAGTATCATCCAAATCTCCTTGAGGATCTTCATAAAAGGTAGCATCTTTAACCAAGAACACATAGAACACCAAGAACACTAGGTGTACGGTCGCACACACCATGTATGGCCGCACACCCAGTCGCACACGACATCTAGAGCCGCACACCTGGCCGCACACACATATAGTGTGTGTTTTGGCCTTACACTCCTTTGTGAAGCCATATTCCCCTTTCATACAATCATATATGGTTATAACACTTCAATATAAGTGTTTACTAGTCCCAAAGGTGGTCCCAATTCAATAGTCAATGTTTTAAATACTAATTGGATTCATATATGTGATATTATATGTTAACTAGGATCCGCGTGTGTGTTCAAGTCTCAACTTGACACTTAGCAGCCTATCCAACACTTCCATCCGAAACACTCACTACAGGTGAGTTCATACCCCTTAATCAATGTTTTAAACTGTTTTTAAATGTTTTATGGGGGGATACAAGTAGAATTATGCTAATTATTATATCAATCACATGTGATAAATAAGCAGCATTCAAATGATTGGCTACTCATTAGCCGTTTTACCAAACAGTTTCCTTCAAATGTTTTCCATAAACACTCTATGTGTTTAAAACTCTTTATTACACTATACATATTACTCCGTATGTTACATTTCAAACTTATTTACAATTGTGTTTCAAACAAATGTTTCTTTATACTAAACTATTTTATCACTCCCATGCCTTCAAAACCGTTTTATAGATTGACATCAAGTCGATCTTTTCTTAGATAATGATTATGTTCAAAGGTTTTACAAAACTTATTTTATGCTTTTATATTATAAATTGCTTGCCTATTTATGTATAGTTATATAAGAAATGTTGAAAGGACTTAGGAAGGCTATCCACCCTATTTCCTTTTCCTCGAATTGGATGTGGTCTGGTGGGATATCGGGTACCCGTCCGAAGGTCGTTTAAATATTAGTTATATATCATGTGTACATATATAGTCATATAGGCCCTTCTAGTTCATCCCATACCCCTGGGTTGCAAGGGTATACATCCATGTCAATACGTACAAGTTAGATTACTAGTAAACTACCATATGGGTAGTTTAGGAAGATGTTAGGGCTGTTACTAGAACACAATATCATACAATGAGTCAGTTCATTCATGAGTCAATACTTGCTAGATAGAGAGATAACACACATTACAGCTAACACACGTAGAACACAATATCATACAATGAGTCAGTTCATTCATGAGTCAATACTTGCTAGATAGAGAGATAACACACATTACAGCTAACACACGTAGAACATACAGTACAATTACATGATACAATTACACTTACATAGATACAATTACATGATATTATTCACATGAGTACAATTACATGATCATACCTACATGAGTATACTTACATATACATAGAACAGACGTCACTAGGTGCTATAGCATGGAACCAGTTCAGGATCTAACTATACTGATGTATCACAATGCAATCGTGATCGTTATATCGGGTATACCTGATCATAGTAATGTGGATGCTCACGGCTTGCAGATATGCAGGGGTCGTGTGAAGGTCCCAAAATCCTTTT
The DNA here is from genome assembly GCF_051521515.1 of Lactuca serriola. NCBI lineage: Eukaryota > Viridiplantae > Streptophyta > Magnoliopsida > Asterales > Asteraceae > Lactuca > Lactuca serriola. The sequence goes on along the minus strand of NC_136408.1, from coordinate 186,160,160 downwards.
GATAGGGGAGCGTATAGCCTGGGATCTAGACATCACATTATACCTTATCCCTCAAATAAGGCAGCTGAGTACCAATGTAGTTATTTATTACAAATGCTATAGTACTTACAAGATTACCCTAGACTTAAGGTAATTGGTACGGTTGTAGTTTGACACTACACCATAGTACTATTTCATTTTCCCATTACATTCACTTCGTGAACATTCACACGACGCCCGGTAATGTAGAAACTATATTTTTGGTTAATGATAGTCAGACATGGGAAAATACATACACTTACAAGAGACACACACACAGACACTAGACGCCTTGGTAGACGGCTACATTCAGAGCAGTTAGGTATTGGTAGAAGACTACATTCAAAGCAGTTAGGTCTTGGTAGAAGACTACATTCAGAGCAGTTAGGTCTAGGTAGAAGACTACATTCAGAGCAGTTAGGTCTTGGTAGAAGACTACATTCAGAGCAGTTAGGTCTTGGTAGAAGACTACATTCAGAGCAGTTAGGTCTTGGTAGAAGACTACATATAGATCAGTTAAGTCTTGGTAGAAGACTCCCTGTTATAATAGTTGGAATCGTAGGGTTTTCTAGGGTTTTTCAAACGTTTACAGTTGTTTTACATACGTTTTCAATACATACAAATTCTTACATACAAATTCATACATACAAATACTTACTTACAAATTAAGACACTAAAATACTTATGATCTCACCAGCTTCAAAGCTGATACTCGCTTTCAAAATTACTTGTATCCTCGGGTCATCAATAGACAGGTACCGATGCAAGGTTTAGAGAAGATGGAGCTCGTTCAAGACTCATCTTTCATTTTGATTTATGCTTTATTATCTATTATAATTTGACAGAACACAGTTGTATAATAATTATATTATTAATGCAATGGATGATGTTGTTGCTTGTTTACTACTTTACATTGTTGTGATACTGTACATGACGTCCTCCGCCCCAGAACGTTTCCGCCGTTCTCGGTTTTGGGGTGTGACAGATTGGTATCAGAGCATTGTTTATAGTGAATTAAGTATATCAACCCATAAAAGATATACTAACTATAAATACATAAGGGATTAAAAATACTCTGACCAAGAGTTTATACTTTAAATAATAAAATATTTAATAAAGTATATGTGCCAGCATTCATACTAAAATCAATGTCACTAGGACAGTACAAAAGAATTACGATTGTTGGGCAACACAGGCGGACTTAGATACATATGGTCAAAACTGGGAAGATATAGCCTGATCACCTATATTATCCGAAGGCGACTAGCATGTGCCTAAGTGTAGTTGTGTGGTTGCAACAATGCTAAAATCTTACCAACCCTACCACAATGAGAACAGTAGAACATAACATTAAACTTAAAATACTATAGGAGTATTTGGTGTTACTATAAGTACTGTATACTCGAGAACTAAAACGGGATCTTCGTTACTAAGTTGATAGTTGCTAAGTGGATACACTAAGGCTATATGTAATTAGGATGTTATGGACTTAGAATCTGTGAAAATTTCACTTTACCCCTATTCTGTGTGAATTTGGAGTTAAGGTCACATATTCGAAGGCCTATCCTGTTTCGATTACATATAACTGGTATGCACTTCACAAATAACGATGTAACTAATGAAGATTTTCTAAATAATTATCTAGATAGCTAGTCTAATAATTATTTTCTTACCCCAATACTCGCGTAGATAACATGGCTGGACTCCATCCCCACGACAACCCGTACCTTCCGAATGAGGTCATTGCTAGATGGTTTGAAGAAGAGCCAGAGAATGATCATCCTATCCCTGTGAATGATCACCATGATGAAGACCTTTCGGATGGTGCCAACTCCGAACCCGAGGTTGAGAACCTACCCCAGGCAGCTCCTCTTCCAATTCCTAACCCTCGTCCGACTTTTTATGGCCCGACGCCTCCATGGGTGGAATGTTTGGAAACATGGAGCGAAGGTCATGATCAACCTATGTCGTTTAATGGAGACCGAAGCTTCTACAACGTAAGCGAAGGGAGCTCAGCAGATAGAGTTCTACCAATTCTGGTCCATAGAGTTGCCCAAAACGAAATTCAGGGCATGACAGCCCTACAACGTATCGCAGAAGTTGATATAAATGGAGGAATGCATATGCTTCGCACCAGTCGGCTTGAACATGCTCGTGAGAGGTCTGAGAGAGACCATGAGACCTTGCTGCAAGCAGTAGCTGAAACTCGAGCCGAAGTCATAGAGCTCCGAGTGCGCCAACGGGTGTACGAAAGATACCTTCTCGATATGGAACGACAACTAGCTGAACTGAGAGTTCACCAGAGGGATGACCGTCGCCAGGAGTAGATGCTTTACTTTATTTTTCCTGGTTAAAAGAAATCGTTTTTCTTTCTATGCCTGATGTGACATTTTCTATGAAACTATCTTGTACTGTAAGTACTTTTGGTTAGGTCTTTATGCTGTCAAGAACTATCTTCTCTGGATATGATGTAAGACCTTTACTAGGTCATTTTCCCGAACTCTTACGACAGGAATATCAAAGATATTGACAGTCGGCTAACTTCTGTGTCATTTCCGTTATTCAAGTACTCTCATCATACTTTCATTTGAGTCCATCTGAACATGCTTTAGTCAAGTCATTGGACTATAGAAATTTAACTCCGGAGACATTTCCAAGTCTCTTTCAGTGATTGGATCATGTTATTCACTAACCAACGATACCTCGGCATGAACGACAAACGTGTTGAGACCATTTTACGAACTTACTCCCACTCAGTGGACTGCATCATAGGGATGTAGGTCAAACCTTCGCAAACACACTTCCATTCCATACTAGGACTGCATCATAGGGATGTAGGTCAACCTTTCGAGAACATACTCTTACTCCTTGATTGAGCAATCGAAGTACATCTAGGGTCAGCCAGAATCGCTCACAAAATCCTTATCTTTCGTGTTACAGAATCATGACGTCATTAGAAAGCAATCAGTCGAACAATGAAATCTCCGCTTTTCCCATGGACGCAACTACTTTTCAAACCGCCGCTACAACTGCGGTGATGGCTGTCGTGACAGCTGTCCTTGCGCACCGTAGCGCTATCAGCACAATCAATGTTGATGATGGGATTGAAGTTCCTAATCATGGAATCCATCCAGGAAGTCGCCAAGTAGAAACAGTCACAGGCTCGCAAAGCCGAAAGACAGAGAACAAGAAACGAAGCCGTCAAGCTCAGAAAAAACGCAAGAAATCCCAAAAACTTGCCATGCAACATCAACAAGTGGAAACCCCTGCCATTCCCGTACCGAGCAGGACATACGAGGGAAAACTCCCGAAGTGTGATCAGTGTAGTTTCCATCATCATGGGGCTTTCCATGAGATGGAATGTTGCAATTGCCTAAAAATAGGGCACCATGCTCGTAGCTGTGGAGCACCGGCACGACCCATCACTAAAGTCCCTTTCATCGGGACCAACCCTACACACGAGAGTAGTGAAAAAGCCGAACGCTTTAGGAAGCAATTTCCAAGGTGGAGTAATGAGGAAGGCACTCGTGTCCACATAACACTGGCTAAACACCGCACTCCCATCACCAATGCAAGTACTAGCCAGTCATGCCACCAATGCGGTGAGATAGGACACTTCAAGAAGGATTGCCCTATAGCAAAGAACTCTGGCGCAGATGGGAGGATCCTCAGGATCACAGCTGCAGGAGAGCCTGCTCCGGAACCCTCGCTAATGTGAGATAGGCGTTTCGTTGTAACAGACTTATAAACTATTCAAAACTAGTGCAACTAGAGTCTTACCTTTTGTGAGATCCTGTCTGTATAGGGATGCTCGTGCTGCGTATACTTGTCTTTTGTAGTATACCTTATTCGCAGCAATAGCCTTGTAGAAAATCTAAAGTACTATAACTCTGTTCATGGTTGCATGGTTGTGTTTTGTCAGTAAACATCTTATGTTCAAATCTAATGTCTTTAAAGTTTCTGTATGATTCCGACATTATCATACTATTAGATTCAATTTGATCCACGCCATAACAGCTTCATACGTACATCCCTTTGTCAGTAAACGTCGTTTTAGAAAAGCCGTCATATCAGAACATTGAAGTACTCATGCCTGGAGTACCCCATAGCTCTTATCTTTTCTGAAGAAATCCCCTAAGTACCTGTGACAACCCGAAATTTCCATTATGAACAAATCATATCAAGCCAATAGAAGTTAGAACAGTTTCAGTGAAATTCCAGACTTCGGGTATAAGTTTGGCAGTTTTTCAGGATTTACACTTAAGGAGATATCAGGAGAGTGGATGCACTAGGGTTTCATGCAACACTGTTATTCCGATACTCTATGATATTAGAGTTCATTCCGGGAATAAAATATTTTCTGCCCAAAAATCTCAGGACTATATATAGAAATCTAAACCAAATAATTCATTAGTTACATTTCCAATTAGAGAAAAGCCAAATTCTCTCTCACGGATCTTCGGGTTTTTATCCCAAATCGTGAGTACTTCGATCTAGTTATATTATATAGCTTAGATTGTGTATTATAACATCAAAATCGGACCAAAACCCCAAGATTTGGGAGTTTACCGCCCAAGAACACTTGGGGAGTAAACTCCATTTTAAGGGCCAAAAGTGTCCCAATGCCCCTCAAAGCCTTAGAACTCAACATAGGGACTACCATTGCATGTTTAGGACACCAAAATCAATTAAAGTCAAGGATGAAAGTGAGTTCACGGCCAAGGATGTTCCAGGGCCGTGAACTCCATGTTTAGGTGTCAAAATGCCTTAAACACCATCCTTAAGCCAAGAGACAAATTAGGACAAGTACCCTAGTGTGTTTGGGGCTAGCAAACACCATTAAAAAACCAAGAAAAGGGTGTTCACGGCCCAAGATGTTCCAGGGCCGTGAACTCCAATAAATGGTGCCAAATGGTGCCATAAATCCTCCAAAAGCCTTGGACAATTGCCTTAATGCATTCCTTGATAATTTAGGGACTTGATAGCACCATAAACCTTCCCCCAAGGGAGATTACAGACGTAATCTCCATGGGATATGGTCCCAGGGCCGTGAACTCCTCAATGGAGTCAATAGGAAGCCCAATCAATTGTTTAAGCCTTGGAACAATTCACTACTAGAGTTGTATTAATTCTAAGCTTCATTTAGAGACCTTATTGTGAGTTTACAACCAGGAGTTTACTCCCTTGGGCCGTAAACTCCAAATCATATGGTCATTTAACCATAAATTCCCATTAGATGTCTTGCACTCTTTTGTTGCAACCCATTTGCCTCCTAACACTTGACCAAAAGTGTTTTCCTCGCATTAAAATGCTTATACTTGTATAATTAGTGTTTTAATCACTAATTATTTATATACATATGTCTTCATATGTAATTAGGATCATTGTGTGTGTCTAAAGTCTTCACTTGTCCGATCCTTCCGATAACACTCCTTTCAATTCCAGTCACTTACTGCAGGTGAGTTCATACCCCTTAATTAATGCTTTAAATTGCTTTTAAATGTTTTATGGGGGGATACAAGTAGAATCATGCTAGTTATTATATCAATCACATGTGATTAATAAGTAGAATTATGCTAGTTATTATATCAATCACATGTGATTAATATGCAGCATTTAAATGATTTACTACACATTAACCGTTTTACCAAACAGGTTCTTCAAATGATTTTATTAAATGTTTTATATGTTTAAAAATCCTTATTAAACTGTTCATTACACACTGTATGATCCTTTTCAAACCATTTTACTCCGATCCGTTTTACTCCAAGCTATTACCAAATCGTTTTACTTCAAACTGTTTTATCGATTGACATCAAGTCGATCTTTTCTTAGATAATAATTATGTTCTAAGATTTTTACAAAACTTATTTTATGATTTTAATATTATAAATTGCATGCCTCTATGTGTATAGTTATATAAGAAATGTTTAAAAGACTTACGAAGGCTATCCACCCTATTTCCTTTTCGCGCTTGAGATGTGGTATGGTAGGATATCGGGTACTCGTCCGAAGGTCGTTTAAATATTAGTTATATAACATATGTACATATATAGTCATAAAGGCCCTTCCAGTTCATCCAATGCCCTTGGGTAGCAAGGGTATACATCCATGTCCATACGTACCAGTTAGATTACTATTAAACTACCATAGGGGTGGTTTAGGAAGATACTAGAACTAATACTAGAACACAATATCATCTTATGAGTCAGTTCATTCATGAGTCAATACTTACTACTATGAGAACATATACAACTATACTAGAGAAGAACATATACAACTATACTAGAGAAGAACATATACAACTATACTAGGAAGAGAACATATACAACGATACTAGAACAAGTAACATTACATTACATATACATGAATACGTTGACATAATTGTGATACACTGTATCGGAGCATGCCTTCAATGTCATGGCCCGAGTTGTTGCCAGAGTCTCTTGAAGGGAGAGCGTGAGTTTGCGTATAGATCTATACCGGATTGACTATCCTACACCTTGCTGCTAGCTACAGCCGAACCTGCAGGTCTGCGGGTGCCAAACCTCATTTCTTTTTACGACCTACATTTGTCGTTGTTTATCCAGTCGATAGTATGGTACAACTAATCACATGATGCCTTAATATAAATCCGGTTTAAGGTAGTTAGTACAGCAGTAGTTCATATAATACAACACTACAGTACTAAATTAATTTCCCCTTTTCATATATTTAGTGATCATTTCACTTAAACATTTAATGTAAAAACTATATTTTGATAATGATAGTTACACTTGGGAAAATTACACACTTTTACAAGGAAACGAACATTTAGAACAATTAAGTCTTGGTAGAAGACTACATTGAGAACAGTTTGGTCTTGGTAGAAGACTTATATAATAGTAGGAATCATAGGGATTTCTAGAGTTTTTCAAACGTTTACAGTTGTTTCACAAACATTTTTATACTTCCAGTTCATTTACACTTTCCATACTTACAGTTCATAAACTTACAAATTCATACATACAAATTAAGCCACAAAAATACTTATGATCTCACCAGCTTTAAAGCTGATACTCGCTTTCAAAATTACTTGTATCCTCAGGTCATCTATAGACAGTTACTGATGCAAGGTTTAGAGAAGATGGAGCTCGTTCAAGACTCATCTCTCATTTTGATTTATGCTTTAGTATTTATCAAAATTTGACAGAACACACTTGTATAATAATTATATTATTAATACAATGGATGATGTTGTTGCTTGTTTACTACTTTACATTGTTGTGATACTGTACATTACGTCCTCCGCCCCAGAACATTTCTGCCGTTCTTGGTTTTGGGGTGTGACAGTACCACTCGTGCAGTACATCAAGTTCAATCCAAGGATTCATACGATTGATCTATCACTGAGGAATGTATGCATAAGAGTGATATATAATCAAGGTTCTACAAGTTTAGAATTGATGATTCCACTTTAAATTCTTTTTCCTCGATGGGATGTAAGCTTAAAGAAGAATCAGTTATTCGACTACCTTTTCAATCTTAATTATATACGACTCGTATACACGAGATTGTGATTGTGAAACCATGTATGAATTCTAATATGAACTTCAGGACGGAGAACTGCCTAAGTCTACGAGTAATCGCATCGCCATGTGAACAAACTTAGGACCCAGTACGACCCCCATAAACAGATCGCCCTACAGTCTAAACACCTATGGAGATACAAGAACAGCCCGGACAACTTAGCAATCTACGCAGAAATAGAATTGGATGACTAGACTTCTCACCCTGGAGAACTCCGGTCTTATCCTTCCAGAGGTAGGCGGATGACATCGTATGTACCTCGACTATCGAGGACCCAGTCAAGATTTTTCATTAGGAATCGTTGTCTCTGCCTCGCACAGATGAATTGGTTGAGCAAACGCAAGTAAAGAATTACTTTCAGAAATGGATCTGAGGTCTGAATATCACCAGTTCGAGTGTTAGGGAAGGATGTCTGGAAGACTATCTTCCGAACTCGATGCGGACACTTCGAGTCCGTAGTGATACCTTTCAGATAGGACCAATACGCCCATAGTTTTCATGAGCTAAATGAGTAGGATACGTCTTTCTTACTTGGATCAGTTCGTCATTTCTCCATGTAATGACTTACTTATCTACCTTCGTAGTAAGAAGAAACCCATGGAAACATTAACTTCAGAGGTACTTTTCGCGAAGTTCTCTAGGCACGAGTTTAGAAATTTAAGAGTCAAATTTCTATGACACACTGTTAGTGATGTGGGAAATTTTGAGTACTCTTACAATTTGTCAAAACCATTGAGAAATTGTCGACACCAGAAACGCCGACAGTCATTCGCAAAATTCTAGGTCTTACAGACCAACTGTCATAGTTCATTCAGAACTCCTCGCAAATTACAGAAACCCTTTTGACTTTGACCCAGCAAGGGGTGGCCCTTGACTGGGAAGTTTAGTAAGAGAAAGAACCCTTGGAAGTTCCAAGTGAGAGACCAAGTTCTTTAGGAAAAACTCACTCTGGGAATGACTTAATACGCTTCGCATCGCGTGGAAAGCTAAATCCAAGATAGACAGGACCTCCGAGATTCTTACCAGAATCGGTCATGTACCTCACAAATTAGATCTACTCCGCGAACTCAGTAACATACATTCTACTCTTCGCGTCTCGATTGTGAAACCATACCTTCTTTTAAGTCCACTCGTCGAGATCCTCACCTTCGTATTAAAACCTTAATGACCCTCGGCAGAGAGGTCAAGTGGACGAAACAACGTCATCTCCCTTTAGTGAAGGTTCGTTGGGATACCAACCGAGGACCCGAATTCACTTATGAGTGCGAGAACCAATCGATTAGGAAGTTTCTCACCTCTTGACTCGATCATTCATACCTACTTCCTTACCTAAATTCTAATTTCAGGACGAAATTCCCTCTAAAAGGGGGATGATGTGACAACCCGAAAATTTCATTCTTTCATTCTTCATTTCTTGTCAAAGTTAAACTCGTTTTTGCTATTTTGTGTTTGGGGTCAAATAGAGTGTTTAAAGCCTAGTATAAGCAGGGTAGGAGTCATGGGATAAGTATTGTGGGTGTGTCACCTTGAAATTGAGCCAATCACACCAACACAAGGTGTGTGCGGCCGCACACAAGGGTGTGCGGCCACACACCCATCCCAACAGCAAACACACTCCCCCTATATATTCAAGACTTAGGAATTTTTGAACACATTCTACACTTCTTCAAAGCTAGGACCCAAAATCCTCTCAAGCATCATCCAAATCTCCTTGAGGATCTTCATAAAAGGTAGCATCTTTAACCAAGAACACCAAGAACACTAGGTGTACGACCGCACACACCATGTATGGCTGCACACCCAGCCGCACACGACATCTAGAGCCGTACACCAGGCCGCACACACACCTATAGTGTGTGTTTTGGCCCTACACTCCTTTGTGAAGCCATATTCCCCTTTCATACAATCATATATGGTTATAACACTTCAATATAAGTGTTTACTAGTCCCAAAGGTGGTCCCAATTCAATAGTAAGTTGTTTTAAACACTAATTGGATTCATATATGTGATATTATATGTTAACTAGGATCCGCGTGTGTGTTCAAGTCCCAGCTTGACACTTAGCAGCCTATCCAACACTTCCATCCGAAACACTCACTACAGGTGAGTTCATACCCCTTAATCAATGTTTTAAACTGTTTTTAAATGTTTTATGGGGGGATACAAGTAGAATTATGCTAATTATTATATCAATCACATGTGATAAATAAGCAGCATTCAAATGATTGGCTACTCATTAGCCGTTTTACCAAACAGTTTCCATCAAATGTTTTCCATAAACACTCTATGTGTTTAAAACTCTTTATTACACTATAAATATTACTCCGTATGTTACATTTCAAACTTATTTACAATTGTGTTTCAAACAAATGTTTCTTTATACTAAACTATTTTATCACACCCATGCCTTCAAAACCGTTTTATAGATTGACATCAAGTCGATCTTTTCTTAGATAATGATTATGTTCAAAGGTTTTACAAAACTTATTTTATGCTTTTATATTATAAATTGCTTGCCTATTTATGTATAGTTATATAAGAAATGTTGAAAGGACTTAGGAAGGCTATCCACCCTATTTCTTTTTCCTCGAATTGGATGTGGTCTGGTGGGATATCGGGTACCCGTCCGAAGGTCGTTTAAATATTAGTTATATATCATGTGTACATATATAGTCATAAAGGCCCTTCCAGTTCATCCCATACCCCTGGGTTGCAAGGGTATACATCCATGTCCATACGTACAAGTTAGATTACTGGTAAACTACCATATGGGTAGTTTAGGAAGATGTTAGGGCTGTTACTAGAACACAATATCATACAGTGAGTCAGTTCATTCATGAGTCAATACTTGCTAGATAGAGAGAGAACACACATTACAGCTAGCACACGTAGAACATACAATACATTACTATTCTATTACATAGATATGTTTACATGCTTACACTTACATAGATACAATTACATGATCACATTTACATGAGTACAATAACATGATCATACTTACATGAGTATACTTACATATACATAGAACAGACGTCACTAGGTGCTATAGCTGGGAACCAGTTCAGGATCTAACTATACTGATGTATCACAATGAAATCATGATCGTTATATCGAGTATACATGATCATAGTAATGTGGATGCTCACGGCTTGCAGATATGCAGGGTTCGTGTGTAGGTCCCAAAATCCCTTTGATAGGGGAGCATATAGCCTGAGATCTAGACATCACATTATACCTTATCCCTCAAATAAGGCAACTGAGTACCGATGTAGTTATTTATTACAAATGCTACAGTACTTACAAGATTACCCTAGACTTAAGGTAATTGGTACGGTTGTAGTTTGACACTACACCATAGTACTATTTCATTTTCCCATTACATTCACTTCGTGAACATTCACACGACGCCCGGTAATGTAGAAACTATATTTTTGGTTAATGATAGTCAGACATGGGAAAATACATACACTTACAAGAGACACACACACAGACACTAGACACCTTGGTAGAAGGCTACATTCAGAGCAGTTAGGTCTTGGTAGAAGACTACATTCAGAGCAGTTAGGTCTTGGTAGAAGATTACATTCAGAGCAGTTAGGTCTTGGTAGCAGTTAGGTCTTGGTAGCAGTTAGGTCTTGGTAGAAGACTACATTCAGAGCAGTTAGGTCTTGGTAGAAGACTACATTCAGAGCAGTTAGGTCTTGGTAGAAGACTACATATAAATCAGTTAAGTCTTGGTAGAAGACTCCCTGTTATAATAGTAGGAATCATAGGGATTCCTAGGGTTTTTCAAACGTTTACAGTTGTTTTACATATGTTTTCAATACATACAAATTCATACATACAAATACTTACTTACAAATTAAGACACTAAAATACTTATGATCTCACCAGCTTCAAAGCTGATACTCGGTTTCAAAATTATTTGTATCCTCATGTCATCAATAGACAGGTACCGATGCAAGGTCTAGAGAAGATGGAGCTCGTTCAAGACTCATCTTTCATTTTGATTTATGCTTTAGTGTCTATTATAATTTGATAGAACACACTTGTATAATAATTATATTATTAATGAAATGGATGATGTTGTTGCTTGTTTACTACTTTACATTGTTGTGATACTATACATGACGTCCTCCGCCCCAGAACGTTTCCGCCGTTCTCGGTTTTGGGGTGTGACACATGAGTTCCACAGAAGAAGTCTACGCAATTTTGCAAAGCTTTGATGAGCATTGTTGCATTCTTGGGTTCGACATTGGAAGTCTATGCAATTTACCAAAGCATTAATGAGCATTGTTTAATTCTTGAGTTCCACAATAGAAGTAATCTTTGCAATTTAGCAAAGATTTGATGAGCATTGTTTAATTCTATAGATCCACAATAGAAGTGTATACAATTTAAGTAAAGCTGTGATGAGCATTGTTTCATTCTTGAGTTCCACATTAGAAGTCTATGCAATTTAGCAAAGCTTTGATGTGCATTGTTTTCTTGAGTTCCACAATAAAAGTAGTCTTTGCAAATTAGCAAAGATTTGATGAGCATTTGTGTAATTCTTCAGTTCCTGAATAAAAGTCTATGCAATTTAAGGAAAGCTTTGATGAGCATTCTATCATTTTTAAGTTCCACATTAGAAGTCTATACCATTTTGGAAAGCTTTGATGACCATTGTTTAATTATAGAGTTCCAAAATAGAAGTAGTCTTCGTAATTTAGCAAAGCTTTGATGAGCATTGTTTAATTCTTGAGTTCCACAATAGAAGTAGTCTTCGCAATTTAGCAAAGCTTTGATGATCATTGTTAAATTCTTTAGTTTCACATTAAAAGTCTATGCAATTTAGCAAAGCTTAGATGAGCATCTGTTTAATTCTGGAGTTCCACAATAGAAGTCTATGCAGTTTAAGCAAAGCTTTGATGAGCAATGTTTGATTCATGAGTTCCACATTAGAAGTCTATGCAATTGAAGCAAACCTTTGTTGAGCATTGTTTGATTCTTGAGTTCCACAATAGAAGTCTATGCAATTTAGCAAAGCTTTGAGGAGCATTGTTTCATTCTTGGTTTCCAAATCGGAAGTCTATGCAATTTTACAAAGCATTGATGAGCATATTTTAATTCTTGAGTTCCACAATAGAAGTAGTCTTTGCAACTTAGAAAAGCTTTGACGAGAGTTGTTTAAATCTTGAGTTCCACAATAGAAGTGTATGCAATTTAAGCAAAGCTTTTAAAGAGCATTGTTTCATTCTTGAGTTCCACGTTAGAAGTCAATGAAATTTAGCAAACCTTTGATGAGCATTGTTTAATTCTTTAATTCCATAATATAAGTAGTCTTTGCAATTTAGCAAAGCTTTGATGAGCATTGTTTAATTCTTGAGTTCCATAATAAAAGTCTATGCAATTTTAGCAAAGCTTTGATGAGCATTGTTTCCTTCTTGAGTTCCACATTAGAAGTGTATGCAATTTAGAAAAGCTTTGATGAGCATTGTTTAATTCTGAAGTTCCACAATAGAAGTAGTCTTCTCAATTTAGCAAAGATTTGATGAGCATTGTTTAATTCTTGAGTTCCACAATAGAAGTAGTCTTCGTAATTTAGCGAAGCTTTGATGGTCATTGTTTAATTCTAGAGTTCCACAAGAAAAGCCTATGCAATTTAGCAAAGCTTTGATGAACATTGTTTAATTATGGAGTTCCACAATAGTTATGTACGCAATTTAAATAAAGCTTTGATGAGCATTGTTTGATTCTTGAGTTCGACAATAGAAGTCTATGCAATTTAAGCAGACCTTCGATGAGCATCGTGTTATTCTTGAGGTCCACAATTGAAGTCCATGCAATTTAATCAAACCTTTGATGAGCATTGTTTGATTCTTGAGTTCCACAATACAAGTCTATGCAATTTAGCAAACCTTTGGTGAGCATTGTTTCATTCTTGGTTTCCAAATTGGAAGTCTGTGCAATTTAGCAAAGCATTGATTAGCATTGTTTAATTCATGAGTTCCAAAATAGAAGTAGTCTTTGCAGCTTAGAAAAGCTTTGATGAGCATTGTTTAAATCTTGAGTTCCACAATAGAAGTGTACGTAATTTAAGCAAAGCTTTGATGAGCATTGTTTCATTCTTGAGTTCCACATTAGAAGTCTATACAATTTAGCAAAGCTTTGATGAGCATTGTTTAATTCTCGAGTTCCACAATATAAGTAGTCTTCACCATTTAGAAAAGCTTTGATGAGCATTGTTTAATTCTTGAGTTCCATAATAAAAATCTATACAATTTTAGCAAAACTTTGATGAGCATTGTTTCCTTTTTGAGTTCTACATTAGAAGTCTATGTAATTTAGTAAAGCTTTGATTAGTATTGTTTAATTCTAGTGTTCAACAATAGTGGTAGTCTTCGCAATTTAGCAAAGCTTTGATGAGCGTTGTTTGATTCTTGAGTTCCACAATAGAAGTCTATGCAATTTAGCAAAGCTTTTATGGGCATTGAGTCATTGTTGGTTTCTTAATTAGAAGTCTATGCAATTCACCAAAGCATTGATGAGCATTGTTTATTTCTTGAGTTCCAAAATAGAAGTAGTCTTTGCAATTTAGCAAAGATTTGATGAGTATTGTTTAATTCTTTAGTTCCACAATAGAAGTGTATACAATTTAAGCAAAGCTTTGATGAGCATTGTTTCATTCTTGAGTTCCACATTAGAAGTCTATGCAATTTAGCAAAGCTTTGATGAGCATTGTTTTCTTGAGTTCCACAATAGAAGTAGTCTTCGCAAATTAGCAAAGATTTGATGAGCATTTGTGTAATTCTTGAGTTCCACAATAAAAGTCTATGCAATTTAAGCAAAGCTTTGATGGACATTCTATCATTTTTAAGTTCCACATTAGAAGTCTATGCAATTTAGAAAATCTTTGATGAGCATTGTTTAATTCTAGAGTTCCACAATAGAAGTAGTCTTTGCAATTTGGAAAAGCTTTGATGAGCATTGTTTAACTCTTGAGTTCGACAATAGAAGTAGTCTTCGCAATGTAGCAAAGCTTTGAAGATCATTGTTAAATTCTTGAGTTTCACATGAAAACTCTATGCAATTTAGCATAGCTTAGATGAGCATTTGTTTAATTCTGGAGTTCCACAATAGAAGTCTATGCAGTTTATGCAAAGCTTTGATGAGCATTGTTTGATTCATGAGTTCCACAATAGAAGTCTATGCAGTTGAAGCAAACCTTTGTTGAGTATTGTTTGATTCTTGAGTTCCACAATAGAAGTATATGGAATTTATCAAAGCTTTGATGAGCAATGTTTCATTCTTGTTTTCCAAATAGGAAGTCTATGCAATTTTGCAAAGCATTGATGATCATTGTTTAATTCTTGAGTTCCACAATAGATGTAGTCTTTGCAACTTAGAAAAGCTTTGACGAGAATTGTTTAACTCTTGAGTTCCACAATAGAAGTGTATGCAATTTAAGCAAAGCTTTTAATGAGCATTGTTTCATTCGTGAGTTCCACGTTAGAAGTCTACGGAATTTAGCAAAGCTTTGATGAGCATTGTTTAATTCTTGAATTCCACAATATAAGTAGTCTTCGCAATTTAGTAAAGCTGTGATGAGCATTGTTTGATTCTCGAGATGCATAATAAAAGTCTATGCAATTTTAGCAAAGCTTTGATGACCATTGTTTCATTCTTGAGTTCCACATTAGAAGTGTATGCAATTTAGAAAAGCTTTGATGAGCATTGTTTAATTCTGAAGTTCCACAATAGAAGTAGTCTTCGCAATTTAGCAAATATTTGATAAGCATTGTTTAATTCTTAAGTTCCACAATAGAAGTAGTCTTTGCAATTTAGCGAAGCTTTGATGGTCATTATTTAATTCTAGAGTTCCACAAGAAAATTCTATGCAATTTAGAAAAGCTTTGATGAACTTCGTTTAATTTCTGAGTTCCACAATAGTTGTCTAAGCAATTTAAGCAAAGCTTTGATGAGAATTGTTTGATTCTTGAGTTCCACAATAGAAGTCTATGCAATTTAAGCAAACCTTTGATGAGCATCGGTTTATTCTTGAGGTCCACAATAGAAGTCTATGCAACTTAAGCAAACCTTTGATGAGGATTGTTTGATTCTTGAGTTCCACAATAGAAGTCTATGCAATTTAGTAAAGCTTTGGTGAGTATTGTTTCATTCTTGGTTTCCAAATTGGAAGTCTGTGCAATTTAACAAAGCATTGATTAGCATTGTTTAATTCTTGAGTTCCACAATAGAAGTAGTCTTTGCAGCTTAGAAAAGCTTTGATGAGCATTGTTTAAATCTTGAGTTCCACAATAGAAGTGTACGTAATTCAAGAAAAGCTTTGATGAGCGTTGTTTCATTCTTGAGTTCCACATTAGAAGTCTATGCAATTTAGAAAAGCATTGATGAGCATTGTTTAATTCTCGAGTTCACCAATATATGTAGTCTTCACAATTTAGAAAAGCTTTGATGAGCATTGTTTAATTATTGAGTTCCATAATAAAAATCTATACAATTTTAGCAAAGCTTTGAAGAGCATTGTTTCCTTTTTGAGTTCCACATTAGAAGTCTATGCAATTTACCAAAGCATTGATGAGCATTGTTTAAATTTTGAGTTCCACAATAGAAGTAGTCTTTGAAATTTAGTAAATATTTGATGAGCATTGTTTAATTCTTTAGTTCCACAATAGAAGTGTATATAATTTACGCAAAGCTTTGATGAGCATTGTTTCATTCTTGAGTTCCACATTAGAAGTCTATGAAATTTAGCAAAGCTTTGATGAGCATTGTTTTCTTGAGTTCCACAATAGAAGTAGTCTTTGAAGCTTAGAAAAGCTTTGATAAGCATTGTTTAAATCTTGAGTTCCACAATAGAAGTGTACGTAATTTAAGCAAACCTTTGATGAACATTGTTTCATTCTTGAGTTCCACATTAGAAGTCTATGCAATTTAGCAAAGCTTTGATGAGCATTGTTTAATTCTCGAGTTCCACAATATAAGTGGTCTTCACAATTTAGAAAAGCTTTGTTGAGAATTGTTTAATTCTTGAGTTCCATAATAAAAATCTATACAATTTTAGCAAAGCTTTGAAGAGGATTGTTTCCTATTTGAGTTCCACATTAGAAGTCTACGTAATTTAGCAAAGCTTTTGTGACAACCCGAAATTTCCATTCGGTCAAACTCTAAAAGTCAACCCCTTCGTATCATAAGTCAATGTCATTATTTCTTATTTTTAATAAATATAAAGTTTGTTTGATTATTTTAATATTATTTTTAAATGAACGGGTGAAAGAAAGTGTTGTCTCGGGTTTTGATTTTTGAAAACCGCAAACACTTCGCGTATTAGAAACACCCGACCAAACTTTTATGTTTTGGGTTTAGAAATCACCAAAACCGTAAACTCATACCTATGTATGAGTTTACTCCCCAAGTAACTAGTCATTTGTGTTTACTCCCTAAAACTTCAAAAGAGTAAACTCCAAGTTTTCTCTCAAGTATCATCCAAGATTTAATTCCAAATCTTCAATCTTGTAAGTGTTTTAACCCTTTCAAGTTAGTAAAACACTTAATCTAGTGTTTGTGCATCTATTCATCCATTCATTTATGTGTTTTGTTTAGATTTTCCAAAACACCAAGAACACCAAGAACACACACTAAGTATTCTTGGCCTTTTAGCACAAATCAAGCCTTCCAATAGTAAGTGCTTCTATCCTTGAGTGATTTTAAGCTAGTACTACATTTAAACATCAAGAAAATATGTCAAGAACACAAGATTGAAGGTGTTCACGGTCCAAGAATGTTCTTGGGCCGTAAACACCATAAAGGGCACCAAAGTGTGCCTAAGTCCTTATCTAAGCCCTAGTTTGATGTTTAAACCATCCTTGACATATTTAAACCCTTCCTTATAGTGTTTAAGCCTTGAAAAAGCACCAAAACCCCCACTTTTATGTGTTTACGGTTTTGGGATGTCCCAAAAACCGTAAACACCCCAAAAGGTGTGTAAATGTCCATTAAAAGTCTCATGATTGTTCCTTAAGGCTAAATCTTACCTAGACTAGTGCTTTGATTGAGCTAAGGACTTGAAAACCCCAAAAACCATAAACTTAGGAGTTTAAGGTAGTAAACTCATGAGTTTAAGGTAGTAAACTCATGAGAAATGGTCCTTAGACCATAAACTCCATTAAGGAGTGTTTTGATGCCACACAACACTTCCTAAGACTAATTCATGAAGTAGGAATGCTTGGAATAGCCTAGAAGACTTCAAATCACCAAATGGTCAAAAGTTTAGGAGTTTACGACCGTAAACTCAAGAGTTTACGACCGTAAACTCAAGGGGTGTTGATCCATAGGGAGTAAACTCATTTTAATAGTGTTCCTTGAACCCCAAACACACTACCCTTTCCCTACAACACTTAGATGCAACCCTTGAGACTTATAACACTTGTATAAAGTGTTTAGCATGTCCTAAAATGTCTTAACTTTGTTTATCAGTTGTTTAAAGACTAATTGTGTATATACATATATCCTTATATGTTATTAAGATCTTTGTGCGTGTCTAAGTCTTCACTTGACACCAAGCACTTATCCGACACTTCCTTCCGATCCACTTACTACAGGTGAGTTCATACCACTTAATCAATATTTTAAGCTGTTTTTAAATGTTTTATGGGGGGATACAAGTAGAATTATGCTAATTATTATATCAATCACATGTGATTAATAAGCAGCATTCAAATGATTGGCTACTCATTAGCCGTTTTACTAAACAGTTTCCTTCAAATGTCTTTCATAAACACTTTATGTGTTTAAAACTCCTTATTTCTCTGTACATTTTAGTCTGTATATTACTTTTCAAACTTATTTACAATTGTGTTTCAAACAAATGTTTCTTTATACTAAACCGTTTTATCAAACCCATGCATTCAAAACCGTTTTATAGATTGACATCAAGTCGATCTTTTCTTAAGATAATAATTATGTTCAAAGGTTTTACAAAACTTATTTATGCTTTTATATTATAAATTGCGTGCCTTTATATGTATAGTTATATAAGAAATGTTTCAAATACTTAGGAAGGCTATCCACCCTATTTCCTTTTCGCGCTTGAGATGTGGTCTGGTGGGATATCGGGTACTCGTCCGAAGGTCGTTTAAATATTAGTTATATATCATATGTACATATATAGTCATAAAGGCCCTTCCAGTTCATCCCATGCCCTTGGGTAGCAAGGGTATACATCCATGTCCATACGTACCAGTTAGATTACTAGTAAACTACCATACGGGTAGTTTAGGAAGATACTAGAACAATACTAGAACGAAATACCATACAATGAGTCAGTTCATTCATGAGTCAATACTTGCTAGAACATTACAGTACATTACTATACTTGCTAGATAGAGAGCACGTACACTACAGCTAGAACATTACAATACATTACTATACTTGCTAGATAGAGAGCACGTACACTACAGCTAGAACATTACAGTACATTACTATACTTGCTAGATAGAGGGAGAACACACATTACAACTAGCACACGTAGAACTTTTCCGTACATTACGTATACATTACTACGTTGACATAATCGTGATCCATTGTATCGGTGCATGCCTTAAATGTCATGGCTCGAGTTGTAGCTAGAATTCTCTTGGAGGGAGAGCATGAGTTTGCGTATAGATCTATACTGGATTGACTATCCTACACCTTGCTGCTAGCTACAGCCGGACCTGCAGGTCTGCGGGTGCCAAACATCATTCCTTTTTACGACCATACTTATGTCGTTGTTACCAGTCAATAGCATGGTGCAATTAATCACATGATGCCTTAATATAAATCCGGTTTAAGGTAGTTAGTACAAAAGTAGTTCTTACAGCACTACACTATAGTACTACATAAATTTTCCCTTTACATATATTTAGTGATGTTTTCACTTTAGCATTAAATGTAAAAACTATATTTTGTTAATGATAGTTACACTTGGAAAATTACACACTTTTACAAGAAACGTACATTCAGAGCAATTAGGTCTTGGTAGAAGACTACATTCAGAGCAGTTAGGTCTTGATAGAAGACACCTTCATATAATAGTAGGAATCATAGGGATTTCTAGGGTTTTTCAAACATTTATAGTTGTTTTACAAACATTTTCATACTTACAGTTCATATACACTTTCAATACTTACAATTCATATACTTACAAATTCATACATACAAATACTTACTTACAAATTCTTACATACAAAGTCATACATACAAATACTTACTTACAAATTAAGACACTAAAATACTTATGATCTCACCAGCTTTAAAGCTGATACTCACTTTCAAAATTACTTGTATCCTCAGGTCATCTATAGACAGGTACAGATGCAAGGTTTAGAGAAGATGGAGCTCGTTCAAGACTCATCTTTCATTTTGATTTATGCTTTAGTGTCTATTATAATTTGACAGAACACACTTGTATAATAATTATTTTATTAATGCAATGGATGATGTTGTTGCTTGTTTACTACTTTACATTGTTGTGATACTGTACATGACGTCCTCCGCCCCAGAACATTTCCGCTGTTCTTGGTTTTGGGGTGTGACAGATTGGTATCAGAGCATTGTTTATAGTGAATTAAGTATATCAACCCATAAAAGATATACTAACTATAAATACATAAGGGATTAAAAATACTCTGACCAAGAGTCTATACTTTAAATAATAAAATATTTAATTAAGTATACGTGCTGCATTCATACTAAAATCAGTGTCACTAGGACAGTACAAAAGAATTACGATTGTTGGGCAACACAAGTGGGCTTAGAGACATATGGTCAAAACTGGGAAGATATAGCCTGATCCCCTATATTATCCAAGGGTTCACTAGCATGTGCCTAAGTGTAGTTGTGTGGTTGCAACAAGTCTAAAATCTTACCAACCCTGCCACAATGAGAACAGTAGAACATAACATTAAACTTAAAATATTATAGGAGTATTTGGTATTACTATAAGTACTTCATACTTGAGAACTAAAACGGGATCTTCATTACCAAGTTGATAGTTGCTAAGTGGATACACTAAGGCTATATGTAATTAGGACGTTATAGACTTAGAATCTGTGAAAATTTTACTTCATCTCTATTCTGTGTGGATATGGAGTTAAGATCACTTATTCGAAGGCCTATCCTGTTTCGATTACATATAACTGGTATGCACTTCACAAATACTGATGTAACTAATGAAGATTTTCTAAATAATCATTCATCTAGATAATTATTTTCTTACCCCAATTCTCGCATAGATAACATGGTTGGACTCCATCCCCACGGCAACCAGTATCTTCCGAAAGAAGTCACTGCTGGTTGGTTTGGAGAAGAACCAGACAATGATCATTCTATCCTCGTGAATGATCACCATGATGAAAACCTTTCAGACGGGCTAACTCCGAACCAGAGGTTGAGAACTTACCCCAGGCAACTCCCATTCCAATTCCTAACCCTCATCTGGCTTTTAATGGTCCGACGCCTCCATGGGTGGAATGCTTGGAAACATGGAGCCAAGGACAAGATCAGCCCATACCATATGATGGTGACCGAAGCTTTTATGACCTGAGCAATGGGGGCTCAGCAAACAGAGTCTTGCCAATCTTGGTCCGCAGAGTGGCCCGAAATGAGATTCAAGGCAGGACAGCCCTACATCAGATCACTGAAGTTGTTTACAATGCGAGAATGCATACCCTCCCCACCATTCGTCTAGAAGATGCTCGCGAGAGATCTGAGAGAAACCATGAAACCCTGTTGCAAGCACTGGCTGAATCACGAGCCGAAGTCATAGAGCTCCGAGTACGCCAAAGGGTGTACGAAGGACACATACTTGACGTGGAACGTTAATTGGCTGAACTAAGAGTTCACCAGAGGGATGACCATCGCCAGTAGTGGACGCTTTACTTGATTTTCCTTATTAAAAGGAATCGTTTTTCTGTCTATGCCCGATGTGACATTTTCTATGAAATTATCTTGTACTGTATGTACTTTTGGTTAGGTCTTTATGCTGTCAAGACTATCTTCTTTGGATATGATGTAAGACCTTTACAAGGTCAATTTTCCCGAATCTTTACGTCGTGAATATCAAAGATATTGACAGCCGGCTAGCTTTTATGTCATTCTTTCGTTAAGTACTCTTATAATACTTTCATTGGAGTCTATCTGAAACCTGCTTTAGTCAAGTCATTGGACTATAGTAATTTAGCTCCGGAGACATTTCCAAGTCTCTTTTAGTGGTTGGATCTTGTTATTCACCAACCCATGATACCTCGGCTTGAACGACAAACGTCTTGAGACCATTCTACAAACTCACTTCCATTTCGTACTAGGACTGCATCATAGGGATGTAGGTCAAACCTCCGTGAACATACATCCAATCCGTGCTAGGACTGCATCATGGGGATGTAGGTCAAACTTTCGAGATCATAGTCGTACTCTTTACATGAACAATCTAAGTACATCAAGGGTCAACCAGAATCACTCACAAAATCTTTATCTTTTGTGTTACAGAATCATGTCGTCATCCAGAAGCAATCAGTCGAACAGCGAAACCTCTACTTTTCCTATGGACGCCGCTACCTTCCAAACAACAGTTACAGCTGCCGTGGTGACTGCCGTAACCGCGGTCCTTGCACACCGTAGCGCTATCAGCACAATCAATGCTGCTGATGGGAATGAAGTTTCCAATCGTGGTATCCATCCAGGAAGTCACCAAACAGTAACAGTCACAGGCTCGCAAAGCCGAAAAGCAGATAACAAGAAACGAAAGCGTCAAGCCCAGAAAGAACGCAAGAAATCCCAAAGGCTGGCTATGCAACAGCAACATGTGGAAACTCCTGCCATTCCCATACCGAGCAGGCCATACGAGGGAAAACTCCCGAAGTGTGATAAGTGTAGTTTCCATCATCATGGGGCTTGCCATGAGATGCAATGTTGCAATTGCCTAAACATAGGGCACCATGCTCGTAACTATGGAGCACCGGCACGACCCATCACTCAAGTCCCTTTCATCGGGACTAACCCTACACACTAGAGTAGTTATAACGCCGAACGATTTAGGATGCAAATTTCAAAGTGGAGTAACGAGGAAGGCACTCATGTCCACATAACACTGGCTAAACACCGTAATCCCGTCACCTAAGCTAGTACTAGCCAGTCATGCTACCAATGCGGGGAGATAGGGTACGTCAAGAAGGATTGCCCTATAACAAAGAACTCTGGCACAGATGGGAGGATTCTCAGGATCACAGCTGTGGGAGAACCTGCTCCGGAACCCACGTTAATGTAATTAATGCGTTTCGTTGTAACAGACTTATAAACTATCCAAAACTAGTGCAACTAGAGTAATACCTTTTGGCAAGATCCGGTCTGTAAAGGGATTCTCATGCTGCATATACTTTTCTTTTGTAGTATACCTTATTCGCAGCAATAGTCCTGTAGAAAATCTAAAGTACCGTAACTCTGTTCATGGTTGCACGGTTATGTTTTGTCTGTAAATGCCTTATGTTCAAATCTAATGTCTTTAAAGTTTCTGTATGATTCCGACATTATCATACGATTAGATTCAATTTGATCCTCACGAAAACAGCTTCATACGTACGTCTCCTTATCAGTAAACGTCTTGTTAGCGAAATCGTCATATCAGAAGACCGAAGTAATCATGCCAGGAGTACCTCTTAGTTATTTTCTTTCCGAAGGAATCCCCGAAGTACCACTCGTCCAGTACGTCAAGTTCAACCCAAAGATTCATACGGTTGATCTATCGCTGAGGAATGTATACATAAGGGTAATATATAATCAAGGTTCTACAGGTTTAGAATTGATGATTCCACTTTAACTTCTTTTTCTCCAATGGGATATGAGCTTAAAGAAGAATCAGTTATTCGACTACCTTTTCAGTTTTAATTATACACGACTCGTATACACGAGATTGTGATTGTGAAAACATGTATGAATTCTAATATGAACTTCAGGACGGAGAACTGCCTAAGTCTACGAGTAATCGCATCGTCATGTGAACAAACTTAGAACCCAATATGACTCCCGTAAACAGATCGCCCTACAGTCTAAACATCTACGGAGATACAAGAACAATACAGACGACTTAACGAACTACGAAGAAATAGAATTAGAAGACTAGGCTTCTCACCCTGGAGAACCCCGGTCTTATTCTTCCAGAGATCGACGGATTGCATCGTATGTACCTCGGATATCGAGGACTTCGTCAAGATTTTTCATTAGAAATTGTTATCTCTGCCTCGCATAGATGAAATGGTTGAGCAAACGCAAGGAAAGAATTACTTTCAGAAATGGGTCTGAGATCCGAATATCACCAGTTCGAGTGTTAGTGAAAGATGTCCGGAAGACTATCTTCCGAACTCGATGCGGACACTTCGAATCCGTAGTAATACCCTTCGGATAGGACCAATATGCCCATAGTTTTCATGAGTTTAATGAATAGAGTCCGCCTTTCTTACTTGGATCAGTTCGTCATTCTCCATGTAACGACTTACTTATCTACCCTCGTAGTAAGAAGGAACCCATGGAAACATTACCGTCGGAGGAACTTACGCAAAGTTCTCTAAACACGAGTTTTGAAATTTAAGGGTTAGATTTCCTACGACACACTACTAGTGATGTGGAAAATTTTGAGTACTCTTTCAATTTGTCAAAACCGTTGAGAATTTGTCGACACCAGAGACGCCGACAGAAATTCGCCACATTTTAGGTCTTACAAACCTACTGTCATAGTTCATTCAGAACTCCTCGCAAATTACAGGAACCCTTTCGACTTTGACCCAGCAAGTAGTGGCCCTTGACTGGGAAGTTTAGCAAGAGAAAGAACCCTTGGAAGCTCCAAGTGAGAGACCAAGTTCTTTAGGAAAAACTCACTCTGGGAATGGCTTAATACGATTCGTATCGCGTGGAAAGCAAAATCCAAGATAGATAGGACCTCCGGGATTCTTACCAGAATCGGTTCTGTACCTCGCACAAACTAGACCAACTCCGCGAACTCAGCAACGTACATTTTACTCTTCACGTCTTGATCGTGAAACCATACCTTTCCGGTAGGACTCTTGTAAGTCCACTCGTAGAGATCCTCGCCTTCGTATTTGAACCGCAGTGACCCTCGGCCGAGAGGTCAAGCGGACTAAGCAACGCTGTCACCCGTTAGTGAAGGTTCGTTGGAATACCAACCGAGGACTCGATTTCACTTAGGAGCGCTAGAACCAATCGATTAGGAAGTTTCCTCCTCTCGACTCGATCATTCATGCCTACTTCCTTATCTAAATTCTAATTTCGGGACGAAATTCCCTTTAACGGGGGGATGATGTGACAACCCAAAATTTCCATTCGGTCAAACCCTAAAAGTCAACCCCTTCGTATCATAAGTCAATGTCATTATTTCTGATTTTTAAGAAATATAAAGTTCGTTTGCTTATTTTAATATTATTTTCAAACGAACGGGTGAAAGAAAGTGTCGTCTCGGGTTTTGGTTTTTGAAAACCGCAAACACTTCGCGTACTAGAAACACCTGACCAAACTTTTATGTTTTAGGTTTAGAAATCACCAAAACCATAAACTCATACCTATGTATGAGTTTACTCCCCAAGTAACTAGTCATTTGTGTTTACTCCCTAAAAAGTCAATAGAGTAAACTCCAAGTTTTCTCTCAAGTATCATCCAAGATTTAATTCCAAATCTTCAATCTTGTAAGTGTTTTAACCCTTTCAAGTTAGTAAAACACTTAATCTAGTGTTTGTGCATCTATTCATCCATTCATTTATGTGTTTTTTTAGATTTACCAAAACACCAAGAACACACACTAAGTGTTCTTGGCCTTTTAGCACAAATCAAGCCTTCCAATAGTAAGTGCTTCTATCCTTGAGTGATTTTAAGCTAGTACTACATTTAAACATCAAGAAAATATGTCAAGAACACAAGATTCAAGGTGTTCATGGTCCAAGAATGTTCTTGGGCCGTAAACACCATAAAGGGCACCAAAGTGTGCCTAAGTCCTTATCTAAGCCCTAGTTTGATGTTTAAACCATCCTTGACATATTTAAACCCTTCCTTATAGTGTTTAAGCCTTGAAAAAGCACCAAAACCCCCACTTTTATGTGTTTACGGTTTTGGGATGTCCCAAAAACCGTAAACACCCCAAAAGGTGTGTAAATGTCAATTAAAAGTCCCATGATTGTTCCTTAAGGCTAAATCTAACCTAGACTAGTGCTATGATTGAGCTAAGGACTTGAAAACCCCAAAACCATAAACTTAGGAGTTTAAGGTAGTAAACTCATGAGAAATGGTCCTTAGAGCGTAAACTCCATTTAGGAGTGTTTTGATGCCACACAACACTTCCTAAGACTAATTCATGAAGTAGCAATGCTTAGAATAGCCTAGAAGACTTCAAATCACCAAATGGTCAAAAGGTTAGGAGTTTACGACCGTAAACTCAAGAGTTTATGACCGTAAACTCAAGGGGTGTTGATCCATAGGGAGTAAACTCATTTTAATAGTGTTCCTTGAACCCCAAACACACTAGCCTTTCCCTACAACACTTAGATGCAACCCTTGAGACTTATAACACTTGTATAAAGTGTTTAGCATGTCCTAGAATGTCTTAACTTTGTTTATCAGTTGTTTAAAGACTAATTGTGTATATACATATATCCTTATATGTTATTAAGATCTTTGTGCGTGTCTAAGTCTTCACTTGACACCAAGCACTTATCCGACACTTCCTTCCGATCCACTTACTACAGGTGAGTTCATACCCCTTAATCAATATTTTAAACTGTTTTTAAATGTTTTATGGGGGGGGATACAAGTAGAATTATGCTAATTATTATATCAATCACATGTGATTAATAAGCAGCATTCAAATGATTGGCTACTCATTAGCCGTTTTACTAAACAATTTCTTTCAAATGTCTTTCATAAACACTTTATGTGTTTAAAACTCCTTATTTCTCTGTACATTTTAGTTTGTATATTACTTTTCAAACTTATTTACAATTGTGTTTCAAACAAATGTTTCTTTATACTAAACCGTTTTATCAAACCCATGCCTTCAAAACCGTTTTATAGATTGACATCAAGTCGATCTTTTCTTAAGATAATAATTATGTTCAAAGGTTTTACAAAACTTATTTATGCTTTTATATTATAAATTGCGTGCCTCTATATCTATAGTTATACAAGAAATGTTTAAAAGACTTAGGAAGGCTATCCACCCTATTTCCTTTTCGCGCTTGAGATGTGGTCTGGTGGGATATCGGGTACTCGTCCGAAGGTCGTTTAAATATTAGTTATATATCATATGTACATATATAGTCATAAAGGCCCTTCCAGTTCATCCCATGCCCTTGGGTAGCAAGGGTATACATCCATGTCCATACGTACCAGTTAGATTACTAGTAAACTACCATACGGGTAGTTTAGGAAGATACTAGAACAATACTAGAACGCGATACCATACAATGAGTCAGTTCATTCATGAGTCAATACTTGCTAGAACATTACAGTACATTACTATACTTGCTAGATAGAGAGCACGTACACTACAGCTAGAACATTACAGTACATTACTATACTTGCTAGATAGAGAGCACGTACACTACAACTAGAACATTACAGTACATTACCATACTTGCTAGATAGAGAGCACGTACACTACAGCTAGAACATTACAGTACATTACTATACTTGCTAGATAGAGGGAGAACACACATTACAGCTAGCACACGTAGAACTTTTCGGTACATTACATATACATTACTACGTTGACATAATCGTGATCCACTGTATCGGAGCATGCCTTAAATTTCATGGCCCGAGTTGTAGCCAGAATTCTCTTGGAGGTAGAGCGTGAGTTTGCGTATAGATCTATACTGGATTGACTATCCTACACCTTGCTGCTAGCTACAGCCAGACCTGCAGGTCTACGGGTGCCAAACATCATTCCTTTTTACGACCATACTTATGTCGTTGTTACCAGTCAATAGCATGGTTCAATTAATCATATGATGCCTAAATATAAATCCAGTTTAAGGTAGTTAGTACAACAGTAGTTCTTACAGCACTACACTACAGTACTACATAAATTTTCCCTTTACATATATTTAGTGATCTTTTCACTTTAGCATTAAATGTAAAAACTATATTTTGTTAATGATAGTTACACTTGGAAAATTACACACTTTTACAAGAAACGTACATTCAGAGCAGTTAGGTCTTGGTAGAAGACTACATTCAGAGCAGTTAGGTCTTGATAGAAGACACCTTCATATAATAGTAGGAATCATAGGGATTTTTAGGGTTTTTCAAACATTTACAGTTGTTTTACAAACATTTTCATACTTACAGTTCATATACACTTTCAATACTTACAATTCACATACTTACAAATTCATACATACAAATACTTACTTACAAATTCTTACATACAAATTCATACATACAAATACTTACTTACAAATTAAGACACTAAAATACATATGATCTCACCAGCTTTAAAGCTGATACTCGCTTTCAAAATTACTTGTATCCTCAGGTCATCTATAGACAGGTACAGATGCAAGGTTTAGAGAAGATGGAGATCGTTCAAGACTCATCTTTCATTTTGATTTATGCTTTAGTGTCTATTATAATTTGACAGAACACACTTGTATAATAATTATTTTATTAATGCAATGGATGATGTTGTTGCTTGTTTACTACTTTACATTGTTGCGATACTGTACATGACGTCCTCCGCCCCAGAACGTTTCTGCCGTTCTTGGTTTTGGGGTGTGACAGCTTTGATGAGTATTGTTTAATTCTAGTATTCCACAATAGTGTTAGTCTTCGCAATTTAGCAAAGCTTTGATGAGCGTTGTTTAATTCTTGAGTTCCGCAATAGAAGTCTATGCAATTTAAGCAAACCTTTGATGAGCATTGTTGGATTCATGAGTACCACAAAAGAAGTGTACGCAATTAAGCAAAGCTTTGATGAGCATTGTTTCATTCTTGGGTTCGACATTGGAAGCCTATGCAATTTACCAAAGCATTGTGCCTTGTTTAATTCTTGAGTTCCACAATAGAAGTAGTTTTTGCAATTTAGCAAAGATTTAATGAGCATTGTTTAATTCTTTAGTTCCACAATAAAAGTCTGTACAATTTAAGGAAAGCTTTGATGAGCATTGTATCATTCTTGAGTTCCAATTTAGAAGTCAATGCAATTTAGCAAATCTTTGATGAGCATTGTTTTCTTGAGTTCCACAATAGAAGTAGTCTTCGCAAATTAGCAAAGATTTGATGAGCATTTGTGTAATTCTTGAGCTCCTCAATAAAAGTCTATGCAATTTAAGCAAAGCTTTGATGAGCATTCTATCATTTTTAAGTGCCATATTAGAAGTCTATGGAATTTAGAAAAGCTTTGATCACCATTGTTTAATTCTAGAGTTGCACAATAGAAGTAGTCTTCGCAATTTAGCAAAGCTTTGATGAGCATTGTTTAATTCTTGAGTTCCACAATAGAAGTAGTCTTTGCAATTTAGCAAAGCTTTGATGATCATTGTTAAATTCTTGAGTTTCACATGAAAAGTCTATGCAATTTAGCAAAGCTTAGATGAGCATATGTTTAATTCTGGAGTTCCACAATAGAAGTCTATGCAGTTTAAGCAAAGCTTTCATGAGCATTGTTTGATACATGAGTTCCACAATAGAAGTATATGCAATTGAAGCAAACCTTTGTTGAGCATTGTTTGATTCTTGAGTTCCACAATAGAAGTCTATGCAATTTAGCAAAGCTTTGATGAGCATTGTTTCATTCTTGGTTTTCAAATTGGAAGTCTATGCAATTTTGCAAAGCATTGATGAGCATTGTTTAATTCTTGAGTTCCACAATAGAAGTAGTCTTTGCAAATTAGAAAAGCTTTGATGAGCATTAATTAAATCTTGAGTTCCATAATAGAAGTGTATGCAATTTAAGCAAAACTTTTAACGAGCATTGTTTCATTCTTGAGTTCCACATTAGAAGTCTATGAAATTTAGCAAAGCTTTGATGAGCATTGTTTCATTCTTGAGTTCCACTGTCACACCCCCAAACCTGAACGGCGGAAACGTTCGGGGGCGGATGACTTCATGTGGTAGCGTAACAAATGAATACATAGTAAAGAAAACAATACAACCATCATATATATAATTGAAAGTTTACATTTGTCAAAAGTTACATGTTCAAAACTCAATTACAATATGATGTCAAAATACGAGATTAAACTGGCGCCGCAGCATCCCTTCATCAAAAGCGAAATGAATACCTGAAATTACTGATTTCCTGGGACATACAAGTAATTTTGAAAGAGTAGATCAGCATTTAAGCTGGTGAATTTCATAAGTATTTAAGTGACAATGTTTGAATGAAATGAAATTTTTTATCTTTGTTTGTTTGTGTTTAGAAAATCCTATATTTTCTACTAGTATAAAAGTAGCCTTCACTCAAGACCAATGTTTGTTTCCAAAATGTATGTAAATGTAAAATAACCAATGAGTTTGAAAACCTTGTAAATCAATGCATTTTTAATACCCCTTGTGAGTTTTATAACCATACTATTGACTCTGAATGCCTATACACAACGTTCTTCAGGCGTTGGAATGTTATGACGTTTGTCACCCCAAACGGTGGACTGTAGCTAACAGTCAGGGCGCGGGTTGTCAAGCCCGTATAGATCTATACACAAACACCATGCTCCCCCTCCAAGGGATTCTGGTATATAATACAGGACTTGAAATGTGTACTCGAACGTACATGAAGTTAGTGTCTCACAAAACCGTGGTATAAAAACAGATCTACTTGTTAAAATGTTACGTTTGTTCTTGTATACGAAAGTAAACTTCTTGAAATATATGTTTCTAGTACATAAGAGTTAGAAATCTGTTCGTAAACTATACCTATTATAGTTTTCAAAAAGTGTGTCTTGTTTGTTTAGAAATACCTAGAAAAAAAGAATCACTTGTTTATGAAAGCATAGATTTTTGGTGTAGAGTCTAAGATAGAAAAGAATAATCTAAGAACAGTTTAGTTTTATACAGGCATTACAACAACTTTATATTTTTAAAAGATCGAATGCTATTGTAACATATGTTATATATATATATATATATATATATATATATATATATATATATATATATATATATATATATATATATATATATAAAGTTCCTTAAAGGTTTATAAATCGCATGTGATTTGAATATATAACAGTATATAAAAGAGTTTCTTTATGTAACACACAATAATACTCGTGTGTTTTACTTGTAATCCCCCCCCCCCCTTGAAAGCATATAAAAGTATTTAGAATAATTAAAACGGTTGATTAAGGGGT
Source organism: Lactuca serriola (assembly GCF_051521515.1). NCBI lineage: Eukaryota > Viridiplantae > Streptophyta > Magnoliopsida > Asterales > Asteraceae > Lactuca > Lactuca serriola. The sequence goes on along the minus strand of NC_136408.1, from coordinate 186,129,179 downwards.
ATGAAACTCACTTGAAAGTTTTGGAGATAGCGAGATGGAAAACCGGGCAGAGTTTCGTCTCGAGAAACGGATTTTCCTCGGGATTCTCGGGAATCTCGGGAGTAAAATCGACCTTCGGGACTTGAGCCAAAAAGACCAGAGCTTCGGGTTTGAACGGACACGGAAAACGAGGCAAAGTTGAGAGAGAGAGAAGAGAAATGAACCCTTTCTTTGGAAACCCTCGCATCCTATTTATAGTAAGGCTGGTCTGCCTCGGTACGCGGGGCGTACGCTCGTACGCAGCGCGTACGCGTACGTCATGCATGACCGAAGCCTCGACTGCCTCGATTCGGATGGGACGGTTTGTTGGGTACGCGGGTCGGATGGGACGTCGGGTCGGACGGGTCGGGGCTTCGGACGGGTCGGATGGGTCGGTTTCTTCGGATAGCGCGACGTGGACGATCAGAGGCCAATCCTCTCAGTTACGCGGGGCGTACAGGGGTACGCAGCGCGTACCTCGGAGGAGGATGCTGACTCCCCTTCGGATAATATCCGAATTTTGAATTAAATAAATAATTAATTTATTTAATAAACTTCAAAATTTCATATTTTCTTCATACGAACTCCATTTTCGATGGTCTTTATATCCTCGCGTAGGTGAGACTACGCTCTACAACTTTCGTTTAGACTCCGTCGGCAAATTCCGAATTTTTTTTTTTATTATATTAAAAACCCATCGTGTTTAAGGAATTTCTTTGAAAATTCATAACTTCTTTATCTGATGTCGGTTTTTGCCAGACTCTTTACCGCTGGAATACCATTGTCGAGACCTTCGATTCTCGTTTAGGTCATTCCGGCCAAAAGTCGCTCGATCTCCGATTCGAGTTTTTAGATGTCTGTTGCTAAGCCGAACTTGGAAAAATCATAACTTCGCTATATGAAGTCGGATTTGGGCGTTCTTTTCACGTACGATCATGGTTCAAAGACATTTAATCATAGAAGGAAATTAAATAGAACTTATTTGTACATTTTATTATGAAAGTAAATTTTTATTATTCAGAAGTGGTTACAATACTTGACCCATTTTGGTCGTTACAAAGAGTTGAAATATCGGGTTGTCACATCATCCCCCCGTTAGAGAGAATTTCGTCCCGAAATTTAAAGTAGTAAAGATACTAGTGAACAAGAAAGAGATGAGGGTACTTTTGTTTCATCTGATCTTCGCGTTCCCATGTGAATTCGGGTCCCCGCTTGGCGTTCCAGCGAACCTTCACGATGGGTATGCGACTTTGTTTTGTTTGTTTGACCTCTCGGTCCATGATTTCTACTGGTTCTTCCACAAAGTTGAGGCTCTCGTTGATCTCGATCTCGTCGAGTGGAATAACAAGAGTCTCGTCGGACATGCACTTTTTCAAGTTAGAGACGTGGAAGGTTGGATGGATGTTACTAAGTTCGCGCGGTAGGTTAAGCTTGTAAGCCATAGGGCCGATTCTGGCAAGAATCTCGAAAGGCCCTATGTATCTTGGATTTAGTTTCCCACGCTTTCCAAATCGTATTAAACCCTCCCACGGTGAGACCTTTAATAAGACGTGGTCTCCTACCTGGAATTCCAAAGGTTTCCTCCTTTGGTCAGCGTAGCTTTTCTGTCGGTCTCTTGAGGCTTTCAATCGTTCACGAATCTGAACGATCTTCTCTGTTGTTTCACGTATGATCTCCGGACCTGTGAGAGTGCTTTCAGGAACTCTTCCTCTAGCTAACTGGGTATCGCCAACTTCAGTCCAGCACAGAGGGGATCTGCACTTTCAACCATAGAGGGCTTCAAACGGAGCAGCCTTTATGCTTGTATGATAACTATTGTTGTATGAAAATTCGACAAGGGGTAAATGAATATCCCATGCCTTTCCAAAGTCAATCACGCAGGCTCTCAGCATGTCTTCTAAAGTTTGTATTGTTCTCTCACTTTGTCCGTCTGTCTGTGGGTGGTAGGCTGTACTCATGTCTAGCCTAGTTCCCAGGGAACTTTGTAGTGACTGCCAGAATCTTGAAGTGAATCTACTATCTCGATCTGAGATAATGGATATCGGAACACCATGCAGTCGCACTACTTCCCTTAAGTAAGTTCTTGTAAGCTTCTCCATTTTGTCAGTCTCCTTGATGGGTAGGAAATGTGCGGATTTGGTCAATCTGTCGACAATGACCCATATGGTATCGAGTCCACTTGTCGTCTTGGGTAACTTGGTTATGAAGTCCATAGTAATCCGCTCCCATTTCCATTCCGGTATCTCTGGTTGTTGTAGTAGTCCTGACGGTTTCTGATACTCGACCTTAACCTTAGCGCAAGTAAGACATTTACTCACGAAGGTAGCAATTTCTGCTTTCATGTTAGGCCACCAGTACAGTTTCTTAAGATCCAGATACATTTTATCTGAACCCGGGTGAACGAAATATCTTGAGTTGTGAGCCTCGGTCATGACTACGTTTCTGAAACCACCATGATTTGGGGTCCAGATTCGGTCCATGAGATAGTAGGCTCCGCCACCCTTGACTTCTAAATTCTTCTCCATTCCTCGCAGGGATTCACCCGCCACATTTTTAGGTTGCAAAGCTTCCATTTGTGCTTCCTTAATTTGTGTGGATAAGTGGGAATGGATAGTCATGGTCAGAGATTTGACCCTCCGACCAGTGTATTCCTTTCGACTGAGGGCGTCGGCTACTACGTTGGCCTTGCCAGGATGATAACGAATTTCACATTCGTAGTCATTCAGTAACTCAACCCATCGTCGTTGTCGCATGTTGAGTTCCTTCTGATCGAAAATGTGTTGAAGGCTCTTGTGATCGGTGAATATAGTACTCTTTGTTCCGTATAGTTCACTTCGTGTGTCTTAAGCTGTCGGGAGGCATAAGCGATAACCTTCCCTCTCTGCATAAGAACACAACCAAGTCCTTGATTTGAAGCATCGCAATACACTACGAAGTCTTCTATCCCTTCGGGGAGGGATAGTATCGGTGCGGTGCACAAGGCCTGCTTTAGTGTCTGGAATGCCTTCTCTTGTTTCGCTTCCCAGTCAAAGGCCACACCTTTCTGGGTTAATGAAGTAAGAGGTTTCGCAATGCTCGAAAAGTTCTTTATGAATCTGCGATAGTAGCCAGCTAGACCTAGAAATTGACGAATTTCTGTAGGTGTCTTTGGTGCCGACCAGTTCTCAATAGTCTTAATTTTGGAGGAGTCCACGTGTATACCTTTCTCGCTAACAACGTGACCTAAAAATTCGACTCTTCGAATCCAAAATTCGCATTTAGAGAACTTCGCATAGAGTTTCTCCGTTCGTAGTGTTTCTAGGACTTTTCGTAGGTGTTGACTATGCTCTTCCTCACTTCGAGAGTAGATAAGTATATCATCGATAAAGACGATGACGAACTGATCCAAGTAAGGGCGGCATACCCTATTCATTAGGTCCATAAATACTGCTGGTGCATTGGTTAATCCGAACGGCATCACCACGAATTCGTAGTGTCCATAACGAGTTCGGAAAGCTGTCTTTGGAATGTCCCCCTCTAGAACTCGTAATTGGTGATATCCGGATCGCAGGTCTATTTTGGAGAAGTAGTTCGCCCCTTGAAGTTGATCGAATAGGTCGTCAATACGGGGTAGAGGATAGCGGTTCTTGACAGTAAGTTTGTTCAGCTCTCTGTAGTCGATGCACATACGGAACGATCCGTCTTTCTTCTTTACAAACAAGACCGGTGCTCCCCAAGGTGAGAAACTTGGTCTTATGAATCCTTTGTGAAGGAGTTCATTAAGCTGACTGGAAAGTTCCTGCATCTCTGCTGGTGCAAGACGATAAGGCGACTTCGCTACTGGGGTAGCTCCTGGAATTAAGTCGATTCTGAACTCGACTTGGCGTTGCGGTGGTAATCCTGGTAGTTCTTCTGGAAAGATATCGGGAAAGTCGCGTACTACCGAGATGTTCTTGATGTCCTTCAGTTCTTGACTTGTATCGACGATGTGCGCTAGGAATGCTCGACAATCCTTCCGCAAGCACTTTCGAGCTTGGATGCACGAAATGATGCGAAGGTTTGCACTAGATTTGTCGCTGTAGATAACTAATGTTTCGTTGTTAGGGAGGTTAAGACGGACTGCTTTCTCAAAGCACATGATGTCGGCGCGAAGAAGACTCAACCAATCCATGCCGACTATGACGTCGAAACTTTTAATTTGAACCGGCATGAGATTGATTGGGAAAGAATGGCCGTCTAATGTTAACGTACAGCCCATGTATATGCAATTTGTGTTTTCGGTTTTTCCATTGGCCATCTCTACAGTGAATGAATTTTCTAACTTGCTAGGTTTAGGTTTAAGTAAATGAATAAAGTTTTGACTCACGAAGCTTCTCTCCGCTCCACTATCGAATAATATGCATGCGTATGAATTATCGAGAAGGAACGTACCAGCAACTATAGTTGGGTCAGCTACAGCTTTGTCGTGGCCTATTGCCAAAACTCGTCCCACACCTCCGGTGCCTGCTGCCTTAGGACAGTTTCTCTTGTAGTGGCCCACCTCGCCACAACCGTAGCAAGCCTGCCCTACACCCGCACCGGGAACTTGAGTGATCGGCTTTGCGGGTTCCTTGCAGAAACGGGTTGTGTGTCCTTTCCTGCTGCAGGTGGCGCACTGCATATCTCGACAAGGTCCATGGTGGTGGTAATTGCATTTGGTGCATTTTGGAAGGTTGCCTATATAGGGCTTTGTTGGGTAGGTATTTGTAGGGGTTGTAGCAGGTACAATGGCAGCATTTACTGACACCAGTTGTTTCTTTACGGATTCTTGGGAAGACCCACCCTTCCCTTTAATCCACGCTCTCTTCCTGCCATTGTTGTTGTTGTTGTTGTTGTTGTTGTTGTTGTTGTAGTTGTTGTTGTTGTTGTTGTTGTTGTTGTTGTTGTTGTTTGCTTTCTGTGGTGCTGGTGCAGAAGTGGTTGAGTTCTGATGACCTCCGTAGTCGATCAGAGATTGTGCCAGTTCCTTAGCACTTTCAAAGGTGTCAGGTTTAGAAGCTAACACGCTTGATCGCATTTGGGGCGTCAGTCCCCAGATGTACCTTTCTATCTTCTTGCTCTCGGGAGCAATCATATCTGGACAAAGGATTGCCAGTTCGCAGAATCTGTTGGTATAAGTAGCGATGTCGGTACCCACCATTCCGAGAGTCCATAGCTCGTGTTCAAGCTTTTGAATTTCTCCCCGTGGGCAGTATTCTCTCATCATCATGGCCTTCAAGCTCTCCCAGCTTATGGAGTTCGCCACGATTAGGGTAAGTACTTTAACGTGGCCATTCCACCAAGTTAAAGCTTTATCGAGAAGGGTGAAAGTTGCAAATTTGACCTTGCTGTGCTCGGGGCAGGAGCAGATTTCAAAGACTGCCTCCGTCCTTTCAATCCACTGCCTCAGGGCCATCACACCACCAGTACCATAAAACATCCGGGGCTTGGCATTAGTGAAGTCCTTATAGGTGCATTCTCGAGGTGGTCCATGACTCTCGCCATGGTTGGATGGGTGTGTGCCAGATCCCGAGCCATTAGCACTTGAGTTATTGATCTGTGACATGGCAGCTGCCACCGCTGCGGTGACTGCTGCTTGAAACATTACAGCATCAAATTGGGGTGGTGGAGGTGGTGGTGGTATAGGTGCTTCCTCACCGTTGTTTCGCCTTGGATTCCTACGCGGAGGCATCCTTCAACTATAGATTGAAAAGACAAGGATAAGAATTTCATAGAATGGAAAATGTATGTGTCTCATGAACTAAATCGCTATAGTTCAACAACAGATGATAGTATGAGTCTTAAAATAGAAGAATGAAAGTTATTTGTAAGACTGAAGGTATGAAACAAGTATTTGGGTTCACAACGACCATTCAAGGTTCGAACGAAATACTCAACATAGTAGTAATAGTGCCACTTATATTAATATAAAAGTTGTTACAATGATCATGAAAATTTGACCCCTATAAGGGTCTCCGATTACAAAGTTCGAGAAATTTAAAGACTTTTAGCCGAGGTCCTAAGCTATAACAAAATTTGAGTCCTAGACAAGCACTACTTGCGTCGAAGGTTGCGCTTGGAGCTTGACTCCGTATCTGATTGCTTTGACTCCATTAGACGCCTATCGAAAGCGGCTTGTTGTTCCCTTAGTTCGGCGAGGGCTGCAATCATTTGCGCTTGAAACGCTTCAGCTTGGAATTGGGCGTTGTCTTGCATCTTGTCCAGCCTACGGATGTCAGAAGTGTGAACCTGCACTTCTACGTTGATATCCCGGAGTCGACTAGCTTGTACTCCAGACTGATAGGACTGATTGGCTAACTTACCCACCATTACCGGGAGTGCTCGATCAGCCGAACCTCCGCCGCAGACATCATAGAAGTCCCGGCACATGCCGTAGGGAGGGCGTAGGTTTTGTTGTTGGCTCCAATGGTGGAGGTGACTTCCCCAGACGGGAGTCGGTCCTTGAAAGTTCCTTACGAAGACGGGAGGCTGAATGAGTGGTGGATCGATAACTTTCGGCTCTGAGTCGGTACCGGAGTCATCACCCACTTCTATGGGTTCCTCGTCCTCTTCGGGATCATCTTCGATCCATCCTCCGTTGCCTTGGTTGGGAAAGTAGGGGTCGCCAGGGTGGTGAAATCCAGCCATTTGACTGTACGAGAAATGGGGCTATAAGAATTGAATAAAGTCGGAACATGTAAAACATGTAAGTTTAACTAGTTTAGATAGCAAATACTCCTATAGTATTTAAGTTCTTGTGTTTGATTCTTGTAATGGTTTGGTAAGTTTTGACTTGTTGCTTACTACGATCATTCCTCGATATACGTTGGTCCAATCTTGGGCAAATATAGTTGATCACGCTATATTTGTCCAAAATCTGATTACATATATCGAGTCTCAATCGTAGTGTCAACTTGTCTAAATATTCGTATAGTTGTATACATGAAAAATAGTTTGTGGTATGCATGTAATTGTACTTAAATGAATTATCAAATTAAGTTGAACGAAATGCTGCTTAAGTGTAAAAAGAAAATTTGTTTTGTCAGAGAGTATTAGTCCCTTAAGCATTTATAGTTTGTATATCTTATGTGGTTTGATATACTTAGTTCACTATAAACATTGCTTTGATACCAATCTGTCACACCCCCAAACCTGAACGGCGGAAACGTTCGGGGGCGGATGACTTCATGTGGTAGCGTAACAAATGAATACATAGTAAAGAAAGCAATACAACCATCATATATATAATTGAAAGTTTACATTTGTCAAAAGTTACATGTTCAAAACTCAATTACAATATGATGTCAAAATACGAGATTAAACTGGCGCCGCAGCATCCCTTCATCAAAAGCGAAATGAATACCTGAAATTACTGATTTCCTGGGACATACAAGTAATTTTGAAAGAGTAGATCAGCATTTAAGCTGGTGAATTTCATAAGTATTTAAGTGACAATGTTTGAATGAAATGAAATTTTTTATCTTTGTTTGTTTGTGTTTAGAAAATCCTATATTTTCTACTAGTATAAAAGTAGCCTTCACTCAAGACCAATGTTTGTTTCCAAAATGTATGTAAATGTAAAATAACCAATGAGTTTGAAAACCTTGTAAATCAATGCATTTTTAATACCCCTTGTGAGTTTTATAACCATACTATTGACTCTGAATGCCTATACACAACGTTCTTCAGGCGTTGGAATGTTATGACGTTTGTCACCCCAAACGGTGGACTGCAGCTAACAGTCAGGGCGCGGGTTGTCAAGCCCGTATAGATCTATACACAAACACCATGCTCCCCCTCCAAGGGATTCTGGTATATAATACAGGACTTGAAATGTGTACTCGAACGTACATGAAGTTAGTGACTCACAAAACCGTGGTATAAAAACAGATCTACTTGTTAAAATGTTATGTTTATTCTTGTATACGAAAGTAAACTTCTTGAAATATATGTTTCTAGTACATAAGAGTTAGAAATCTGTTCGTAAACTATACCTATTATAGTTTTCAAAAAGTGTGTTTTGTTTGTTTAGAAATACCTAGAAAAAAAAGAATCACTTGTTTATGAAAGCATAGATTTTTGGTGTAGAGTCTAAGATAGAAAAGAATAATCTAAGAACAGTTTAGTTTTATACAGGCATTACAACAACTTTATATTTTTAAAAGATCGAATGCTATTGTAACATATGTTATATATATATATATATATATATATATATATATATATATATATATATATATATATATATATATATATATATATATATATAAAAGTTCCTTAAAGGTTTATAAATCGCATGTGATTTGAATATATAACAGTATATAAAAGAGTTTCTTTATGTAACACACGATAATAATCGTGTGTTTTACTTGTAATCCCCCCCCCCTTGAAAGCATATAAAAGTATTTAGAATAATTAAAACGGTTGATTAAGGGGTATGAAACTCACTTGAAAGTTTTGGAGATAGCGAGATGGAAAACCGGGCAGAGTTTCGTCTCGGGAAACGGATTTTCCTCGGGATTCTCGGGAATCTCGGGAGTAAAATCGACCTTCGGGACTTGAGCCAAAAAGACCAGAGCTTCGGGTTTGAACGGACACGGAAAACGAGGCAAAGTTGAGAGAGAGAAGAGAAATGAACCCTTTCTTTGGAAACCCTCGCATCCTATTTATAGTAAGGTTGGTCTGCCTCGGTACGCGAGGCGTACGCTCGTACGCAGCGCGTACGCGTACGTCATGCATGACCGAAGCCTCGACTGCCTCAGTTCGGATGGGACGGTTTGCTGGGTACGCGGGTCGGATGGGACGCCGGGTCGGATGGGACGTCGGGTCGGACGGGTCGGGGCTTCGGACGGGTCGGACGGGTCGGTTTCTTCGGATAGCGCGACGTGGACGATCAGAGGCCAATCCTCTTAGTTACGCGGGGCGTACAGGGGTACGCAGCGCGTACCTCGGAGGAGGATGCTGACTCCCCTTCGGATAATATCCGAATTTTGAATTAAATAAATAATTAATTTATTTAATAAACTTCAAAATTTCATATCTTCTTCATACGAACTCCGTTTTCGATGGTCTTTATATCCTCGCGTAGGTGAGACTACGCTCTACAACTTTCGTTTAGACTCCGTCGGCAAATTCCGAAATTTTTTTTTATTATATTAAAAACCCATCGTGTTTAAGAAATTTCTTTGAAAATTCATAACTTCTTTATCTGATGTCGGTTTTTGCCAGACTCTTTACCGCTGGAATACCATTGTCGAGACCTTCGATTCTCGTTTAGGTCATTCCGGCCAAAAGTCGCTCGATCTCCGATTCGAGTTTTTAGCTGTCTGTTGCTAAGCCGAACTTGGAAAAATCATAACTTCGCTATATGAAGTCGGATTTGGGCGTTCTTTTCACGTACGATCATGGTTCAAAGACATTTAATCATAGAAGGAAATTAAATAGAACTTATTTGTACATTTTATTATGAAAGTAAATTTTTATTATTCAGAAGTGGTTACGATACTTGACCCATTTTGGTCGTTACAAAGAGTTGAAATATCGGGTTGTCACATCCACATTAGAAGTCTACGCAATTTAGCAAATCTTGGATGAGCATTATTTTCTTGAGTTCCACAATAGAAGTAGTCTTCGCAAATTAGCAAAGATTTGACGAGCATTTGTGTAATTCTTGATTTCCTCAATAAAAGTCTATGCAATTTAAGCAAAGCTTTGATGAGCATTCTATCATTTTTAAGTTCCACATTAGAGGTCTACGCAATTTAGAAAAGTTTTGATGACCATTGTTTAATTTTAGAGTTCCACAATAGAAGTAGTCTTCGTAATTTAGCAAAGCTTTGATGAGCATTGTTTAATTCTTGAGTTCCACAATAGAAGTAGTCTTCGCAATTTAGCGAAGCTTTGATGGTCATTGTTTAATTCTAGAGTTCCACAAGAAAAGACTATGCAATTTAGCAAAGCTTAGATGAGCATCTGTTTAATTCTGGAGTTCCACAATAGAAGTCTATGCAATTGAAGCAAACCTTTTGTCACACCCCAAAACCATGAACGGCGGAAACGTTCTGGGGCGGAGGACGTCATGTACAGTATCACAACAATGAAAAGTAGTAAACAAGCAACAACATCATCCATTGCATTAATAATATAATTTTAATAAAAGTGTGTTCTGTCAAATTATGTCACACCCCAAAACCAAGAACGGAGGAAACATTCCGTGGTGGAGGACGTCATGTGAAGTATCATAACAGTGTAAAGTAGTAAACAAGCAACAACATCATCCATTGCATTAAAAGTAAAGTTTTAATACATATGTGTTCTTTCATAATGTACGACAATAAAATGAATAATCAAAGTAAGGCGAGTCTTGTCTGTGCTCCATCTTCTCAAAAACATGGCCATCGTACCTGTCTAATTGTTGACCTGAGAATACAAGTTATTTTGAAAGCGATTATCAGCTTTAAAGCTGGTGAATTCATAAGTATGTAAGTGTTATTGTCCTGTTTTGGAATACTGTTAAGAATGTCGTATAAATCTTTAAATAGAACAGTTGATATAAGTATGAAATGTGGTCTTCTACCAAGACCCGAATGTTTTGTTATGACAACGTAAAGTGATAGGTCTAACTCATCGTTTATGTGAATATATCACAAAATAAAGTAATTAGAAAAATGATATGATAGTCTTCTACCAAGACCTAAATGTTTTGTAAGTAAAATGATAGTTTTTCCTTTCTATTGACTAGTACTAAAAGTACTTAGTCTAACTCATCGTTTATGTGAATATATCACAAAATAAAGTAATTAGAAAAATGATATGATAGTCTTCTACCAAGACCTAAATGTTTTGTAAGTAAAATGATAGTTTTTCCTTTCTATTGACTAGTACTAAAAGTACTTAGTCTAACTCATCGTTTATGTGAATATATCACAAAATAAAGTAAATAGGAAAAATATAACCATGTAAGTGTTATCCCTGGTTACCAGGACTAACACGCCATCGCAATAAGCAACATGTATAACCTAATGAACATCCAAAGATTGTCCAATTGTCTTCTGTAGCAGCAGCAGGTTGGAGGAAGGGTTAGTCCCGTGGCCGACTCCTAATACAAGCGTTAACCTAATAATCATCCGAAGATTTTCATCTCATCCACTGTTGCAACAGCAGGATGGAGGGATGGTTAGTCCCGTAACTGACTACTAATATAAGTAACAACCTTAGACATCCGTAGATGTTCATCACCCAGTGTTGCTAATAGCTGGGTTCCGGAATGGTTAGTCCCGTCTAGACATCCCATCGAACAGGGATAGGCAGGAAAATTTACACAGAAGGTACGAATAAATCTTCCTAATATAAGTGATAACCTTAGACATCCGTAGATGTTCATCACCCAGTGTTGATAACAACTGGGTTCCGGAATGGTTAGTCCCGTCTAGACATCCCGTCGAACAGGGATAGGCAGGAAAATTTACACAAAAGGTACAAATAAATCTTCCTAATAACTCTAGGTACAAGTATCCAAGTAAGTGAATACTGAATAATGTATCTAGGTAACAGTACTCATGTATGGTATTCATGTAAGCGTATTCAGATAAATGTAGCTATGTAAACGTACTCATGTATCATGTAATCCTAAGTAATTGTACTCATGTATCATGTAAGGTACTGACTCATGAATGAACTGAGTCTTGTATGATTCCTTGTAATAGGAATAATGTTGTGTTTCTTCTAACTATCCCTATGATAATTAACTGGGAAGTAATTGGTTGTTCAAGTAGATTTATGCACCCTTGATACACCAGGGTGTGGGAAACTGAACGAAGGATGTAAACTATAACATCAATACATATATAAGAACATATGCGTATAAGTGTAGTTTTGTTCAAGAAGGTAAAAATAATGGTTTTGCAAGATATCTAGGAGTTTTGAACAATAATTAAGAGTGACTTGATGTCATTTTAATAAACATTTCAAAACTAATACTTTTGTTATCAAGGTATTTTAAGATAGAAAACCATTTCATGTGTCACCTTTTGAAATATGTGAAATCTACTGAGTGAAAACACAGTTATAAAATACATAAGATTGATTTAATAACATACTTTTTTCTACTTGTATCCCCCCCCCCCATTAAAGCATTTAAAATCATTTAAAACATTGATTAAGGGGTATGAACTCACCTGTTGTGAGGGGTTCTAGCGGGTACGCGTGTAGGGATGAGAAGTTCCACAAATGAAGTCCCGAGACACAATAAGTCCTAAATGACATATAATGACACATATTGACATGAATATAGTGTTTATAACATCTATATGAAAGGAAACACCTTTCGGGACTAGGAAACACCTTGACCAAGTGTTGGAATCACATGTGATTCAACATAGGAAGGTATAAGGCACACAAATGAGTTTACTACCATGAGTTCACGGCCCAAGGGGGTTTACAGCCGTAAACTCATGGTTACTCATGGGTTAGTGCAAGTATGAAAGCTAGGGAATGATTTAGGGACATTAGCTTTAGCCTAGGATGAGAAAGACCACTTCTTTTGGCACTTTTGGGGTGTTCACGGCCCAAATGAGTTTACAACCGTAAACTCATGTCCAAATATGTTTATGAGGGTCTTAAAGGTCATAAGGAAGCATTATAAATTCATGCCTAAGCCTTAGGAAGTGTTTGTGGCACCAAAACACCCCTAACTTGAGTTTTCGGCCCATAGACCATTTGGTCATGTGTTTGCGGCCGTAAACACTTGTGGGTGTTGGTATTTTGGTTGTTTTGAGTCTTAGACACATCAAGGTAAAAAGCTATGCTAGTCTCTTGGCGTAAGGGTGGCATTTAGGGCATTTTGACACCCTAACATGGAGTTCACGGCCCAAGAACTTCCTTGGCCGTGAACTCACTTTCAACCCTTGATTCTATTTGTTTTGGATGTCTAAATATGTCATGGGTAGTCTCAAGGTTCATTTCCAAGGCTTTGAGGGACATTGGGACACTTTTGGCCCTTAAAATGGAGTTTACTCTCCAAAACGAGATTACTCTCCAAGATGTTCTTGGGGAGTAAACTCTCAAATCTTGTTGCTTTGAGTTTGATTTCTGTCCCTAAACTTGTTGGTGTACAAGTCCAAACTAGTTTCATGGCTTAAGGAAGGACTAGGCATCATTTGGCTTTTGAAAAGGAGTTTACTCTCCAAGATGTTCTTGGGGAGTAAACTCACAGATCTTGTTGTTTTATCGTTATTTTGATGTTATTAACTACAATCTAAGCTATATAATACAAATAGATTGAAGTACTCACGATTTGGGATAAAAACCCAAAGATCCGTGAGAGAGAATTTTGTTTTTCTCTATTTGGAAATGTAACTAATGAGTTATTTGGTTCAGATTTCTATATATAGTCCTGAGATTTTTGGGCAGAAAATATTTTATTCTCAGAATGAACTCTAATATCCCCGAGTATTGGAATAACAATGTTGCACAAAACCCTAGTGCAACCACTCTCCTGATATCTCCTTAAGTGTAAATCCTGAAAACTGCCAAACTTATACCCGAAGTCTGGAATTTCATTGAAACTGTTCTAACCTCTATTGGCTTGATATGGTTTGTTCAGAATGGAAATTTCGGGTTGTCACATCATCCCCCTGTTAAAGGGGATTTTGTCCCGAAATTAGAATTTAGATAAGGAAGTAGGTATAAATGATCGAGTCGTTAGGTGAAAACTTCCTAATCGATTTTCTCTCGCGCTCCCAAGTGAAATCGGGTTCTCAGTTGGTATTCCAACGAACCTTCACTAATGGGCGACGGCGTTGCTTCGTCCGCTTGGCCACTCGGTCGAGGGTCACTACGGTTCTAATACGAAGGCAAGGATCTCATAAATCTCGATCTCGTCGAGAGGGATTACGAAAGTCCTAACGGAAAGATAATGTTTCAAGTTCGAGATGTGAAGGGGAAAATGTACGTTAGTGAGTTCGCGGACTAGGTCTAATTTGTGAGATGTAGGACCGATTCTGGTAAGAATCTCGGAGGTCCTAACTATATTGGATTTAGCTTTCCACGCCTTACGAAGCGTATTTATGCCATTCCCAGAGTGAGGTTTCTTAAAGAATTTGGTCTCTCACTTGGAATTCCAAAGGTTCTTTCTATTTCTTAACTTCCCAGTCAAGGGCCACCCCTTGTTGGGTCAAAGTTGAACGGGTTTCTGAAATTTGTGAGGGATTCTGAATGAACTATGATAGTAGGTCTGTAAGACCTAGAATTTGGCGAAATTTCCATCGGTGACTACGGTGCCGACAAATTCCCAACGGTTTTGGATAACTTGCCAGAGTACTCAAGAATTTACACATCACTAATAGTGTGTCTGAGGAAATCTGACTCTTAAATCCAAAACTCATGTTCAGAGAACTTTGCGAAAAGTATCTCCGAGAGTAATGTTTCCATGGGTTCTTTCTTACTACGAGGGTAGATAAGTAGTCATTATATGGAGAAATGACGAACTAATCCCAGTAAGAAAGGCGTACTCTACTCATTTAGCTCATGAATACTATGGACGTATTGATCCTATCCGAGGGGTATCACTACGGACTTGAAATGTCCGCATCGAGTTCAGAGGATAGTCTTCAGGACATCCTTCCCTATCACTCGAACTGGTGATATTTGGATCTCAAGTACATTTATGAAAGTAACTCTTTCCCTGTGTTTGCTCAGTCAACTCGCCTAAGCGAGGCAGAGACAACGATTTCTAAAGGAAATCTTAATGAAGTCTCCGGTCATCAAGGTACATAAGATGCACTCCGTCGACTTCTGGTAATAATAAGACTGGAGCTCCCAAGGGTGAGAAGCCTGGTCTTCTAATTCTATTGTTGAGTAGTTCGTTGTGTTGTCCGGGCTGTTCTTGTATCTTCCGTAGGTGTTTAGACTGTAAGGCGATCTGGTTATAAGATTCATATTGGGTTCTAAGTTTGTTCCTATGCCAATGCAATTACTCGTACTCTTGGACAGTCTCCGTCCTGAAGTTCATATTATAATTCATACATGGTTAAATGATCACTATCTCGTGTATACGAGTCATATATAATTAAGATTGAAAGGGGAGTTGAATAACTGATTCTTCCTTAATCTCACATCCCATCGAGGGAAAAGAAGTTAAAGTGTAATCATCAATTCTAAACCTGTAGAACATTGATTATATATCACTCTCATGTATACATTCTTCAGCGATAGATCAACCGTATGAATCCTTCAATTGAACTTGACGTACTGCACGAGTGATACTGTGGGGATTCCTTCGGAAAGGAAAAGAACTAAAAGGTACTCCTTGGATGAGTACTTCAGTGTTCTAATATGACGGCTTCGCTAAAAGATGATTTCTGAGAAAGAGGTGTACTTATGAAGCTGGTATTGCGAGGATCGAAATTACTCGAGTCGTATGATAAAGTCGGAAACATAAGGAAACTAAAGACATTAGATTTTGAACATAAGGTGTTACAGACAAAACACCACAGTGCAACCATTAATAGAGTTACAAGACTTTTTAGAGTAACTATAGGAATACTGCTGCGAACAAAGTATACTACAAAAGACAAGTATACGCAGCACGAGAGTCCCTTAACGGACGGAACCTCGCAAAAGATAAGACTCTGGTTGCACTAGTTTTAAACATGTTTTTGAACATACTAAATATTGACGATTTGGAGGGAACCTATACTATATTAGGGTCCTTAACTGCCTCTTTGCATTCTGAGGTCAAACTCCTCCGGATTTGCCGTTGTCCTTCTCCGATGGACAGTCCCTCTTGAAGTGTCCCATGACGCCAGTGAGTTCACGGCCAAGGAAGTTCTTGGGCTGCGAAGTCCATGTTAGGGTGTCAAAATGCCCTAAATGCCACCCTTAAGCCAATAGACTAGCATAGCTTTTTACCTTGATGTGTCTAAGACTCAAAACAACCAAAATACCAACACCCACAAGTGTTTACGGCCACAAACACATGACTAAATGGTCTATGGGCCGAAAATATTTTATTCTCGGAATGAATTCTAATATCCCCGAGTATTGGAATAACAGTGTTGCACAAAACCCTAGTGCAACCACTCTCCTGATATCTCCTTAAGTGTAAATCCTGAAAAACTGCCAAACTTATACCCGAAGTCTGGAATTTCACTGAAACTGTTCTAACCTCTATTGGCTTGATATGGTTTGTTCAGAATGGAAATTTCGGGTTGTCACAAATTATAATAGACACTAAAGTATAAATCAAAATGAAAGATGAGTCTTGAACGAGCACCATCTTCTCTCAACCTTTCATCGGTACCTGTCTATGGTTGAGCTGAGGATACAAGTTATTTTGAAAGAGAGTATCAACTTTAAAGCTGGTGAGATCATAAGTATTAATGTGTCTTTAATTTGTAAAACTTGAAATGAAAGACTTGAACTTGTTTTGAAAGAAAATTCATATAAGTATGAAAATGTTTGTAGAACAACTGTAAACGTTTGAAAAACCCTAGAAATACCTATGATTCCTACTAGTATAAAAGGGAGTCCTCTACCAAGACCTAACTGTTCTGAATGTAACCTTCTACCAAGACCTGACTACTCTGAATGTAGCCTTCTACCAAGACCTAACTGCTCTGAATGTAACCTTCTACCAAGACCCGACTGCTCTGAATGTAGCCTTCTACCAAGACCCGACTGTGCTACTATTATTATTATTATTATTATTATAAGAAATTATATCCTTTGGTACTAGGATATTCAAATATAATTCACCTCATCGGTTATGTGAATGAGTCACAAAATAAAGGTAATAATATAAATATCCTAAGTATTACCCTTTTGTACTAGGATAACTAAAGTGTTAACTGAAGACATCCGTAGATGTACATTTACCTCTGTTGCTAACAGTTGGGTATAGGAATAGTTAGTCCCTTAAAGTATACCTGTAATGGTATCAACCGTTGACATCCGTGGATGTGCTTTTACCTCTGTAGCTAAGAGAGATTTTAGGAATGGAAAATCCCGCAACGTATCCCTTGGTACTTAGGATATTAAATCCAATCTATCTCGTCGATTATGTGATTGTATCACAAAGTAAAGATAAGAATGAGGATTATATAACAGAATCTATACATATAAATGGAATATTAACTCATCATATATTATCTATGTAAATGTACTCATGTAAATGTATTCATGTAAACGTATTCCTGTAAGTGTATCTATGTAAATGTACTCATGTAAGAGTAATCATGTAAACATATCTATGTAAATGTACAGTAATGTACTGTGTGTACTAGCTGTAATGTGTGTTCTCTCTCTATCTAGCAAGTATTGACTCATGAATGAATTGACTCATTGTATGACATCGCGTTCTAGTAATAGTTCTAGTATCTTCCTAAACTACCCATATGGTAGCTTACTAGTAATGTAACTGGCACGTATGAACATGGAAGTATACCCTTGCTACCCAGGGTTATTGAATGAACTAGATGAACCTTTATGACTATATATGTACACATGATATATAGCTAATATTTAAACAACCTTCGGACGGATACCCGATACTCCACCAGACCACATCTCAACGGCGAAAAGGAAATAGGGCGGGCAGGCCTTCCTAAGCCTTTTAAACATTGCTTATATAACTATACATACATAGACATGCAATTGATAATATAAAAGCATAAAATAAGTTTTGTAAAACCTTTGAACATGATTACTATCTAAGAAAAGATCGACTTGATGTCAATCTATAAAACGGGTTGAGAGTATTTGTCTAACAAAACCGTTTTTAAGTAAAAAGAAACATTTGTTTGAAACACATTTGTAAATGAGTTTGAAATGAAACCTACAGTGTATAATGAACATTTTAATAAGGAGTTTTAAACATATAACACTTTCGTGAAAATCATTTGAAGAAAACTGTTTGGTAAAACGGTTAATGAGTAGTAAATCATTTGAATGCTGCTTATTAATCACATGTGATTGATATAATAACTAGCATGATTCTACTTGTATCCCCCCCATAAAGCATTTAAAAACATTTAAATCATTGATTAAGGGGTATGAACTCACCTGTAGCAAGTGGTTGGGATGAACGGACTGAAATAGGATGCTAGGTGTCAAGTGAAGACGTGAACACACTCTATGATCCTAGATAACATATAATATCACATATGTGTACCCAATTAGTCTCTAAACAACTAATAAACAAAGGTAAGACATCCTAGGGCATGATAAACACTTTGTATAAGTGTTATAAGTGTTAAGGAGTGCATCTAAGTGTTGTAGGGCAAGGCTATTGGGTTTTAGGATTCAAGGGAACCCCTAATATGAGTTTACTCCCCATAGACCATATCGCATTGAGTTTACGGTCGTAAACTCTTGAGTTTACGGCCGTAAGCTCATAATCTTTTGACCAGTTGTTGTTTTGAAGTTTTCTAAGCCATTCCAAGCATTCCTACTTCATGTTTAGGCCTTAGGAAAGGTTTTGTGCCATCAATACACTCCTAAATGGAGTTTACGGTCCATGGACCATTTCTCCATGAGTTTACTACCGTAAACTCTTATGGACAAGGTATTTTGATGTTTTCAAGTCCCAAGCATAACAAGGAATAAATCTAGACTAGTTTCCTAAGCCTGTGAAGGGACTAGGGCCATTTTTACACCTCTTAGGGGGTTTACGGTTTTGGGAGATCCATAAACCGTAAACACCTATAAATGAGGGATTTGGGTGGTTTTCATGTGCTAAACACATCAAGGAAGGATTTTAAGTTAATACCCAAGACTTAGGATAAGATAAAGCACACTTAGGAACCCTAATTAGGGTTTACGGTCCAAGGTGTTCTTGGACAATAAACACCTTTGATCTTGGTGTTCTTGGACTATTTCTAGATGTATAGAAGTGTAACAAAGCTTGTAAGACTCTAGGATAGAAGCACTTACAAGTTAGAAGCTCGGAAAGGTGCTAAGGGCCCAAGAACACTAGTGTGTGTTCTTGGTGTTTTGAAAATCTAGCCAAAACACATAAATGGATGGATAAAATGATGTACAATCACTAGATTAAGTGATATACTAACTTGAAAGGGCTAGAAACACTTACTAGATCGAAGATCTCGAAGGAAACCGGGATGATACTTGAGAGAATTTGGGAGTTTACTCTTGGATGGGTGGAAAAATGCTAAAAATGGCTAAGTGCCACTTTTATACCCCTCCCCTTTAGGGTTTACGGCCATAAAAACCAAGTTTAGGCCGTAAACTCTAAACTTTTGATGTGTGGGGACTTTATTGAGCATTGTTTGCAAAGCTTTTATGAGCATTGTTTCATTCTTGAGTTCCACATTAGAAGTGTATGCAATTTAGAAAAGCTTTGGTGAGCATTGTTTAATTCAGAAACCCCACAATAGAAGTAGTCTTTTCAATTTAGCAAAGATTTGATGAGCATTGTTTAATTCTTGAGTTCCACAATAGAAGTAGTCTTCGTAATTTAGCGAAGCTTTGATGGTCATTGTTTAACTCTAAAGTTCCACAAGAAAAGACTATGCAATTTAGCAAAGCTTTGTTGAACATCGTTTAATTATGGAGTTCCACAATAGTTGTCTATGCAATTTAAGCAAAGCTTTGATGAGCATTGTTTGATTCTTGAGTTCCACAATAGAATTCTATGCAATTTAAGCAAACATTTGATGAGCATTGTGCTATTCTTGAGGTCCACAATAGAAGTCTATGCAATTTAAGCAAACATTTGATGAACATTGTTTGATTCTTGAGTTCCACAATAGAAGTAGTCTTCGCAAATTAGCAAAGATTTGATGAGCATTTGTGTAATTCTTGAGTTCCACAATAAAATTCTATGCAATTTAAGCAAAGCTTTGATGAGCATTCTATCATTTTTAAGTTCCACATTAGAAGTCTATGCAATTTAGAAAAGCTTTGATGACCATTGTTTAAGTCTAGAGTTCCACAATAGAAGTAGTCTTCGCAATTTAGTAAAGCTTTGATGATCATTTTTAAATTCTTGAGTTTCACATGAAAAGTCTATGGAATTTAGCAAAGCTTATATGAGCATCTGTTTAATTCTGGAGTTCCACAATAGAAGTCTATGTAGTTTAAGCAAAGATTTGATGAGCATTGTTTTATTCATGAGTTCCACAATAGAAGTCTATGCAATTGAAGCAAACCTTTGTTGAACATTGTTTGATTCTTGAGTTCCACAATAGAAGTCTATGCAATTTAGCAAAGCTTTGATGAGCATTGTTTCATTCTTGGTTTCCAAATTGGAAGCCTATGCAATTTAGCAAACCATTGATGAGCATTGTTTAATCCTTGAGTTCCACAATAGAAGTAGTCTTTGCAACTTAGAAAAGCTTTAATGAGCATTGTTTAAATCTTGAGTTCCATAATAGAAGTGTATGCAATTTAAGCAAAGCTTTAATGAGCATTATTTCATTCTTGAGTTCCACATTAGATGTCTATGAAATTTAGCAAAGCTTTGATGAGCATTGTTTAATTCTTTAATTCCACAATATAAGTAGTCTTCGCAATTTAGCAAATCTTTGATGAGAATTGTTTAATTCTTGAGTTCCATAATAAAAGTCTATGCAATTTTAGCAAAGCTTTGATGAGCATTGTTTGATTCTTGAGTTCCACACGAGAAGTGTATGCAATTTAGAAAAGCTTTGATGAGCATTGTTTAATTATGAAGTTCCACAATAGAAGTAGTCTTCGCAATTTAGCAAAGGTTTGATGAGCATTGTTTAATTCTTGAGTTCCATAATAGAAGTAGTCTTTGCAATTTAGCGAAGCTTTGATGGTCATTGTTTAATTCTAGAGTTCCACAAGAAAAGTCTATGCAATTTAGCAAAGATTTGATGAACATCGTTTAATTCTGGAGTTCCCCAATAGTTGTCTATGCAATTTAAGCAAAGCTTTGATGAGCATTGTTTGATTCTTGAGTTCCACAATAGAAGTCTATGCAATTTAAGCAAACCTTTGATGAGCATCGGTTTATTCTTGAGGTACACAATAGAAGTCTATGAAATTGAAGCAAACCTTTGATGAGCATTGTTTGATTCTTGAGTTCCACAATAGAAGTCTATGCAATTTAGTAAAGCTTTGGTGAGTATTGTTTCATTCTTGGTTTCCAAATTGGAAGTCTGTGCAATTTAACAAAGCATTGATTAGCATTGTTTAATTCTTGTGTTCCACAATAGAAGTAGTCTTTGCAGCTTAGAAAAGCTTTGATGAGCATTGTTTAAATCTTGAGTTCGACAATAGAAGTGTACGTAATTCAAGCAAAGCTTTGTTGAGCGTTGTTTCATTCTTGATTTCCACTTTAGAAGTCTATGCAATTTAGAAAAGCTTTGATGAGCATTGTTTAATTCTCGATTTCCACAATATAAGTAGTCTTCACAATTTAGAAAAGCTTTGATGAGCATTGTTTAATTCTTGAGTTCCATAATAAAAATCTATACAATTTTAGCAAAGCTTTGAAGAGCATTGTTTCCTTTTTGAGTTCCACATTAGAAGTCTATGCAATTTACCAAAGCATTGATGAGCATTGTTTTATTCTTGAGTTCCACAATAGAAGTAGTCTTTACAAGTTAGCAAATATTTGATGAGCATTGTTTAATTCTTTTGTTCCACAATAGAAGTGTATACAATTTAAGCAAAGCTTTGATGAGCATTGTTTCAATCTTGAGTTCCACATTAGAAGTCTATGAAATTTAGCAAAGCTTTGATGAGCATTGTTTAAATCTTGAGTTCCACAATAGAAGTGTACGTAATTTAAGCAAAGCTTTGATGAACATTGTTTCATTCTTGAGTTCTGCATTAAAAGTCTATGCAATTTAGCAAAGCATTGATGAGAAGTGTTTAATTCTCGAGTTCCACAATATAAGTAGTCTTCATAATTTAGAAAAGCTTTCTTGAGAATTGTTTAATTCTTGAGTTCCATAATAAAAATCTATACAATTTTAGCAAAGCTTTGAAGAGCATTGTTTCCTTTCTGAGTTCCACATTAGAAGTCTATGTAATTTAGCAAAGCTTTGATGAGTATTGTTTAATTCTAGTGTTCCACAATAGTGGTAGTCTTCGCAATTTAGCAAAGCTTTGATGAGTGTTGTTTAATTCTTGAGTTCCGTAATAGAAGTCTATGCAATTTAAGCAAACCTTTGATGAGCATTGTTTGATTCTTGAGTTCCACAATAGAAGTCTTTGGAATTTAGCAAAGCTTTTATGAGCATTGTGTCATTCTTGGTTTCTAAATTAGAAGTCTATGCAATTTACCAAAGCATTGATGAGCATTTTTTAATTATTGAGTTCCACAATAGAAGTAGTCTTTGCAATTTAGCAAAGATTTGATGAGCATTGTTAAGTTCTTTCACAATAGAAGTGTATACAATTTAAGCAAAGCTTTGATGAGCATTTTTTAATTCTTGAGTTTAACATTAGAAGTCTATGCAATTTAGCAAAGCTTTGATGAGCATTGTTTTCTTGAGTTCCACAATAGAAGTAGTCTTCGCAAATTAGCAAAGATTTGATGAGCATTTGTGTAATTCTTGAGTTCCACAATAAAAGTCTATGAAATTTAAGCAAAGCTTTGATGTGCATTCTATCATTTTTAAGTTCCACATTAGAAGTCTATGCAATTTAGAAAAGCTTTGATGAGCATTGTTTAATTCTAGAGTTACACAATAGAAGTAGTCTTCGCAATTTAGCAAAGCTTTGATGAACATTGTTTAATTCTTGAGTTCAACAATAGAAGTAGTCTTGGCAATTTAGCAAAGCTTTGATGATCATCGTTAAATTCTTGAGTTTGATATGAAAAGTCTATGCAATTTAGCAAAGCTTAGATGAGCATCTGTTTAATTATGGAGTTTCACAATAGAAGTCTATGCAGTTTAAGCAAAGCTTTGATGATCATTTTTTGATTCATGAGTTCTAGAATAGAAGTCTATGCATGTCACACCCCCAAATCAGATGGCAGAAACATCCGGGGGTGGAGGACTTCATTTGTAGTATCACAACACGTGCATCATAGTAATCAAAGTACAAACAACCATTGTATTGAAAAGTATAAGTATTTACATGTGTTCAATCATTGTATATTGAAACCAAAACAGTTATACAAAAGAAGAAGATATGACTCATAATGGCTCCATCTTCTCAAAAAGCTCGGGGAGTACCTGTTATTATTTCCCTGAGAATACAAGTAATTTGAAAAGAGAGTATTAACAATAAGTTGAGTGAGTGCATAAGTCTTTATGTTTAAATGGGTGTCTTTGTATTTTGAATATGAAAACTATTCTAGAAAATCCCATATTTTCTTTGGTATGTGAAAAGTAGTTTTATTCCCATAAAACCATTCTATTTGTAAACCAATGTATTTGTAAAACTTGTAACTGAGAGTGTGCCTGGCTTCACCAGCTGTTATTGAAAACGGTAGTACACCATTGTACTTTGTATTTTGTAAACCGGTACTTTAAAGATGTACTTATGTTCAGTTGTTTATACACTAACATGTTGTTAATATCTTTTTAATGAGTTATTATAACCATACTAAGACATGAATGCCTAAAACAAACGCATTGTGAGCGTTTAAACTGTTGATAACAATTGCCACTCATTGGCGTGTACGCCTGACTGTAGCTAGCCGCCTGAGTGCGGGGTTGTCAATCCCGATATAGATCTACACACAACCTGTTTCAATCCCCGGACTGGAGATTCTGGTTATAATGTCAGGGCTTTACCTTGGTTGTCTAAAATGAATTAAACAACCTGAATTGAATGTCTCATAAAAAAGCATATAAACGTTACATGTATATTAGTTATGAAAACCCAATCATTCTGAAATAAATGATTGACAGTATGTTCTTGAATTAGTATTCCGAACATGTATTTGACAAGTGTAAACCCTTGATATGTTTTGAATCAAAAACCCTTGTTTCATGTAAAATAGTGTATTCTTGTATACTTAAATCATTAATTATTGTTCTATGTATCATAAATTATACCTATTATAATTTATATGTACTTTATGACTTGGTAAATAACTATTTTTGCATGTAATCCTTTGCTCAACATGTTACAAAGGGTAATTAAACTTAATGAAATAACTTTTATATTTATATACATATACAATTTTGTATATAAGTAAAAGGTAAACGACCTTCAGACAAATAACCGGTACTATATAAGTCCACATCCAAACAAGGAAAAAGACCTAGAATGAGTTATTAGTCCTAAGCCTTTTAAATCTTATATATATATATATATATATATATATATATATATATATATATATATATATATGCAAATATGAATGTTTGGGAAAAATATAAGTTTATAAAAGAGTTCAATATTTGGAATATTTTTGATTCTTTAAAATCGTTTTATCGTGATTTGAAATCATTTATTTATAACACAAAGTTATTGTGTTATACTTGTATTTCCCCCCTTAAAACAGTAGAAATTATGAAAATACGGGGGTATGAACTCACTTGACAGGTGGTAATTCGGACAGAGTTTCGTTTCACGAAAAGGAGTTTATTTGTCGAGAAACCGGCTCAAATCGAGCAGAGTTTTGACAGGAGAGAGGTTACTTCTCGGGAATTTCGGGGCTTCAAGGCTTGCTTCAGGCTCGAGTCTTGATACCGGGGCTTTAGGGGTTGTATATGAGCTTCGGGGAGTGGAAAATGTGAAAGAGGGTGAAATTTAGGGTGAAAAATTGTAAAATAGTCGGAACCCTCACATGCTATATATAGTCCTAAGGTTCGGACCCGAAGCTGCGCGAAGGTGACATGCATCTGACAGGTGGCGAGGCGAGGGGGCTTCTTCGGACCGGAGGCTCGCTGCTGGCTGGCTCGGATTGGACCAACCCTCGGTCTAATGGGAAGGAGACACGTGCGAAGGAGATGGTCCGAGGTGTATGCGAGGGGTGTCTCCATGCAAAGTTAACCGCTTCTTAGTGGACCTCGGCTGCAGTCCAATCAGGAGGTGTCACGTCTGGGTTCGGTCCACTCAGCAGCTGCCAGGTGTGAGGGTGACGTGGCATGCGAATTTTCCTGGTTTTTCACATTTTTTCTTTATTTTTGTGCCAAACTTGCGAAAATCATAACCTTCACATACGGGCTCCGTTTTTGGCGTTTTTTATATGGACGCGTTAGGTAAAATTATACTCTACGACTTTCGTTTAGACTTCGTCGGCTAATTTTCACTTTATTTTTAATATTATTATTTTAAACAGACCGGGAAAGGAAATCCGTTAAAAATTCATAACTTCTTCATCCGACGTCTGTTTCTGTCTGTCATTTTACCGTTGTACTACTAATGACGAGACCTTCAATTCTCGTTGAGGTTGTGTCGGCTAAAAACCACTCGATCTTTATTTCGAGTTTTTAGTTGTACACTGCTATACTAAAACTTAGAAAAATCATAACTTCCTCATACGAAGTCAGATTTTGGCGTTCTTTTTAAGAAAGTTCTCGGTTTAACATAAACTACAACTTTCATTTAGATTGTTAAGGCTAAAAATCATTTTATTAAAAACTCAGTTTTTACACTGAACGGTGTTTTGCCGGTTTTGTTGCAGATTTTCGATTGGTAATAACTTCTTCGTTATAACTCGGATTTTAATGTTCTTCATATTTTTGGAATCCTTGTTACAATCTCTATCACTTGGTTCATCCCAATTGAGATTATTTAATAATTTTTTTGAGGTTCAATTATGTAAATATACACAGTATGCCAAAATTTATCTTTATTAATTTAAAAAGAAGTACAAATTGACCTACACTATTACATAGGTTTGAAATAACGGTTTGTTAGATTATCCCCCCGTTAGAGAGAATTTCGTCCCGAAATTTACTTTACAGATAGACTGTGACAACCCGAAATTTTCATCTTGTACGAACATTAACTATTCAATAGAAGCTAGTCCAGTTTCAATGAATTTCAGACTTTTCCGAATAAGTTTGTGTACATTAGGGTTTACGTTTAAGGAGATATCAGGAGAGTGGATGCTCGTGGGTTTGTGAAACTTGAGCATTTCAAAACTTCATAATGTTAGAGTCCAATTCCGGAATAAAAGTATTTTCTGCCAAAATATTTCAGGACTATAAATAAATTTCTGAACTAAATTCATCCATTATTCACATTTCCAACTAGAGAAAAGCCATTTTCTCTCTCACGGATCTTCGGGTTTTCATCCCAAATCGTGAGTACACTTCTCTAGTTGTGTTATAATGCTTGTTTTATGCTTAATAACATAGATTACATGTCAAATATGTGAGATCCGGGAGTTTACCGCCCAAGAACGTTCTTGGGGAGTAAACTCCAAAATGAAGCTTAAAGGCCATCTAGTCCCATTTCCTTGTTAAGTAACTAGTTTAGGATAATATGTATGATCATTTGAGACTAGAAAACAATCAAGAACACATAGCTTTGGGTGTTCACGGCCCAAGAGTTTCTTGGACTGTAAACACCAAATTCAAGGGCTTAAATGTGCCCTAATCACTCTTAAAGGCCTTAGACTTTAATCCTCAATTACTTCTAGCTAATTTGGAGACTTTAACACATCAAAAACACCCCTTAAAGGGAGTTTACGGCCAAGGAATACTCTTGGGCCGTAAACACCAAATAAGGGCACCAAAGTGTGCCTAGGGTCCTCCATAGCCTTAAACAAATGCCTAGAAATCATCCTACTTGTGTTTGGGACTTGAAAGAATTAAAACACCCATCCCATGAGAGTTTACGGCCGTAAACTCTAAGGGATATGGTCTTTTGGCCGTAAACTCCTCAAAGGAGTGTTATTTATGCCCTAAACTACCCAAACGATTAAACCACCAAGCTAGGCTTTTTCTAGAAATCATTTAGCACTTTAAAACCCCAATTACCACCAAGATTGGAGTTCACGGCCGTAAACTCAAGGGTTTACGACCGTAAACTCCTTGTGTGGGGTTTATTGGGTAGTAAACTCTTCTATAAGGCCCTTTGATACATTAAACCCCTTTAGCCTTGTCCCATAACAACCTAGAAGCAACCCTTAGGACCTATAACACTTATACCAAGTGTTTACATGTTCCTGAGTGTCCCAACTTATTTCATTAAGTTATTATTTGGCTAATTAGTTATATATATGCTCATTATATGATATCTAGGCTCGTGCGTGTGAACAAGTCTCCGTTTTCCACCTAGCACGGTATCCGATACTTCAATCCAATCCACTCACCACAAGTGAGTTCATACCCCTTTAATTAACCTTTGAAATACTTTTAAATATTTTAAATACTTTATGGGGGGATACAAGTTAAATTCTTATAGTTATTACATCAATCACATGTGATTACATTAATCACATGTGATTAATAACTAGAAAACCAATGATTTTATCACTGTTCAAACTGTTTATCAAACTGTCTTACTTCAAAATGTTTTACAAACTCTTTTACTTATCAAATGCTTTTATTAAACTTTGTTTTACTTCTTATAAATTTCATGCCCATATATGTATAGATATATAAGTAATGTTTAAAGGACTTAGGAAGGCCATCCGCCCTATTTCCTTTTTCTCGATTTGGATGTGGTCTGGTGGGATTTTGGGTAACCATCCGAAGGTCGTTTCAATATTAATTATATATCAAATGTACATATATAGACATAAAAGTACTCCTTTATTCATACTTATCAGTACATCATCAGTAAGTTACCATCGGGGTAACACAGGATCATACTACTACAATTTCTAGATCAATGAGTCAGTTCATTCATGAGTCAATACTTATTACTACGAGTACATATACAACTATACTAGAAAGAGAACTTATACAACTATACTAGAAAGAGAACATATACAACTATACTAGAGGAAGAACATATACAACTATACTAGAGGAAGAACATATACAACTATACTAGAGGAAGAACATATACAACTATACTAGAACAGTTCATTACATTACATATACTAGAATACGTTCATTATTGTAATATGAATCAGAGCATGACTTAAATGCCATGGCCCGAGTTGTAGCCAGAGTCTCTTGAAGGGAGAGCGTGAGTTTGCGTATAGATCTATACTGGATTGACTATCCTACACCTTGCTGCTAGCTACAGCCAAACCTGCAGGTCTGCGGGTGCCAAACGTCATTCCGTTATTACGACCATTCGTATGTCGTTGTTACCAATCGATAGTATGGTGCAATTAGTCACATGATACCTTAATATAAATTTGGTTTAAGGTAGTTAGTACAGCAGTAGTTCCTATAATACAACACTACAGCACTACAATGATTTACCCATTACATATATTTAGTGATTATTTCACTTAAACATTAATGTACAAACTATATTTTGTTAAATGATAGTTACACTTGGGAAATTACACACTTTTACAACAAACGAGCATACAAAACAGTTAAGCCTTGGTAGAAGGCTACTTTCATAGAAAATATAGGTTTTTCTGAGAGATTCAAACTTTTACAAACACTTACAAACATTCACTTACATTTTACAAACTTACACTTGAGACTCGTTCAAACGTTTTGATAACAAACACCGACACTAAAATACTTATGAACTCACCAGCTTAATGCTGATAAACTCTTTCAAAATAACTTGTATTCTCAGGTCATCAGTAGACAGGTACCGAGGCCAGCTTTTGAGAAGATGGAGCGCATTCAAGACTCATCTTATTATTTTGATTTACATTATATTTTTGGTGTCTAAAACTGTACAGAACACGCTTGTATTAAAATTATATATTTAATGCAATGGATGATGTTGTTTGCTTGTTTACATTTACTGTGTTGTGATACTATAAATGACGTCCTCCGCCCCAGAACGTTTCCGCCATTCTTGGTTTTGGGGTGTGACAGATTGGTATCAGAGCATTGTTTATAGTGAATCAAGTATATCAACCCATAAAAGGTATACTAAACTATAAACCCATTAGGGATTAAAGCACTCTGACCAAGAGTCTATACTTTAAATATTAAAATATTTAATTAAGTATACTAGTCTACATTCATACTAAAATCAGTGTCACAATGACAAGAACAAAAGTATTACAATTGTTAAATATCACAAGTGAGCTCGGGGATGTATGGTCAGTCCTGGGAATGGCATAGCCTGATCAACTATGCTGCTCCTAGGAGTGATTAGCATATGCCCTAGAATGGTTGTGATGTGTTAACAAGTCTAAAAACTTACCAACAATACCACAAGAAGATCAGTGGAACTTAAACTTAAAATACTATAGGTGTATTTTGTACTACTAGCTACATGTATACTATATTCTTATACCTCTCTTCTCGCGTAGATTTAAATGGCTGGATTCCATCATGGCGACCCGTACTTTCCAAATGAAGGCAATGCCGGGTGGATCGAAGAAGAGCCCGAAGATGATCATCCAATCCCTTTGGATGATCACCTCGCAGAAGGCTTTTCTGATGGATCCGACTCCGAGCCTGAAGTCAACAACCTACCGCTAGTAGGTCAAGCCCCGAACAACAACCCCCGACTAGCTTTTCCAGGTCCTACACCCTTGTAGGCAACCAACTTGAATCGCTGGAGTGACGAACAGGGTCAACCCTTACCATACTTTGGGAACCGAAGCTTTTACAACGTCAGTGAAGGTGGTTCTGCTGACCGAGCTCTGCCCGTCATTATCCGCAGAATAGCTCGTAATGTTGAACAAGGTCGAGCAACCATCGACCGATTCATGGAGATTGATGCCAACTCTGGTGTCAACACAGTCCGCATCCGCCGTCTTGAGGAAGACATGGAACGGACCCGGAGAACCAATGAAACCCTGCGGCAACAGCTGGCTGCCTCCCGAGCTGAAGTCTTTGAACTTCGAGCCCGCCAGAGGACTCAGGAGCGACACCTTCAAGAGGTGTTTCGTCAAGTGTCAGACCTCAGGGCTCGCCCGAGGAATTCCCATTACCGTTAGATGATGTCTAGTACATCTCTGTCTTTTGGTTAAGGAATAGCCTTTAGCATTTATGCTCTATGTAGCACTTGTCTGTAAAATATTCCTAACTTTCAGTACTCTAATTAGGAATCTAAGAACTGTCAAACTTTTCTGTATGGTATGATGTAAGACCTATTGTTAGGTCGATTTTCCCTGAACTTATTACATCAATAATACCAGTATTATTGACATCTATCTAATCTGTGGGAAAAATCTGTACATTTGTGTTTCCTACTAATATTCCTTGTTGTGATCTCAAACAATCACTCAACTGTTGGGCTATGGTTAGTTAGTCCATGTGTCACTCTCACGTTGCTTACAAATTGATTCTTACCATTTTCTTATCTTTATAAACTTATAGTTGAAAGATGCCTCCTCGCAAATCTCCCAGGAATAACCCTGCACCTCCACCATCTCCTCCGCCTCCGGTCATCGATACTGCAGACTTGAATGCTGCCGTAGCTGCAGCAGTGGCAACTGCCATGGCTCAGTATCACTCATCTGATGCCAGCAGAGGTGGAACCCCTGTGGAATCAATTCCGGTTGAAACCCCTATGCGCTCGAGAGAGTGCTCCTACAAGGATTTCACCAATTACAAGCCGAAGTCCTTCCATGGCACCGGCGGAGTCATTGCCCTCTCGCAATGGTTCGAGAAGACTGAATCAGTCTTCGAAATCTGTTCATGTCCTGCTGCGAGCAAAGTCAAATATGCCGCATGCACCTTTGAGGGAAAATCCCTGACGTGGTGGAACGGCCACGTTAAAGCTCTAACCCTCGTCGTAGCCAACGGCATGGGCTGGGAAACGATGAAAGACCTCATGATTGAGGAATACTGCCCGAGGGGCGAAATCCAGAAATTGGAGCAGGAACTTTGGAACTTGACTATGAAGGGCACCAACGTGGTCGCTTATACTGCTCGATTCAGTGAACTGGTGGCCCTCTGCCCCAATATGGTTCCCACTGAAGGGAAAAAGATCGAAAGGTACATATGGGGGCTAGTGCCTCCGTATCAGGGGAATGTCCTAGCATCAAACCCCGCTACCTTCGACAGTGCCAAGCGACTGGCACAGCGACTCATTGACCATGGAGTCAAAACCCCTGCAACAACAACCACCTTAACCATCCCGGAACCCTCCAAACCCGTTGACACTAAGCGGAAATTTTGGGAAGAGAAGAAGAGACAGTGAGCTGCTAAAAAGCAGCAAATTGTGGCTATGCATGCCACGATAACCCCTGCTGCTGCTACTGCTCCGGTGGGACAGTATGCTGGAAGTTTGCCTAAGTGCAACAAATGCAACTTCCACCACAACGGCCCCTGCCGTGAAATGCAGTGCTCTAACTGCAACAGGAAATGACACACCGTCTGTTTCTGAAACCGATCACCCAAGTCCCCGGCTCTGGCGCGAGCCCGACCTGCTATGGATGTGGCGAAGCAGGCCACTTTAAGAGGGACTGCCCCAAATCGAAGAATGCTGGAGGAGCAGGGAGGGTACTAGCTATAGGCCACGAAGAAGCAGTTGCTGACCCGACAGTGGTGACTGGTACACGTTCCACCTCGATAACTCCTATGCTTGCATTCTGTTCGATAGTGGGGCGGAGCGAAGCTTCGTAAACCACAAATTTGCTCGCATGCTTAAGCAACAACCACACACACTTAAGGAACAATTCACAGTAGAAATGGCTAATGGGAAAACTGAAAGTACGAATAGCATATACTTAGGTTGTACCCTAACTCTAGATAACCATTCATTCCCAATCGACCTCATGTCGGTCTCAATAAAAAGCTTCGACGTTATCATCGGCATGGATTGGTTAAGTCTTCATCGCGCCGACATCATGTGCTACGAGAAAGCAGTCCGTCTAAACCTTCCGTCTAACGAAACTCTTATCGTCTACGGCGACAAACCCGGTGCGAGTCTTCGCATTATATCAAGTATTCAAGCACAGAAGTATCTGCGTAAA
The DNA here is from genome assembly GCF_051521515.1 of Lactuca serriola. NCBI lineage: Eukaryota > Viridiplantae > Streptophyta > Magnoliopsida > Asterales > Asteraceae > Lactuca > Lactuca serriola. The sequence continues at coordinate 186,097,246 of NC_136408.1, read as the reverse complement.
GAATACCATCCATTCGTTGCTCACGTCGTCGACACGAGCCTCGAAACGAAAGAACTAAAGAACATTCCAGTAGTGAGCGACTTCCCCGACATTTTCCCAAAAGAGCTACCTGGATTACCTCCGCAACGACAGGTCGAGTTCAGAATCGACTTAGTCCCAGGAGCTACCCCAGTAGCCAAGTCGCCCTACCGCTTAGCACTAGCTGAGATGCAGGAACTCTCTGGTCAACTTAACGAACTGCTCAGCAAGGGCTTTATAAGACCGAGTTTCTCACCTTGGGGAGCACCGGTCTTGTTCATTAAGAAGAAAGACGGATCATTCCGTATGTGTATCGACTACAGAGAACTCAACAAACTGACGGTCAAGAATCGTTACCCTCTGCCTCGCATAGACGATCTATTTGACCAACTGCAAGGGGCGAACTATTTTTCCAAAATTGATCTGAGATCCGGATATCACCAGTTACGAGTACTAGAGGAGGATGTACCGAAGACAGCCTTCCGAACTCGTTACGGACACTACGAGTTCGTGGTGATGCCATTCGGATTAACCAATGCGCCCGCAGTTTTCATGGATCTGATGAATAGAGTATGCCGACCTTACTTGGATCAGTTCGTCATCGTTTTCATTGACGACATCCTGATCTACTCCCGAAATAAGGAAGAGCATGGCGATCACCTGCGACAAGTTCTAGGGACATTACGAAAGGAGAAACTTTATGTGAAGTTCTCGAAATGTGAATTTTGGATCCGAAGAGTCGAATTCTTAGGACACGTGGTAAGCGAAGAGGGAATCCACGTGGACCCATCCAAAATTAAAGCCATTGAGAACTGGTCAGCACCGAAGACGCCTATTGAAATTCGTCAATTTCTAGGCCTCGCTGGCTACTACCGCAGATTCATTCAGAACTTCTCCCGAATAGTGAAACCCCTTACAACCTTGACCCAGAAAGGCGTGGCCTTTGACTGGGAAGAGAAACAAGAGAGAGCGTTCCAAACGCTCAAACGAGCCTTGTGCACCACGCCAATACGATCCCTCCCCGAAGGGATAGAAGACTTCGTAGTCTATTGCGATGCATCAAATCAAGGGCTCGGGTGTGTTCTGATGCAACGAGGTAAGGTCATCGCCTACGCCTCCAAACAGTTGAAGACACACGAAGTTAACTACACGACCCACGATCTCGAACTAGGAGCAGTGGTGTTTGCTCTGAAGATCTGGAGACATTACTTGTACGGGACAAAAAGCACTATTTTTACCGACCATAAGAGTTTACAACACATTTTCGATCAGAAGGAGCTCAACATGAGACAACGACAGTGGGTCGAGCTACTCAGTGACTACGAATGCGATATTCGTTATCATCCGGGTAAAGCCAACGTAGTAGCAGACGCCCTAAGTCGGAAGGAATATTTTGGTCGCAGAGTCAAGTCATTGTCAATAACCATCCATTCACATTTGTCTAAGCAAATTTAGACGGCCCAACTTGAAGCCATGAAACCTGAAAATGTGACGAGTGAATCCCTTAGAGGAATGGACAAGAATTTAGAAGCCAAGGGTGACGGAGCCTTATATTTCATGAACCGGATCTGGACACCGAAACACGGTGGTTTCCGAGACTTGGTCATGACCGAGGCGCACAACACTCGGTATTCCGTCCACCCAGGTTCCGATAAGATGTATCTGGATCTTAAAAAGCTATACTGGTGGCCTAATATGAAAGCAGAGATTGCTACCTTCGTAAGTAAATGCCTTACTTGCGCAAAGGTTAAGGTCGAGTACTAGAAGCCCTCTGGTTTACTGCAACAACCAGAGATTCCAGAATGGAAGTGGGAGCGGATCACTATGGATTTCATAACCAAGTTGCCCAAGACAACGGGTGGACTTGATACCATATGGGTCATCGTCGATAGATTGACCAAGTCTGCACACTTCCTGCCTATCAAAGAAACTGACAAGATGGAGAAACTTACGAGAACATACATTAGGGAGATCGTACGGCTACATGGTGTACCTATGTCCATTATCTCCGATAGAGATAGTAGGTTCACCTCAAGATTCTGGCAATCACTACAACATTCCCTAGGAACAAGGCTGGACATGAGCACAACCTACCATCCACAGACCGACGGACAGAGTGAGAGGACCATCCAAACACTGGAAGATATGTTGAGAGCATGTGTGATTGACTTTGGAAAGGCATGGGATACTCATTTACCCCTTGTCGAGTTTTCCTATAATAACAGTTATCACACGAGCATCAAGGCTGCTCTATTTGAAGCTCTCTCCGGCCGAAAGTGCAGATCTCCTCTATGCTGGGCTGAGGTGGGTGATACCCAATTAGCCAGGGGGCAAGCTTCTGACAGTACTCTAACCGGTCCGGAGATCATTCGGGAAACGACAGAGAAAATCGTTCAGATCCGTGAACGATTAAAAGCCTCTAGAGACCGACAGAAGAGCTACGCTGATAAACGAAGAAAACCTTTGGAATTTCAGGTGGGAGACCGAGTCCTTCTCAAAGTCTCACCCTGGAAGGGCTTGATACGCTTCGGAAAGCGTGGGAAGCTTAATCCGAGGTATATAGGGCCTTTCGAGATTCTTGCAAGAGTCAGCCCCGTAGCTTACAAACTCGACCTACCCGACGCACTTCGTAATGTACATTCTACATTCCACGTATCTAACTTGAAAAAGTGTCTGTCCGACGAGACTCTTGTAATCCCACTCGACGAGATCGAGATCAACGAGAGCCTCAACTTCGTGGAAGAACCGGTAGAGATCATGGACCGTGAGGTCAAGCAGACGAAGCAAATCCGTATCCCTATCGTGAAGGTTCGCTGGAACGCCAAGCGAGGACCGGAATTCACTTGGGAACGCGAGGATCAGATGAAACTGAAAATACCCTCATCTTTTCGCTTAATTGTTTGTAACTTCTTATTTGCTTAAATTCTAATTTCGGGACGAAATTCCTTCTAACGGGGGGATGATGTGACAACCCGAAATTTCCATCTTGTACGAACATTAACTATTCAATAGAAGCTAGTCCAGTTTCAATGAATTTCAGACTTTTCCGAATAAGTTTGTGTACATTAGGGTTTACGTTTAAGGAGATATCAGGAGAGTGGATGCTCGTGGGTTTGTGAAACTTGAGCATTTCAAAACTTCATAATGTTAGAGTCCAATTCCGGAATAAAAATATTTTCTGCCAAAATATTTCAGGACTATAAATAGATTTCTGAACTAAATTCATCCATTATTCACATTTCCAACTAGAGAAAAACCATTTTCTCTCTCACGGATCTTCGGTTTTTCATCCCAAATCGTGAGTACACTTCTCTAGTTGTATTATAATGCTTGTTTTATGCTTAATAACATAGATTACATGTCAAATATGTGAGATCCGGGAGTTTACCGCCCAAGAACGTTCTTGGGGAGTAAACTCCAAAATGAACCTTAAAGGCCATCTAGTCCCATTTCCTTGTTAAGTAACTAGTTTAGGATAATATTTATGATCATTTGAGACTAGAAAACAATCAAGAACACATAGCTTTGGGTGTTTACAGCCCAAGAGTTTCTTGGACCGTAAACACCAAATTTAAGGGCTTAAATGTGCCCTAATCACTCCTAAAGGCCTTAGACTTTAATCCTCAATTACTTCTAGCTAATTTGGAGACTTTAACACATCAAAAACACCCCTTAAAGGGAGTTTACGGCCAAGGAATACTCTTGGGCCGTAAACACCAAATAAGGGCACCAAAGTGTGCCTAGGGTCCTCCATAGCCTTAAACAAATGCCTAGAAATTATCCTACTTGTGTTTGGGACTTGAAAGAATTAAAACACCCATCCCATGAGAGTTTACGGCCGTAAACTCTAAGGGATATGGTCTTTTGGCCGTAAAATCCTCAAAGGAGTGTTATCTATGCCCTAAACTACCCAAAAGATTAAACCACCAAGCTAGGCTTATTCTAGAACCCATTTAGCACTTTAAAACCTCAATTACCACAAAGATTGGAGTTCACGGCCGTAAACTCAAGGGTTTACGACCGTAAACTCCTTGTGTGGGGTTTATTGGGTAGTAAACTCTTATATAAGGCCCTTTGATACATTAAACCCCTTTAGCCTTGTCCCATAACAACCTAGAAGCAACCCTTAGGACCTATAACACTTATACCAAGTGTTTACATGTTCCTGAGTGTCCCAACTTATTTCATTAAGTTATTATTTGGCTAATTAGTTATATATATGCTCATTATATGATAACTAGGCTCGTGCGTGTGAACAAGTCTCCGTTTGCCACCTAGCACGGTATCCGATACTTCAATCCAATCCACTCACCACAAGTGAGTTCATACCCATTTAATTAACCTTTGAAATACTTTTAAATGTTTTAAATACTTTATGGGGGGATACAAGTTAAATGCTTATAGTTATTACATCAATCACATGTGATTACATTAATCACATGTGATTAATAACTAGAAAACCAATGATTTTATCACTGGTCAAACTGTATATCAAACTGTCTTACTTCAAAATGTTTTACAAACTCTTTTACTTATCAAATGTTTATATTAAACTTTGATTTACTTCTTATAAATTGCATGCCCATATATGTATAGATATATAAGTAATGTTTAAAGGACTTAGGAAGGCCATCCGCCCTATTTCCTTTTTCTCGATTTGGATGTGGTCTGGTGGGATTTCGGGTAACCATCCGAAGGTCGTTTCAATATTAATTATATATCAAATGTACATATATAGACATAAAAGTACTCCTTTATTCATACTTATCAGTACATCATCAGTAAGTTACCATCGGGGTAACACAGGATCATACTACTACAATTTCTAGATCAATGAGTCAGTTCATTCATGAGTCAATACTTATTACTACGAGTACATATACAACTATACTAGAAAGAGAACTTATACAACTATACTAGAAAGAGAACATATACAACTATACTAGAGGAAGCACATATACAACTATACTAGAGGAAGAACATATACAACTATACTAGAACAGTTCATTACATTACATATACTAGAATATGTTCATTATTGTGATATGAATCAGAGCATGACTTAAATGCCATGGCCCGAGTTGTAGCCAAAGTCTCTTGAAGGGAGAGCGTGAGTTTGCGTATAGATCTATACTGGATTGACTATCCTACACCTTGCTGCTAGCTACAGCTGGACCTGCAGGTCTGTGGGTGCCAAACTTCATTCCGTTATTACGACCATTCGTATGTCGTTGTTACCAGTCGATAGTATGGTGCAATTAGTCACATGATACCTTAATATAAATCCGGTTTAAGGTAGTTAGTACAGCAGTAGTTCCTATAATACAACACTACAGTACTACAATGATTTACCCATTACATATATTTAGTGATTATTTCACTTAAACATTAATGTACAAACTATATTTTATTAAATGATAGTTACACTTGGGAAATTACACACTTTTATAACAAACGAGCATACAAAACAGTTAAGCCTTGGTAGAAGGCTACTTTAATAGAAAATATAGGTTTTTCGGAGAGATTCAAACTTTTACAAACACTTACAAACATTCACTTACATTTTACAAACTTACACTTGAGACACGTTCAAACGTTTTGATAACAAACACCGACACTAAAATACTTATGAACTCACCAGCTTAATGCTGATAAACTCTTTCAAAATAACTTGTATTCTTAGGTCATCAGTAGACAGGTACCGAGGCCAGCTTTTGAGAAGATGGAGCACATTCAAGACTCATCTTATTATTTTGATTTACATTATATTTTTGGTGTCTAAAACTGTACAGAACACGCTTGTATTAAAATTATATATTTAATGCAATGGATGATGTTGTTTGCTTATTTACATTTACTGTGTTGTGATACTATACATGACGTCCTCCACCCCAGAACGTTTCCGCCGTTCTTGGTTTTGGGGTGTGACATAGACTAGGGAAAAAGATGTGGGTATTTCTGTTGCATTTGATCCTCCCGCTCCCAAGTGAATTCAAGTCCCTGCTTTGCATTCCAGCGAACCTTCACTATCGGGATGCGGCTTTGTTTGGTTTTCTTAACTTCCCTGTTTAGTATCTCTACGGGTTCTTCTACAAAATTGAGGCTGTCGTTTAACTCGATTTCCTCGAGTGGCATCACAAGAGTCTCGTTGGATAGACACTTTTTCAAGTTTGAAACGTGGAAGGTAGGATGAATGTTACTTAGTTCTTGGGGTAATCGAAGTTTGTAAGCTACTGGGCCGATTCGGGCAAGAATCTCGAATGGTCCTTTGTACCTTGGATTCAGTTTGTGATGCTTTCCAAAGCGTATCATGCTTTTCCAGGGTGAGACCTTTAACAAGACGCGGTCACTGACCTGGAATTCCAAGGGTTTTCTCCTCTTGTCAGCGTAGCTTTTCTGTCTCTCTCTAGAAGCTTTAAGTCGCTCCCGAATTTGTACGATCTTCTCGGTAGTTTCCTGAATAATTTCTGGACCAGTGAGAGCACTATCAGGAGTTTGACCTCTAGCTAGCTGCGTGTCACCCACTTCAGCCCAACACAAAGGGGATCTGCACTTACGGCCATAGAGGGCTTCGAATGGAGCAGCTTTTATGCTAGTGTGATAATTGTTGTTATAAGAGAACTCAACAAGGGGTAATGAATATCCCATGCCTTTCCAAAGTCTATAACGCAAGCTCGTAACATATCTTCTAACGTTTGAATCATCCTCTCACTTTGTCCATCGGTTTGCGGATGGTAGGCTGTACTCATGTCTAGCCTAGTTCCTAGAGAGTTTTGTAAAGACTACCAAAAACGAGAGGTGAATCTACTATCTTGGTCCGAAATAATAGATATTGGCACCCCATGCAGTCTAACAATCTCCTTGAGGTATGTTCTTGTTAGTTTCTCCATCTTTTCAGTCTCCTTGATTGGTAAGAAGTGTGCGGATTTGGTTAATCTATCGACGATTACCCAAATAGTATCATAACCACTTGATGTCTTGGGTAACTTGGTTATGAAATCCATTGTAATCCGCTCCCACTTCCATTCAGGGATTTCAGGTTGTTGTAATAAACCTGAAGGTTTCTGGTACTCTACCTTAATTTTGGCGCAAGTAAGGCACTTGCCCACAAAGGTAGCGATTTCGACCTTCATGTTAGGCCACCAATATAATTTCTTAAGGTCTAGATACATCTTGTCTGAACCTGGGTGGATAGAGTATTGGGTTTTGTGTGCTTCATTCATAACCACATCTCTGTAACCACCGAACTTTGGTGTCCAGATCCGGTTCATGAAATAATAGACTCCATCATCCCTGATTTCGAAGTTCTTATCCATTCCTCTCAGGGTTTCACCTGTCACATTTTCGGGTTTCAAGGCTTCAAGTTGAGCTTCCTTGATCTGCGTGGACAGATGCGAATGGATTGTCATGGTCAACGACTTTACCCGACGTCCCGAGTATTCTTTTCTACTAAGGGCGTCAGCTACTATGTTTGCTTTACCATGGTGATAAAGAATTTCACACTCGTAATCGTTCAGTAGCTCCACCCATCGTCGTTGTCTCATATTCAGCTCTTTCTGATCGAAGATGTGTTGGAGACTTTTATGGTCCGTGAATATTGTGCATTTCGTGCCATATAAGTAATGTCTCCAGATCTTCAGAGCAAACACCACTGCTCCTAGTTCAAGGTCATGTGTTGTATAGTTGACTTCATGTGTCTTTAGCTGTCTTGAGGCATAGGATATAACCTTTCCTCTTTGCATAAGAACACATCCGAGCCCTTGATTAGAAGCATCACAATACACTACAAAATCCTCTGTCCCTTCAGGGAGAGACAGGATTGGTGCACTACACAAGGCTCGCTTCAGCGTTTGGAACGTTGTTTCTTGCTTTTCTCCCCAGCTAAAGGTTACACCCTTTTGGTTCAGAGTAGTAAGAGGCTTAGCTATTCGAGGGAAATTTTGAATGAATCTGCGATAATAGCCAGTAAGACCTAAGAATTGACGGATTTCTGTAGGTGTTTTGGGTGCTGACCAGTTTTCGATTGCCTTTATTTTGGAAGGGTCAACGTGTATTCCTTCTGAACCGACCACGTGACCCAGGAAATCTACCTTCCTGATCCAAAATTCACACTTTGAAAACTTCACATAGAGCTTCTCTGATCTAAGAGTTTGTAATATTTGACGAAGATGACTAGAAAAGTAAATGCTTGAGCTTGAGAAGCTTCTGGTCCAGTGGGTCCAATCGATCGTATTATATAGATATCCCGTCCTCTTCTCTTCTGTCGGTGCTTGAAACAATTTTGTCTTCTCCATAAAAAATTTCAAAGAATTAGAATTTCTAAAAATAAATCGAAATTGTTTCTTCTTTCAAATTCCTGCCATCCACACCAGAATAAATAGAGTTTTCCGAAAAAACCTACTAGTGGAGTATAAAAAAAAGACAGTTCTTTTCTATTATATATTATATTAGTCTTTTCTTCGCCATGTTCCTCTTTGCTTTTTGAGTAGATAAGGATATCGTCAATGAAGACTATAACGAATTTGTCCAAAAATGGACGACACACTCTATTCATTAAGTCCATGAACACTGCAGGTGCATTTGTCAATCCGAATGGCATCACTATAAACTCATAATGACCATACCGAGTTCGTAACGTGATTTTGGGAACGTCTTCCTCCAAAATTCGTAACGTGATTTTGGGAACGTCTTCCTCCAAAATTCGTAACTGGTGATACCTGGTCGACCAAACCCGTACGCCACCGAACTCGTCATCCTCTGCCGAACCCTGTAAAATAAGAGCATTCATAGAAGGATTAGTAGCTGCTTTCTTCCTTTTAATTTCTTCTAGCTTCTTCATCAGGATTGCCTCTTCATCTTTCTCCTCATCTTTCTCCGTCATTTTCTTCAAAACACAATCTTTGGCGTAATGATTCTTTCCTCCACAATAATAACAGCTGACACCAGAATCCGATTCAGCCTTCACCTCTTTCTTTGATTCTTCAGTCTTCGGCTCCTCCCTTACTTTTTCATAACTATAGCTTCCCTGCCAATTTCGGTTCTTATTGGTAGGAAACCTCTTCTTGATGAACCTTTTTGGATTGGACACCATCATAGCGTAATCTTCTGAAGTTAGGTCGTAGTCCTCCAGGTTCAGATCTTCGTCTTCTACTGCATTCTTACTTTTAGACAGGAGGGCCAAGGACCCCAAGTTTGAGACCACATTCTTCTCTTGCATCACTATCTTTTCTTGGGATTTCAGAATTCCCACCAGTTTCGCCAGCGAATACGATTTGAACTGTTCGTGAGCTTTAACTATAGACACAACAGCTCTCCATTCGGATCTTAAGCCATTCAAAAAGGTAACCTTCTGTTCAATAAGCTTCCTTTCGATATCGTGTTTGATCATCTTGCTGAGAAGATGATTGAAGCGATCAAACGTCTGAGTAACAGACTCATCGGAATTTTGCTTGAACTCTCCAAACTCAGACAAAAGCAAGGTCTGAATGGAGTGCTCCAAATCTTCATCTGTGGAATACAGCTCTCGCAGCCGATCCCAGATTTCTTTAGCGGTACTGCAGGAACTCACCAACCTAAACGTGTCAGATTGAAGAGCGAATCGAATCAGTCTCAATGCTTTGATGTTGCACTGAAACTTCACTTTTTCGTCTTGAGCGACATCTTTCACATCCTTTAACAGATCATTATACTCCTTCTGAGTTTTAATAATTCTGGATGTTCCTGAATGAGCAAATGGTCCAGACACAATGGCTTCCCATATTAGATACCCATTATCTTCAGATCTGATGACGTAATCTTCGAAATGATGAGACCAAACCTCGTAATCTTGAGTGTAAAGAATTTGAATCTTTGTTGTAGATCCAATACTGTTTGAGATGTTGATGGGATTAGATTGAGAATCGTCCATGCTTAATCGTTTAACCTGTTGCAAGATCAGACTTGTAATATGTAATATTAGGGCAAAACAAATAAATAATGAGATACGTCAATTATGGAGTGACGGCTCAATAAATATCAGTTAATGCGGAATAAACCCTAATCACTTCTTTCACAGAAGAGATGTGTATGAATTACACAGCCTCCTGCTCTGATACCAATTGATGAATTTATAAAACTCCTTGATCGATTAGATCTTATAACAGGTAAATCAAGAAAGCAGAAACAGTAAGATAAAAACACAAGAATGAATCTGAATGTGTCGAATGATTCAATTAACTCAATCCTAAGCGGAGCTCGATGAAGAACTTCCACTGTAGAGGATATTAGAGTTACAAAAGATATGAACGAGGAACGCTATAAAAATCTCTATCAAAATCTTACATTCAAGGATGCATGCAAGCATCTATAAATATTAAACCCTACAAAACAACTCACGGATGGACAGGCCCATACCGAAGATTAAATGGACTAAGAATCGAGCCCAAGACGCAACACTAACTTGACCTAACATACTCCATTCACTATAAACAAGGGCTCTGATACCAATCTGTCACACCCCGAAAACCAAAGGCGGAAAAACAACCATTACATTACATATATTTGAAAGTTTACATTTGTTTCAAAAGTAAATTGTACAAGTGTGATACATATTATATATATATGAACAAAATGAGACGAGTCTCCTACACACTCCGTCTTCACCAAAAGAGATCACCAGGTACCTGTCTAATGCGGACCTGAGAATACAAGCAGTTTGAAAATCAGCATAAAGCTGGTGAGTTCATAAGATGTTTGTTTTCTGAAAAATGTACCAGTTTCCTTTAGTTTTCCGAAAAGGTTTGTTATCCAATAAAATCCCATATTTTCTTATGTAATACAGTTTAGTTATCCTTCATTACTAGTTCAATTACGCGTTATATGTTACCACAGGAAAATCCCATATTTTCCTAAATACAAGACCGATTGAATACAACAGAGTATAGTTTAATACACAAAACTATATATTGAGAATCATGGGATTACTATCCCGAATTAGATATAAAAATACTTTAATATACGTGAACTGTAGATGAAAAGTAGTTTGAAAACCTTGGGACTAACATCCCGTACTACATATAAGATAGCTTGATAAACATAAAAATATAGATTTAATACCATGGGACTATCATCCCGGACTAGATACAAGATAGTTTGATGTATATGAAAATATAGATTGAAAACCATGGGACTACCATCCCGGACTAGACATAGATTCAAAACCATGGGATTATCATCTCGTACAAGATATAGTTTCAAAACCATGGGATTACTATCCCGAACTAGATATAAGATAGTTTGATAAAATCATGGGATTACTATCCCGAACTAGATATAGATTCTAACCATAGCAATAACATCCTGCAATAGATATGAAACCTATAGATTAAAAACCATGGGATTACCATCCCGTACTAGATATAAGATCTAAAGATAGAAGATTGATATAAAATCAAATCCAAAACCAAAGCCGTGAATAAACTTATATTAATACATATTGTGAGTCGGGTAACCATGCTGATACGACAACGAGACCTCCTTGACGCTTGTCAGACGTCGGACGACATCCAGAATCTGTCACCCCAGGCGTGCCCGCCTAACTGTAGCTAGCAGTTAAGGTGTGGGATTGTCGGTCCTAAATAGATATATTCACAAATTCCACGCTCTCCCTCCTGGAGACTCTGGTTACACTTCCGGGGAGGATTTACTAATATCCCAAAAGGGTAACGACAAATCTCACAAACTAGTACTAAGTATTCACGGAATTCTCAAACGATATCAAACATACTAAACGATATGAAACATAATACAGTGAAAACAGTTATATACAATGAAATTATCTGGCAATATATACTAAGTGAAATGGAGAAAAACTGAATCAGACATAGTTTATCTAATAACTTTATATATATCAACTTGCGATGAAACAAGAACTAAAGAACCCCAAATTACTCCCATAATAATTTGATTAGTTTGGTTATTTCCTTAACTGAAATTCATATAGTTGTGATTGATAAATCATCCCTTATGCTCAGCACAATACATAAGGGGTAAAAATATTTATAATTTGCCAGATATTTATTGAAATTCATCAATGTTATGTTTTGAAAACATTTGTAATTTTCTTGTATTCCCCCCCTGAAAACATTGAAAAACCATTTAAAAAGGGTAGGGGTATGAACTCACCGGACGAGGAACGTGTCTGCTCGGATCCTAAACGTCGTTCCTGGGTTTGCAAACGTACGAGGTTCCTATGAATTATGAAAAGATACATATTTGTATCTAATTAGGACTTAGATTATTTATTTGGTAGAGACAAACACTTCTAGTTGCAGAAACACTCCCTTACAAGTGTTTGGAAGGACCCGTGTGGCGTTTGAAGTCACATAAGGATAGGATATGGAGTTTACTCTTGAAGAGTAAACTCACACAAGAGATTTCGGCCCTAATGACCCCCTCCCCATGAGTTCACGGCCGTAAACTCATGGTGGGGTGTTTTATGATGCAAAATGGTCTTATACTACTTGGGGAAATTTGCTAGGATCAATTCTAGGGCCTTGGAATGGATTAAACATAATTATGGACCATTTATTGGAGTTTACGGCAGTAAACATGGAGTTTACAGCCGTAAACTCCCCCATCATACCAAATCCTTAATGTTTTGGTCCTTAAACAATCACATGTGATTCCAATGATTTTTCCCAAGCCTTGTATGAATTTTTAGGGGTCTTTTGGCATGTTTTTAGGATTTTACGGCCCATGAACCCCCTCATGGCCGTGAGCTCGTTAGATGGGGGATTTAATGTGTTTTAAGGTCCAAATCTTGTTTGTGGTCACTTCTAGAATTTATCCCAAGGCTTATGGTGTGTGTAAATGGCATTTTAACACACTAAAAGGAGTTTACTCCCCATGATAATGAGTTTACGGCCCAAGCATGTTCTTGGGCAGTAAACTCATGTTTACTCCTCTAATTTAATGTTCAAGGTGTTCCAAGGCCAATTCCAATATTCTAAAATTCATATCTAAGCTTCAATGGAGTTTTGGAAGGGTTTAAGGGCATAAAAACCCCATTTATATGAGTTTACGGCCCAAGCATGCTCTTGGGCAATAAAATCATGTTTACTCTTCAAAATCCATGTTTAAGGCATTCTAAGTCCATTCCATTAATCCATTAAGCCATATCTAAGCTCCAAAGGTCGATTGGAAGGGTTTTTGGGCTCTAAAACCCAATTTATGTGAGTTCACGGACTAGGGCTGTTCTAGGGCCGTAAACTCATGAATATGGTCCTATTCCATGATTTGAAGTCGAATTTGAAGGCCTAAGATGTTATACTAGGAGTTAGGGTAGTTAACTTGGTGATTTGGAGATTAAATTTGATGATTTTGGACCCTTAAACTTGGTTGAGGAGAGAGGTTAGAGAGAGAGTAGAGAGATGAAGCAAAAGCTTCAAATGAAATCTTGAACACGTTTAAATAGGTCCCAAAACTTGGACACGGAGGAATTCTACCCGATACCGGCATTAAACGGGGCTTTTGGTCGCACCCGATTAAGTATCCGTAGCCCGGCGGGGACGTTTCTATAATTTCTGCAATAAACAATTTGGGCTAATTTCATGAGTTCCTAAGGGGTTTGGACACTCATTAGAATTAAAATAAACATATAAGTTTAAATAATTTAACCCAAAACGAAATCGGAACGAATTGATAAACGGCGAATTTTTACGGGTAGAACGGGTTTTCGGCGATGGACAATTTCGGGTTGTTACATATAATGACGTCAAAACTTTTGATAGAGACCGGCATAAGGTCTATTGAGAAAGACAAGTCATTTAAGGTAAGGATACATCCTATGTATATATCATTGGTGGATTCAGATTTCCCGTTAGCCATTTCTACTGTGAAAGTTTCATTTAGTGGTTGGGAATTTTGATTTAGTAGATGTTTAAAGTTATGGCTGATGAAGCTCCTCTCTGCACCATAATCAAAAAGAATGCATGCATAAGTATTATTGAGAAGGAACGTACCCATGACCACAATAAAAAAGAATGCATGCATAATTTTGATTTAGTAGATGATCACAGGAATGAGGAACGCATGGAAATTCCTATAGGGAAAACTTCTTGAGCTTTAATGCATGAAATGATGTGAAGGTTTGATGCCGAAGATCACGAGAGTCGGGTCGGGGGAAAGATCGAGACGGGCGACCCTTTCGAAACCAAGAATAACGACATGAATGAGACTCGGTCATTACATGTCAAACATAGCATCAAAGTATTTCGTGAAAAGTTTTTCCATTAAATCGAATGGAACAGAATAATCCTCCGGACTGAGAATACAATATATAGGTACGAAGTTAGCGTTCTCTTATTTCATTAGATAGCCGTCTCGACGGTACACAATTTCGATTACAAACGAAGGATTAAGTTTAGAAAGGTGTTCGAATAGATAGATAACAGGTTTCCCTTCTAGTACTAGAATCGAAAAGAGTTGCAGGCATAAGAGTCGTCAAAGAGAAGTATACCTGCGGCGACAGTTGGATCAGCGGTTGTCTCCTCTCGTCCTATTGCTAGGACTCTTCCGGTGTTGCCAGTTGTTGCTGCTTTGGGGCAATTTCTTTTGAAGTGCCCTACTTCGCCACAACTGTAGCAGGCTGGACTGATTCCCGTTCTGGATGATTGGTTTGTTAATTTGGCTGGTTTTCTGCAGGTTCGAGCAAGGTGGCCCTTCTTGCCACAATTGTCACAGATTCTTTCGCGACATGGACCAGGAATATGGTGATGGTAGCTGCACTTACCGCACCAAGGAAGGGTACCAGTGTATCCACTGGTAGGAGTTTGGGCCGTGGACCCGACAGCTGAAACAGCAACAGGGGCAGTAGCAGCATGGATTGCTACCGTTTGTTGTTTCTTAGAAGAACCTTGCGTACTTTGGGCGTTCCGCTTGTTCCAGAATTTCTTTTTACTTCCACCTCCACTTGTGACTGGCTCGGGAGTGGTAGCCTCCTCATCAGAGTTGTCTTCGTGATCGATTAGGGTTTGCGCAAGACATTTAGCGCTTTCATAGGTGTCTGGCTTCGCAGCCAAGACATTCCCTTTGGTTGGCTGGGTCAACCCCCAGATGAACCTCTCAATCTTTTTACTCTCCGGGGTAACCATTCCCGGACAGAGTAACGCCAGGTCATCGAATCCTGATGTATAAGCGGCTATGTCGGAACCCTTCATCTTTAGGTTCCAGAGTTCGTGTTCTAGTTTCTGTATTTCGCCCCGAGGGCAATACTCAGCGAGCAGAAGCTCCTTCATAGCTTCCCAACCCATAGCATTTGCTACAGGTAGATTTAAGGATTTGACTCGGCCGTTCCACCAAGTCAGGGCTTTGTCAAGGAAGGTGCAGGCGGCGAACTTTACTTTGTCAGACTCCGAACCATCAGGTGAGGGAAATGACACCTCCAGTGCCATCAAAGGATGTGGGCTTCGCGTTCATGAAGTCTTTATAGGAATCCTCTTTTCGGTGTCCCTGACTGTTCTCTGGGTTTTGGGTTTGAGTATCACCTCCCGAACCACCGGAACCACCGGTGTTCAATTGAGACATAGCAGCTGCCACCGCGGCGGTAACAGCTGCCTGAAATACCACGGGGTCAATTTCAGGAGGAGGTGGTGGCGGAGGGTTGTTGGTGTTCTTCGAGCTGGGTCTCTTTCTTGGAGGCATCGTGATCTAAAAAGATCAGGAAAGAGAGGATCTTGGATCAAGAGATATGGAACAGGGGATATCTCATCAAGACAGATATAGCATTATATTAACCGATAAAGCAGGAAAGAATTATCAAGGCAGATAATTTATCGCTAGAGGAATGATCAAGGAACAACGCGTATACGAGGATTTTCTACAAAGGATTGACTCGAGAAATACTCCCATAGTATTTCATGATTCACTGCAACGAGGACTCGTTGTTTGGGGTATTGGGTAAATTTTAGGTATGTTGCGTACCACAGCCACTCCCAAGCACATGTTGGCCGTGTCTCGAATGAATATAGTTGGCCAGGCTATATTGACCCTAGACACGACTACATAACTGCCCAGGTTTAACCGCAGCGTACAACACCCATTTACTTATGTTTTGTTCTACTTGTAGTTACTGATCTCAACGGTTCGGTATACTTGTATACTTTTGAAAATACTTATATTTTGAAGGATACTTTTAGTTCAGAGCGCTTAGGCCCTTTTAGTGTTTATAGTTTTATACCATGTAAGGTTTGGTATACTCTGATGAGTTTATAAAACTCCTTGATCGATTAGATCTTATAACAGGTAAATCAAGAAAGCAGAAACAGTAAGATAAAAACACAAGAATGAATCTGAATGTGTCGAATGATTCAATTAACTCAATCCTTAGCAGAGCTCGATGAAGAACTTCCACTGTAGAGGATATTAGGGTTACAAAAGATATGAACGATGAACGCTATAAAAATCTCTATCAAAATCTTACATTCAAGGATGCATGCAAGCATCTATAAATATTAAACCCTACAAAACAACTCACGGATGGACAGGCCCATACCGGAGATTAAATGGACTAAGAATCGAGCCGAAGACGCAACACTAACTTGACCGAACAATCTCCCCATTTGCGTCAATTGGAGCGAGACTATCACTTCTTCTTGTTGGGTCCAGCTGCAGGAACCTTCTTAGTGGTATCAAACAGACGAGGGATAAGAGCGAGGATTGTCTGTCTGAAGCGAATATACCACTGAATCATGTCATCGAAGTACTTCTTGTCGTCTGCCGAATTCTGCTTGCAACGATGAATGATTCCTAAAACATGTTCCAGGCATGCAGTGGTGTAGAGATGTTTGTCTGCCAAAGCGAACAGGCATTTTTGGCATTCGTTTCTGGTAAACATGACAGAATTGCGTTTCAGGTCAATCTTTCCCATCTGCATCATGTTTAGGTCACTAGCAAAGACAACAGGTGAGATAGTGGGCTTTTTCTTGAAGACACTAGCGATCTCCTGATCCATCTTGGCAACTTCCATTATGTAGCATACAAGCATCCTCTTGAAGTGATCAATGATCGGACCATATTCTGCTTCATTTGTGAGGAGGATGTTGTGCAAAATTATCCAATCATGTGGATTCAAATTGGGAAGATCAGCTAGCGATATGGCATGTTCAGACTTAGCAGAACCCCTCAGCACCTTGAACCGAACGTTCGTGAAGTTCCCTTCTTTAAACGGCTTGAGGACCCGAACGTTGATTATTTTCTGAGCGCTCCAAGTTTGATACTGTGGTTGAGCAGCCTTTAGGTAGAATTCGACGAGATCCCTATCAACCTTTGGATGAGGATGAGGGATATCAGCAACGTTATCAAAGGCATGGAAGATGAAGGCCTTTCGGGTCAGTGGCATATCAAACTGTGAATCGATAGAATTGATACGATCCAGTGAAATCACCGGTTCAAGCCATAGAATGCTAGGAGTTTCAATCGCTTCTTTCAGCAGCTTCTCAAGAGTCAACGGAGGAAAGAGGGTTTTCCTGCTCTCAAGAAGGTCATGCTTGTCTTTGACACCGCGAGCACTCGTATTCCTCAGCCTCTCTGGCAACGCGAGCACTCGTATCAGCATCCTTGTCGCGACCTTGCTTCTTTAAGAGACCTGCAATAGTCTCTTTATCGTCATCGCTCTCTTCAACAATTTTCTTCCCCTTGTCTTTGACACCCGAACCTGAGGCTTGGCCTGTTGAAGGAGGTTCGGTTGTTTTTGTTGCTGTAGAAGTAGGAGGCGGTTGAGATACATCTTCTCCCCCTTGTTTCGGAATGAACACGAACTCAAGGAGCCCTTCAATTTTGCTCAGGAGAGAAAGGGCAGGAGCAAGCTTTTCAGCGAGAGTACGCCTGACTGAGTAATTCAATATTGGATCATGTGCGTCAAGGATGTTAGAAAGGGCGGCGTGGACATCCGAAACACATGAAGACACAACCTCTCGTTCAGATCGAAGAGATTCAATCTCCTTTTGAGAATTGGAGAGTTGAAGATTCTTGACCTTGAGAGCAGTGGTCTTTCGAGCGAGAGCGTCCATGAGTGAGTTCTCGGCCGCTAGATCTTCTTGTAGCTTAGTGAGGCACTCCTCAATAGTCACCTTAAACGCTGAGTTGTCATCGGTGAGAGTTTGACGAAGAGTGGCAAAGGACTGCAGTTCAGAAGCAACTGAGGTAGCCAACTTGTTGGCAATAGGGCCAAGCTTCGTTTTAGTGGCATCG
The DNA here is from genome assembly GCF_051521515.1 of Lactuca serriola. Classification (NCBI taxonomy): domain Eukaryota; kingdom Viridiplantae; phylum Streptophyta; class Magnoliopsida; order Asterales; family Asteraceae; genus Lactuca; species Lactuca serriola. The sequence goes on along the minus strand of NC_136408.1, from coordinate 186,079,000 downwards.
GCAGTTTCCTGTAAAGACTGCAAAAGAGAAGAAGCATCAACAAATAGTTTTTCGACTTTTTCGGTCGCAGCAGCACAGGCCTTGGTGGAGGCGTCAATAGCGGCAGTGGCTGAGCTAATGGAGGCTTCATGAGCTTTAGAAAAAGCATCGACAATCTTCTGAATAGCGGCCTCATAGAGGGTAGACTGTGATGAAAAAAAGGAGGAAGCAAAGAGCGAATCAATCTTCTCGTGAAGCTCCTTGAGATGCTTTTTGGTGACAGGAGCATCATCATCATCGTCACTTTGCACCTGATACGGACTGTAATAGACCGAATCAAATGTCATGTCCTCCCCGCCAAGAAAAGGTTATTCATTATCTGCGGAGTGAGCAGGAGATGAGGGTGGAGGCTCGGTTGTGGAAGTAGGTTCGGGTTGAGATGTATGTGTTGGGTTTTGAGCATTCTAACACTCCTAAGTGTACATGCAACCCTAAATACCTTGGATCTATGTTTTCTCTATTATACATATAAATATGAACATCCAAGGTATTATGCTAATCTAGCATATAAAATAATGAATATAACAAGATATAATACATACCTCTTTCATGTAGGAAGTCTTCATGAAGCTTGAGTGCCTAGTGCCCCAAGTGTGACACCTCAAATGGTTCACACAACACCAAATACACTTGGAATAACTTGAGAGAATTCTACACTTCATGAAAATCGGCTAGCCCTCTCTAGAATGATACTAGTCGCCAATTTTGTCAAGAATAAGATCTTTATATAGTGTTACAATTAGGATAAACCCTAATTGTCATGACTTTCCATTTCCTTGGATCCATGGGTTCAAATACACCATGGAGCATCCATGGACCATCCTATGGGTTTTAGCCCAACTTGATTATCCATGGAGCATTAGCCCACTATACAAGTATGGATGATTTACACAATCAACCCATATATTTAATTAGTCTTCTTTTGATCACTTAATTAATCCTAGATTAATTCTTGATCAATACTAATTAAATAATCTTATTATTCTTATTATTAATATACTAGAACTTATAATATATTAATAACCATAAGTGTCTTATTTCTCTCATTATAGTCTATCCAAATGCATGATGCCATGCAACCCAATGGACCATGCCGGGTCGGGTCAAGTATTACCAATTATAGTTATGGACTTAGACATTAATCCAATAGTCTCCCACTTGGATAAGTCTAAAACTATTATTGCGAATGACTTCAAGAACCGACCTGCAATCGTAGCTCCCAAAAGCTTCTGTCGAACTCTGACCTTTGTTAATGACTTGTCCATTAGATAAGGGATTATATATTCCTCCATTCTAGATATCATATGGACTGAGACATGGATTATAATCATTCTCTCTGTCCATTTGTTGTTTCCCGATTTCGGATTTATGACGACTGACTAATTGAACAAATCACATCAGTCCTGGCTCGGCCGAGCACTTCCATATGTCATCATCAAATCATCGAGGGGCCCACACTTATCGCCTTTATCCCGAAGGTAAAAGGAATGGATAAACTTCGACTCATATGGCTTGCTCTACTACTTGTTGAATCATACACAAAGACACGTTTTATAGCACCGAGTTACCAAATGCATTTTCGTGCAATCAATGTACTATCAACTCATAGTAACAACTCATATCTCTAGGTTTGAAGAATATAAGATATTATCGTCTCATGATCACTCGTGATAAAATCCATTAAGTGATTCCAATGAGCGCGGGTTGAATCCAATACTCAGAACTTATGAGCACTCATGAGTGTTGTAGCCCTTTGTCCAACACCTTAGACCTCTACAAGCCAACCCATGACAGTCTTAATTCATATCTACTTCCAACATATGACCGACTGTGGATGGTTTGAATAACTTAGTCATTCCGGAAGAATAACCTAGTTTATTCGGGAAGTCAAAACATGCAAAGTGAAACACAATAATAATTGAATCCAATATGGTATCAAAACCTATGAACATAAATAAAACACCTTTTATTTATCACCATATGATTACACATCATTCATTGTATACTGTTTCAGCTATCAACTTTATTCTTGAATTTAAAACAATAGTTGTCCCATGCTCCAAGCATGTACACTATGTTTTTTAAACACTAGTCATGCCACACACCAAGTATGCATACCATGTTTGTCTATGATCTTTACTTTGTGAACTAGATCAATTGAACATAACTCCAATGATCCTCTTTTCACAGTCCCAAATCCTTACTGCAAATGCAAGACTTCCAAATTCATGCCATTTACTGAAATCTGTTAGATTCTAAACTTATATGCATTGAACCCCTTGTAATGATTATGCACAAAGTAAGAAGGACTTGACAACAACCATTACAGACCATTCCAAAGGAGATCAGCTCCTTGGGAACATCCTTCTTGCATTAAGTTTCCTAATCTTAAACAGATTGAAAATTCTAACTTTGAAACATTTCCAGATTCCATTTTGACTATCACTTCTGAACAAGAGTTGCCTCCTTACAGATTATGTCAATATGGTCCTTCCAGAATTATCACTATACTTCCAACTGTCCTTGAGCAACCAATCTTTGGTAAACCTTAGATTGTCCTCGAAAATTGTTTAATCCTTTTAGTCATATCCAGTTCTAAACCTTTTCACTTCTTAATGCCCCAGGCATTTGGAAAATTTTAGAAAGGATGAATATAGCACATGTAATCGATCATATATCCGAAGCATATGGGACACGATTCATGATGTCTCACATAAAGACTAAACCAGTCTTTTGCTATAACATTTCCATTTCAATTTGCCAAGTTCTCATAATTCAGATTATGAAAAGGGATGTCGTAATCATAATCGAATTTTAGAACGCAAATAATGGACTCATATACAAAATTTCCTTATGTTGAGCCATTCCAACATGAAATTCATATATATCCTTGACTAAATGATTAAAACCTCACGATCTAAGCTTATAGATTTGAGATGAAGTATAATTTCCTCTCCCTTAATTATAGCAAAACAACTCTTTCCCAATTGAAACTTTTGTTTTCTATAATTAACATTGCTAGCTTGCAATACTTATCATAATTATCATGCTCCCACTAACATGATGATTATTAGCATAACACTTATGCTCCCACTAGCTTTGACATGTACTTAGAAATCAGCTGGACTTCTAGAAATCAATACTTCATTGACTTTCTTACCAAAGTTTAGATTTCTGATACTAGATTGTTTTGATAAGACTTTATCAAAATCATACACCTTCCCTTAGATAGCACATTTGTGTGTCTAAACAATTATGAAGAGGGATGCCGTAATCATAATGGTTAGACCTTTTTGCCACTTCTCACAAGTTTAGGTTAGTGTGCCGGTAAACCACACACGCTCCACTAACGACTTTGAGAATGCAAATATCACAATTGCTATCTAGCTAAAATCTACTTAGTGAAAGTGTTTCCTCACCATCATTTTCATGAATCGGAGAGAAACCTTATGACACTTAGATTTAATGGTGTATGTGTTCTTATCCATGTGAATTGTCAAAACCATAGTCACAAGGCAAGGATAATGACACATCCAAACTCATATGGACTGAACTCAATCTTAATTTCTTGCCACCTGGCAGCTCAAGGGCCTGCCATTGCTTCCAAGTTGTTGTGCAACGCATTGAGAACTCTAAGAACTCATATGCAAAGCCAACTTTAACTGGAATGGGCACATAATATGTCAACACGATAGGTTATAAACCTCAAGTCGTGTGCTAGTGAAGAACTTCAGGTTCTATTCTTGATTAGTTCTTGAGACTTTCAAGACCTTTAAGACTCCCACTGTCCTCTTGACCTATAAGACTCCCTTGTCTAACATCCAAGAGATAGTGTGGATTCTAACCAAGACAAACAATTCACACAATTGGCCTAAGTTGGTCTTTGTTTTATCCAAAACATCACAACTTACCAATTTCAAATGTACAAGAGTAGAAAACTTTTACTCTTACATTTGACAAGTGTTTTAAACCTTCTTTAAGACATGTCACTCAACTTACAATCTTGGAGTATGACTCTAAGACTTGTATTGGAACGAAGTATGACTCATCTTCTTGATTTAACCATTTCAACAATTCAAGATCCTCTTCTTAGTCATAAGAATGCACTAAGATTTCCTTAGAGAAATAATTTTGATATGGTTTCTTAATCATTAAGATGATCACAAAAACTGATACTAAAGTACTCTCCCATCTTTTCAGATTTGAGAAACTTTTATCCTTCTACCTAATTTGATTCTTCTTATTCGCTCTGTCATACATTGGAACCTTTTTCCAATGTCTCAGAGTTACACTTAAGCTTGTAAGTATAATCATATTTACTGAGCTTTTGTAAACTATGACGAATAGTTTTATCAATCTTTTGTGGTGGACTTGACCACTGCACAAGAATGTGTACTCGATCCCTTAGTCCTTCACTTGACTCACACATCTATGTGAACAAGTAATTAGTCTTAATTTTCCAATACTTGAAAGTTCTCATTCATCATGCTATACAACTTGTATGATTCCAAGTTCCGGTCCAATTGAAACTTGGGTGATGAGAATCTTTCCTTATTTGGTAATTTAGACATTACCACAAATGAAAGAATCAATTTCATATTTCCACTCTTGCTATTAATGGAATCATATAAGCAACAATTTTTCCTCAAATGCCATTGTAAGGATATTTTAAAATAAATAAAATCAAAAATTTTCTTTTATTTTAAAACTTTGCGGAAAAACTTATCCTTACAATCCATATGAAAACTTGTTGTTATCTATTCCTAAGCAATATCTCATAACTTCTAAGAAGTAGCTCAAGAATCCGATCTTCAAACTATGCGATAGAAATCCATCTACGCCATCAGATTCAACATATTCTTTCTTTAAGTTTCTTCACTTTTCTTTGATTCTTAAAACATCACCATGTGACCCAGTCACATCATCTATCAGGAATCTCAAAATAGAAACTTAACAGAGTTAGATAGTGGACTTTACCTGAAGTAGAGTCAAACTTATTGACTTTAACATCCTTAGGTAAATTTGGCAGCTTCGCAACCAATGCCCCTTTCTTTGGCAATATAAACATATGGACCTTTGATAATGGTACATGGGACTATCACAGACTTAGCTTTTCTCTTTACCATTTGGTCAACCGAGTTGACTATGGCCGATCCCTTTCCATTGGGAAGAGAATGCTTTCCTGGATTTCCTGTGTCACTATTGTCAATGTCCATCAAGTTTTAAGGAAGTTGATCTTAACAAATAGATAAGATCATTAAGGGTCTTGTCATAGTCTGTTTCATAGGTGTCCCAAAGGAACTCACTATGTGACTTAGAAAGTGATTGAACCACCAACTTTCTCAAGACTTTGACACCCAACTCTCCCGGCTTGTCAAAATGTGACTACATCTCCAAGATGTGATCACACTTAGACCTTGCCTTGCCAATAGGGCTTGAGTGACCTTAAACTTTTCAAGAACTTGTGGGTTAAGGAGAATAATTTGAAGAGGTGAAGAAGTATGATATCCATGGGACATCATCTTCATTAGGAAAGCTTGTTTCAAGAGATTTGGGGAGATCATAAATGTCTAAACCAGACATCTTTTGGGAGATATTCAAGATAGTTGATCTTAAGTCCTTAATATGACACCCAATATGAAATATTAAGGCTAGGACCCAACAAACTATTTTAAAACTTAGAAGAGGTATGCCGTAATCCAAGCTATAAAATATTTGAAGGTAGGTGAATGACGATTCACCAATTTCCACCAAGATAAACGAAATATATTATTAGGTTTTAATTGGTTTTGAAACTCCTAAATCTTTTGAGATTCATTGAACTGTTCAATGGCATGTTTCAATCTCGAGTGTGCCCTTCAGGTTTTGTGACTGGGATGCCGAGGATCACAAAACAAGGTGTGAAGTAACCATGCAAATTACTTGGTACCCTTAAGTGTTTACCCCTCAATCGATGTGCCGGTTAACCATACACGCTCCATCGATACTATGATAAACACCAACTTACCCTTTGCCTACCTCGTTAAATACGAGTTAGTGTGCCGGTTAACCACACACGCTCCACTAACCGACTTAAACAAAGTGCAAAGTGTAATTTCATGGATTAGCACCTTAATCACATTTTCCTAAGTAACTAAGATTGGGTATTATTAAGAGTTTAGTTCCTTAGTATTTATCATTAATACTTTTAATGAAGGGAGAATTATAGTCCTGTCAAACCCGTTCGGCTAACGACCCTCCACCAGTCAAGCAAGCGGTGGGTGAGAGTGGACACCCATTAAGTTGTCATTTTATAGGCAACAACCTTATACCCACCTTATAGACCGGCTTCGTGAATGAGGCGTACTAACGGTAAGACTGACTTGCTCTTATACATATATATTATTAACTTATAATATTATAAAGTATAAGGGTTGAATTTTAACTCTTTAAAACTCTAAGGGATAACTTGGAATTAAAGTATTCATAAGAGAAAACTTTACAAATTCCAAAACTTGAGGGCAAGTTTTGAAACTATTCAAAACTAATTAATTCCATAACTTATGTGTTTAAAGTAGTTTTAATCCAAAAACTCTTCAAGTTCCATAACTTGAGGACAAGTTATGGAAGACTTTAAACTAATAAAAGAATTAACTTTTCTTTATTTTATAACTTATGGAATTAATTAACGTTACACTTTTTTTAATTTATTATTTAATGAAGAGACTCTTGGTCCTCCATAACTTGAGGACAAGTTATGGAGTCATAAAACCATTTAATTAGAACTAGATTCTTCATTTTTGTAACCTTTGCCAACTTTTATGAGTTTTATGAAACTTAAATGTGACTTTTCATATAACTTGAGGAAAAGTTACAAAAACACATTTTAGAATCAACTCTTAGATTCATTTGGATTGAAAACAACTATTTCACTCAACTTTTCTATTAATCTAAGCAACTCATAAGAACAAGATAATTCAAATCAAACTTTTTCATGTAATTAGTCTAAACCTTAAACTAATACAAAACATGCATCTATTAACAATTATCTTTGAAATTGGATTAGCATGAACATTACCACATCGAAAACAAGTTTAAAGTTCAAAAACATCTTAGGGTAATGTTCCTAGTCCAATTCCAGCCAAAAAAGTTGAATTTATGTTGTCTGGGGGTCCAACTCGTCGAGTGCATGAACCAACTCGGCGAGTTGGATGCTTTTTGCCTTGGACTCGGCGAGTCTGCTGGGCAGACAGCATCAAAACTCGATTTTCCAGCTTCTTTTGCAAGTATAAAAAGAAAACAAGCCTAGGCTCTGATACCACTGTTGGGTTTTGAGCATTCTAACACTCCTAAGTGTACATGCAACCCTAAATGCCTTGGATCTATGTTTTCTCTATTATACATATAAATATGAACATCCAAGGTATTATGCTAATCTAGCATATCAAATGATGAATATAACAAGATAGAATACATACCTCTTTCATGTAGGAAGTCTTCATGAAGCTTGAGTGCCTAGTGCCCCAAGCGTGACACCTCAAATGGTTCACACAACACCAAATACACTTGGAATAACTTGAGAGAATTCTACACTTCATGAAAATCGGCTAGCCCTCTCTAGAATGATAGTAGTCGCCAATTTTGTCAAGAATAAGATCTTTATATAGTGTTACAATTAGGGTAAACCCTAATTGTCATGACTTTCCATTTCCTTGGATCCATGGGTTCAAATACACCATGGAGCATCCATGGACCATCCTATGGGTTTTAGCCCAACTTGATTATCCATGGAGCATTAGCCCACTATACAAGTATGGATGATTTACACAATCAACCCATATATTTAATTAGTCTTCTTTTGATCACTTAATTAATCCTAGATTAATTCTTGATCAATACTAATTAAATAATCTTATTATTCTTATTATTAATATACTAGAACTTATAATATATTAATAACCATAAGTGTCTTACTTCTCTCATTATAGTATATCCAAATGCATGATGCCATGCAACCCAAATGGACCATGCCGGGTCGGGTCAAGGCTTACCAATTATAGTTATGGACTTAGACATTAATCCAACAGTATGTGCAGTAGTGGGAGTGGGTTCGGGTGCTTTAGTAGGAGCCCCCGTATCAGATACTTTGGTTCTTACTTCAGCGGTTGTTGTGGTAGCTTCAGTGAAAATGGGAGGGGGTACTGGGATAGAGGTAGGTGGTATTTGAGTGGTGGAGGTTATGGGGGGAATGGAAATAGAAATGGTGATTGGTGGAGAAGAGACAGGAGAGCTGGAAACATGCACCTCTGGGGTAGGCGATCGTGGAGGAGTGTTAGCACGAGGGGATTCGTCGGAGTCTGAATTTTCTTCCTCAGATTCGCTTGAGGAGTAAGCAAGTATCAGCTTTCGCCTAGGTTGGGTTTTCCTCTTCTTCAGTGGAGGAGATTGAGCCACCTTAGTAGGTTTGCGTTTCTTCGGAGAAGGGCCTTTCGCTCCCTTGCCAACCTGCCCTCTTCATTTTTCTTTCCCCTTGGAGTGGGCCTATCAGCCTCATGGATCGACTTAATCATATCAGGAGTGAGCTCTCGAGGACCAGAGCGACGAAACTCCGTGTAGGTTCGGATGATGCGGCTGTCGCTAGGAACGTCTCCAAACATCGACTCAGGGATGGAACCAATGCACTGAAATTTAGATGCATCGGAGACAATTATCTTCGTATTATGGAAAGTACCTATCGAAGAGATTGGAGAATCAACAACAATGGGGACGTGATACTTGTCCATCACCCATTTTGCGACCAGAGTCCAGAAGCGAGCGTAGGAGATCTCGGAATGGCGAGATGTAGAGGCAAGACTCTGAATCAGCTGCTGCCATAAAACCGACCCATAGTCCAGGTTGATGTTGTTGTATACCCCATAAAGAATCGTGATGAACAGACGACTCGCTCCGTATGAACCGGCACTGCGTTGCGATAACCCCTTGAATAACACTGTAAATAACCCGTTCCTTTGAGGAGGCAAGCACGATTTCTTGAACTTAGTGACCGTCGTCAGAACCTCGGTGTATCCCATATTATAGAACATGGAAAACAAGTGACCCACTAGAATGGATTCAGGGTTAACCCTAGAAGAATTGGGTTCAAACCCTAAAAGCGAACAAAATCGCTGCTTGGAGGTAGATGCCTTGTGATCAAGATTGTCGAAGAAAATTCTATCGATAGACTTATCATAATGAGCTGTGGCAAAGATTTGTGATAAACATTCCATTGGAACAACTTCAACTTTGGTGAGAGCGGGAGCTAGCGGCAAATATTTGAGACATTCGATGATCGGGAACATAAAGGCATCGTAAACGTGTGGAGTGAGATCGATGATCAGACTCTGTTGAGGACGAATCGGCAGAATGTGAGAAGTGGCATGAACAGAAGATGAATCTGCCATTGAAGTGAAGAAGTTGGGAGAGATGATGAGCAGTAGAATAATCAAAGCTTTTCTTGCTCTCTGAATTTTGGGTGCAGTAAAGAGGTAAATAATGGTCGAAGTTAACTTTTATACTGTAGCCAGAGGAGAGAGAAGAATCTATTCCCAAATCTTCGAGGGAAATACGAAGGGTTTCCTTAGGTGATTGACGCATGACAGTTTGGAGCCCCGATGATTACGCAGGAGAGAGAAACTGTCCCGATTCACACGCCTTCCCATCAGGCGCCGTTTGAAAAAAAACGGTTCCACTTCGCACGCCTGTCCTTCAAGCGCCATTTAAAAATTAAAGCGATTTGACTCCCGGCTGAGTCAGCAGCTTATCCCCTTTTTGTGTTAGCTGTCATCATAAAGTAGAATGACCACGTGTAACATAGTGAGCCACAACTCTTTCAAAAAAATGCCTTGTAAGTGATGAAACCAGAATTATGGAAAATCAAAAAGATTTTCGTGCTTAGTGTGTAAAAGAAAAAGAAATAAAGCAACACATATGTGGGAAATTGTGATGTCAATAAAGACACGAAACAATGGATCCCGGGCACGAATCTCTTCCTTCAAAGTCAAGAGAGACCTTAAAGTGTTTGATTGGTTTCCCGTTGAATTACGATCAGACACTTATTGAGAAGTGTTGAAAGGCTTCTTTTAATCAGGCTAATTTGGGTGGCTTCGCTTCAGTTCAGAAGTCCTGATCTTGGCTTAAGACAGAAATCGACTGAAGTACTTGTGAGACCAATGAAGTCTGTTGAACAAGTAGGTTTGAAAAGAATTTGAGTGACATGGTAAAAAAATGATTTGTAGGTGAAATCTCAAAAAAAAAATTAAAACTGGATTCCATGGGAAGAAATGTTATGGGATGTAACAATTTCATAGGAATCACACAAAGATAAAATGCAGAGATTTCCAGGTACAGTCGTAAAGCTGAATTCGTCAATTCTTTAGTGAAAGCTAGATCAAAGCTAATTGTTCACCGTCAATGCATAGAAGGTAGTGAATTTTGGGTTTCACTTAGCACATAGTGGCACGAGGCTAAGATCATGAACACATAAATTGTGTAACCATAAACCTCAGTGGTAATTTCTGAGAGTCTCAAGGGTTACGTGTATGAGATCGGAATATGATGGAGAAAAATAATTGAGATGGGTAAAGAAACCAAAGTACCTTTGCTATTTAAATAAGGACCAAGCAGAAAACTCTTATCTCATGTGAGAAGAGAGTAAGGTAGCTCATGATTAGAATAAATATAAAAGCCTGATTGGGAAGACGAGGTTTGTATATACCAAGTCAGTAAGGCTGTTATTCAGAATCAGGTGAGGCTTTGGACACATACAACAGCATGCTTCTAGGGACACTTAACTAATAAAAGAATTTGCCCATAAATATCCACACAACAAAAAAAAATTAACGAACACAATATATATATATATATATATATATATATATATATATATATATATATATATATATATATATATATATATATATATATATATATATATATATGGAGTTTTTGAAAAATAATAAAAAAATAGACACACACAAAAAAGTTTGGAACCGAACCCGAGCGTTCGGTCTATTTCGGTTGCAAAAAAAAAATAAGTTGAAAAAGAAAAGGACTTTGAGAATAAGAGAGATGAAATTGAGAAAAGGATACAAAAGGTTTACAACCAAAGAAACTACCTTTGAGTGATAAGCGAAGATAAGAGAATAGGACCGAACCCGAGCGTTCGGTGCATTTCGGCACACATGTTAACCGAACCCGAACGTTCGGTTCATTTCGCTTCTTACTTTTAGATATGAGAAGTAGTTTTTGGTACAGACTCCGATTCCATCATTCCTAGCCCTTGTAGAATTTTATTGAAACTCGCTTTAGGAAGAGCTTTGGTGAAGATATCAGCCAAGTTGATCAGTGGTGCGAACAAAGTGAATTTCGACGTTTCCATCTTCCACATGATCCTTAATAAAGTGATACCTCAGTGCTATATGCTTTGTCTTGGAGTGTTGCACTGGGTTATGACAGATCCTAATTGCATTTTCTGAATCACAATATAGTGGGATTTTTTCATACTGAGTCCATAATCACGGAGCTGGCTTTGGATCCAAATCACTTGAGATGTACAGGAGGCAGCTGCAATGTACTCTGCTTCGGCTGTAGACAGAGAAACACATGTCTGTTTCTTTGATTGCCAACTAACCAAATTCCCATCTAGGAATTGGCAGCCTCCTGTGGTGCTTTTCCTGTCTAAACCACATCCTCCAAGGTCTGCATCTGAGTAGGCTTGAAAAAAGAAACCTAAATTTGATGGATACCATAGACCAAGGGAGGTGGTTCGTTTCAGATACCGGAGTATGTTTTTCACTGCAAGCATATGTGGTTCACGAGGATTCGCCTGAAACCTAGCACAATAACACACAGAAAACTAATATTATATCAGGCCTGCTAGCAGTGAGGTACATCAAGGAACCAATCATCTGGCGGTATAACGTAATATCAACTGCCGGTTTTTCGAAGGATGGTGTGAGCTTGGTGCCGAACGCCATTGGAACTTTGACCTTTGAATCTCCCATCATGCCAAATTTAGCAAGAAAAGTCTTGGTGTATGCTTCCTGGTTGATAAAGATGCCTTCGGGTCCCTGTCTAATATTTAAACCAAGGAAAAAGTTAATCGGACCCATTGAGCTCATTTCAAATTTAGTCTCCATCAGCTTTCTGAATTCAGCTGTTAAGCTAGGATTCGTGGAGCCAAAGATGATATCATCGACGTAGATTTGAACTATCATAAGGTGGTTACCTTCCTTCTTACAAAAGAAGGTTGGGTCAACCGATCCTTGTTTGAATTTTGACATCTTTAAGAACTTAGTTAGCGTTTCATACCATGCCCTAGGTGCTTGTTTTAGACCATAAACTGCTTTGTCCAGAATATAATAGTGATTTGGGTACTTTTCATTCACAAAACCAGGAGGTTGCTCCACGTAAACCGTTTCTTCAAGTTCTCCATTCAGAAAGGCTCATTTTACGTCCATTTGGTAGACCTCGAAGTTCTTGTGTGCAGCATAGGCCAGAAATATTCGAACAGATTCCAGCCTTGCTACCGGAGCAAAAGTTTCTTCGTAATCAATTCCTTCTTCTTGGCAGTATCCTTTCACCATGAGACGAGCTTTATTTCGAATTACATTACCTTCCTTATCCATTTTATTTCTGAATACCCATTTTAGACCAACGACTGAGGCATCTTTAGGAGTTGGAATAAGGCGCCATACCTTGTTTCTTTCAAACTAATTGAGTTCATATTGCATGGCTTGTACCCAATCGGAATGATTAAGAGTTGTGTTAACTGTCTTCGGCTCAACTTTGGATACGAAAGAATTATACATCCAGAACTCTACTTTGGAGAATAGAGATGATTGCTTTGCCTTCAGTTGGGATCGGGTCATGACCTTTTCAGAGACATTACCCACTATCTGAGATACATGATGATCTCTGGTCCATTTAATAAGATGAGGATAATTTGGATCATAAGATGGATCCAATTCGGCGTTGACCATTTCTTCCATTTCAGATTGGCTGTCGTCATCGTAAAACATGTAGGAATTCTCCCCCTCGACTGATGAATCTCTTTGGTATTCAGGTAGGTTCATACCTTCGGGTGCAACAGAAGTCTCAGGTGTGGTTGGACTTTCTGGTGCTACAGGACTTTCGGGTGTAGCAGAACTTTCGGGTGCTATAGGACTTTCGGGTGATACAGGAATAAAATTCTCCCCCTGAAAGTGTGAGTTCGGTTGATTTAAAGAAAATGGATTCTCCCCCTCAACTGAAGTGCCGTGCTGAGGAGGTTCGTTTGGAACTTATTCTCCTTCACCCATTTGTTTGGCTGCATCTTCGACGATTTGCTTCAGATGATCGATTTTGTTGCCTGTTACCTTGGCTTCCGATAGAGTAGCTTTCTCAGGTTCATCAAATAAGTCCACAAACTGATCGAACAAATTAGCAATCGTGGCCGTGACTTGACCTGTTTGAGAGAAGATCTCTCCAATTGCTTCTTCAGTAGTCTTTAGCTTCTTGACGTAGCTATCATCGAAAGTTACATAATAAGTTTCTTCAATCTTTCGAGAACGCTTATTTAAAACCCGGTAAGCTTTTGAAGTAAGAGAGTATCCCAGAAAAATTCCTTCATCAGCTTTAACGTCAAACTTGTTACGATGTTCTTTGGAGTTGAAGTTGAAACATCATGAGCCGAACACATGCAAGAATTTTACGTTCGGCTTCCTGTTATTGATGATCTCATAAGGAATAAGAGAGAAGCGCTTGTTGAGATAAGACCTATTCTGCGTAAAACATGCTGCAGCAATAGCATCAGCCCAGAAATATAAGGGAAGAGAAGCGAAACTAAGCATAGTTCGGGCCGCCTCACACAAGGATCGGTTTCGCCTTTCGACAATTCCATTCTATTGAGGTGTGTAGGGGGCTGAGAAGTTGTGACTGGTTCCTTTTTCTGCCAAAAAGTCTTCAAATTCTTTGTTCTTGAACTCCAGTCCATTGTCGCTCCTAATGTTGCGAACGACTTTCCTCAGTTGCACTTCAACCTGCTTGATAAACATCTTTAGCTTAGGAGTAGCCTCAGATTTGTGCTTCAGAAAGAACACCCATGTAAAGCGTGAGAAATCATCAACAATAACAAGAATATACTTGCTACCGCCAATGCTTTCGATTGATGATGGACCACACAAGTCGATGTGAAGCAACTCAAGTGGTTCAACAACTTTTGTGTTTATAATAGATGGGTGACTTTGACGACTTTGTTTCCCCATTTCACATGCAGCGCACAAGTGTTCTCGATCAAACTTGAGCAAGGGAAGACCTTGAACATGACCTCCGGTGACAAGCTTGTTGATGTCGTTGAAGTTGAGATGAGAGAGCCTTCGGTGCCACAACCAGCTTCCGTCAGAATGAGCTTTAGACAAAAGATATACAGCTGGATTTCCTTTGATTGGTTTGAGATTGAGAGGAAACATTTCGCCTTTTCGGTCTGATTTGAGAATGATCTTGTTGGATTTCTTCTCTATAATCTCTGAACCTTCGTCGTCGAATGAAACCTTGAGACCGGTACCGCCTGCCAGTTAAGATACACTTATGAGATTATGCTTCAATCCTTCAACGTACGCCACCTTTCTTATTGTGAAGTCTCCATTAGTTATCATCCCATAACCCTTTATCGTTCCATAAGAGTTGTTACCGAACTTGACATTCCCACCATTTTGAAGAGATCGAAACTCCCTTAGCTCTTCCTTCCTTCCTCTCATGTGACGTGAGCAGCCACTGTCAATGAACCATTCTTCGTCGAACTGCTCGTCACTTATAACCTGCAAAAATTAAGCAGATTTAGGAACCCAAAGTTTCTTGGGTCCACGTGAGCTTTTCACAGGAACAGGAATAGTAAGAGAAACATCAACAAGATATGTTCGTTTTATTAATGTTGTTTCATCTTTTCTTTTAATAGTAAACACTTTGATTTTGTTAAGGTTAGCTACAGATGTTTTGGATTCAGATTCTGGTGTTTGGGCATTATTCTGCTTTCGGTCTTCCTGGACTGAGGAAATCTTCGATTTTCCTTTCAAGTTCGTTGATGATTTTGAATTTTGTGCAGGAACAGAATTGGGTTTAGAAGAGAATTGACAATGAGAAGAATTAGAAAAAGAGAATTTAGAATGGGAATTTCTTCTGACTTGAGGTTCGAAATGACCCTTTTGTTTATGGTCATTTGAGGGACCGAACATGGACCTTCGGTAGCTGATCGATGATGAGCCGAAGTTGGATTTTTGGTTGTTGTTGGCTGGTGGTCTGAAACTTGATCTTTTATTGTAGAAGTTTGAAGGACTGAAACTAGGTCTTTGCTTGTTATTACTTGGCGGACTGAAAACTCGCTTTTCGGTTCCTGTTGCTTTCGGGACCGAGCCTATCCTTTCGGTTCTGTGCTTCATGTGGCCCGAAAGTCTTTTTCTCTGAATTAGAATCTTTATCATGGTAAGAGTAGTGAGCATTTTGAGAGCGCCAAAAATTCTTTCGCTCTGAGAGATTCTTTTTGTATCTCAGGTTTCTCTGCTGCTTTTGATTTTTCATCTGTTTCGGTTGTCTATGGATATTAGCCTTTTGTTTTAGCTTCTTGACAACCGGTTCACTCTTCATAGATGAGGTTTCGCTTGTGGAGGTGACTTCTTCTACAGGTATTTCTTTTGTACCACTTGTACTTGGCACGTCAAAGTTGTCAGGCTTATTCAGTGGCTCTGGAACATATCTTCCTTTGGTTTTCCAGGACGTTCGCTCTGACAGACCAACTGTTTCGTCTGCATTATCTATAGGAGCAGACCATAAAAACTCATCACAACCATCTGCGTTATCTTCGTTCACTATGGCAGTGAGTTCGGCTGTTTGATGTTCGGTTACTCATGTGACCTTATATACTTGATTCGGTGTGGTTCTCACCTTTTGGTACACAACAACCTTTTCTTCAAGGGTCGGGGACTTATTTTTGGACAAACGAGCGAATTCAACTGAGTTTTCAGAAATCAGATTTTTGTGATTTTCAGGTTCGCTCTTGACAAACTCAGAACAGTCAACTTCAACCTCTACAGAAATTTCACTCATATCATCGTCCTCATTAAGTTCAGATGCGTTTTCAACATCAATTTTATTTTCTGAACTTAAATTGGCACTCAATGAGTCGAATTTTTTTATGGTTTCGGTCCTTAGTTTCAGCTTATCGTTTTCATCCAAAAGGTTTTTAAGCATGTCCTTATGGTCTTTGGACTTTATAAAAGATTCTATTTTGTCCAGACCGTACATATAAGTAGGATTCACATCATCGGAAGATACAACACTTTCACAGTTGTATGCTTCAGCATCGATTTCATCCTCCTTAAACTCAAGAAAGGGAGAAATCATGCGATGTATCTTCTACCCTATTTCACAGTTCAGATGCAGTTGAGTAATGTTAGCATAAAGTTTTTTAGCAATCACACAAAAAACATTCCTTTGTTTTAACAGTTTCAAATTGTCTCTTTGTAAATAAATGTTTTCATCCTTAGACTTAATCAGCTCCGACTCCTTCTGCTCAATCCACATCCTTCGCTCCTCACTCTTGGATGACACCCTGCTTATTTGGTCAGTTAGATTAGAATTTGTGACCCGTGTTTGAGTTAAACAACTATCCAGATTTGAGATTCTTGAATTTAAGTTATTTAATTCCTTTTCATATGATTTCTGTGGGATTTTGAATGAAATAAAAAGAGATTGTACCTTCTTGATCAGTTCATCAAGTTGACTAATCTGCACACTAAGAGGTTTCGCTGTGAAGCACAAGTCCTCTCGCTCCTTGGTGTCTTCATTTCCACCATCAGTATTATATCCCCTCATGTGAGATACGTCAGTCACCATCAGACACTTTCCACTGCTTTCAACACCTCTTGCGACATAAGACTTTCCATGAGATGGCTTTCTCACCTCATCATCTTCTGAGTCGGTCGACCAAACCTGTAAGCCACCGAACTCGTCATCCTCTGCCGAACCCTGTACAATAAGAGCATTCATAGAAGGAATAGTAGCTGCTTTCTTCCTTTTAATCTCTTCTAGCTTCTTCATTAGGATTGCCTCTTCATCTTTCTCCTCATCTTTCTCCGTCATTTTCTTCAAAACACAATCTTTGGCGTAATGATTCTTTCCTCCACAGTAATAACAGCTGACACCAGAATCCGCTTCAGCCTTCACCTCTTTCTTTGATACTTCAGTCTTCGGCTCCTCCCTTACTTTTTCAGAACTATAGCTTCCCTGCCAATTTCGGTTCTTATTGGTAGGAAACCTCTTCTTGATGAACCTTTTTGGATTGGACACCATCATAGCGTAATCTTCTGAAGTTAGATCGTAGTCCTCCAGGTTCAGATCTTCGTCTTCTACTGCATTCTTACTTTTAGACAGGAGGGCCAAGGAACCCAAGTTTGAGACCACAATCTTCTCTTGCATCACTATCTTTTCTTGGGATTTCAGAATTCCCACCAGTTTCGCCAGCGAATACGATTTGAACTGTTCGTGACCTTTAACTGTAGACACAACAGCTCTCCATTCGGATCTTAAGCCATTCAAAAAGGTAACCTTCTGTTCAATAAGCTTCCTTTTGATATCGTGTTTGATCATCTTGCTGAGAAGATGATTGAAGCGATCAAACGTCTGAGTAACGGACTCATCGGAATTTTGCTTGAACTCTCCAAACTCAGACAAAAGCAAGGTCTGAATGGAGTGCTCCAAATCTTCATCTGTGGAATACAGCTCTCGCAGCCGATCCCAGATTTCTTTAGCGGTACTGCAGGAACTCACCAACCTAAACGTGTCAGATTGAAGAGCGAATCGAATCAGTCTCAATGCTTTGATGTTGCACTGAAACTTCTCTTTTTCGTCTTGAGCGACGTCTTTCACATCCTTTAACAGATCATTATACTCCTTCTGAGTTTTAATAATTATGGATGTTCCTGAATGAGCAAATGGTCCAGACACAATGGCTTTCCATATTAGATACCCATTATCTTCAGATCCGATGACGTAGTCTTCGAAATGATGCGCCCAAACCTCGTAATCTTGAGTGTAAAGAATTTGAATCTTTGTTGTAGATCCAATACTATTTGAGATGTTGATGGGATTAGATTGAGAATCGTCCATGCTTAATCGTTTAACCTGTTGCAAGATCAGACTTGTAATATGTAATATTAGGGCAAAACAAAGAAATAATGAGATACGTCAATTATGGAGTGATGGCTCAATAAATATCAGTTAATGCGGAATAAACCCTAATCACTTCTTTCACAGAAGAGATGTGTATGAATTACACAACCTCCTGCTCTGATACCAATTGATGAGTTTATAAAACTCCTTGATCGATTAGATCTTATAACAGGTAAATCAAGAAAGCAGAAACAGTAAGATAAAAACACAAGAATGAATCTGAATGTGTCAAATGATTCAATTAACTCTATCCTCAGCAGAGCTCGATGAAGAACTTCCACTGTAGAGGAAATTAGGGTTACAAAAGATATGAACGATGAACGCTATAAAAATCTCTATCAAAATCTTACATTCAAGGATGCATGCAAGCATCTATAAATATTAAACCCTACAAAACAACTCACGGATGGACAGGCCCATACCGGAGATTAAATGGACTAAGAATCGAGCCCAAGACACAACACTAACTTGACCTAACATACTCCGTTCACTATAAACAAGGCTCTGATACCAATCTGTCACACCCCGAAAACCAAAGGCGGAAACATTTTCGGGGTTGACTCCACGTTGAGTATCAAATCCAATGCACATAGTAATCAAAGTAAACTACCATTACATTACATATATTTGAAAGTTTACATTTGTTTCAAAAGTAAATTATACAAGTGTGATACATATTATATATATGAACAAAATGAGACGAGTCTTCTACACACTCCGTCTTCACCAAAAGAGATCACCGGGTACCTGTCTAATGCGGACCTGAGAATACAAGCAGTTTGAAAATCAGCATAAAGCAGGTGAGTTCATAAGATGTTTGTTTTCTGAAAAATGTACCAGTTTCCTTTAGTTTTCCGAAAAGGTTTGTTATCCAATAAAATCCCATATTTTCTTATGTAATACAGTTTAGTTATCCTTCATTACTAGTTCAATTACGCGTTATATGTTACCCCAGGAAAATCCCATATTTTCCTAAATACAAGACCGATTGAATACAACAGAGTATAGTTTAATACACAAAACTATATATTGAGAATCATGGGATTACTATCCCGAATTTGATATAAAAATACTTTAATATACGTGAACTGTAGATGAAAAGTAGTTTGAAAACCTTGGGACTAACATCCCGTACTACATATAAGATAGCTTGATAAACATAAAGATATAGATTTAATACCATGGGACTATCATCCCGGACTAGATACAAGATAGTTTGATGTATATGAAAATATAGATTGAAAACCATGGGACTACCATCCCGGACTAGACATAGATTCAAAACCATGGGATTATCATCCCGTACAAGATATAGTTTCAAAACCATGGGATTACTATCCCGAACTAGATATAAGATAGTTTGATAAAATCATGGGATTACTATCCCGAACTAGATATAGATTCTAACCATAGGAATAACATCCTGCAATAGATATGAAACCTATAGATTAAAAACCATGGGATTACCATCCCGTACTAGATATAAGATCTAAAGATAGAAGATTGATATAAAATCAAATCCAAAACCAAAGCCGTGAATAAACTTATATTAATACATATTGTGAGTCGGGTAACCATGCTGATATGACAACGAGACCTCCTTGACGCTTGTCAGACGTCGGAAGACATCCAGAATCTGTCACCCCAGGCGTGCCCGCCTAACTGTAGCTAGCATTTAAGGTGTGGGATTGTCGGTCCCAAATAGATCTATTCACAAATTCCACGCTCTTCCTCCTGGAGACTTTGGTTACACTTTCGGGGAGGATTTACTAATAACCCAAAAGGGTAACGACAAATCTCACAAACTAGTACTAAGTATTCACAGAATTCTCAAACGATATCAAACATACTAAACGATATGAAACATAATACAGTGAAAACAGTTATATACAATGAAATTATCTGGCAATATATACTAAGTGAAATGGAGAAAAACTGAATCAGACATAGTTTATCTAATAACTTTATATATATCAACTTGTGATGAAACAAGAACTAAAGAACCCCAAATTACTCCCATAATAATTTGATTAGTTTGGTTATTTCCTTAACTGAAATTCATATAGTTGTGATTGATAAATCATCCCTTATGCTCAGCATAATACATAAGGGGTAAAAATATTTATAATTTGGCAGATATTTATTGAAATTCATCAATGTTATGTCTTGAAAACATTTGTAATTTTCTTGTATTCCCCCCCTGAAAACATTGAAAAACCATTTAAAAAGGGTAGGGGTATGAACTCACCGGACGAGGAATGTGTCTGCTCGGATCCTAAACGTCGTTCCTGGGTTTGCAAACGTACGAGGTTCCTATGAATTATGAAAAGATACATATTTGTATCTAATTAGGACTTAGATTATTTATTTGGTAGAGACAAACACTTCTAGTTGCAGAAACACTCCCTTACAAGTGTTTGGAAGGACCCGGGTGGCGTTTGAAGTCACATAAGGATAGGATATGGAGTTTACTCTTGAAGAGTAAACTCACACAAGAGATTTCGGCCCTAATGACCCCCTCCCCATGAGTTTACGGCCGTAAACTCATGGTGGGGTGTTTTATGATGCAAAAATGGTCTTATACTACTTGGGGAAATTTGCTAGGATTAATTCTAGGGCCTTGGAATGGATTAAACATAATTATGGACCATTTATTGGAGTTTACGGCAGTAAACATGGAGTTTACGGCCGTAAACTCCCCCATCATACCAAATCCTTAATGTTTTGGTCCTTAAACAATCACATGTGATTCCAATGATTTTTCCCAAGCCTTGTATGAATTTTTAGGGGTCTTTTGGCATGTTTTTAGGATTTTACGGCCCATGAACCCCCTCATGGCCGTGAACTCGTTAGATGGGGGATTTAATATGTTTTAAGTTCCAAATCTTGTTTGTGGTCACTTCTAGAATTTATCCCAAGGCTTATGGTGTGTGTAAATGACATTTTAACACACTAAAAGGAGTTTACTCCCCATGATAATGAGTTTACGGCCCAAACATGTTCTTGGGCAGTAAACTCATGTTTACTCCTCTAATTTAATGTTCAAGGTGTTCCAAGGCCAATTCCAATATTCTAAAATTCATATCTAAGCTTCAATGGAGTTTTGGAAGGGTTTAAGGGCATAAAAACCCCATTTATATGAGTTTACGGCCCAAGCATGCTCTTGGGCAGTAAAATCATGTTTACTCTTCAAAATCCATGTTTAAGGCATTCTAAGTCCATTCCATTAAGCCATTAAGCCATATCTAAGCTCCAAAGGTCGATTGGAAGGGTTTTTGGGCTCTAAAACCCAATTTATGTGAGTTCACGGCCTAGGGCTGTTCTAGGGCCGTAAACTCATGAATATGGTCCTATTCCATGATTTGAAGTCGAATTTGAAGGCCTAAGATGTTATACTAGGAGTTAGGGTAGTTACCTTGGTGATTTGGAGATTAAATTTGATGATTTTGGACCCTTAAACTTGGTTGAGGAGAGAGGTTAGAGAGAGAGTAGAGAGATGAAGCAAAAGCTTCAAATGAAATCTTGAACACGTTTAAATAGGTCCCAAAACTTGGACACGGAGGAATTCTACCCGATACCGGCATTAAACGGGGCTTTTGGTCGCACCCGATTAAGTATCTGTAACCCCAGGGGGGGGACGTTTCTATAATTTCTAAAATAAACAATTTGGGCTAATTTCATGAGTTCCTAAGGGGTTTGGACACTCATTAGAATTAAAATAAACATATAAGTTTAAATAATTTAACCCAAAATGAAATCGGAACGAATTGATAAACGGCGAATTTTTACGGGTAGAACGGGTTTTCGGCGATGGACAATTTCGGGTTGTTACATATTATGACGTCAAAACTTTTGATGGAGACCGGCATAAGGTCTATTGAGAAAGACAAGTCATTTAAGGTAAGGATACATCCTCTGTATATATCATTGGTGGATTCAGATTTCCCGTTAGCCATTTCTATTGTGAAAGTTTCATTTAGTGGTTGGGAATTTTGATTTAGTAGATGTTTAAAGTTATGGCTCACAAAGCTCCTCTCTACACCACAATCAAAAAGAATGCATGCATAAGTATTGTTGAGAAGGAACGTACCCGTGACCACTGCAAGGTTTGCCACCGCTTCTTCATGACCCAGTGCTAGAATTCTCCCAACCCCACCGGTATTTCCAGCTTTTGGACAATCTCTCTTGAAATGCCCCACATCACCGCATTGGTAGCATGCTCGACCTACTCTAGCGACATGTACTTGGTTAAGGGGTTGAGGTGGTGTTCTATAGAATCGGGCAGTATGCCCTTTCCTGTTACAGTTACGACACTGCATCTCTGGGCAATTTCTAATGTGGTGAAAATTGCACTTGTTGCACTTAGGGAGGCTACCAGCATAGGGTTTAGTTGGTGTTGGGTTGTTAAGGGCAACATCAGGCACAATAGTAGGTATGGTAGCAGGTACAGTAGTAGCATGGACTGCCACTATTTGTTGCTTCTTCGAAGGTTCCAGAGGACACTTGCCCTTCCTTTTGTTCCAACCCTTCTTCTTGCTGTTGTTGTTGTTCTCTCTAGGTTGTTCTAGGGTAGTAACCACACAGTTTTGACGATTTCCGTGGTCAATAACTGGTTGTGCCAGTTCCTTGGCACTGTCAAAAGTAACAGGCCTAGATGCAATGACACTTGCCTGTATGTAGGGCGACAGTCCCCAAATATACCTTTCAATCTTTTTTCTCTCTAGAGAAACCATTTCTGGACACAGAATCGCCAAGTCATAGAACCGATTCATGTAAGTTGTTATGTCTACACCGGCCATGGTAAGACCCCAGAGTTCTTGTTCCAGTTTCTGAATTTCCCCTCGCGGACAGTATTCCCACGTCAACATGGTTTTTAGGTTCTCCTAGCTTATAGTATTAGCCACTATCAAAGTCAGTGACTTAACATGGCCATTCCACCATGTTAGGGCCCTATCTGAGAAAGTACAGGCAGCAAATTTAACTTTGCTATCCTCTGGATAGGAGCAAATTTCAAAGATTGCTTATGTCTTCTCAATCCACTTCCTTAAAACCATCACTCCTCCAGTTCCATTAAAGGTCCTGGGTTTGGCGTTCAAGAAGTCTTTATAAGTGCACTCTCGCGAGTGCTCATGACCCTCGACATGGTTAGATGCATGTGCACCAGCTCCCGACCGACTAGCACCAGGAGCATTGATATGAGATAAGGCAGCCCCTACAGCTGCCATGATTGCTGCTTGGAACATAGCAGCATCGAATTGAGGGGGTGGTGGTGGAGGTGGCGTCGATGCTTTAGTTTCATTGTTACGTCTTGGATTTCTACGAGGAGGCATCTTTTTCTATAAAAGTCAATAGATAAAAAGATAGTCAGATATCAAGAATGAATATCAATTTGATATCTCTAAACTTAAACACTTAATTCAACAAGAATCTTGTAAATAATTAAAAATGGATTTCCATTGCAAGTACAACTTGCAACTGGATAGTATAAAATGAAGTGGTTATTTTTCAAAGGGTATGAAAATACATGTCGATTGTATTGGAATATTAAGTATATGTAATCTGGATACTCGATCCTATAGCAAATCTTTAATAAACCACAATATTGCAAAAGTATCGATATCAAACCGGCCTACCGAAAATAAAAAATTTCGCGGTCGTATTTAAAAGGTTTGAAAAATAACATTGGAACATATCCATAATCCCAAAACTTTGGAATGGAATGTTTATGAAAGTAGTCTATACATTCAGTATATTAAACTAGAAAGTAGTGTAAACACTACTTGCGGCGGTTACTACGACGGTTACTGGGTTCCGCTTCGTCTTGAGATTTCCAACGCCTTTCTTGGGCAGCTTGATGCTCCCTCAGTTCTCTGATCTCTGATTCAGTAGCATTAAGTTGCCTTTGAAGGGCTTCAGTATGGTGTTGGGTATCATCTTGCATCTCGTCAAGACGAAGGATATCTCGGGCTATTCGGTTCACTATAACTGGAAGAGCTCTGTCGGCTGTTCCTCCTTCTGAGACGTTATCGAAACCCCGTGCCATTCCATAGGGAGGGCATTGGCCATCTTGTCGACTCCAATGTTTTATGTATTGGCCCCACTCGCGTATGGTGTGACAACCCAAAATTTATATCTTCATTATAACCCGTTTCCGTTAATAGAATATTCTATTTTATTAAGATTCCGTTAATATCGGGGTAGAAAAATCAATAAGCATTTTACTTTATTTTATTTTATGATATTAATGTCATAATGAAATAAATAAAAATAAAATGCTTATTGATTTGTCTACCCCAATATTAACAGAATCTTAATAAAATAGAATATTCTATTAACGGAAACGGGTTATAATGAATAAATAAATTTTGTGTTGTCACATCATCCCCCCGTTAGGGGAAATTTCGTCCCGAAATTTAGAACTCAAGCAGCTAAGTTATTACAGTACTACTAAGCAAAGAGATGGGGGATACTTGAGTTTTATTTGATCCTCGCACTCCCAAGTGAACTCCGGTCCTCGTTTGGCGTTCCAGTGAACCTTCACAATTGGGATGCGGCTTTGTTTCGTTCATTTGACCTCTCGGTCCATAATCTCGGCAGGCTCCTCGACGAGATCGAGGTCAACGAGGGCCTCAACTTCGTGGAAGAGCCTGCCGAGATTATGGACCGAGAGGTGAAACGAACGAAACAAAGCCGCATCCTAATTGTGAAGGTTCGCTGGAACGCCAAATGAGGACCGGAGTTCACTTGGGAGCGCGAGATCGAGGTCAACGAGGGCCTCAACTTTGTGGAAGAGCCTGCCGAGATTATGGACCGAGAGGTCAAATGAACAAAACAAAGCCGCATCCCAATTGTAAAGGTTCGCTGGAACGCCAAACGAGGACCGGAGTTCACTTAGGAGCGCGAGGATCAAATGAAACTCAAGTATCCCCATCTCTTTGCTTAGTAGTACTATAATAACTTAGCTGCTTGAGTTCTAAATTTCGGGACGAAATTTCCCCTAACAGGGGGATGATGTGACAACCCAAAATTTATTTCTTCATTATAACCTGTTTCCGTTAATAGAATATTCTATTTTATTAAGATTCCGTTAATATTGGGGTAGACAAATCAATAAGCATTTTTTTATTTTATTTTATGATATTAATGTCATAATGAAGTAAATAAAAACACGTAAATAACCCTCCCGTTTAGTTAGAAAAAGTTTCTAATTACGACCATTTAATCGGGTAAAAATTTTAAGCCTCGTTAAACGTCAGTATCGGGTAGAATTCCACTGTGTCTCAAACTTAAACCATATTTAAAGTTGAGGTAACTTCATTTAGAAGCTTTTCACCCTCTCTCTACTCTCTCTCTACAATTCTAAGCTTTTGATCCAAAAATCACCCCATTCAAGCTCCAATTTGGTAAGATATCCACCCTAACTCTTAGATTATCATTCTTAGCTTGCAATTTCGTGTTAAAATCATCCAAAAGGACCATAATCATGTGTTTACGGCCCTGGAACATCCTTGGGCCGCAAACACACATAGATGGGGTTTTTGAGCCTCAAAACCCTTCCAAACCACATTTGGAGCTTAGATATGACTTAGGGACTTACAATACCGGACTTGGAACACCTAAACCTTATCATGTGAGGGGTAAACAAGAGTTTACGGCCTAAGCACATGCTTAGACCGTAAACTCCACTTCATAGGTCGTAAACCCCTTTAAAGGTGTTAAAATGCCCCTTAAGCACCTCTTAAGCCTTTGAATAAAGCCTAGAACCATCCAACAAAGTGTTAGGGACCTTATACATGCAAGAAACCACCCCTTAAGGAGTTCACAGCCGTAAAGCCCCCAAGGAATGGTTCCTGGGCCGTAAACTCCTATAAGGTGGTCAATTGATGCCCTAACTTCCTTTCATGGCTTGTACCTTGCACTAGAAACTCTTGAAATTGACCTAGGACCACCAAAACACTTTGAGAATTGGCACATAAGAGTTTACGGCTGTAAACTCCTAGTTTACTGCCGTAAACTCCTCAAATGGTCCTTATGTTGTTCAAATTCCATTCCAATGCCTTAAAACTATGTCTAGCATCAACCCTCAAGAGTTTAAGACCATTAAGCATCCTAGAACACCCCCACCATAAGTTTACAGCCGTAAGCTCATGGGGAGTTGGTCATTTGGGCCGAAAACTCCATAAGGAGTTTACTCTTGAAGAGCAAACTCGAAATACAAGTCATACACACCCCTAGATGCTACCCGGGTCACTCCTAGCACTTGAAATGAAGTATTTTTGCGTCTCGGAGTGTATTGTCTTATCTAATTAGTGGTTTAAAGTCTAATTAGATACAATTATATATCTCTTCATATTACATAGGAACCTCGGGTGTTCTCAAGCCCCGAACTGACACTTAGCACCTATCCGACACTTCCACCTGATCTACTCGCTACAGGTGAGTTCATACCCCTTAATTAACCTTTTTAAATGTTTTTACATGTTTTAGGGGGGGGATACAAGTTAAATGCAACAAGTTTTAGTATCAAATCATATGTGATTTATAACTTGCAACCAAAAGGATTTTCTATACTTTTAGCTACTTGTCAATAAAACTATTTTAGATAACCATCAAACGCATTTTCTATGTTAAATTGTCATCAAATTATTTTCATGCTGCCTTTAAATTACTTTTCTCTTTAAACTGTATCTACACCAATATATATATATATATATATATATATATATATATATATATATATATATATATATATATATATATATATAAGACTTGAAGGACTTAGGACCGATAACTCGCCTTATTTCCTGTTCTTGTTTGATTGTGGTCTTAGGGTATACTGTTATCCGTCCGACTGTCGTTGAATTCTTAAGCATATATCGTATATATTTGTGTTAGATATGAAAGTCTTCATCTTATTCAATACCTTTGTGAATCAAAGGCTTACAATCCCACACACTATATAAATATAATAGGTATAGTTAAGACTACTGCTCGTTACCTCTATTATTATGATACCCACTATAAATACTACTACTACAAGTTAATGCATGCTAAAGAGAACACTCTATACACTATACTAAAATTTACTATACTATTATACAAGAGAATATACTAATCCAGAACATAACACACTATTCCTCTATACGACACTCTACTGTGCAAATACCATGTAACCAGAGCTTCCTGGAAGGAAAGCAACACTACATGTATAGATCTATACAGGGCGGACGCCATTACATCCCGACTGTTAACTACAGTCCGAGCCGACTAGGCCCAGGGGTGGCACTAAATCGCTACACTACGTATGACCGGGAAGGTCATCGGACCCTCTATTATCATTCAGTTTGGTTACATGAGAGAATACATCCATATCCAAATTAACACACTAAGACTTAAAGTCTAAGCTAACTTCCCGAAGTAAATAAACATATATTACTGATTGAAGTTTGCAACACTACTACAGCCAACCGACAATGCTTTTCCTTATTTACGTTACTTGAATGAAATCTATTACCTTATTTTTGTAATTGAAGGTTTCAATGGAATACTTTTACATACTCGAAGGATTTAACTTACAAATGCTCAATTTTGGAAAATATAGGATTTTCTAAGGATTTCTATTACTCTTAAACATTAATTTCAGCTTTCATATTATATGATTGTAAACACTTTTATACAAGCAACGACACTAAATTCTTATGAACTCACCAGCTTTATGCTGATACTCATTTTCAAAATAACTTGTATCCTTAGGTCAAAGATAGACAGGTATTGGTGCAACTTTTGAGAAGATGGAGCATATACAAGATTCATCTTTTATTTTGTTTATACTTTTGGTGTCTATTAACTGTGCAGAACACATTTGTAATTATAATCACTATATTAATGAAATGGCTGTTGTCACTTGTTCTTACTATTATGCAATTGTTATGATACTGTACATGACGTCCTCCACCCCAGAACGTATTCCGCCGTTCTCGGTTTTGGGGTGTGACAGATTGGTATCAGAGCATTGTTTATAGTGAATCAAGTATATCAACCCATAAAAGATATACGAACTATAAACACTTTGGGACTAAAACACTCTGACAAAGAATATATACTTCTAAATACTAACATACACCAATACAAAGGGTCGGTATCATACTAGAACGGAACAAAAGTATTAAGATTGTTGAACATCACAATTAAGCTTAGAGACATATAGTCACATATGGGTGGATGTAGCCTGATCAACTACATTTTTCCAGGAGTGACTAGCATGTGCCTAAGAGTGATTGTGGTGTTGCAACAAGTCTAAAAACTTACCAACACTACCACCAGAATATTTGAACAAGGATACTATAGGAGTATTATGTATTCCACTAATTACATATGTGATAACTAAAAGGGTCGTTACTAGTAGGGCAATAGTTGCTAAGTGGATACATCACAGTTACATGTGACTAGGGCGCTATAGACTTAGAATCTGTGACATTTGCTTCATTTTCTGTTCTTGTTTGATTGGGGATCTGGAGTTAGGGTTGCTTATTCGAAGGACTATCTTGCTTCGGTTACATATAATTGGTATGCACTATGAAAGTATTGAGTCGACTAATAACGATCATCTTATAAGTATCTTAGATTCATACGTCTATTAACTTTCCCTACCTCATTCTCGCGTAGATAGCATGGCTGGCTTCCACCATCCCGACGATCCGTATTATCCAAACCAAGGCAATGGAGGATGGCTCGATGAGGAATCAGAAGATGATCACCCGATCCCTTTGGATGATCACCATGCAGAAGGCTTTTCGGATAGCTCTAGCTACGAGCCAAAAGTTAACAAATTACCTCCTGTAGCTCCAAACCCCAACCCCCGTCCAGCATTCCAAGGTCTCACTCCCATGTGGGCATCAACCTTGAACCGATGGAGCGATGAACAAGGTCAGCCTTTACCTTTCAATGGATACCGAAGCTTCTACAACATAAGCGAAGGAGGATCAGCGGACCGAGTCTTGCCCATCATGGTTCGAAGGATTGCCAGGAACGTCGAACAAGGTCAAGCAGCTATTGGTCGCGTTGTGGAAGTTGATGCCAACTCTAACCTCAACACTGTTCGCATTCGCCAATTGGAAGAAGCTATGGATAGGACGAGGAGAACCAATGAGGCTCTGCAGCAACAGCTAACTGCATCCCGAGCCGAAGTTAGGGAACTCCGAGCACGTCAGAGGACCCAGGAATGACATCTTCAAGAAGTTGTGCGCCAACTGGCTAATCTTAGGGTTCACCCGAGGGATACTCGTCGCCAGTAGAAGATGTCCACTTTTCTCACTCTTTTGTTTAAGGACTAGCCTTTTCTTTTCTATGCTCGGTAGAGCACTTGTCTGTAAACATCTCTAACTTTGAAAGTACTCTAATTAGGCCTCTAGACTGCCAACATTTTCCCTTATGGTTTGATGTAGGACCTACTATTAGGTCACTTTTCCCGAACTTGTATTACATCATTAATACCAGTTAAATTGGCAGTTAACTACTCTGTTGTCATGACTCTTTCTCAGATTATTGGGCTATGTTGATTTAGTTCATGAAACACTCTTATCATACTTACAATAGACTGTTACTATTGTCATCATCTCTATGAACTTCCAGTAAAAGATGCCTCCCCGTAAGCATCCGAGCAGAGGCAGACCTGCGGCTCAAACCCCACCTCCACCACCTCCTCCTCCGCAGATCAATCCAGTGTTGTTTCAAACAGCTGTGACCGCAGCTGTGACGGCAGCCATGGCCCAAATTAATTCTAGCGACGCTAGTGGAGCTGGAATGGGCACCAACTCCAAACATGGTGAAATTCCCTCACGTATACAGGGGTGTACTTATATGGATTTCATGAACTGTAAACCAACATTTTTCAATGGGACCGGAGGAATCCTTGCTCTGTCCCAATGGATTGAAGGAGCCGAAGCCATTTTCGAAATGTGCTCATGCCCCGAAGAAAGCAAAATCAAGTTTGTTGTTGCCACCTTCACTGAAAGGGCCCTAACATGGTGGAGTGGCCATGTCAATTCACTCTCTTTAGTAACAGCCAATGCCATGGGCTGGGATACACTAAAGGACCTTCTGAGAAAGGAGTATCGCGCTAGAGGTGAAGTTCAGAAGCTTGAGGAGGAACTCTGGAACCTCAAGATGAAGGGGACAGACATAGTGGCGTATACGGCCAGGTTCTGCGACCTGGTAGCTATGTGCCCTAACATGATCCCTTCTGAGAGCAAGAAAATCGAACGATACATCTGGGGTTTAGTGCCCTCGTATCAAGGGAACGTTCTATCTTGACATCCTACAACCTTTGACAGCGCCAAGGAGTTGGCCCACAGGTTGATTGATCATGAAACTCCTTCCATTCCAGCAACAGCAACAACAACTTCCACTGCACCACCCAAATCAACTGACAAAAAGAGGAAGTGTTGGGATCAGAAGAAGGGCAAGAAAATTCAAACCTCCTCCAAAGACCAACAAATTGTGGTTGTCCATGCTGCCACCACTCCTGCTACCCCTTGTCACACCCCGAAACGGATGGTGGAAATGTTCCGGGGCGACTTCATGTTAAGTATCACAACCAATGTACATAGTAAGCATAGTAAACACAAAACTTTACATTACATAGATTCATTTCCATTTGTTTGAAAGTAAAGTTATACAAGTGTTATACATAGGTATATATAAACAAAAGTAAAGACGTGTCTTCTACGTACTCCGTTTTTGCCAAAAGGATCGCTGGGTACCTGTCTAATGCGGACCTAAGAATACAAGCAGTTTGAAAATCAGCATAAAGCTGGTGAGTTCATAAGAGGTTTGTTTCCTGAAAATGTACAATTTTCCTTTGGTTTTTCGAAAAAGTTTGTTATCCAAGAAAATCTCATATTTTCTTATAAGTAAAGTTTAGTTATCCGTTTGTTATACGATCCGCTTATGTACAGTTTGTTATTCCAGGAAAAACCCTTATTTTCCTTAAAAGTTTATAGTTGGTTATCAGTTTCTAAAAGTAACGTACAAGTATCTACCATACTTTATGTATTCGTGTGATGTTTCCTGAAAACCTGTTTATCCTTGAAAAGTACATTAGTTTTAACACGTATATAATAAAACTAATAAGTAAGTATAAAAGTATTCATAATCTAAATTGTGAGTTCCATAACCATACTATAGACTGGATAAGGCTCGAAACAGGGGCCAATATCTTTTTATGACTTTTGTCAGCCTTGAACCTTTCGGTTCGACTGTGGCTAGCAGCCATGTGCGGGGTTGTCAATCCCGTATAGATCTATACACTCAAGTCACGTTCTCCCTCCAAGAGATTCTAGTTACGGGGGTAGTCCTACATTCTCGTAACTGGGGGGAGTGTTACAAGGACGTGTCTCCAATCTTAAGATTAATGAATTAAAAGATAATAAACGGGAAATTCTAATTTATTAGTCCTTCACTCTCGTAACTAGGGGGAGTGTTATCAAGGACTGGTCTAAAGTTCTAAGTTTAATATTACTATTCCACCACTCTCGTAACTAGGGGGAGTGGTAAAGTTCTAAGTTTAATGTTATTAGTCCTTCACTCTCGTATCTATGGGGAGTGTTATCAAGGACGTCTTAAAGTTCTAAGGTTCATACTTTTAACAGTAATGATGTGGAAATACATTTTTGAAATATAAAATATAACATTTTAAAACGAGTTTCACAAATAACATGACGGTTTACTCTGCAAGTTGAACGATTGGTTAATACAGTTTTCCTTGTTAAAAGCATACGAAATATGAAATAGATCAAATGAAATCATAAGTTTGAGTACAATATATCCTTGTACTTTTGCTTGTATTCCCCCCTGAAAACATTGAAAAAAGGTAGGGGTATGAACTCACCGGACGAGGAATGTGTCTGTTTGGATGCTAAACGTCAGATCGAGGCTTGAAAACGTGCGAGGATCCTATGTAATATGAAAAGATACACATTTGTATCTAATTAGGCTTTGAACTACTAATTAGTTGAGGATATACACTTCTAGTCGCGAAAACACTTCATTACAATTGTTTGGAGTGACCCGGGTGACATCTATGGACATATATGGCTTGGATATGGAGTTTACTCTTCAAGAGTAAACTCCCAAGAGAGTTTACGGCCCTAATGACCCACTCCCCATGAGTTTACGGCCGTAAACTCATGGTGGGGTGTTCTAGGGTGCTAGATGGCCTTATAACATTTGAGGGGTGTTGCTAGGCTTGGTTCTAATGCATTGGAATGGAATTAAATCAACACATGGACTATTTGAGGAGTTTACGGCAGTAAACTAGGATTTTACGGCCGTAATCTCCCTCACACCCCTTCATTTGATGTTTTGGTGGTCCTAGGTCAATCACATGTGATTCAAACTCATCAAGCCATGGAATGAATTTAAGGAGCCAATTGACCCATTTATAGGAGTTTACATCCCAGGAACCCATCCTTGGGGGGTTTACAGCCGTAAGCTCCTATAGGATTGGTTTTCATCATGTTTAAGGCTCCTAATTCGTTTGTGGTTGCTTCTAGATATTAGTTCAAGGCTTAGGAGGTGTGTAAGTGGCATTTTAACACCTTAAATGGAGTTTACTACCCATGAAAGGGTGTTTACGACCCAAGCATGTTCTTGGGTAGTAAACTCATGTTTACTCCCTAAATGATGAGTTTAAGGGTTTCCAAGTCCAGTCCAATAAGTCCTTAAGCCATATCTAAGCTCTAAAGGTGGTTTGGAAGGGTTTTAAGGCTCAAAAACCCCATTTGCATGTCTTCATGGCCTAAGGATGTTCCAGCGCCGTAAACACATGTCTATGGTCCTATTCCATGATTTGAACACGAAATTGAAGGCTAAAGATTTTATACTAGGAGCTAGGATAGTTACCTTGATGATTTGGAGCTTGAAATGAGTGATTTTGGATCAAGAACTTGGATTTGAGGAGAGAGGTTAGAGAGAGAGTGTGAAAAGGCTTCAAATGAGGCTTAATCAACTTTAAATATGGTTTGGATTTGATACATGGTGGAATTCTACCCGATACCGACATTAAATGGGGCTTTTGGTCGCACCCGATTGAGTTGTCGTAACCCGGCAGGGTCGAATCTAAAATTTCTCAAATTAATAATTTAGGCCGTTTATATGAGTTTCTAAAGGGTTTATACACTCACGATATCATAATAAACTTACTAATTTAGAAAACTTAGCCCAAAAACGAAATCGGAACAAATCGCTAAAGACATGTTTTACGGACGGAACGGGTTACGGCGATGGAACAACTTCGGGTTGTCACATTATCCCCCCGTTAGAGGGAATTTTGTCCCGAAATTCAAACTTTAGATACGACTCAAGGATTTGGAAAGAGATACGGATACTTCTGTTTTATCGGATCTTCACGCTCCCAAGTGAACTCGGATCCTTCACTTATTGGGACATGTCTTTGTTTCGAACGTTTAATCCCTCGATCTATGATTTCGATTGGTTCTTCCATGAGGTTCAGACTTTCGTTGGTTTCGGTCTCATCAAAGGGATTTACTAGGGTTTCATTGGATAGGCACTACTTAAGAATGGAGATGTGGAATACCGAATGGATGCTGCTAAGTTTTGAAGGTATTCGGAGTTTGTAAGATATGGGATTGATCCTAATGAGGATTTCGAAAGGTCCTACGTTCCTCGGGATTGATCCAAAACACTTCATTACAAGTGTTTGGAATGACCCGGGTGACATCTATGGACATATATGGCTTGGATATGGAGTTTACTCTTCAAGAGTAAACTCCCAAGAGAGTTTACGGCGCTAATGACCCACTCCCCATGAGTTTACAACCGTAAACTCATGGTGGGGTGTCTAGGGTGCTAAATGGCCTTATAACATTTGAGGGGTGTTGATAGGCTTGGTTCTAATGCATTGGAATGGAATTAAATCAACACATGGACTATTTGAGGAGTTTACGGCAGTAAACTAGGAGTTTACGGCCGTAAGCTCCCTCACACCCCTTCATTTGATGTTTTGGTGGTCCTAGGTCAATCACATGTGATTTAAACTCATTTTACAATCCATGGAATGAATTTAAGGCACCAATTGACCCATTTATAGGAGTTTACGGCCCAAGAGCCCATCCTTGGGGGGTTTACAGCCGTAAGACCCTATAGGAGTTGTTTTCATCATGTTTAAGGCTCCTAATTCGTTTGTGGTTGCTTCTAGATATTAGTTCAAGGCTTACGAGGTGTGTAAGTGGCATTTTAACACCTTAAAAGGAGTTTGTAAGTGGAATTTTAACACCAAATAAGGCTTAATCAACTTTAAATATGGTTTGGATTTGAGACACGGTGGAATTCTACCCGATACCGACGTTAAACAGGGCTTTTGGTCGCACCCGATTGATTTGTCGTAACCCGGCGGGGTCGAATCTAAAATTTCTCAAATTAATAATTTGGGCCGTGTATATGAGTTTCTAAAGGGTTTAGACACTCACGATATCATAATAAACTTATTAATTTAGAAAACTTAGCCCAAAAACGAAATCGGAACAAATCACTAAAGACGGGTTTTACGGACGGAACGGGTTACGGCGATGGAACAACTTCGGGTTGTCACACCCCTGTACCAGCAAAAACCTATGTTGGGAACCTGCCCAAATGCCCCAAGTTCCCCTTCCATCACAACAGCCCCTGCCGTGAATTGCACTGTACCAACTGCGGCCGGAAGGACCATACTGTCCGGTTTTGCAGATCCCAACCCAAACCTATCTCCCAGGTCCCCAGCTCGGGAGTGAGCCAGGCCTGTTATGGCTGTGGAGAGGTAGGTCATTTCAAGAAAAACTGTCCGAAGGCTGGGAATATGGGAGGAATAGGAAGACTACTCGCTATTAGCCACAATGAAGCAGTGGCAGACCCCACAGTAGTCACGGGTACGTTCCTTCTCAACAACTCTTATGCTTGTGTCTTATTCGATAGTGGTGCAGAAAGAAGCTTCATAAACCAAAACTTTAAACACTTACTTAAGCAACCCCCTCAACCATTAAAAGAAACATTCATCGTAGAAATGGCTAACGGAAAGACAGAAAACTCTAACGAAATTTATATAGGTTGTACCCTCACGCTAGATGATCATTCATTCCTAATCGACCTCATACCAGTTTTGATCAAGAGTTTCGATGTCGTTGTGGGCATGGACTGGTTGAGTCTCCACTGCGCTGATATTCTATGCTTCGATAAAGCCATCCGCCTAATTCTACCAAATAGCAAAACCCTGTTAATCTACGGAGACAAATCCAGTACGAGCCTTCGTATCATTTCAAGTATTCAAGCCCAGAAGTACTTGCGTAAGGAATATCGCGCGTTCCTTGCACACGTCGTTGACACGAGTCAGAAAACGAAAGATATAAAAGACTTCCCCGTCATATGCGATTTCCCGGACGTCTTTCCAGAGGAGCTCCCAGGACTACCTCCCAAACGTCAGGTTGAGTTCAGAATCGACCTAATCTCAGGGCCTACCCCCGTAGCTAAATCGCCCTATCGTCTAGCGCCTGCTGAGATGCAAGAACTGTCCGGTCAGCTTAATGAACTGCTCATCAAGGGCTTTATAAGACCAAGCTTCTCACCCTAGGGAGCTCTGGTTATGTTCGTGAAGAAGAAGGACGGATCGTTCCGTATGTGTGTCACACCCCAAAACCAAGAACGGCGGAAACGTTCTGGGGCGGAGGACGTCATGTAAAGTATCACAACACAGTGTAATAGTAAATAAGCAAACAACATCATCCATTGCATTAAATATATAATTTTAGTACAAGTGTGTTCTGTACTGTTATAGACACCAAAAGTAAATCAAAATAATAAGATGAGTCTTGGATGTGCTCCATCTTCTCAAAAGCTGGCCTCGGTACCTATCTATTGATGACCTGAGAATACAAGTTATTTTGAAAGAGTTTATCAGCATTAAGCTGGTGAGTTCATAAGTATTTTAGTGTCGGTGTTTGTATCAAACGTTTGAACGTAGTTTTAAGCATGAGTTTGTAAACATTGGTGATAAAAGTATGTGAATGTTTGTACGTGTTTGTAAAAGTTTGAATCTCTCAGAAAAACCTATATTTTCTATTAAAAGTAGCCTTCTACCAAGGCGTAACTATTTTGTATGTTCGTTTATCGTAAAAGTGTGTAATTTTCCCAAGTGTAACTATCATTAACAAAATATAGTTTGTACATTAATGTTTAAGTGAAATGATGTCACACCCCAAAACCAAGAACGGAGGAAACGTTCTGGGGTGGAGGACGTCATGTATAGTATCACAACAGTGTAAAGTAGTAAACAAGCAATAACATCATCCATTGCATTAAAAGTAAAGTTTTAATACACGTGTGTTCTTTCAATGTAATAAGACACCAAAATATACAATCAAAATAAAAGACGAGTCTTGTCTGTGCTCCGTCTTCTCAAAACTTGGCTATCGTACCTGTCTACTGGTGACCTAAGAATACAAGTTATTTTGAAAGCGAGTGTCAGCCTAAAGCTGGTGAATTCATAAGTATTTAAGTGTCATTGTCTTGTTTTGGAAAACTGTTATGAATGCCCTGTAAATCTTTAAATGAAACAGTTGATGTAAGTAATTAAAGCCCTAGAAAATCCCTTATTTCCTACTAGTATTAAATGCAGTCTTCTACCGAGACCCGAATGTTTTGTAAGTGAAAATGATAGTTTCTCCTTTGTTTTGACTATTACTAACAGTACTTAGTCTAACTCATCGTTTATGTGAATATATCACAAAATAAAGTAATAGGAAAATGTACTAATGTAGTTGTTATCCTTTTGTATTGGGATTAACACGACATCGCGATTAGCGAAATGTATAACCTTTGAACATCCGTAGATTGTCCAATTGTCCTCTGTAGCAGCAGTAGGGCGGAGGAATGGTTAGTCTCGTAAAGGTACTCCTAGTATAAGTAATAACCGTAGGCATCCATAGATGTTCATCAACCTCTGTAGCGAACAGTAGGCCCAAGGAATGGTTAGTCCCGTAAAGGTACTCCTAGTATAAGTATTAACCGTAGGCATCCGTAGATGTTCATCAACCACTGTTGCTAACAGCTGGGATTCGGAATGGTTCGTCCCGTCTAGATATCCTGTTGAACTGGGATAGGCAGGACAATTTACACAGAAGGTACTAATAAATCATCCTCGTGAATCGAGATACAAGTATTCATGTAAGTGTATACAGGTAAATATATCTACGTAAAGGTACTCATGTAATGTATTCATGTAAGCGTATTCATGTAACATGTAATGTATAGTATAGACTCATGAATGAACTGACTCTGATGTAATTCCTTGTAATAGGAATAATGTTTTGTATCTTCTAACTATCCCTATGATAATTAACTGGAAGGTAATTGGTTGTTCAAGTAGGTTTATACACCCTTGCTACACAAGAGTGTGGGAAACTGAATGAAGGATGGAAACTATAACATCAATACATATATAAGAATAAGTGTATAGATATAGTTTTGTTCAAGAAGGTAAAAAATGGTTTTGTAAGACATCTAAGAGTTTTGAACAATAATTAACAATGACTTGATGTCATTTTAATAAACATTTCAAAAGTAATACATTTGATAACAAAGTATTTTTAAGATAGAAAACCATTTCATGCATCACATTTTGAAGTATGTGAAGTCTGCTGGATGAAAACACAGTTATAAAATGCATATGAGTGATTTAATAGCATATTGTTTTCTACTCGTATTCCCCCAATTAAAGCATTTAAAATCATTTAAAATAATGATTAAGGGGTATGAACTCACCTGTAGATGGTGGTTTGGATGTACTAAATGATGTAGGATAGCTAGGTGACAAGTGAAGACTTGTTCACACCCAATGATCCTAGTTAACATATAATCACATATATGTATCCAATTAGACTTTAAATCACTAGTTGATAAAGTTAAGACATCCCGATGCATGTAAAACACCTTATATAAGTGCTACAAGCCATAAGGATTGCATCTAAGTGCTAAAGGACATTGCTATTGTGTTTGGGGTTCAAGGGTAAACTCCCTTGGAGTTTACGGTTTTAATGACCTTAACCTAATGATTTTACGGTCGTAAACTCAGAGTGTACGGCCGTAAAATCCTCTATTTTTGACCATAAGTTGTTTTGAGGGTTTGCAAGTCCTTTGAAGCATTTCTACTTAGTGGTTTGGACTTTTGGAAGGGACTAGGGCAACAAAACACTCCTTAGAGGAGTTTACGGCCTTATGGTCATTTCCCTTTGGGTTTACTACCGTAAACCCTTATGGAAAAGGGTATTACCATGTTTTCAAGTCCCTAACTCATCAAGGTAGTTGTCTAAGCTAGTTTTTAGGCCTAAGGAAGGAAAATGACTCATTTAAACACACTTTAGGGTGTTTACGGTTTTGGGAGATCCCCAAACCGTAAACAACTATAAATGTTGGTATTTGGTGTTTTTCAAGGCTTAAATACATCAATGGAAAGTTCAAACATGTCAAGGAAGGCTTAAACATCCAACTAGGGCTTAGATTAATGACTTAGGCACACTTTGGTGCCTTATATGGTGTTTACGGCCCAAGAACATTCTTGGACCGTGAACACCTTGTTCCATGTGTTCTTGGCATATTTTCTTGTTCCTAACTTGTAATACTAACTCAATAAGGTTCAAGGATTGAAGTACTTACTATAAGGAAGCTTGAAATATGCTAAAAGTCCAAGAACACTTAGTGTGTGTTCTTGGTGTTCTTGAAAATCTAATCAAAACAGAAAAGTGAATGGATGAATAGATGCACAAACACTAGATTAAGTGTTTAATCAACTTGGAATGGATAGAACACTTACAACTTTGAAGATATTGAATTGTTTCTAGTTTGCTACTTGAGAGTGTTTCTTGAGTTTACTCTTTTGGATAAATGGGGAGTAAACTCATCATTGACTAGACTTAGGAAGTAAACTCATGGATAAGCATGAGTTTACGGATTTTGGGATGATTTTTCGACCCAAACAAAATAGTTTGGCCGGGAACTTCTAAGACGCGAGATGTTTGCGGTTTTGAAATTTCAAAACCTGAGACGGCACTTTCTTACACCCGTTCGTTTAGAGAATATTATTAAAATAATAAAACGAGCTCTAAATTTATTAAAATAAGAAATAATGACATTAACTTATAATAACAAGTGATTGACTTGTACGGTTTGACCGAACAAAAATTTCGGGTTGTCACATCATCCCCCCGTTAAAGGGAATTTCGTCCCGAAATTAAAGTCTAAGCAAATAAAGTATTTACAGGTAACTAAGGAAAAAGATGAGGATATTTCCATTTCATCTGATCCTCTCGTTCCCAAGTGAATTTAGGTCCTCGTTTTGCGTTCCAGCGAACCTTCACTATCGGGATACGGCTTTGTTTCGTTTGCTTGACTTCACGGTCCATGATCTCTACTAGCTCCTCCACGAAGTTGAGGCTCTCATTGATCTCGATCTCATCGAGTGGAATAACAAGAGTCTCGTCGGACAGACACTTTTTCAAGTTCGTTACGTGGAAGGTAGAACGTACGTTACTGAGTTCACGCGGTAGATTGAGTTTGTAAGCTATGGGGCCGATTCTTGCGAGAATCTCGAAAGGCCCAATGTATCTTGGATTTATCTTTCCACGCTTCCCGAAGTGTATCAAGCCCTTCCAGGGTGAGACCTTCAGTAGAACACGGTCACCCACCTGGAATTCCAACGGTTTCCTTCGCTTGTCAGCGTAGCTTTTCTGTCGGTCTTTAGAGGCTTTCAATTGTTCATGAATTTGAACGATCTTCTCTATCGTTTCCCGAATGATCTCCGGACCCGTGAGAGTGCTTTCGGGAACTCGTCCGTCGGTCTGTGGATGATAGGCTGTACTCATGTCCATCCTAGTTCCTAGGGAACTTTGTAACGACTGCCAGAACCTCGAAGTGAATCTACTATCTCTGTCTGAGATGATAGATAAGGGAACACCGTGCAACCTTACAATCTCCCTAATGTAAGTTCTTGTAAGTTTCTCCATCTTTTCTGTTTCTTTGATTGGCAAGAAGTGTGCAGACTTGGTCAGTCTATCGACGATGACCCATATGGAATCAAGTCCACCCGTCGTCTTGGGCAACTTGGTTATGAAGTCCATAGTGATCCGCTCCCACTTCCATTCTGGTATCTTCGATTGCTGTAGAAGACCGGAGGGTTTCTGGTATTCGACCTTGACCTTTGCGCAGGTAAGGTATTTACTCACGAAGGTAGCAATATCTGCTTTCATGTTAGGCCACCAGTATAACCTTTTAAGATCCAGATACATCTTATCTGAACCTGGTGATGGGTTTTGAGCATTCTAACACTTCCTAAGTGTACATGCAACCCTAATAACCTTGGATCTATGTTTGTCTAATTATCATGCAAAGTTGAATTCCAAGGTTATATTCCTATCTAGCATACATGGGGAACAATTTTTAACTTGAATGAAAGATAGAATAACTTACCTTGTTGTTGCTTATGCTCCTTGAAACCTTGTGAGCCTAGCACCCCAAGTGTGATGCCTCAAATGCTTCACACAACACCAAATGCTCTTGGAAAGACTTTTGAGAGAACACACACTTCTTGAAATCGGCCTAGCCCTCTTGTTTCATATGTCTAGCCGATTTTGGTGGAGAATGGGATTCTTATATAGTGTTGACACATCTATGGTTACACCATGTAAACCCTAATGTATCATGACTCTTCATTTCCATGACCCATGGATTTGTAACTCCCATGGAGCATCCTATGGGTGGAACCCAACTTGATAATCCATGGAGCCTCTTAGCCCACTATACAGGATATGAATGATTTACATAATCAACCCATATATTTAATTAGTTATCTTTTGATCACTTAATTAATTCTAAATTAATTCTTTGATCAAACTAATCAAATAATATTATTAATATATTAGAACTTATAATATATTAATAATCTCCAAGTGTTATTTCTCTCATTTAGTCTGTCCAATTGCATGGTGCCATGCAACCCAAATGGACCATGCCGGGTCGGGTCAAGTACTGACCAGAAATAGTTATGGACTTAGACATCTTATCCAACAGTCTCCCACTTGGATAAGTCTAATAACTATAACTCCAGTACTTCAGGAACCGACCGACAATCGTAGCTCTTTCAAGGTCTCTCGGAACTGAGAAGATGTTGATACGCCATTTAAGATAAGTGATCATATAATCCTCTGTTCTAGATATCAGCCGGACAAATACATGGAACAATGTCTTACTTATTGTCCAGCAGTTTGTTTCTCGATTTCCGATTTGTTTGACAAAGAAC
This sequence comes from Lactuca serriola, assembly GCF_051521515.1. Lineage (NCBI taxonomy): Eukaryota > Viridiplantae > Streptophyta > Magnoliopsida > Asterales > Asteraceae > Lactuca > Lactuca serriola. The sequence goes on along the minus strand of NC_136408.1, from coordinate 186,037,404 downwards.
TTAATTGAACACATCAACTTAGTTCTGACCGGGCCCGGTACATAGTCAAAACAAAATCATCGAGGGGCCTAGATATCATCTTCTAATCCAAGAAGGAACAGATAAACTCCGACTCATATGTTTGTTCTACCACTCATTGAATTATACACAAAAGCACGTTTTATAACATCGAGTTACCAATGCGTTTTCATACAATCAATGCATAACCAACTTGTAAGTAACAAATCATATCTCTAGGTTTGAATACTTATATGATATTACCGTCTCACGATCACTTGAGATAAATTCCATGAAGTGATTCCAGTGAGCGTGGGTTGAGTTCAATGCTCAGAACTTATGAGCACTCATGATTGTTGTAGCCTTGTCCAACACCTTAGACCTCTGCAACCAATCATGACAGTCTTGATTCATACCTACTTCCAACATATGACCGACTGTGGAGGTTTGAATAATATGTTATACCAAACAAAATTATTCTGGAAGTCAAAACATGCAAAAGAAATATAGTAAACGATCGACAAGAGATAGCCACACTTTACTCATAAATAAAACACCTTTTATTCATCATCTAATGTCAATTACACTTTACAAATTTCTAGGTTATCTAACTACTAAATCTAATATCATCCTTCAGCCCTATGCTCCGAGCATGCTGGAGATGCTTAACCCGAGTCAATCCCTTCGTGAGGGGATCTGCTGGGTTCTCATCCGATGATACCCTCTTTGCCACGAGGAGTCCTTCTTCTATCCGATGTTTGATAAAATGGTATTTTCTGTCGATGTGTCTGGATCTCCCGTGATCCCTTGGTTCCTTGGCTAAGGCAAGAACGCTTTCACTATCACAGAAAATTTCTATTGGCTCTTTAATAGCTGGTACAACTCCAAGGTCTCCAATGAAGTTCTTCAGCCATATCGCCTCTTTTGCCGCCTCGCTAGCTGCAATATACTCTGATTCACAAGTTGAATCAGCCACTGTCTCTTGCTTGGAACTCTTCCAAGAAATTGCTCCTCCGTTTAGGGTAAAGACCCAGCCCGACTGAGAGCGGAAATTATCCCTATCAGTCTGGAAGCTAGCATCACTATACCCTACAACTCTCAATTCATCACTCCCACCGAGGGTAAGGACCCAGTCCTTAGTCCTCCGTAGGTACTTGAGGATATTCTTTACCGCAGTCCAGTGTGCCTTGCCAGGGTTCCCCTGATACCTGCTAACCATGCTCAGTGCAAAGGCTACATCAGGTCGAGTACACGTCATTGCATACATGATCGATCCTATAGCCGAAGCATAAGGTATTCGACTCATTTCTGCAATCTCAGCCTCAGTGTTAGGGCTTTGTGTCTTACTCAATCTGGCGTTACTCTGGATGGGTAACTCTCCTTTCTTGGAGTCCTGCATGCTGAATCTCTTCAACACCTTATCCAAGTAGGTACTCTGACTAAGTCCAATTAGTCTTTTACTCCGATCTCTCAAGATCCTTATCCCTAGAATATAGGCAGCTTCTCCTAGGTCCTTCATAGAGAAACACTTCCCAAGCCAGGACTTAACTTCCTGCAGAGTTGGGATGTCATTTCCTATGAGTAGTATGTCATCCACATACAATACCAAAAAGCTAACTATACTCCCACTAGCCTTGACATACACGCAAGACTCATCTTTACTTCTAGAAAAGCCAAATTCCTTGACCTGTTCATCAAAGCAAAGATTCCATCTGCGAGGTGCTTGCTTCAATCCATAAATGGATTTCTCAAGCTTACACACTTTATTAGGGTACTCGTTGCTGACAAAACCCTCTGGCTGACTCATGTAAACATCTTCAGCCAACTTACCATTAAGGAAAGCGGTTTTGACATCCATTTGCCATATTTCATAGTCATGAAATGCAGCTATGGCTAACAGAACCCTAATAGACTTAATCTTGGCTACTAGAGAAAAGGTCTCATCATAGTCCACTCCAGGAATTTGAGAGAAACCCTTTGCAACCAGTCGAGCCTTATAAGTGTGTACTTTACCATCCATGTCGGTACTTTTCTTGAAGACCCATTTGCACCCTATTGTCTTACGACCTGGTACATTCTCAACCAAGTTCCAAACTTGATTGTCATACATGGACTGTATTTCGCTGTCCATTGCCTCTTTCCACTTGGCTGACTCAGGGCCTGCCATGGCTTCCGCGTAACTATTAGGTTCATCCAGACCTATCAGTGTCTCATCACTGATAAGTGTATCACCTTCTGCAGTAATGTGGAATCCATAGTAATGCTCAGGAGCATTCCTAACCCTTGTGGACCGCCTCAGAGGTACAGACTTGTCAATTGGCTCAACAGGAGTTTCCTCCTCAAGTTGAGTGCTAGGGTTTGAAGTTCCTTCATCGCTTGACTCTTGAATTTCTTCAAGATCAACTTGCCTCCCACTGTTTCCTTGGCTTATAAACTCTCTCTCTCTCTAAAGAAAGCCCTCCTAGCTACAAAGACCACATTTTCACTAGGTCTGTAGAAGAGGTAACCAAAGGATTGTTGTGGGTAGCCGATGAAAATACACCTCTCGCTTTGAGGTTCGAGCTTATCATGAGTCTCGCGTCTCACGAAAGCCTCGCAACCCCAAATCTTGATGTGGTCTAGTTTAGGTACTTTACCAGTCCACATCTCGTGAGGAGTTTTGGCAACTTTCTTTGTAGGGACTAGATTAAGGATATGGGCGGCAGTCTCTAAGGCATACCCCCAAAATGAGATTGGTAGCGAAGCTTGACTCATCATGGAACGAACCATATCCAACAAGGTTCGATTACGTCTCTCAGCCACACCATTCAATTGTGGTGTCCTGGGAGGTGTCAATTGTGAGACTATCCCACATTACCTTAGATAGTCAAGGAACTCTGAACTAAGATACTCACCACCACAATCAGATCGAGGCATCTTAATGTTCCTGCCCAATTGATTCTCGACTTCCTGTTTAAATTCCTTAAACCTTTCGAAAGTCTCTGACTTATGCTTGATCAAGTAGACATATCCATATCTACTGTAATCATCAGTAAAAGTCAAATAATAACGATTAGCATCCCTTGTGGCATGTTTGAATGGTACACACACATCCGTGTGTACAAGGTCCAACAAACCTTCACCCCTCTCACACGAGCCTGTGAAGGGTGACTTTGTCATTTTTCCAAGTAAGCATGATTCGCAACTATCATCTGACTTTAGGTCAAATGACTCCAAGACTCCATCCTTTTGGAGTTGGCCTATGCGTTTCTTGCTTATATGTCCAAGACGACAATTCCATAATGATGCTTTATCCAAGTTATTATTAACATAATCAATACACAATACATTATTTCCTAAGTTATCAACCACAGATACTGTTTCATACATGCCATTACAAGGTAATGCTTTAAAATAAAGAACATTATTAAAGAAAGCATTAATTGAACCAACTTCATTATCAAATGAAAAGGTGAAACCTTGTTTATACAATGCATGAAAGGAAATAATATTTCTTGCCATTTTTGGCGAATAACAACACTTATTCAAATCTAAACTAAACCCACTACTTAGAGATAAAGTATAAACTCCAATCTTGGTGACAGATAAAGCTTTCCTATTCCCCATGATTAGGTTTATTCTTCCTTGCTCCACATTCTTACTTCTTCTTAGTCCCTGCAAGTCACAACAAATGCGAATACCACAACCGGTATCTAGGACCCAAGATTTAGAATGGGGTGAGTTATTAGAAATGATAGTGTAAATACCTACATGATTGGGTTTAACTTTCCCATCCTTCACATCTTGCTGGTATTTTGGGCAGTTCCGCTTCCAATGTGATTTTTCATGGCAATAGAAGCATTCAACCTCTTTTGGGTCAGAAGAAGGAGTAACGAAACCTTTCTTGGTTCCACTTGAAGAAGCGCCATCAAGGGTCCGAGCCTTGGTACCCTTTGAAGAGCTCTTTCTCTTCTTCCCTCAACTTTTCCCGATTGCCAAAACCGGAGTAGAGTTTGGAGTAGGAGTGTTAACAACCGACTTCCCCTTAAGACCTGTTTCTACGGTCTTGAGAAGTCCCTGAAGTTTGCTGAGTGTGACCTCTTCCTTATTCATGTGATATGTCATGCAGAATTGATCATATCACGATGGTAAGGAGTGCAAAATGATATCTATTGCAAGCTCCTCAGGGAAGTTCACATTAAGCTTCAGCAATCGATCCACATACCTTTGCATTTTCTGCATGTGGCTCGTGACGGATTCTCCGTCCTTCATCATGGTTGTTATCATGGAGCAGATGATTTCATACCTTTCTTATCGTGCACTTTGATGGTATCTTTCCATCAGATCTTGGTGCATTTCATAAGGGTAGAAATCCTCATAGGACTTTTGGAGTTCTGCTGTCATCGTGGCCATCATGATGCATGCCACCTTGGTAGCATCCCTTTCATGTGCCTGAAAGTCAGCGATCTCCTGGGGAGTTGCAGTGGTCTCATCAATCTCCTTAAGCTCCTTGTCAAGGACATATTCTTTGTCCTCGTAGCGGGTAATCATCCTGATGTTTCTGATCCATTCATTGAAGTTGGATCCATCAAAAGTGACTTTCCCACACAAGTTCATAAGGGTAAAGGAGCCATTAAAACTGAAATATTAAATATTAGGTTTTTGATTGGTTCTTAGAAATTCCTAGATTCTTTGAGATTCAATGAACTTTTCAAAGGCATGTTTCAATCTCGAGTGTGCCCTCCAAGTTTTGTGACTGGGATACCGAGGATCACAAAACGAGGTGTGAAGTAACCATGCAAATCACTTGGTACCCTTAAAGTTTATCACTCAATCGATGTACCGGTAAACCACACACGCTCCATCGATACTATAATAAACCTTAAGTCGCCCTTTACCTACCTTGTTAAGTCCAAGTTAGTGTGCCGGTTAACCACACACGCTCCACCAACGACTTAAACAAAGTGTAAAGTCTAATTTCATGGATTAGCACCTTATTCACATTTTTCCTAAAGTAACTATGATTGGGAATTTAATAAAACATTTAGTTACTTTATTCATCATACTTTTAATGAGAATTTATAAGTCCTTGTCCTACCCGTTCGGCTAACGACCCTCCACCAGTCAAGCAAGCGGTGGTTGAGAGTGGACACCCATTAAGTTGCCATTTTATAGGCAACAACCTTATACCCACCTTATAGACCGGCTTCGTGAATGAGGCGTACTAGCGGTAAGACGACTTTAATCTTATACACACACACATACATATATATATATATATATATATATATATATATATATATATATATATATATATATATATATTATAAGTATAAGGGTAGAATTTTTAACTTTCAAAATTCTAAGGGTTGGAAGTAAAGTTTTTAGCATGACTTTACTTGTTCCAAAACTTGAGGGCAAGTTTTGTAAACTTTCAAAACTTTTCATTTCTTGTAACTTATGAGTTTATTAGAGTAATAAAAATGAAGACTCTTTATTTTTCTAACTCTTGTGTTCTTTTAATGGTTTTAACTCAAGTGACTTTTGGTTTTCCATAACTTGAGGACAAGTTATGGACTCCATTAAAACACATTATGATCAAGAATTAAACTACCACATAGGTTACAAATAATTCCTATGATCATCTAAACATCATAAGATCAAGAACATGAACATGAACACTTTCATGAATCAAAACTACACTTAAAACTTTGTAATTTTGATAACTAGTTGTTGTAAATGGATTAGCAAAGACATTACACCATCTAAAACAAGTTTTCAAGTACCAAAACAGTTTAGGGTAATGTTTCTAGTCCATTTCCAGCAACTAAAGTCGAAAATCTGCACTCTGTGGCTCCTACTCGCCGAGTGCATGAACCTACTCGGCGAGTAGGTTGAAGATACAAGTGAACTCGGCGAGTCTCCCCATGGACTCGGCGAGTTCATCAGGCAGACAACAAGTTTTTCGACTTTTTTCAACTTTTAAGCACAAATAACAAACAAACAAGCCTAGGCTCTGATACCACTGATGGGTGTTGAGCATTCTAACACTTCCTAAGTGTACATGCAACCCTAATAACCTTGGATCTATGTTTGTCTAATTATCATGCAAAGTTGAATTCCAAGGTTATATTCCTATCTAGCATACATGGGGAACAATTTTTAACTTGAATGAAAGATAGAATAACTTACCTTGTTGTTGCTTATGTTCCTTGAAACCTTGTGAGCCTAGCACCCCAAGTGTGATGCCTCAAATGCTTCATACAACACCAAATGCTCTTGGAAAGACTTTTGAGAGAACACACACTTCTTGAAATCGGCCTAGCCCTCTTGTTTCATGTCTAGCCGATTTTGGTGGAGAATGAGATTCTTATATAGTGTTGACACATCTATGGTTACACCATGTAAACCTTAATGTGTCATGACTCTTCATTTCCATGATCCATGGGTTTGTAACTCCCATGGAGCATCCATGGAGCATCCTATGGGTGGAACCCAACTTGATAATCCATGGAGCCTCTTAGCCCACTATACAAGATATGAATGATTTACATAATCAACCCATATATTTAATTAGTTATCTTTTGATCACTTAATTAATTCTAAATTAATTCTTTGATCAAACTAATCAAATAATATTATTAATATATTAGAACTTATAATATATTAATAATCTCCAAGTCTTATTTCTCTCATTTAGTCTATCCAATTGCATGGTGCCATGCAACCCAAATGGACCATGCCGGGTCGGGTCAAGTACTGACCAGAAATAGTTATGGACTTAGACATCTTATCCAACAGTCTCCCACTTGGATAAGTCTAATAACTATAACTCCAGTACTTCAGGAACCGACCGACAATCGTAGCTCTTTCAATAATGAGTTCGGAAGGCTGTCTTGGGAACATCCTCTTCTAGCACTCATAGTTGGTGATATCCGGGTCGTAGATCTATCTTCGAGAAGTAATTAGCTCCTTGAAGTTGATCAAATAAATCCTCAATACGGAGCAAAGGATAACGATTTTTAATGGTAAGCTTGTTGAGTTCTCTATAGTCGATGCACATGCGAAACGATCCATATTTCTTCTTGACGAACAAGACCGGTGCTCCACATGGTGAGAAGCTTGGCCTAATGAATCCTTTCTTGATAAGTTCGTAAAGCTGACTGGAAAGTTCCTACATCTCGGCCGGTGCCAGACGATAAGGAGATTTTTGTTACACCCCAAAACCAAGAACGGCGGAAACGTTCTGGGGCGGAGGACGTCATGTACAATATCACAACAATGTAAAGTAGTAAACAAGCAAAAACATCATCCATTGCATTAATAATATAATTATTATACAAGTGTGTTCTGTCAAATTTTGATAAATACTAAAGCATAAATCAGAATGAGAGATGGGTCTTGAACGAGCTCCATCTTCTCTAAACCTTGCATCGGTACCTGTCTATAGATGACCTGAGGATACAAGTAATTTTGAAAGCGAGTATCAGCTTTGAAGCTGGTGAGATCATAAGTATTTTAGTGTCTTAATTTGTATGTAAGAAATTGTTTGTAAATGAACTGTAAGTATGGAAAAATGTAGATGAACTGTAAGTATAAAAATGTTTGTAAAACAACTGTAAACGTTTGAAAAACCCAAGAAATACCTATGATTCCTACTTTTATATAAAGGTGTCTTCTACCAAGACTTAACTGTTCTCAATGTAGTCTTCTACCAAGACTTAACTGTTCTAAATGTTTGTTTCTTGTAAAAGTGTGTAATTTTCCCAAGTGTAACTATCATTTACAAAATATAGTTTTTACATTAAATGTTTAAGTGAAATGATCACTAAAATATGAAAAGGGGAAATTAATGTAGTACTGTAGTGTTGTATTATAGGAACTACTGCTGTACTAACTACCTTAAACCGGATTTATATTAAGGCATCATGTGATTAATTGCACCATACTATCGACTGGTAACAACGACATACGAATGGTCGTAAAACGGAATGACGTTTGGCACCCGCAGACCTGCAGGTCCGGCTGTAGCTAGCAGCAAGGTGTAGGGTAGTCAATCCAGTATAGATCTATACGCAAACTCATGCTCTCCCTCCAAGAGACTCTAGCTATAACTCGGGCCATGAAATTCAAGGCATGCTCCGATACAGTGGATCACAATTATTAACGTATTCATATATCTGTAATGAAATGAACTGTTCTAGCTGTAATGTACATGCTCTCTACCTAGCAAGTATAGTAATGTACTCGTTCTAGTATCGTTGTATATGTTCTCTTTCTAGTATAGTTGTATATGTTCTTCTCTAGTATAGTTGTATATGTTATTCTCTAGTATAGTTGTATATGTTCTTCTCCAGTATAGTTGTATATGTTCTCATAGTAGTAAGTATTGACTCATGAATGAACTGACTCATAGTATGATATTGTGTTCTAGTAATAGTTCTAGTATCTTCCTAAACCACCCCTATGGTAGTTTACTAGTAATCTAACTGGTAAGTATGAACATGGATGTATACCCTTGCTACCATGGGATGAACTGGAAGGGCCTTTATGACTATATATGTACATATGTTATATAACTAATATTTAAACGACCTTCGGACGAGTACCCGATATCCCACCAGACCACATCTCAAGCGCGAAAAGGAAATAGGGTGGATAGCCTTCCTAAGTCTTTTAAACATTTCTTATATAACTATACATATAGAGACATGTAATTTATAATATAAAATCATAAATAAGTTTTGTAAAACCTTTGAACATAATTATTATCTTAAGAGAAGATCGACTTGATGTCAATCTATAAAACGGTTTGAAGGCATGGGTTTGATAAAACAGTTTAGTATAAAGAAACATTTGTTTGAAACACAATTGTAAATAAGTTTGAAATGAAACATACAGAGTAAAAGGTACAGTGTAATAAGGAGTTTTAAACACATAGAGTGTTTATGAAAAACATTTGAAGGAAACTGTTTGGTAAAACGGTTAATGTGTAGTAAATCATTTGAAATACTGCATATTAATCACATGTGATTGATATAATAACTAGCATAATTCTACTTATTAATCACATATGATTGCTATAATAACTAGCATGATTCTACTTGTATCCCCCCCCCCCCCATAAAACATTTAAAAGCAGTTTAAAACATTAATTAAGGGGTATGAACTCACCTGTTGTAAGTGATTGGAATTGAACAGACTGTTATCGTAAGGAAGGATCGGACAAGTGCTTGGTGTCAAGTGAAGACTTTAGACACACACAATGATCCTAATTACATATGAAGACATATGTATATAAATAATTAGTGATTAAAACACTAATTATACAAGTATAAGCATTTTAATGCGAGGAAAACACTTTTGGTCAAGTGCTAGGAGGCAAATGGGTTGCAACAAAGGAGTGCAAAGCTTCTTATGGGAGTTTATGGTCAAATGACCATATGTTTTGGAGTTTACGGCCCAGGGGAGTAAACTCCTGGCCGTAAACTCTCAACAAGGTCTCTAAATGAAGCCTATCATTTATACAACTAGTTTGGTGAATTGTTTCAAGGCTAAATCAAGTGACTGGGCTTCCTATTGACTCCATTTAGGAGTTCACGGCCCTGGGACCACTCCCCCATGATTTTACGGCCGTAAACTCATGGTAAGGAGTACCATTTGATGTTTTGAGGTTCCTAGCACCTCAAGGTTATGATCTATGTTGGGTTCTAGGCATAAGGAAGGAGTTAGGGTGTCATTTGACCCCTTTATAGGGGTTTACGGCCCAAGAACTTGTCTTGGCCGTAAACTCCTTAATACTTGTGATTCCTTATGTTTTCTAGGCTATAAACACTTTAGGGTATATGTCTAAATTCAAGCCTAAGCCTTAGGAAGTGTTTGTGGCATCAAAACACCCCTAACTTGTGTTTTCGGCCCATGAACCATTTGGCCATGTGTTTGCGGCCGTGAACACCCCTAGGTGTTGGTATTTTGATTGTTTTGGGTCTTAGACACATCAAGGTAATGTGTTATGCTAGTCTCTTGGTTAAATGAAGGCATTTAGGGCATTTTGGTACTTAAACATGGAGTTCATGACCCAAGTACTCCCTTGGCCGTGAACTCACTTTCACCCTTTGTTTTTAATTAATTTGGTGTCCTAAATATGCAATGGTAGGTTCTAGTTCGAGTTTTAAGGCTTTGAGGGTCATCGGGACACTTTTGGCCCTTAAAATGGAGTTTACCCCCCAAGTATTCTTAGGCGGTAAACTCCCAAATCTTGGGGTTTTGGTCCGATTTTGATGTTTCTAAACACAATCTAAGCTATATAATATAACTAGATCGAAGTACTCATAATTTGGGATAAAAACCTGAAGATCCGTGAGAGAGAATTTTGACTTTTCTCTAAATGGAAATGTAACTAATGAACCAATATGGTTCAGTTTTCTATATATAGTCCTGGGATTTTTGGCAGAAAATATTTTTATTCCCAGAATGATTTCTAATATAACAGAGTGTTGGAATAACAGTGTTGCATGAAATCCTAGTGCATCCACTCCCCTGATATCTCCTTAAGTGTAAATCCTGAAAAACTGCCAAACTTATACTCGAAGTCTGAATTTTCACTGTAACTGTTCTACTTCTAGTGGCTTCAAATGGTTTGTACAGAATGGAAATTGCGGGTTGTCACATCATCCCCCTGTTGAATGGAATTTCGTCCCGAAATTAGAATTTAGGCAAGGAAGTAGGTACGAATGATCGAGTCATGAGGAGGAAACTTCCTAATCGATTGGTTATAGCGCACCTCGGGTCTCGGTTGGCATTCCAACGAACCTTCACTAACTGGCGACAGCGTTGCTTCGTTCGCTTGACCTCTCGGTCGAGGGTCACTATGGTTCTAATACGAAGGCGAGAATCTCGACGAGTGGACTTACAAGAGTCCTAACGGAAAGGTACGGTTTCATGATCGAGATGCGAAGAGTAAAATGTATGTTACTAAGTTCGCGGAGTAGGTCTAGTTTGCGAGATACAGGACTGATTCTAGTAAGAATCTCGGAGGTCCTGTCTATCTTGGATTTAGCTTTCCACGCGATACGAAGCGTATTAAGCCATTCCCAGAGTAAGTTCTCCTAAAGAACTTGGTCACTCACTTGGAATCTCCAAGGTTTCTTTTTCTTGCTAAACTTCCCAGTCAAGGGCCACCCCTTGTCGGGTAAAAGTCGTACGGGTTTCTGTGATTTGCGAGGAGTTATGGACGAACTATGACCGTAGGTCTGTATGACCTAGAATTTGGCGAATGTCTGTCGGCGTCTCTGGTGCCGACCAATTCCCTAACGGTTTCGGATCCATTGACAGAGTACTCAAGAATTTCCACATCACTAATAGTGTGTCTTAGGAAATTGTGACTCTTCAATTCCAAAACTCGAGTTCAGAGAACTTTGCGAAAAGTATCTCCGAAGGAAATGTTTCCATGGGTTTCTTCTTACTACAAGGGTAGATAAGTAAGTCATTACCTGGAGAAATAACGAACTGATCCAAGTAAGAAAGACATACTCTACTTATTTAGCTCATGAAAGCTATGGGCATATTGGTCCTATCCGAAGGGTATCACTACGGACTCGAAGTGTCTGCATCGAGTTCGGAAGATAGTCTTTCGGACATCCTTCCCTAACACTCGAATTGGTGATATTCGGATCTTAGATCCCTTTCTAAAAGTAATTCTTTCCTTGCGTTTGCTCAATCATTTCATCTATGCGAGGCAGAGATAACGATTTCTAATGAAAAATCTTGACGGAGTCATCGATATCCGAGGCACATACGATGCAATCCGTCGATCTCCAGAAGAATAAGACCGGGGTTCTCCAGGGTGAGAAGCCTAGTCTTCTAATTCTATTTCTGTGTGGTTCGTTAAGTTGTCTGTACTGTTCTGGTATCTCCGTAGGTGTTTAGACTATAGGGCGATCTGTTTACAAGAGTCGTACTGGGTTCTAAGTTTGTTCACATGACGATGCGATTACTCGTAGGCTTAGGCAGTTCTCCGTCCTGAAGTTCATATTAGAATTCATACATGTTTTCACAATCACAATCTCGTGTATACGAGTCGTATATAATTAAGATTGAAAAGGTAGTCGAATAACTGATTCTTCTTTAAGCTCACTTCCTTTCGAGGAAAAAGAAGTTAAAGCAGAATCATCAATTCTAAATCTGTATAACCTTGATTATATATCCCTCTTATGTACACATTCCTCAGTGATAGATCAATCGCATGAATCCTTGGATTAAACTTGACGTACTGCACGAGTGGTACTTCGGGGATTTCTTCGGAAAGAAAATAACTAAGAGGTACTCCTAGCATGAGTACTTCGGTGTTCTGATATGACGGTTTCGCTAAAAAGACGTTTACTGATAAGGAGACGTATGTATGAAGCTGTTTTTGTGAGGATCAAACTGAATCGAGTCATATGATAATGTCGAAATCATACTGAAACCTAAAGACATTAGATTTGAACATAAGACGTTTACAGACAAAACACAACCGTGCAACCATGAACAGAGTTACAGTACTTTAGATTTACCACAAGACTATTGCTGCGAATAAGATATACTACAAAAGACAAGTATACGCAGCACGAGAATCCCTATACAGACATGATCTCGCAAAAGGTAAGACTCTAGTTGCACTAGTTCTGGATAGTTTATAAGTCTGTTACAACGAAACGCCTAAATTATATTAATGAGGGTTCCGGAGTAGGCTCTCCTGCAGCTGTGATCCTGAGAATCCTCCCATCTGCGCCAGAGTTCTTTGCTATAGGGCAATCCTTCTTGACGTGCCCTATCTCACCGCATTGGTGGCATGACTGGCTAGTATTTGCATTGGTGACGGGATTGCGGTGCTCGGCTGATCATTTCTGGATGACGACATGATTCTGTTTCAAGGAGAGAAAATAAATTTGGGAGCGATTCTGGTCGACCCTAGGTGTACGGAGATTGCTCAAGAAAAGAGTAAGAGTATGTTCTCGAAAGTTTGACCTACATCCCTATGATGTAGTCCTAGTACGGAATGGAAGTATGTTTGCGAAGGTTTGACCTACATCCTTATGATGCAGTCCTAGCAATGGGTAGAGGTAAGTTCGTAGAATGGTCTAAAGACGTTTGTCGTTCAAGCCGAGGTATCGTGGTTTGGTGAATAACAAGATCCAACCACTGAAAGAGACTTGGAAATGTCTTCGGATATAACTTGCTATAGTCCAATGACTTGACTAATGCAGGTTTCAGATAGACTCCAATGAGAGTATGATAAGAGTACTTGAATAAAGAATGACACATAAGTTAGCCGGCTGTCAATATCTTTGATATTCACGACGTAAAGATTCGGGAAAATGTCCTTGTAAAGGTCTTACATCATATCCAAAGAAGATAATTCTTGACAGCATAAGGACCTAACCTAAAGTACTTACAGTACAAGGTACTTTCATAGAAAATGCCACATCGGGCATAGATAGAAAAACGATTCCTTTAAACAAGGAAACTAAAGTAAAGCGTCTACTATTGACGACGGTCATCCCTCAGGTGAACTCTCAGTTCAGCCAGTTGACGTTCTACATCAAGTAGGGTTCTTTCATACACCCTCTAGCGTACTCGGAGCTCTATGACTTCGGCTCGTGGTTCAGCAGTGCTTGCAGCAGGGTTTCATGGTTTCTCTCTGATCACTCGTGAGCATCTTCTAGACAAATGTTGCGGAGGGTATGCATTCTAGCATCGGTGACAACTTCGGTAATCTGATGTAGGGCTGTCCTGCCTTGAATCTCATTTTGGGTCAATCTGCGGACAAGGATTGGCAAGACTCTATCTGCTGAGCCCCCATTGCTCAAGTCGTAGAAGCTTCGGTCACCTTTAAATGGCATGGGTTGATCTTGTCCTAGGCTCCATGTTTCCAAGCATTCCACTCACACAGGGGTCGGGCCATGAAAAGTCGGACGAGGGTTAGGAATTGGAAAGGGAGCTGCTTGGGGTAGATTCTTAACCTCTGTTTCGGAATTAGCATCGTCCGAAAGGTCTTCATCATGGTGATCATTCAAAGGGATCGGATGATCATTATCTGGTTCTTCTCCAAACCATCCAGCAATAACTTCGTTCGGAAGGAACAGGTTGTTGTGGGGATGGAGTCCAGCCATGTTATCTATGCGAGAATTGGGGTAAGAAAATGATTATTAGACGAACTATCTAGATAATTATTTAGAAAATCTTCATCAGTTACATCGTTATTTGTAACAAACCGTCATTTCAGGTCATTGAAAATCGAGTCTTGTAACCTCTTTGAAAAAGTAATTAGAATATCATCGAAAAATGAAGTATTCAAAAGCTCTGTTTGCAGTACGCTATGTAGTAGATATCGTCTTAAGGTTTCCAAGCATATAAAGAACACTAAAATCCGAGTTATAACGAAGAAGTTATGACCATTCTAAGTTTTCCGACAAAAACAGGCAATACGAACTTACGTAAAAACGCAAAGTTTCAATAAAATACTTTTTTACCTTAGTTGTCTAAATGAAAGTCATAGATATCGTTAAACTGCAAACGTACATAAAAAGAACGCCCAAAACGGACATCGTATGAAAAATTTATGAATTATTAACGAATTTTCTTACCCCGAACTTTTAAAAATAAATAATAAAAATAATTTCGGAATTTGCCGACGAAATCTAAACGAAAGTTGTAGATCTTAGTCTCACCTACGCGTGGATATAAAGAACGTCGAAAACGGAGTTCGTATGAAGGAGATATGAATTTTTGAAGTTTAGTAAAATAATTAATACATAAATTTAATTACAAACTCTTGGTAATATCCGAAGAGGAGTCAGCAGATAGGGCCGAAGTACGCCCTGCGTACCCTCGTACGCCCCGCGTACTCAAATCCAAGGCCCTGGTTCGTCCACGTCGCCCCCTATGCGAGCTACGCCTTGTCCCATCCGAACTCCGGGGCAGTCGAGGACTCGGTCATGCATGACGCACGGGTACGCCTCGCGTACGCCCGTACGCCCCGCGTACCGAGGCCTCTTAGCCCCTATAAAAGGGATGCGAGGGTTCCGGGAAAACTTGCTCATTTCCTCTCGTTTATCTTGCATTTTGCCTCGTTTTCTGTGCCCGTGCTAACCCGAAGCCCTGGTCATTTTGCCCAAGTCCCAAAGATCGTTTTTACTCCTGAGATTCCCGAGAATCCCGAGAAAAATCAGTTTCCCGAGACGAAATTCTGCCCGGTTTCCATCTCGCTTTCTTCAAACCTTCAGGTGAGTTCATACCCCTACAAACACACTGTAAATACGTTTTAAATGCTTTTTACACTCTTTTAGGTGGGAATACAAGTAAACATACGGTTATTATCGTGTATTTCATAAAGTTTCACTGTGCCCATTTTTATCAAATGAATCACTTGTGATTCACTACTACTATGTGAAAACTCTTGTCATACTTTGCATGCACTAGATTTATACAAAGTATTTAGTAATTCAAAAGTATCCTTCGTTGCTAAACCATTTTAATACATTTTAAAAACTTATGATTTATGCATTGTCAAAACTTTGTGAAAAAGGATAATCTTTGCATACAAAACAATTACTTTAATACAGACTTAGTTGAGAATTCGTGAGACAAGTACATCTTCAAATACTGCCTTTTTGCTAGAAGGTATCGCTACAAGTCCTGTCTATAACCAGAGTCTCCCGTTCGGAGAACGTGTCAAATGTGTATAGATCTATACGGGAAGTCATGATCCCGCGTCCTGACTGTTAGCTACAGTCCGTCCTTTGGGGTGACAGTTTGTCATAACTCTACGACGCCTGAAGAACGTCGCTACAGGCATATTATGTTTAGTATGGTTATAAAACTCATCGAATATACAATTATTATAGTAGTTCTGATTGATGAATGAGTAGTTATTAAAACTATTCTTCATCTAACAAACTGAAATCTTCTAATAGGTTTTATTATATAAATCTATGCTGCAACCTTCTAAAGCATGTCTTTTGCTTTCGGTTTTTAGTCTGGGACATTAGGCTAACTATTACTTTAGGAAAATATGGGATTTTCCCTGTATACAAAACAAACAACTAATAGGAAAATAAGGGATTTTCTTGATTCAACTATCTATATTATTCAATACATATATTCTCATGCATTTCACACTTTTATAAGAAAATAAGGGATTTTCTTGGAAAACATACACTCAATTTGGAATGGCATACAAACTTTCTAAACCACTTATGAACTCACCAACTTAATTGTTGACACTTTCTCTTTGAAATAACTTGTATTCTCAGGGAACCGCTAAGCAGGTTTGAAAATCAACTTTTGGGGATTAACGCGCTAGCGTTAATTACTTCTTTTGAAAGATGTTTATGCATTTATCTTTTGAGCATGTAATGAATACAATGATGTAAACATCTTTAAAACCTTTATATATGTATGGTGGTGTGTACTTTCCTTTCTACGAATTGTTATGATACTGAATATGACGTCCTCCGCCCCCGAACGTTTCCGCCGTTCCGGTTTGGGGGTGTGACAGTATTTGTGAAGTGCATACCAGTTATATGTAATCGAAACTGGATAGGCCTTCGAATAAGTGATCTTAACTCCAAATTCACACAGAATAGGGGTAAAGTAAAATTTTCACAGATTCTCAGTCTATAACATCCTAATTACATATAGCCTTAGTGTATCCACTTAGCAACTATCAACTTAGTAATGAAGATCCCGTTTTAGTTCTCAAGTATAACGTACTTATAGTAACACCAAATACTCCTATAGTATTTTAAGTTTAATGCTATGTTCTAATGTTCTCATTGTGGTAGGGTTGGTAAGATTTTAGACTTGTTGCAACCACACAACTACACTTAGGCACCTGCTAGTCAACCCTCGGATAATATAGGTGATTAGGCTATATCTTCCCAGTTTTGACCATATGTCTCTAAGCCCACTTGTGTTGCCCAACAATCGTAATTCTTTTGGGTCTTAGACACATCAAGGTAATGTGCTATGCTAGTCTCTTGGTTAAATGAAGGCATTTAGGGCATTTTGGCACTTAAACATGGAGTTCACAGCCCAAGAACTCCCTTGACTTTTCTCTAAATGGAAATGTAACTAATGAACCAATATGGTTCAGTTTTCTATATATAGTCTTGGGATTTTTGCCAGAAAATATTTTTATTCCCGGAATGATTTCTAGTATAACAGAGTGTTGGAATAACAGTGTTGCACGAAATCCTAGTGCATCCACTCTCCTGATATATCCTTAAGTGTAAATCCTGAAAAACTGCCAAACTTATACTCAAAGTCTTGATTTTCACTGTAACTGTTCTACTTCTATTGGCTTGGTTTGTACAGAATGGAAATTTTGGGTTGTCACAATTTGGCTACGGGAGTAGCTCCTGGCACTAAGTTGATTCTGAACTCAACTTGGCATTGTGGTGGTAATCCGGGAAGTTCTTCTGGGAAGATGTCGGGAAAGTCGCGTACTTCTGGGATGTTCTGAATGTCTTTCATTTCTTGACTTGTATCGACGATGTGTGCGAGAAATGCATGATATTCCTTTCGCAAGGACTTTTGGGCTTGAATGCACGAAATGATGCGAAGACTCATACTAGTTTTTCGCCATAGATAACTAAGGTTTCGTTGTTAGGAAGGTTAAGACGAACCGCTTTTTCAAAGCACAAGATGTCGGCGCGAAGAAGACTCAACCAATCCATGTCGATGATAAAGTCGAAACATTTAATTGGGACTGGCATGAGGTCTATCTTGAAAGTATGGCCATCTAAAGTTAAAGTACAACCTACATATATGCAGTTAGTACTCTCCGTTTTCCCGTTAGCCATTTCTACCGTTAAGGAATTATCTAATGCACAAGGTTTTTGTTTAAGCAGGTGTGCAAATTTATGACTTACGAAACATCTCTCTGCTCCACTGTCAAAAAGTATGCAAGCATATGAGTTATCGAGGAGAAACTGTCACACCCCAAAACCGGAACGTCGGAAACGTTCTAGGGTGGATGACGTCATGTCAAGTATCACAACACATGCATTATAGTAATCAAAGTACAACAAAACATTGCATTAATAGTAATAGTTTTACATGGTTTACATTACGATACAACACAGTAATACATGTAATAATATAAGAGCAGCTTGGCACAAAACCGTCTTCAATAGAAGCTCTTGGAATGTACCTGTCTAAAGCTGACCTGAGAATACAAGCTATTTGAAAAGCGAGTATCAACATTTTTACAAATGCTGGTGAGTTCATAAGTATTTAGTGTCATTTCATTCAAATAACTTTAATAAAAGTGGTAGTTTTAGAGTATCCATTAAGTTAGAGTCCTTTCCAGAAAATCCTTTATTTTCTTTAATAGAAGCAGTCTTCTACCAAGACTGGACGAAGTTATGTGGGAAAAAGTAGTTTTCCCTTAATCGCTATCATTAGCAAAATACAGAATTTGATTGTTAAAGAAAGCAAGAGAAATCAGGGAATAACATATGCCTCAGCAGTGAAGACTGCTGACTAAGGCGAAAGGAATCTTAGACTCCAAGAGACTATCGGACAAACGACACGCCTGGCTCAGTCTAACAAAAGAGACACAGACCCCAGACGGTACCAAATGAAAGGTACGGCTAGCAAGGTCTAAAAACAGAGGATACATACCCCAGACAGTATCAAATGAAAGATACAACTAGCAAGGTCTAAAAACAGTGTGACTCTAAGAGTGGGTTTTCAGCATACAGTGTAAAGTACAGTGTAAAATACAGTGTGAAATACGGTTACCTTGAGGCCATGAATTATAAGGCAACCTGGGATACTCGTAACCATACTAACCCACACTAGAGTACCTGACGCCCTACAAGCGTCTATAAACATGAGATAGCGACGTTGGGTCGAATTGCTCAACGACTACGAATGTGAGATTTGCTATCATCCGGGAAAGGAAAACGTCGTGGCCGATGCCCTTATTCGTAAGGAGTACTTTGGCCGAAGAGTGAAGTCATTAGCCATGTCGATCCATTCGCACCTGTCAGCACAAGTCAAGGAAGCTCAAATAGAGGCCTTGAAACCTGAAAACGTGACAGGTGAGACCCTTAGGGGAATGGACAAGAACTTAGAAATTAAGAGTGACGGAGCACGCTACCTCATGAACCGAATCTGGACACCCAAGTTTGGTGGATTCAGAGAGGTAGTTATGAGCGAGGCACACAAGACTCCATACTGCGTACACCTAGGGTCAGACAAGATGTATCAAGATCTCAAGCAACTCTACTGGTGGCCAAACATGAAAGCGGAGATTGCTACCTATGTGAGCAAGTGTTTGACTTGCGCCAAGATAAAAGTAGAACACCAGAAACCCTCAGGTCTACTCCAACAACCTGAAATACCTGAGTGGAAATGGGAGCAGATTTCCATGGACTTTATAACGAAACTGCCCAAAACTCGGGGTGGCCAAGATACTATTTGGGTGATCGTCGACAGACTAACCAAGTCCGCTCATTTCTTACCGATCAAGGAAACCGATAAGATGGAAAAACTATCAAGAACCTACATCCGGGAGATCGTACGACTTCATGGAGTGCCGATGTCCATCATCTCAGATAGAGACAGCAGATTCACTTCCAGATTCTGGCAATCATTGCAAAAATCCATGGGGACAAGGTTGGATATGAGTACAGCATACCACCCACAAACTGATGGACAGAGTGAGAGAACAATCCAAACCTTGGAAGACATGTTGCGAGCATGTGTAATCGACTTTGGTAAACCGTGGGATGTTCACTTACCTTTGGTCGAGTTCTCTTATAACAATAGTTATCATACTAGTATCAAGACTGCTCCATTTGAAGCCCTTTACGACCGTAAGTGCAGATCACCTCTGTACTGGACAGAAGTGGGCGACACACAATTGGCAAAAGGTCTAGTCCCTGATAGCACCCTCACTGGCCTAGAGATCATCAGAGAAACGACTGAAAAGATCGTGCAAATACGAGAACGACTGAAATCCTCAAGGGATAGGCAAAAGAGCTATGCCGACAAAAGACGTAAACCCTTGGAATTTCAGATTGGCGACCGTGTACTACTGAAGGTCTCACCCTGGAAGGGCATGATACGCTTTGGAAAATGTGGGAAGCTGAATCCTAGGTACATTGGACCCTTCGAAATCATTTCAAGAGTTGGTCAAGTGGCCTACAAACTCCGACTTCCAATCGAGCTTAACAAAGTACATCCAGTATTCCACGTATCGAACCTGAAAAAGTGTTTGTCCGACGAAACACTTGTAATTCCACTCGAATAAATCGAACTAAATGAAAATCTTAACTTTTTGGAAGAACCCGTCGAGATCATGGATAGGGAAGTTAAGCGAACTAAACAGAGTCGCATTCCAATAGTAAAGGTCCGATGGAATGCTAAGAGGGGACCTGAGTTCACGTGGGAACGAGAAGATCAAATGCAACAGAAGTATCCACACCTCTTCCTCAGCCCCTAAAACTTTTCTTTTGTATTAAAATTTCGGGACGAAATTCCCTCTAACGGGGGGATGATGTAACAACCCGTCATTTCAGGTCATTGAAAATCGAGTCTTGTAACCTCTTTGAAAAAGTAATTAGAATATCATCGAAAAATGAAGTATTCAAAAGCTCTGTTTGGAGTACTCTATGTAGTAGATATCGTCTTAAGGTTTCCAAGCATATAAAGAACACTAAAATCCGAGTTATAACGAATAAGTTATGACCATTCTAAGTTTTCCGACAAAAACCGGCAATATGAAGTTACGTAAAAACGCAAAGTTTCAATAAAATACTTTTTGACCTTAGTTGTCTAAATGAAAGTCATAGATATCGTTAAACTGCAAACGTACATAAAAAGAACGCCCAAAACGGACATCGTATGAAAAAGTTATGAATTATTAACGAATTTTCTTACCCCGACCTTTTAAAAATAAATAATAAAAATAATTTCGGAATTTGCCGATGAAATCTAAATGAAAGTTGTAGATCTTAGTTTCACCTACGCGTGGATATAAAGAACGTCGAAAACGGAGTTCGTATGAAGGAGATATGAATTTTTGAAGTTTAATAAATAATTAATATATAAATTTAATTATAAACTCTTGGTAATATCCGAAGAGGAGTCAGCAGATAGGACCGAAGTACGCCCTGCGTACCCTCGTACGCCCCGCGTACTCAAATCCAAGGCCCCGGTTCGTCCACTTCGCCCCCTATGCGAGCTACGCCCCGTCCCATCCGAACTCCGGGGCAGTCGAGGACTCGGTCATGCATGACGCATGGGTACGCCCCGAGTACGCCCGTATGCCCCGTGTACCGAGGCCTCTCAGCCCCTATAAAAGGGATGCGAGGGTTCCAGGAAAACTTGCTCATTTCCTCTTGTTTCTCTTGCGTTTTGCCTCATTTTCCGTGCCCGTGCTAAGCCGAAGCCCTGGTCATTTTGCCCAAGTCCCGAAGATCGTTTTTACTCCCGAGATTCCCGAGAATCCCGAGAAAAATCCGTTTCCCGAGACGAAATTCTGCCCGGTTTCCATCTCGCTTTCTTCAAACCTTCAGGTGAGTTCATACCCCTACAAACACACTGTAAATACATTTAAAATGCTTTTTATACTCTTTTAGGGGGGGAATACAAGTAAACATACGGTTATTATCGTGTATTTCATAAAGTTTCACTGTGCCCATTTTTATCAAATGAATCACTTGTGATTCACTACTACTATGTGAAAACTCTTGTCATACTTTGCATGCACTAGATTTATACAAAGTATTTAGTAATTCAAAAGTATCCTTCGTTGCTAAACCATTTTAATACATTTTAAAAACTTATGATTTATGCATTGTCAAAACTTTGTGAAAAAGGATAATCTTTGCATACAAAACAATTACTTTAATACAGACTTAGTTGAGAATTCGTGAGACAAGTACATCTTCAAATACTGCCTTTTAGCTAGAAGGTATCGCTACAAGTCCTGTCTATAACCAGAGTCTCCCGTTCGGAGAACGTGTCAAATGTGTATAGATCTATACGGGAAGTCATGATCCCGCGTCCTGACTGTTAGCTACAGTCCGTCCTTTGGGGTGACAGTTTGTCATAACTCTACGACGCCTGAAGAACGTCGCTACAGGCATATTATGTTTAGTATGGTTATAAAACTCATCGAATATACAATTATTATAGTACTTCTGATTGATGAATGAGTAGTTATTAAAACTATTCTTCATCAAACAAACTGAAATCTTCTAATAGGTTTTATTATATAAATCTATGTTGCAACCTTCTAAAGCATGTCTTTTGCTTTCGGTTTTTAGTCTGGGACATTAGGCTAACTATTACTTTAGGAAAATATGGGATTTTCCCTGTATACAAAACAAACAACTAATAGGAAAATAAGGGATTTTCTTGATTCAACTATCTATATTATTCAATACATATATTCTCATGCATTTCACACTTTTATAAGAAAATAAGGGATTTTCTTGGAAAACATACACTCAATTTGGAATGGCATACAAAATTTGTAAACCACTTATGAACTCACCAACTTAATTGTTGACACTTTCTCTTTGAAATAACTTGTATTCTCAGGGAACCGCTAAGCAGGTTTGGAAATCAACTTTTGAGGATTAACGCGCTGGCGTTAATTACTTCTTTTGAAAGATGTTTATGCATTTATCTTTTGAGCATGTAATGAATACAATGATGTAAACATTTTTAAAACCTTTATATATGTATGGTGGTGTGTACTTTCCTTTCTACGAACTGTTATGATACTGAATATGACGTCCTCCGCCCCCGAACGTTTCCGCCATTCTGGTTTGGGGGTGTGACACTATTTGTGAAGTGCATACCATTTATATGTAATCGAAACAGGATAGGCCTTCGAATAAGTGATCTTAACTCCAAATTCACACAGAATAGGGGTAAAGTAAAATTTTCACAGATTCTCAGTCTATAACATCCTAATTACATATAGCCTTAGTGTATCCACTTAGCAACTATCAACTTAGTAATGAAGATCCCGTTTTAGTTCTCAAGTATAACGTACTTATAGTAACACCAAATACTCCTATAGTATTTTAAGTTTAATGCTATGTTCTAATGTTCTCATTGTGTTAGGGTTGGTAAGATTTTAGACTTGTTGCAACCACACAACTACACTTAGGCACCTGCTAGTCAACCCTCGGATAATATAGGTGATTAGGCTATATCTTCCCAGTTTTGACCATATGTCTCTAAGCCCACTTGTGTTTCCCAACAATCTTAATTCTTTTGGGTCTTAGACACATCAAGGTAATGTGCTATGCTAGTCTCTTGGTTAAATGAAGGCATTTAGTGCATTTTTGCACTTAAACATGGAGTTCACGGCCCAAGAACTCCCTTGGCTGTGAACTCACTTGCACCCTTTGTTTCTAATTAATTTGGTGTCCTAAACATGCAATGGTAGGTTCTAGTTCGAGTTGTAAGGCTTTGAGGGTCATTGGTACACGTTTTGGCCCTTAAAATGGAGTTTACTCCCCAAGTGTTCTTGGGCGGTAAACTCCCAAATCTTGGGGTTTTGGTCCAATTTTGATGTTTCTAAACACAATCTATGCTATATAATATAACTAGATCGAAGTACTCACAATTTGGGATAATAACCTGAAGATCCATGAGAGAGAATTTTGACTTTTCTCTAAATGGAAATGTAACTAATGAACCAATATGGTTCAGTTTTCTATATATAGTCCTGAGATTTTTGGCAGAAAATATTTTTATTCCCGGAATGATTTCTAATATAACAGAGTGTTGGAATAACAGTGTTGCACGAAATCCTAGTGCATCCACTCTCCTGATATATCCTTAAGTGTAAATCCTGAAAAACTGCCAAACTTATACTCAAAGTCTTGATTTTCACTGTAACTGTTCTACTTCTATTGGCTTGGTTTGTACAGAATGGAAATTTTGGGTTGTCACAATTTGGCTACGGGAGTAGCTCCTGGCACTAAGTTGATTCTGAACTCAACTTGGCATTGTGGTGGTAATCCGGGAAGTTCTTCTGGGAAGATGTCGGGAAAGTCGCGTACTTCTGGGATGTTCTGAATGTCTTTCATTTCTTGACTTGTATCGACGATGTGTGCGAGAAATGCATGATATTCCTTTCGCAAGCAGTTTTGGGCTTGAATGCACGAAATGATGCGAAGACTCATACTAGTTTTTCGCCATAGATAACTAAGGTTTCGTTGTTAGGAAGGTTAAGACGAACCGCTTTTTCAAAGCACAAGATGTCGGCGCGAAGAAGACTCAACCAATCCATGTCGATGATAAAGTCGAAACATTTAATTAGGACTGGCATGAGGTCTATCTTGAAAGTATGGCCATCTAAAGTTAAAGTACAACCTACATATATGCAGTTAGTACTCTCCGTTTTCCCGTTAGCCATTTCTACCGTTAAGGAATTATCTAATGCACAAGGTTTTTGTTTAAGCAGGTGTGCAAATTTATGACTTACGAAACATCTCTCTGCTCCACTGTCAAAAAGTATGCAAGCATATGAGTTATCGAGGAGAAACTGTCACACCCCAAAACCGGAACGTCGGAAACGTTCTAGGGTGGATGACGTCATGTCAAGTATCACAACACATGCATTATAGTAATCAAAGTACAACAAAACATTGCATTAATAGTAATAGGTTTACATGGTTTACATTAAGATACAACACAGTAATACATGTAATAATATAAGAGCAGCTTGGCACAAAACCGTCTTCAATAGAAGCTCCCGGAATGTACCTGTCTAAAGCTGACCTGAGAATACAAGCTATTTGAAAAGCGAGTATCAGCATTTTTACAAATGCTGGTGAGTTCATAAGTATTTAGTGTCATTTCATTCAAATAACTTTAATAAAAGTGGTAGTTTTAGAGTATCCATTAAGTTAGAGTCCTTTCCAGAAAATCCTATATTTTCTTTAATAGAAGCAGTCTTCTACCAAGACTGGACGAAGTTATGTGGTAAAAAGTAGTTTTCCCTTAATCGCTATCATTATCAAAATACAGAATTTGATTGTTAAAGAAAGCAAGAGAAATCAGGGAATAACATATGCCTCAGCAGTGAAGACTGCTGACTAAGGCAAAAGGAATCTTAGACTCCAAGAGAGTATCGGACAAACGACACACCTGGCTCAGTCTAACAAAAGAGACACAGACCCCAGACAGTACCAAATGAAAGGTACGGCTAGCAAGGTCTAAAAACAGAGGATACATACCCCAGACAATATCAAATGAAAGATACAGCTAGCAAGGTCTAAAAACTGTGTGACTCTGAGAGTGGGTTTTCAGCATACAGTGTAAAGTACAGTGTAAAATACAGTGTGAAATACGGTTACCTTGAGGCCATGAATTATAAGGCAACTTGGGATACTCGTAACCATACTAACCCACACTAGAGTACCTGACGCCCTACAAGCGTCTATAAAATGTGACATTTGTCACCCCTTGGCTTGGTAAGCCGTGGACTATAGCTAGCAGTCAGGGTGCGGGGGTGCAATCTCGTATAGATCTATACACACAATGTCCGCTCTCCCTACAGGAGACTCTAGTTACCAACTAGACGACGGAGAAGGCCGTGTCCCGAAGATGCATCCCAAATAGTGGGTAGTGGGTTTCCAATATAAGTGTTGAACTAGAGGTAGAGACTCATAATTGAACTGACTAATGTAAACCTATATGTGTATGCTTGTATACATAATATATAACTAATGAATCAAACGACCTTCAGACGGAGATCCGATCCCACCAGACCACATCTCAACGAAGAAAAGGAAATAGGGCGGACAAGCCTTCCTAAGTCCTTCAATCATTATTTATATGCATTTATACAAGCACAGACATACACCTAACTACGTCTGAGTGTGTAACAAATGGAAACGTATCATGAAGTATAACCGAATCGTGATGTATAATGTACAGTGTGGAATAACCGAATCGTGATGTATAAACATACAGTGTGGAATAACCGAATCGTGATGTGTAAACATACAGTGTGGAATAACCGAATCATGATGTATAAACATACAGTGTGGAATAACCGAATCGTGATGTATAAACGTATAGTGTGGAATAACCAAATCGTGATGTATAAGCGTTACCAAATCTAAGTGTATCACGAAGTAGAAGCGACAACAAGTGAAGTAAGAGCGTCTAATAGGCATAAACGACTACAAGTATAAGAGAAATAGAGGCAATAACAAGTATAAACGCATCACGAAGTGAAAGCGTTATCAAGTAGGAGTTTAAACTAAGAGGGAGTATCAAAACATGGAAGAAAACCTTTATACTTGAGAAAGTCACAACTTGGTGTTCTTTGGTAAAATAAGTTTGAAAACCTTTAGAAATTCTTTGGAAACTTTTCATAAACCAGTTTAAAATGAACTTTGATAAAACAGTATAAGAGTTTTGAACAAGTGAAAACATTTTAGAAAACCATTTATAGTATCCTACTCGGTAAAACAGTTTACAGTGTGGTAAATCCTTATGCATGCGGGTTATCAATCACATGTGATTGATATGATAACTGGCTTGTTTAACTTGTATTCCCCCCCTATAAAACATGAGAAGCATTTAAAAGGTTCATTCAGGGGTATGAACTCAGCTGGTGTAAGTGGATCCGACGAAGGTGCCGGTTGGGTGTTGGGTGTCAAGTAAAGACTTGGACACACTTAGTGACCTATTTAACATATGATAACATATATTTACATACAATTAGTAGATTTTATACTAATTAAACAAGTATACGCACCTTAAGGAGCGGAAAACACTTTGGTTAAGTGTTTGGGGTGTCCCGGGTAACATTTAAGGGTGTGAATGGCTTAGGAATGGAGTTTACTCTCCAAGAGTAAACTCTCCATATGATGTTTACGGCCCTGGGACAACTCCCCATGAGTTTACAGCCGTAAACTCACGGTGAGGGGTTCTAGGATGTTTAAAGGCCTTATATTGATCGTGGAATTTTGCTAGGTCCAAATCTAAAATGTATGAATGGGTTTAAGTCATTTAAAGGGACCAAATGGGAGTTTACGGCCCATGAGCCACCACTATGGGAGTTCACGGCCGTGAAATCCTATACCTTGATTTTATTGAAGTTTAAGCCCTTGTTTCAACCCTAGCATTTTCTAGTGAAGGTATAAGGCCATTTGGGGGGATTAAAACTACCATTTGACATGGTTTGGAGGTGTTTACGGCCTAAGCATGTGCTTGGGCTATAAACTCCATTTCACCCCTCAAATCTATGTGTTTAAATGTTCTAAACTCGAAATAGCAAGTCCCTAATTTATGTATTAAGCCTAAGGGTGGTTTGGGAGTGTTTGGAACTTGATTTTACAAGTTTAGAGGGTGTTTACGGCCTAAGAATGAGCTTGGGCCGTAAACCCTCTTTTAAGTCCCAAAAATTGTTGTTTTATGCTTCAAACACTCCTAGGCTAAATCCTTAATTGGTTCCTAGGCTCAAAGGGAAAATTTTGGGTCATTTTGGCCTCCTTTAAGGGGTTTACGGCCCTAGAGTGTTCTTGCGCCGTAAACTCCTCTTTGACAGCTTATATGGTCGAATTTTGAGCTATAATCACAAGCCATGATGTTTAGAATAAGCTAGGGTAAGGAGACTTACGATTTGGAGGCGTTTGGTTACGGATTTTAGACGAAATCGGACTAGTATGAGAGAGAGTATAGAGAGAGTGAAAAAGGGGTGGAACGAAGTCCATTCCCCCTTATATATGGGTTGGAGTTGGAGCTCAGTGGGAATCTACCCGATACTGCCGTTACACGGGGCTTTTGGTCGCACCCGATTTAGTGGTCGTAATAAAATTTAACCTTTTCCAAAATTAATATGGAAATGTAACTTAATTGTTTTACTTTATTTTATTACGACTAATAACGACATAGAATATAAATAAATAAAACGTTTATTTATTTTACGACCTCAAATTAACAGAACTTTTATAAAATGGAATATTCCGTTAACGGTAACGGGGTAATGTAACGGAATAAACTTTGGGTTGTCACATCATCCCCCCGTTAGAGGGAATTTCGTCCCGAAATTCAGGTCTAGGCAAGGAAGTAGGTATGAATGACCGAGTAGAGGCAGGAGGGTACTTCCTATTTTTTTGTCCTTGCATTCCTAAGTGAACTCTGGTTTGCGTTTGTCATTCCAACAAACCTTTACCTACAGAATGCGGATTCCGTCTCATGTAGTTAGCGAGTTCCGACTGGTGTATCTATGAGGTTAGGGTTCTCAATGGTTTCAATCAAGATGAGTGGGATACGAAAAGTGACGTCGGGTAAACATATATCAAGTCTAAGAAGTGGATCGATCGAGTGTGAAACTTGTGGAATATCCGGAAGTAGTAATGGTCTGACGAGGGTTGGACCAAATCTCCATGAGGATTCTCAGATGGTGCTAAGCTCTTGGAAGGGTAGAGCTTTTCAGTACTTAGAACATAGTGTACTTCTATGGCAAGATCATCACTGGCGTGATCGCCATTCCAAAATTCCTAACGTTCTCTCTCATACTGGAAGTGTAGTCCTTCAGTTTGGTTCTTAGGAAGCTCGGGTTGTCTTTGGTTTCGCGTTTCCTGTCAATTGGTTGTTAGAGGCTTTCTAGATCGTCGAATGGGTTGCGTGTCTATGGTTATCTGTTTGTTGTAGAGTGTCTATCTCAAGCTCATGCAAAATGAACCTGCACAATGAATCTTGAGATATTCCCAACGGAAACCCTCAGGTTCAGGGAGATAGGGTTTCACCAGACGAGTGTTGGACTATCTCGGGAGGTGGTTCTACTATTTCTTCGTGATATAGTATTCGTGGAACACCTAATAGTCCAATGAATCTCTAAGACTTTGATTTATTCTTGTGCGGAAAGCGCATGCTCCTACATAACCCCTCGACTAACACCAAGGCTGGTGTCAAGTCTATAATCTCTTCGGGATCTGGGTTAACGCAACTACCTTCGCACTTTGATCAAGTATTCTAGGCTGCGGAGGTTATCCTGTGGTTCTCGGTATTCTAGTGTTTACTTCGGAGAATGAAGTCTATCGTCTACAAGGCGACAACGATTTCCTCCATGCGAGAGGGTGGAGGGTTATAGGCACTACTTGTCTGTAACAGGGTGAATGAAGTTCCTGAGTAGTGCGAACATCTTCTGCAACTACTTTTCCGAAGTTCCTGAGTGTTTCCCGGTCTAGGTCAAATCTAGCGAGTATAAGTTCCCATCACTCGGAACTTTAATCTCTTTACTAACTGGGGGTGTTAGCTACTATGTGGGCTTAACCAGTATGGCAACAAGCTTCGGATTTGTGGTCATTATAGTGGCTCAACCCGCAGTGGTTCTCTTGACTCCAACTCCTATTTTATGGAATAAGATGAAGGGCTTTACTATGAGGTTCGTGGTAGAGCTCATACTCGGCTTAACCACTAATACTTGGTGTATGCAAGCCGTATATAATTGAGGTCGGCAGGATGTTCAGTTGTGTGACTGCACCCCAGACCCACAACCCAACGAGGAATAGGGAGTAGGGACGAAACAGACATCTTAAATCTTTTTGATCTCAATTATATACCACCTTAACGCCTATACCTAGTTATAGTGGTCATTCCTATGAGTTCTATTCTCTGGGTTCACGAACCTGATGTGCGAGGTGTGATGGGTCTTTCTGGGGAATCTACGAAGTATGCTACGGATGGTTATTGTCTTCTGGAGTATCTTGCAGTGTCCTTTGCTTCGGTTTCCGTATAACTAAGAGAGGTCGGTCAGCAGCACGCGGTACCCTTCTCTCGGGTACTTCGGAAGGTTTGAGATAAGAGAGACGACTGACGGATCACATTAGGTTTGATTATTTGTATTATGTTTAGGTTCGGAAGAACCTTTATTTGCCGACATGGCTTCGGAGAAAGTTCTTTTTACACAGCACTAGGGATGTACACATGGTTGTACCAGGTCAACCCATGATCGATAGAGTCGTCGAAGTTGGCATACCTTGACAGGATATAAAATGAAGATCGATAGAGTCATGCGCCGATCAGGCACACAAATTCTAGGCGTCTAGGGTTTCGTCCTGTGTATCACTGCCACAGATACTTGGACCGATAGAGTCGACGCCGAACTATAAAGTGTTCTAAGTGTTTCCGAGTAGAGTACCTTTTCATGAATGGATTCTCACGAGGCATTTCTATAATCGCCTAACATATACTAGTCATGTATAGTTAAGGTGGGGAGGACTGCTGACTGAGCGACTCCGCCCTAAATCCACAACCAAACAAGGAACAGGAAATGAGGCGGCATTCACTCACTCTAGGTCTATCCATCTTAACTATACATGGTCGTAACGTATATGTTTAGCCCTTATAGTTTTACCTGATGAATTTTAAATTTTATAACAGTGCTGCGACTTTCGCCTTAATGGGGAGGTATTTACATTTTGAATTAGTCTTTTAATGTTTTCGGTTTAGTTATCTGAGATCGAAAGACGTACCAAAAATCCACCGGGTTCCTTGATGCTTCTCCCTAACCAGTAGAGTTAGGCTCCTCCTGTGTCCTCGTTGTTTCCTTCAGTTAGGCAATCTCTTTTGAAATGTCCCATGTCACCACATAGACGACAAACTGGATTGGTCGTCACATTGGTGATTGATGCAATATGCTCCACCGGAGTTCTGCATACGCTAGCAGTATGCCCCTTCATGTTGCACCTAGAACATAAGAGTTCCCGACATATACCATGATGATGGTAGCTACACTTGCCGCAGTGGGGAAGGTTTCCTAGGTATGGTCTTCTTGAAGTCAGGAGGGAAGGATTGACAGGGGTATTGACTGCCTCAGCTCGTTGCCCTTCGGAAGGTCCTTGAGCCGAGGTATTTCCCTCCTCGATCTTGAGTTTTCTCTTCAGTGGATTCGGTTGAGGTTCTTGGGTGGCTGGGTATGCAGTGGTTGGTTGCTGCTGTCCATTGCTAGAATCGGAATTCCCGATAGGGCCCTTGCTAACATTGGCATTGTTAGCATTCAGGTGAGCCATGACAGCTGCTACGGCTGCCGAGACTACAACTTGGAACGTAACTTCATCGAATAAGAGAGTAGGTTTCTTGCTTGTGGACTGGTTGCGTTTCTTTGGAGGCATGGTTTTTCCTACACGGAAAGGAATACAAGATAATGAGAGACGATGGCTAACCCTGGACATATCTGTCCCGACTGTATTAGGCATAAATTTTTCCTGTGCCTCGGGTACTGGTTGTCTGAGTGTCTACCTACATCCCTATGATGTAGTCATGGTAATCAAGGTAGGAGTGTGAGTATCGGAAAAAGGCCATAAGATGGGAGTCATTCCTACTAAGTTACCTTTATACTAGGAAAGGTTTCACTCTCTGGCCTGGAAAGATTTGAGAACAGTTCGGAACGAAAACTGCGGAAAGAAAAGTTCTTGAAGACTTATGGCTAAACATTCTCAATAGAGGTGCGGGGATCCGCTCTAATCGTGTTACTGGCAACGGGAAACGACGATTTACCTAACACATAGCGTGAGTAGTTTAGCCACTAACTCACTAAATTGTATTATTTTACGGGTTTATTAGTGTGACGAACACGAGGAAAAGACAATTCTCAGGTTCCATGTACTGGCTCCCTCTGTCTGCCTCGTATCTTTGGCTAGTATCGGCGTTGGTTTCCTTCGGGTGGTTACCTAGGGTTCTTTTCTCATGAAGACGCATTGAATTTATACTCCACCTTACTTCCAAATCCGACTCCGGGTGTCATCACTTCATGATGGATGACTGGAAATCTCGGAAGTTTAGGCGTATTTCTCACCGATGTCCCTTAAAAGATATAGGCACTTGGTGAATTCAATAGTCTCAACCCAGTTCATTTATTTCCGAACAGGAAATCTTCTCAATGAACCTCTTATGGGTCTGCATCAACTCTTCCGTCAAGCACTGAAGTGGATAGGGTTGTCTACAGGGTTCGTGCGAGAATGGAAATGTCTAAAGAATCCTAAAAGATTATTAACATTTCACTGGATGATCCATATCGAGTCCTGCTACGATTACACAGGGTATACAAATCATATATAGCTTAGATCCGATAGGCCTTCGAATATATGATACTACTCTATATCCACATCCAAACAAGGAAAAGGAAGTAGAGCGAAACCACACATTCTTAGCCTATGGGATCCTTATTATATATAACCTTAGGAGTACACTCTCTGTAATTGTAGGTATATCAATAAGGATCTTTTTAGTTCTCACACAAGGTTAGTTATGGATCCTAAAATACCCCTATGGTATTTTAATTTCTTGTTTGGTTCTTATCTTCTAAATATGGTTCTGGGATTAGTGTGAATCTTTTAGTGTTCCAAAATACTCCTATAGTATTTTGACTTTATGTTTGGCTCTAGCATTCCTAGTTGGTAAGTTTCAGACCTGTTGCAACACCACTATCACTCCCAAGCACATGTTCATCGCTTCTCGAATAAATGTAGTTGATCAGGTTACATTTATTCCAGCTTACGATTAAATAACTGCCCTGTTTGACGGCAATGCTCAACATCCGAAGACTTTTATTATCGTTCTTCTTGTGATACTTGTGTTCGAGTGTTTAGATTCTGGATTTTCTTATACTTTGGTAAAATATGGTTATATTTTAAAGTATAATTCTTGGTCAGAGTGTTTTATCCCTTTGTATTTATAGGTTGTATATCTTTTATGAATTGATATACTTAGCTCACTATAAACAATGCTCTGATACCAATCTGTCACACCCCAAAACCGGAACGGCGGAAACGTTCTGGGGTGGATGACGTCATGTCAAGTTTGGTCAGAGTGTTTTATCCCTATGTATTTATAGGTTGTATATCTTTTACGAATTGATATACTTAGCTCACTATAAACAATGCTCTGATACCAATCTGTCACACCCCAAAACCGGAACGGCGGAAACGTTCTGGGTGGATGACGTCATGTCAAGTATCACAACACATTCATTATAGTAATCAAAGTACAACAAAACATTGCATTAATAGTAATAGTTTTACATGGTTTACATTACGATACAACACAATAATACAGGTAATAATATAAGAGCAGCTTGGCACAAAACCGTCTTCAATAGAAGCTCCTGGAATGTACCTGTCTAAAGCTGACCTGAGAATACAAGCTATTTGAAAAGCGAGTATCAGCATTTTTACAAATGCTGGTGAGTTCATAAGTATTTAGTGTCATTTCATTCAAATAACTTTAATAAAAGTGGTAGTTTTAGAGTATCCATTAAGTTAGAGTCCTTTCCATAAAATCCTATATTTTCTTTAATAGAAGCAGTCTTCTACCAAGACTGGACGAAGTTATGTGGTAAAAAGTAGTTTTCCCTTAATCGCTATCATTATCAAAATACAGAATTTGATTGTTAAAGAAAGCAAGAGAAATCAGGGAATAACATATGCCTCAGCAGTGAAGACTGCTGACTAAGGCAAAAGGAATCTTAGACTCCAGGAGAGTATCGGACAAACGACACGCCTGGCTCAGTCTAACAAAAGAGACACAGACCCCAGATGGTACCAAATGAAAGGTACGGATAGCAAGGTCTAAAAACAGAGGATACAGACCCCAGACAGTATCAAATGAAAGATACAGCTAGCAAGGTCTAAAAACAGTGTGACTCTGAGATTGGGTTTTCAGCATACAGTGTAAAGTACAGTGTAAAATACTGTGTGAAATACCGTTACCTTAAGGCCATGAATTATAAGGCAACCTGGGATACTCGTAACCATACTAACCGACACTAGCGTACCTGAAGCCCTACAAGCGTCTATAAAAGGTGACATTTGTCACACCCCAAAACCGGAACGGCGGAAACATTCTGGGGTGGATGACGTCATGTCAAGTATCACAACACATGCATTATAGTAATCAAATTACAACAAAACATTGCATTAATAGTAATATTTTACATGGTTTACATTACAATATATCAAAGTAATACAAGTAAATAATATAGGTGCAACTTGGTACTAAACTGTCTTCGTCAGAAGCTCCGGGGATGTACCTGTCTAATGCTGGCCTGAGAATACAAGTTATTTGAAAAGCGAGTATCAGCATTTTTACAAATGCTGGTGAGTTCATAAGTATTTAGTGTCATTTTATTCAAATAACTTTAATAACAGTGGTAGTTTTAGAGTATCCAATAAATTAGAGTCTTTTCCAGAAAATCCTATATTTTCTTTAATAAATGCAGTCTTCTACCAAGACTGGACGGAGTTATGTGGTAAAAAGTAGTTTTCCCTTAATCGCTATCATTATCAAAATACAAAATTTGATTATTAAAGAAAGCAAGAGAAATTGGGGAAAATAACATATGCCTCAGCAGTGAAGACTGCTGACTAAGGCAAAAGGACTCATAGACTCCAGGAGAGTATTGAACAAACAACACGCCTGGCTCAGTCTAACAAAGGAAGGCACAGACCCCAGACGGTACCAAATGAAAGGTATGGCTAGCAAGGTCTAAAAACAGAGACTACAGACCCCAGACAGTATCAAATGGAAGACATAGCTAGTAAGGTCTAAAACAAGGAATACAGACCCCAGACAGTATCAAATGAAAGATACAGCTAGCAAGGTCTAAAACAAGGAATACAGACCCCAGACAGTATCAAATAAATGATACAACTAGCAAGGTCTAAAGACAGTGTGACTCTGACAGTGGGTTTTCAGCATACAGTGTAAAGTATAGTGTAAAATACAGTGTGAAATACCGTTACCTTAAAGCCATGAATTATAAGGTAACCTGGGATACTCATAACCATACTAACCGACACTAGAGTACCTGACGCCCTGCAAGCGTCTATAAAATATGACATTTGTCACCCCTTGGCTTGGTAGGCCGTGGACTGTAGCTAGCAGTCAGGGTGCGGGGGTGTCAATCCCGTATAGATCTATACACACAATGTCCGCTCTCCCTACAGGAGACTCTGGTTACTAACTAGACGACGGAGAAGGCCGTGTCCCGAAGATGCATCCCAAATAGTGGGTAGTGGGTTTCCAATATAAGTGCTGAACTAGAGGTAGAGACTCATAACTGAACTGACTAATGTAAACCTATATGTCTATGCTTGCATACATAATATATAACTGATGAATCAAACGACCTTCGGACGGCCATCCGATCCCACCAGACCACATCTCAACGAAGAAAAGAAAATAGGGCAGACAAGCCTTCCTAAGTCCTTCAATCATTATTTATATGCATATATACAAACACAGACATACATCTAACTACGTCTGAGTGTTTAACAAGTGGGAACGTATCGTGAAGTATAACCGAATCGTGATGTATAAGCGAATCGTGAGGTATAACCGAATCGTGAAGTGTGGACGAACAGTGTGAACAGCCGAATCGTAAAGTATAAGTGTTACCAAATATAAGTGTATCACGAAGTGGAAATGTTATCAAGTAGGAGTTTAAACTAAGTAAAAGCGAAGCAGCGATATCTAACAAGTAAGAGTATACGACATTAAAGAGAACTTTGATGAAAACCTTGGAAAAACCTTTATACTTAAGAAAATCACAACTTGGTATTCTTTGGTAAAATAAGTTTGAAAACCTTTAGAAATTCTTTGGAAACTTTTCATAAACCAGTTTAAAATGAACTTTGATAAAACAGTATAAGTAAGAGTTTTGAACAAGTGAAAACATTTTAGAAAACCATTTATAGTATCCTACTCGGTAAAACAGTTTATAGTGTGGTAAATCCTTATGCATGCGGGTTATCAATCACATGTGATTGATATGATAACTGGCATGTTTAACTTGTATCCCCCCCCCCCTCTATAAAACATGTAGAAGCATTTAAAAGGTTCATTCAGGGGTATGAACTCACCTGGTGTAAGTGGATCCGACGAAGGTGCCGGTTGGGTGCTCGTTGTCAAGTAAAGACTTGGACACACTTAGTGACCTATTTAACATATGATAACATATGTTCACATACAATTAGTACATTTAATACTAATAAAACAAGTATACACACTCTAAGGAGCGGAAAACACTTTGGTTAAGTGTTTAGGGTGTCCCGGGTAACATTTAAGGGCTAGTATGACTTAGGAATGGAGTTTACTCTCCAAGAGTAAACTCCCCATATGGTGTTTACGGCCCTGGGACAACTCCCCATGAGTTTACGGCCGTAAACTCATGGTGAGGGGTTCTAGGATGTTTAAAGGCCTTATATTGATCGTGGAATTTTGCTAGGTCCAAATCTAAAATGTATGAATGGGTTTAAGTCATTTAAAGGGACCAAATGGGAGTTTAGGGCCCATGAACCACCCCTATGGGAGTTCACGGCCGTGAACTCCTATACCTTGATTTTATTGAAGTTTAAGCCCTTGTTTCAACCCTAGCATTTTCTAGTGAAGGTATAAGGCCATTTGGGGGGTTTATGGCCCTAGAGTGTTCTTGGGCCATAAACTCCTCTTTGACAGCTTATATGGTCGAATTTTGAGCTATAATCACAAGCCATGAGGTTTAGAATAAGCTAGGGTAAGGAGACTTACGACTTGGAGGCGTTTGGTTGCGGATTTTAGACGAATTCGGACTTTTATGAGAGAGAGTGAAAAGGGGTGGAATGAAGTCCATTCCCCCTTATATATGGGTTGGAGTTGGAGCTCAGTAGGAATCTACCCGATACTGTCATTAAACGGGGCTTTTGGTCGCACCCGATTTAGTGGTCGCAATAAAATTTAACTTTTTCCAACTTAATATGGAAATGTAATTTACATGCTTTTACTTATCTTATTACGACGAATAACGACATAAGATATAAATAAATAAAACATTTATTTATTTTACGACCTCAAATTAACGGAACTTTTTTACAGTGGAATATTCCGTTAATGGTAATGGGGTAATGTAACGGAATAAACTTGGGTTGTCACAAGGAGACTCTGGTTACCAACTAGACGACGGAGAAGGCCGTGTCCCTAAGATGCATCCCAAATAGTGGGTAGTGGGTTTCCAATATAAGTGCTGAACTAGAGGTAGAGACTCATAACTGAACTGACTAATGTAAACCTATATGTCTATGCTTGTATACATAGTATATAACTAATGAATCAAACGACCTTCGGACGGACATCCGATCCCACCAGACCACATCTCAACGAAGAAAAGGAAATAGGGCGGACAAGCCTTCCTAAGTCCTTCAATCATTATTTATATGCACCTATACAAGCACAGACATACACCTAACTACGTCTGAGTGTGTAACAAGTGGAAACGTATCGTGAAGTATAACCGAATCGTGATGTATAACGTACAGTGTGGAATTATCGAATCGTGATGTATAAACATACAGTGTGGAATAACCGAATCGTGATGTATAAACGTACAGTGTGGAATAACCGAATTGTGGAATAACCGAATCGTGATGTATAAACGTACAGTGTGGAATAACCGAATCGTGATGTATAAACGTACAGTGTGGAATAACTGAATCATGATGTATAAGCGTTACCAAATCTAAGTGTATCACGAAGTAGAAGCGACAACAAGTGAAGTAAGAGCGTTTAATAGGCATAAACGACTACAAGTATAAGCAAAACAGAGGCAATAACAAGTATAATAAACACATCACGAAGTGAAAGCGTTATCAAGTAGGAGTTTAAACTAAGAGGGAGTATCAAAACATGGAAGAAAACCTTTACACTTTAGAAAATCACAACACGGTGTTCTTTGGTAAAATAAGTTTGAAAACCTTTAGAAATTCTTTGGAAACTTTTCATAAACCAGTTTAAAATGAACTTTGATAAAACAGTATAAGTAAGAGTTTTGAACAAGTGAAAACATTTTAGAAAACCATTTATAGTATCCTACTCGGTAAAACAGTTTATAGTGTGGTAAATCCTTATGCATGCGGGTTATCAATCACATGTGATTGATATGATAACTGGCATGTTTAACTTGTATTCCCCCCCCTATAAAACATGTAGAAGCATTTAAAAGGTTCATTCAGGGGTATGAATTCACCTGGTGTAAGTGGATCCGACGAAGGTGTCGGTTGGGTGCTCGTTGTCAAGTAAAGACTTGGACACACTTAGTGACCTATTTAACATATGATAACATATGTTCACATATAATTAGTACATTTTATACTAATTAAACAAGTATACGCACTCTAAGGAGCGGAAAACACTTTGGTTAAGTGTTTGGGGTGTCCCGGGTAACATTTAAGGGTGTGAATGTCTTAGGAATGGACTTTACTCTCCAAGTGTAAACTCTCCATATGGTGTTTACAGCCCTGGGACAACTCCCCATGAGTTTATGGCCGTAAACTCATGGTGAGGGGTTCTAGGATGTTTAAAGGCCTTATATTGATCGTGGAATTTTGCTAGGTCCAAATCTAAAATGTATGAATGGGTTTAAGTCATTTAAAGGGACCAAATGGGATTTTACGGCCCATGAACCACCCCTATGGGAGTTCACGGCCGTGAACTCCTATACCTTGATTTTATTGAAGTTTAAGCCCTTGTTTCAACCCTAGCATTTTCTAGTGAAGGTATAAGGCCATTTGGGGGGATTAAAACTACCATTTGACATGGTTTGGAGGTGTGTACGGCCTAAGCATGTGCTTGGGCCGTAAACTCCATTTCACCCCTCAAACCTATGTGTTAAAATGTTCTAAACCCGAAATAGCAAGTCCCTAATTTATGTATTAAGCCTAAGGGTGGTTTGGGAGTGTTTGGAACTTGATTTTACAAGTTTAGAGGGTGTTTACGGCCTAAGCATGAGCTTGGGCCGTAAACCCTCTTTTAAGTCCCAAAAGTTGTTGTTTTATTCTTCAAACACTCCTAGGCTAAATCCTTAATTGGTTCCTAGGCTCAAGGGGACAAATTTGGGTCATTTTGGCCTCCTTTAAGGGGTTTACGGCCCTAGAGTGTTCTTGGGCCGTAAAATCCTCTTTAACAGCTTATATGGTCGAATTTTGAGCTATAATCACAAGCCATGATGTTTAGAATAAGCTAGGGTAAGGAGACTTACGATTTGGAGGCGTTTGGTTGCGGATTTTAGACGAAATCGTACTTTTATGAGAGAGAGTATAGAGAGAGAGTGAAAAAGGGGTGGAACGAAGTCCATTCCCCCTTATATATGGGTTGGAGTTGGAGCTCAGTGGGAATCTACCCGATACTGCTGTTACACAGGGCTTTTGGTCGCACCCGATTTAGTGGTCGTAATAAAATTTAACCTTTTCCAAAATTAATATGGAAATGTAACTTAAGTGTTTTACTTTATTTTATTACGACTAATAACGACATAGAATATAAATAAATAAAACTTTTATTTATTTTACGACCTCAAATTAACGGAACTTTTATAAAACAGAATATTCCGTTAACGGTAACGGGGTAATGTAATAGAATAAACTTTGGGTTATCACAGAAACGTACCAGTAACTATCGTAGGATTAGCTACCGCTTCCTCATGGCCTAGGGCCATAACTATTCCTACTCCTCCAGCCATCCCCGCTTTAGGGTAGTTCCTCTTGTAGTGGCCCACTTCGCCACAACCAAAGCAAGCTTGGCCCATACCGGCGTTAGGAACCTGAGCGGCCTGAGCTGTTGGAGTCTTGCAGTGACGGGCTGTATGCCCCTTCCTGTTGCAGTTAGAGAACTGCATCTCCTTGCAAGGTCCGTGGTGGTGGAAGCTGCATTTGTTGCACTTCGAGAGAGTTCCAGCATAAGTTTTTGTTGGTAAGGGGTTCGCAGGGACAACGGGAGTTATCGTGGCAGTATTGATTGCCACAAGTTGTTGCCTATTGTAGGATTCCTGTGAAGCCCCCCTTTTCCTCTTGTTCCACCCCTTCTTGTTGTCGTTGACCTTTTGTGGTACGGGTGCAGGGATTGTTGGGTTCTGAGGTTTCCTGTGATCTATGAGAGACTGTGTCAGCTCCTTGGCACTATCGAAAGTGACAGGCTTGGAAGCTAACACACTCGACTGGATCTGGGGCGACAGTCCCCAGATATATCTCTCTATCTTTTTGCTCTCGAGAGCAACCATATCAGGGCATAGGATTTCCAGATCACAGAACCTATTTGTGTAGGTTGATATGTCAGATCCAACCATCTATAGACCCCAGAGTTCCTGCTCGAGTTTTTGTATTTCACCTCGAGGACAGTACTCTCTCATTAGCATGTCCTTCAAGTGTTCCTA
Source organism: Lactuca serriola (assembly GCF_051521515.1). Classification (NCBI taxonomy): domain Eukaryota; kingdom Viridiplantae; phylum Streptophyta; class Magnoliopsida; order Asterales; family Asteraceae; genus Lactuca; species Lactuca serriola. The sequence goes on along the minus strand of NC_136408.1, from coordinate 185,997,209 downwards.
GCTGATGGAATAAGCCACCACTAAAGTCAGATATTTAATATGGCCATTCCACCATGTTAGTGCTCTGTCGGAGAAGGTACAAGCTGCAAACTTGACCTTGTTGCCCTCCTGGCAAGCACAAATTTCAAAGACAGATTCCATCTTTTCAATCCATTGCCTTAACACCATAACCCCACCAGTTCCATTGAAGCTGCGGGGTTTGGCGTTCGTGAAGTCCTTATAGGTGCATTCCCGGAGATGTCCATGGCTTTGACCGTGGTTCGAGGGAGGTGCACCTGTTCCCGATCCACTAGGGACGGGAGCGTTGATGGCTGACACAGCAGCTGCAACTGCTGCTGTGAAAGTTGCCTGGAACATAGTGGCATCGAAAGGAGAAGGTGGTTGAGGAGGTTGAGGTGGTGATGGAGGTGGTGGTATCGGTGTTTCGTTAGTTGGGTTACGCCTGGGATTCCTGCGTGGCGGCATCTTTAACTATACGTTTAAAAGATGATGACATGGATAAGAATAAATGGATAATGAATAATGAATAATGAATAATGAATAATGAATGTGTCTCATGGACTAACTCTCCATAGTCCAACAACAAAATGAATAGTAGCTAAATGAAGATGATAGCATTTGGATAATAATTTCCATATGATTAGATATCTGTCAATAACACTGGGATTACAGATGTAACAAGTTCGGGAAAAATGGCCTAGAAATAGGCCTTACATCAACCAAGATAAGAAAATTTTGACAGAACTATGATTAGATCAAGACCTAACAGGTCTAAGATTTACAAAGATAGGGAATTAGACCAAAGTTTTTACATAAGCTAGGTTATATCTAAAAGATGATTCGTCAAGATTCTATCGGCGACGAGAACTGCTAGCATGAGTTCTTGATCCCGAAAGTAGACGTTCTATGTCCCTTATACGCCTATCAGCTCTCACTTTCTGAGCTCGAAGTTCCCTAACTTCAGCTTGAGTTTCAGCAAGTTCCCTCTGCAGAGCTGCATTGCGGACCAGAGTCCTTTCATGAGCAGAATCTAGTTGGCGAATGTGGACAGTGTTAATGCCAGAGTTGACGTCAATCTCCACGACTCGATCGATAGTTGCTTGACCCAATATCGTGTTCCTAGAAATTCTACGAACCATGATAGGTAGGACCCTGTCAGCAGAACCTCCCTCAATGAGGTTGTAGAAACTTCTGTCTTCGTTGTAGGGAATTGGTTGACCCTGTTCCTAAATCCATCTAGTCAACTTAGTGGCCCACAGAGGTGTGGGTCCTTGAAATGTGGGACGTGGGTTCAGGTTTGGGTCTTGAGTAGCTGGGGGTAGGTTGTTGACTTCAGGCTCCGAGTCAGAACTATCGGAAAAACTCACAGCATGGTGATCATCCAAAGGGATTGGGTGATCATCTTCTGGTTCTTCCTCTAGCCATCCAACGTTGTCTTGGTTTGGGAAGTGCGGATCGCAGTGATGAAATCCAGCCATTAAAATCTACGCGAGAAAAGGGATATAAGAAATAGCTAAATAGACGAACTAACTAAGACAATTACAGTAAGACCAAATACCCCTATGGTATTTCTTTATGGTTGTGTTGGTAAGTTTTTAAACTTGTTGCCACATCACAACCATTCTTGGGCATATGCTAATCACTCCTTGGACCAGCATAGTTAATCAGGCTATGCCATTCTCAAGACTGACCATATATCCCCAGGCTTACTTGTGATATTCAACAATCGTAATACTTTTGCTCTTGTCCTTGCGACACTGATTTTAGTATGAATGCAAGCACGTATACTTACTTAAATATTTTATTATTTAGAAGTATAACTCTTAGACAGAGTGTTTTAATCCCAATGTATTTATAGTTAGTATATCTTTTATGGGTTGATATACTATATTCACTATAAACAAAGCTCTGATACCAATCTTTCACACCCCAAAACCAAGAACGGCGGAAACGTTCCGGGGTGGAGGACGTCATGTACAGTATCACAACAGTGTAAAGTAGTAAACAAGCAACAACATCATACATTGCATTAAAAGTAAAGTTTTAATACACATGTGTTCTTTCAATGTAATAAGACACCAAAATATACAATCAAAATAAAAGACGAGTCTTGTCTATGCTCCGTCTTCTCAAAACCTGGATATCGTACCTGTCTACTGGTGACCTGAGAATACAAGTTATTTTGAAAGCGAGTATCAGCCTAAAGCTGGTGAATTCATAAGTATTTAAGTGTCATTGTCTTGTTTTGGAAAACTGTTATGAATGCCCTGTAAATCTTTAAATGAAACAGTTGATGTAAGTAATGAAAGCCCTAGAAAATCCCTTATTTCCTACTAGTATGAAATGTAGTCTTCTACCGAGACCCGAATGTTTTGTAAGTGAAAATGATAGTTTTTCCTTTCTTTTGACTATTACTAATAGTACTTAGTCTAACTCATCGTTTATGTGAATATATCACAAAATAAAGTAATAGGAAAATGTACTAATGTAATTGTTATCCTTTTGTATTAGGATTAACACGACATCGTGATTAGCGAAATGTATAACCTTTGAACATCCGTAGATTGTCCAATTGTCCTCTGTAGCAGCAGCAGGGCGGAGGAAGGGTTAGTCCCGTAAAGGTACTCCTAGTATAAGTAATAACCGTAGGCATCCGTAGATGTTCATCAACCTCTGTAGCGAACAGTAGGCCCAAGGAATGGTTACTCCCGTAAAGGTACTCCTAGTATAAGTATTAACCGTAGGCATCCATAGATGTTCATCAACCACTGTTGCTAACAGTTGGGATTCAGAATGGTTCGTCCCATCTAGATATCCCGTTGAACTGGGATAGGCAGGACAATTTACACAGAAGGTACTAATAAATCATCCTCGTGAATCGAGATACAAGTATGCATGTAAGTGTATACAGGTAAATGTATCTACGTAAAGGTACTCATGTAATGTATTCATGTAAGCTTATTCATGTAACATGTAATGTATAGTATTGACTCATGAATGAACTGACTCTGACGTAATTCCTTGTAATAGGAATAATGTTTTGTTTCTTCTAACTATCCCTATGATAATTAACTGGAAGGTAATCGGTTGTTCAAGTAGGTTTATACACCCTTGCTACACAAGAGTGTAGGAAACTGAATGAAGGATGGAAACTATAACATCAATACATATATAAGAACATAAGTGTATAGATATAGTTTTGTTCAAGAAGGTAAAAAATGGTTTTGTAAGACATCTAAGAGTTTTGAACAATAATTAACAATGACTTGATGTCATTTTAATAAACATTTCAAAAGTAATACATTTGATAACAAAGTATTTTTAAGATAGAAAACCGTTTCATGCATCACATTTTGAAGTATGTGAAGTCTGCTGGATGAAAACACAGTTATAAAATACATATGAGTGATTTAATAACATACTCTTTTCTACTTGTATTCCCCCCATTAAAGCATTTAAAATTATTTAAAATTTTGATTAAGGGGTATGAACTCACCTGTATATGGTGGTTTGGATGTACTAAATGATGTAGGATAGCTAGGTGACATGTGAAGACTTGTTCACACCCAATGATCCTAGTTAACATATAATCACACATATATGTATCCAATTACACTTTAAATCACTAATTGATAAAGTTAAGACATCCCAAGGCATGTAAAACACCTTATATAAGTGCTACAAGCCATAAGGATTGCATCTAAGTGCTAAAGGACCTTGCTATTGTGTTTGGGGTTCAAGGGTAAACTCCCTTGGAGTTTACGGTTTTAATGACCTTGACCTAATGAGTTTACGCTCGTAAAATCAGAGTGTACGGTCGTAAACTCCTCTCTTTTTGACCATAAGTTGTTTTGAGGGTTTGCAAGACCTTTGAAGCATTTCTACTTAGTGGTTTGGACTTTGGAAGGGACTAGGGCAACAAAACACTCCTTAGAGAACTTTACGGACTCATGGCCATTTCCTTTTGGGTTTATTACCGTAAACCCTTCTGGAAAAGGGTATTACCATGTTTTCAAGTCCCTAACTCATCAAGGTAGTTGTCTAAGCTAGTTTTTAGTCCTAAGGAAGGAAAATGACTCATTTAAACACACTTTAGGGTGTTTACGGTTTTGGGAGATCCCCAAACCGTAAACACCTATAAATGTTGGTATTTGGTGTTTTTCAAGGCTTAAACACGTCAATGGAAAGTTCAAACATGTCAAGGAAGGCTTAAACATCCAACTAGGGCTTAGATTAATGACTTAGGCACACTTTGGTGCCTTATATGGTGTTTATGGCCCAAGAACATTCTTGGATCGTGAACACCTTGTTCCATGTGTTCTTGGCATATTTTCTTGTTGCTAACTTGTAATACTAACTCAATAAGGCTCAAGGATTGAAGTACTTACTATAAGGAAGCTTGAAATATGCTAAAAGTCCAAGAACACTTAGTGTGTGTTCTTGGTGTTCTTGAAAATCTAATCAAAACACAAAAGTGAATGGATGAATAGATGCACAAACACTAGATTAAGTGTTTAATCAACTTGGAATGGATAGAACACTTACAACTTTGAAGATCTTGAATTGTTTCTAGTTTGCTACTTGAGAGTGTTTCTTGAGTTTACTCTTTTGGATAAATGGGGAGTAAACTCATCATTGACTAGACTTAGGAAGTAAACTCATGGATAAGCATGAGTTTACGGATTTTGGGATGATTTTTCGACCCAAACAAAATAGTTTGGCCGGTAACTTCTAAGACGCAAGATGTTTGCGGTTTTTAAATTTCAAAACCCGAGACGGCACTTTCTCACACCCGTTCGTTTAGAGAATATTATTAAAATAATCAAACGAGCTCTAAATTTGTTAAAATAAGAAATAATGACATTAACTTATAATAAGAAGTGATTGACTTGTACGGTTTGACCGAACGAAAATTTCGGGTTGTCACAAATGATCACTAAATGTATGTAAAGGGTAAATTATTGTAGTACTGTAGTGTTGTATTATAGGAACTACTGTTGTACTAACTACCTTAAACCGGATTTATATTAAGGTATCATGTGATTAATTGTACCATACTATCGACTTGGTAACAACGACAAATGTAGGTCGTAAAAAGGTATGACGTTTGGCACCCGCAGACCTGCAGGTCCAGCTGTAGCTAGCAGCAAGGTGTAGGATAGTCAATCCAGTATAGATCTAGATGCAAACTCACGATCTCCCTCCAAGAGACTCTGGCTACAACTCGGGCCATGACATTCAAGGCATGCTCCGATACAGTGGATCAAAATTTTGTCAATGTATTCATGTACATGTAATTTATTGTTACTCGTTCTAGTATTGTTGTATATGTTCTCTCTCTAGTATAGTTGTATATGTTCTTCATCTAGTATAGTTGTATATGTTCTTCTTCTAGTATAGTTGTATATGTTCTTCCTCTAGTATAGTTGTATATGTTCTTCTTCTAGTATAGTTGTATATGTTCTTCCTCTAGTATAGTTGTATATGTTCTTCTTCTAGTATAATTGTATATGTTCTCATAGTAATGTAATGTATATGTTCTCATAGTAATAAGTACTGACTCATGAATGAACTGACTCATTGATCTAGCAATAGTATAAGTATGATGCTGTGCTACCCCGATGGTAGCTTACTAATGATGTAACTAGTACGCATGAATATGGAAGCACTTTTATGTCTGTATATGTACACATGATATATAATTAATATTGAAACGACTTTCGGACGACTACCTGATATCCCACCAGACCACATCTCATGCGCGAAAAGGAAATAGGGCGGATGACCTTCCTAAGCCTTTTAAACATTGCTTATATAACTATACATATACAGGCATGCAATTTATAATAAGTGTAACAAAGTTTAAGTAAAAGCATTTGATAAGTAAAAGAGTTTGTAAAGTAGTTTGAAGTAGAACAGTTTGATAAACAGTTTGAACAGTAAGAAAATCATTGTTTTTATAGTTATTAATCACATGTGATTGATGTACTAACAATAAGTATTCAACTTGTATCCCCCCCCCCCCCATTAAAGCATTTAAAACATTTAAAAGTATTTCAAAGGTTAGTTAAAGGGGTATGAAATCACTTGTGGTGAGTGGATTGGATTGAAGTGTCAGGTACGGTGCTAGGTGACAAATGAAGACTTGTACACATGCACGAGCCTAGTTATCATATAATGAACATATATATAACTAATTAGCCAAATTATAACTAATAAAATAAGTTGGGACACTCTATAACATGAAAACACTTTGTTTCAAGGGGTAAAGATCACAAGGATTGCATCCAAGTGTTGGTAGGGCAAAGCTAGGGTGTTTGGAGTTCAAGGGTAAACTCCCTTGGAGTTTACGGTTTTGATGGTCATGACTCAAGGAGTTTATGGCAGTAAAATCTAGAGTTTACGGTCATAAACTCTAGTCCTAATGACCAAGTGTTGTTTTGTGGTTCAGCAAGCCTTTTGAAGCAATTCTACTAAGTGGTTTGGCCTTTGGAAGGAACTAGGGCAACAAAACACCCCCTTTGAGGAGTTTATGGCCTCATGGCATTTCCCTTTGGGTTTATTACCATAAACCCATATGGAAAAGGGTATTGCCATGTTTTCAAGTCCTTAACACAACAAGGTTACTGTCTAGGTTAGTTTTTAGGCCTAAGGAAGGAATAAGGCCCATAACAACACACTTTAGGGTGTTTAAGGTTTTGGGAGATCCCCAAACTGTAAACACCTATAAATGTTGGATTTTGGTGTTTTTCAACGTTCAAACATATCAAGGGAAGGTTTAAACATATCAAGGAAGGCTTAAACATCAAATTAGGGCTAAGATAAGGACTTAGGCACACTTTGGTGCCCTTTATGGTGTTTACGGCCCAAGCATCTTCTTGGACCGTGAACACCTAAATCCTCGTGTTCTTGGCATAATTTCTTGATGTTTAAATGTAATACTAGCTCAATAACACTCAAGGATGGAAGTACTTACTATAATGAAGCTTGATTTGAGCTAAAAGGCCAAGAACACTTAGTGTGTGTTCTTGTTGTTCTTGGTGTTTTTGGAAATCTAGACAAAATACATAAATGAATGGATGAATAGATGCACAAACACTAGATTAAGTGTTATACAAGTTGAAATGGTTAGAACACTTACAACTTTGAAGATTTGGAATAAAATCTTGGATGATACTTGAAAGGATATTTTGGAGTTTACTCTTTTGACTTTTGGGGAGTAAACACAAATGACTAACTTTTTGGGGAGTAAACTCATACATAGGTATGAGTTCACAGTTTTTGGGTGATTTTTCAACCCAAACATAAAAGTTTGGTCGGGAATTTCTAAGACGCGAAGTGTTTGCGATTTTTAAAATTCAAAACCCGAGACGACACTTTCTTTCACCCGTTCGTTTAAAAATAATATTAAAATAATCAAACGAACTTTATATTTCTTAAAAACAAGAAATAATGACATTAAATTATGATACGAAGTGGTTGACTTTTAGGGTTTGATCGAATGGAAATTTCGGGTTGTCACATCATCCCCCTATTAAAGTGAATTCGTCCCGAAATTAAAGTCTAAACAAATAAGGTAGTTACAAATGACTAAGCAAAAAGATGAGGGTATTTCAGTTTCATCAGATCCTCACGCTCCCAAGTGAATTCCGGTCCTCGCTTGGCGTTCCAGCGGACCTTCACAATCGGGATACGGCTTTGCTTCGTTTGCTTGACTTCCCGGTCCATGATCTCTACTGGTTCTTCCACGAAGTTGAGGCTCTCGTTGATCTCGATCTTGTCGAGTGGTATTACAAGAGTCTCGTCGGACAAACACTTTTTCAAGTTAGATACGTGGAATGTAGAACGTACATTACGAAGTTCGTCGGCTAGATTGAGTTTGTAAGCTACAGGGCTGATTCTTGCGAGAATCTCGAAGGGTCCTATATATCTTGGATTAAGCTTCCCACTCTTACCGAAGCGTATCAAGCCCTTCCAGGGTGAGACTTTAAGAAGGACTCGGTCTCCCACCTCGAATTCCAAAGGTTTCCTTCGCTTATCCGCGTAGCTCTTCTGTCGGTCTCTAGAGGCCTTCAATCGTTCACGGATCTGAACGATCTTCTCTGTCGTTTCCCGAATGATTTCCGGACTTGTGAGAGTACTGTCAGAAACTTGCCCCCTAGCTAATTGGGTATCACCCACTTTAGCCCAGCACAGAGGGGATCTGCACTTTCGGCCGTAAATGAGTATCGCATGCCTTTCCATAGTCAATCACACGGGCTCTCAACATATCTTCCAGTGTTTGGATGGTCCTCTCACTCTGTCCGTCGGTCTGTGGATGGTAGGTTGTGTTCATGTCCAGCCTTGTTCCCAGGGAATGTAGTAGCGATTGCCAGAATCTTGAGGTGAACCCACTATCTCTATCGGAGATAATCGATATAGGTACACCATGTAGTCGTACGATTTCCCTAATGTATGTTCTCATAAGCTTCTCCATTTTGTCAGTTTCTTTGATAGGCAGGAAGTGTGCAGACTTGGTCAATCTATCAACGATGACCCATATGGTATCAAGTCCACCCGTTGTCTTGGGCAACTTGGTTATGAAATCCATAGTGACCCGCTCCCACTTCCATTCTGGAATCTCTGGTTGTTGTAGTAAACCGGAAGGCTTCTGGTACTCGACCTTAACCTTTGCGCAAGTAAGGCATTTACTTACGAAGGTAGCTGTCACACCCCGAAAAACCGAAGGCGGAAACATTTCCGGGGCGGACTCCACGTTGAGTATCAAATCCAATGTACATAGTAACACAGTAAACACAAAACATTACATTACATATAATTGTTTACATCTGTTTGAAAGAAAAGTTATACAAGTGTTATATACATATATCATATGAACAAAAGCAAAGATGAGTCTTCTAACGCTCCGTCTTCTCCAAAAGATGGCGGTGTACCTGTCTAAGGCTGACCTGAGAATACAAGCAGTTTGAAAATCAGCATAAAGCTGGTGAGTTCATAAGCGGTTTAGTTTTGAAAAGAACGAGTTTCCTTTGTTTCCTGAAAAGTTGTTATACAAGAAAATCCCATATTTTCTTATGAAAACAGTTTAGTTATCTTTTGTTACTAAGTCGAAAACAGTTTGTTACGTCAATCCAGGAAAATCCCATATTTTCCTAATAGTTTAGTTATCTATTTGTTACTTTATTCGTCTACGAGTTGTTATGTTATCCCAGGAAAATCCCATATTTTCCTATGTGTTGTGATTTGTTCTTAGTTTAGTTTTCAATGTACTAGTAACTACCATACTTATAGTATTAGTTAAGTAGTCTGATATCTTAGTTATCCTACATTCGAATATTGATTACCTACTATGGTTAGTTGTATTTTCGAATATTTGGATTCACTCAGAAACGTACATTAACAGTATTTTCGATGTTCTGGTGATTTCCAAAAGAGTACATTAGACGTATTTTCGAATCTCTGGCGACATTCTAAGGCGGATGTATTCGAAACTCAGTAGAGGTCCAGAGGCGTACTTTCGAATTAATTTCGAAATTCTGGTGACACTCAAGGCGTACACAAACAGTATATCCGAAGTCTTGGCGTCATCCAAAGGCGTTATTTCGTATTCGTATTCCTATTTCTATTCGTATTCGTATTCGTACTATCCTATTAGTTATATTCGTATTCGTATTCGTTTTATCCTATTGGTTATATTCGTATTCGTATTCGTACTATCCTATTAGTTATATTCGTATTCGTATTTGTATTCGTTCTATCCTATTGGTTATATTCGTATTCGTATTCGTACTATCCTATTAGTTATATTTGTATTCGTATTCATATTAGTTCATGATTATTATGATTTCTTTTGCAAAATGTAATATAATTTATAACACTTTTTAAAGAAATCTGCATTTAGTCTAACAGTTTACCCTGCAATTCGAACCATTAGTTAACACGATTTTCGATATTAGAAGCATACATAAAATGAAATATTTGAGTTGAAAATAAGTTTAAGTACAAGATTTCCCTTGTACTTTTGCTTGTATTCCCTCCTGAAAACATTTGAAAAACACGGAAAAAGGGTAGGGGTATGAACTCACCGGTTGAGGAATGCTTCGGTTTGGATCCTAAACGTCAGTTCTGGGTTTGCGAACGCACAAGATTCCTATGTATGATGAAAAGATACACATTTGTATCTAATTAGGACTTGAATAATTTATTAGATGAGGACATATGCTTCTAGATGCGAAAACACTTCATTACAAGTGTTTGGAAGGACCCGGGTGGCATTTTAGGACTCATAAGGCTTGGATATGGAGTTTACTCTTCAAGAGTAAACTCTTAGGAGTGTTTTCGGCCCTAATGACATATTCCCCATGAGTTTATGGTCGTAAACTCATGGTGGGGTGCTTTTGGTTGCTAAATGGCTTTATATCACTTGGATAAATTAGCTAGGATTACATCTAGGGCATTGGAATGAATTTAACTCACAAATAGACCATTTATTGGAGTTTACGGCAGTAAACATGGAGTTTACGGCCATAAACTCCCCCTCACACTAAATCCTTGATGTTTTGGGTCCTTAATTAATCACATGTGATTCCAAGCTATTTTACAAGTCTGTGGGTGAAATTTGGGCATCATTTGACATGGTTTTAGGAGTTTACGGCCCTAGGCTCCCTCTTATGGCCATGAACTCCTTTGGGGGTTGATTTCCTTATGTTTTAGGCTTCTAAGTTGTTTGTGGTTGCTTCTAGATTTTTGTTCAAGGCTTAGGAGGTGTGTAAGTGGCAATTTAACACCTTAGAAGGAGTTTACTCCCCATGGAGATGAGTTTACGGCCCAAGCATGTTCTTTGGCAATAAACTCATGTTTACTCCTCTAAATTGATGTTCAAGGTGTTCCAAGTCTAGTTCCATAATTCTACAAGCCATATCTAAGCCTCAATGGTGTTTTGGAAGGGTTTAAAGGCATAAATACCCCCTTTATATGTGTTTATGGCCCAAGCATGCTCCAGGGCCGTAAACACATGAACAAGGTCCTAAATCATGATTTAAACTAGAATTTGAATGCTAAGGATGATATACATGGAGTTAGGGAAGATACCTTGATGATTAGAAGCCTTAATTTGATGATTTTGGACCCTTACACTTGATTTGAGGAGAGAGGTTAGAGAGAGAGTAGAGAGAGAGAGCAAAAGCTTCAAATGGAAGCTTGATTCTCTTTAAATAGGTTCTATGATTTGGACACGGTGGAATTCTACCCGATACCGACATTAAACGGGGCTTTTGGTCGCACCCGATAAAGTTATCGTAATCCGGCGGGATTGAATTTAGAAATTTTCAATTTAATTATTTTGGGCCATTTACATGAGTTTCTAAGGGGTTTGAACACTCATGAGATTATAATAATCATATAAGTTTAAATAAATTAGCCCAAAAACGAAAACAGAATAAATCGCTAAAGACGGTTTTACGGGCGGAACGGGTTTTGGCGATGGACAACTTCGGGTTGTTACATTATTCCCCCGTTAGAGGGAATTTCGTCAAGAAATTCAAAGATTAAGATACCGATCATGAATTGAATGAGATATGGACGGATCTGTTGCTTTGGGTCTTCACGCTCCTAAGTGGAATCGGGTCTCCGCTTAACATTCCAGCGAACCCTCACTATCGGGACGCGTCTTTGTTTCCTACATTTAACCTCTCAATCCATGATCTCAAATTGTTCTTCCATGGAGGTTCAGACTTTCGTTGACTTCGGTCTCATCAAAGGGATTACTAGGGTTTCGTTGGGCAGGCGCTTCTAAGGATTCGAGACATGGAAGACAAGATGGTTATTACTGAGTCCTTGAGATAAACGAAGTTCGTAGTTCACGGTTCCGATTCTGGCGGGGATTTCGAAAAGTCCGATGTATCACGGGGAAGTAATTTGTGTTTCCCAAAGCATATCATGCTTTTCTGGGATAAGGCCTTCAACAAGACATAAGCTCCAGCAAGAAGGTGCATCTTCATGAGGCAGAGTAGCTAAGGGTCTGATGGTTCTAAAAGAAATTTCTAGGTGGGTCTGCGATAACAGATGGCGTGACCCAAGAATTGACGGGTTTCTATGGGTATCTCTGGTGCTGACTAATTCCTTATCGCCTTAGTTTTTGGAAAGGTCCACGGGTATGACTGCTTTGCTTATATACATTATCATGGAAAATGGTTTGACCGAAGGGTACCACTACTAACTCGTAGTGATCATATCAAGCCTTGATTGTTGTCTTGAACACGCCATCCACACGAAGGTTTGGCTATGAGGTAGTTCTAGGGATTAGATTGATACGAGACTTGACTAGACGTTCGGAAGGAATTCTCGGGAAATCTTCGGGAAAGACATCGGGGAAAGAGTTGCAGACTTCCCGTTTCCCAATGATCACACGTACGAGGAATGCATAGGAAACTTTCTAAGCTTTGATGCACGAAATGATGCGATTGTTGGATTTAGGTTTGATGCCGAGGATCATGAGAGTCGGGTCAGAGGAAAGATTTAGACGGACGACCCTTTCGAAATAAAGAATAACAGCATGAATGAGACTCAGTCATTACATGCCAAGGATCGCATCAAAGCTTTTCATGAAAAGTTTCCCATTAGATCGAATGGAAAGGAATAATCGTCCAGATTGAGGATACGATCTATGGGTATGACGCTAGCGTTCTCCTTCTCACTGGTTAGCTATCCTGACGGTACACGTTTCGGTTACCAACAAAGGATTAAGTTTAGAAAGGTGTTTGAATGAATAATGAGCAAATTTCTTTCAGCATTAGAATCAAAAAGGATCACAGGCATAAGATTCATCGAGGGGAAATATACCTGTGGCAACGGTGGGGTCAGCGGCTGTCCTTTCTTGTCCCATAGTTAGGACTCTCCCGGTGTTGCTAGATGTTACTGCCTTAGGGCAGTTTCACTTGTAATGTCCAACTTCTCCACAACTGTAACAGGTTTGACCGATAGCAGTTCCGGATGCTTGACTAGTTGATTGGGTTGGTGCTCTACAACTTCGCGCGAGGTGAACTTTCTGGCCACAGCTTTTACAAAACTTTGCACGACAAGGGCCAGGGATACGATGGTGGTAACTGCATCGGTTACACCACGGGAGGATACCGGCATATCCGGTGATAGGTGCTTGGGCTGAGGAACCGACAATAGATACAGCAACAGGGATAGTGGCAGTGTGGACTGCCACTATCTGCTGTTTCTTCGAGGGTTCCGGGGAAGACTGACTCTTCTTCTTCTTTTTCCAAAACTTTCTTTTCTCGCCACTCTTTTCTGTTGGCTCGGGAGTGGTGACTGCTTCTTCTTGGTCATCATTGTGGTCGATCAGAGTTTGTGCTATACACTTGGTGCTGTCATAGGTATTCGGCTTCGCAGCTAAAACGTTCCCTCTGGTTGGCTGGGTCAATTCCCAGATGAACCTCTCAATCTTTTTACTCTCCGGGGTAACCAATCTTGGATAGAGAAGTGCCAAGTCATTGAATCTGGATGTGTAGGCGGCGATATCGGAACCTTTCATCTTCAGGTTCCAGAGTTCATTCTCCAGCTTCTGTATTTCACCCCAAGGGCAGTATTCCGCGAACAGAAGTTCCTTATAACTTCCCAACCCATAGCATTTGCTACAGGTAAAGTTAACGATTTGACTCGGCCGTTCCACCAAGTCAAAGCTTTATCGGTGAGCGTACAGGCGGCGAATTTTACTTTATCCGATTCTGAACAGGCACAAATCTCGAAGATAGATTCAATTTTCTCTAACCACCTAGTTAGAGCAATGACACCCCCTGTGCCATCGAAGAATGTGGGTTTTGCGTTCATAAAGTCTTTATAGGAACACTCCTTCTGGTGTCCTTGATTACCTTCCTGGTTTTGGGTTTGGGTACCACCCCCTGAACCACTGGGGTTTATGTGAGACAGGGCGGCTGCCACTGCGGCGGCAACAGCTGTCTGAAACGCGACATGATCAAATTAGGGAGGAGGTGGTGGTGGCGGAGGGTTTTTGTTCTTTGAGCTGGGTCTCTTTCTCGGAGGCATCTTGATCTAAAAAGATCGGGAAAGAGAGGATCATAAGTCCTCTGAATTTAATCAAGAGATATGGAACAGGGGATATCTCATTAAGACAAATATTCTATTAAGCGATAAAACAGGAAGGAGTTATCAAAGCAGATAAATTATCGCTAAAGGAATGATCAAGGAACAACGCTTGAATGAGGATTTCTACAACGGATCGGCTCGAGAAATACTCCTAAAGTATTTCATGATTTGCTGCAACGACGACTCGTTGTTTGGGGTATTGGGTAAGTTTTAGGTATGATGCGTACCACAGTCACTCCCAAGCATATGTTGGTCGTGTCTCGAATGTATATAGTTGGCCAGGCTATATTGATCCTAGACATGACTACATAACTGCCCAGGTTTAACCGCAGCGTACAGCACCCATTTACTTATGTTTTGTTCTATTGGTAATTACGGATCTCGACGATTAGGTATACTTGTATACATTCGAAAATACTTATATCTTAAGGTATAATTTTAGTTCAGAGCACTTAGGCCCCTTAGTGTTTATAGTCTTATACCATGTAAGCTTTGGTATACTAGTTCACTATAAACAAGGGCTCTGATACCAATCTGTCACACCTCGAAAACCGAAGGCGGAAACATTTCCGGGGCGGACTCCACGTTGAGTATCAAATCCAATGTACATAGTAACACAGTAAACACAAAACATTACATTACATATAATTGTTTGCATCTGTTTGAAAGAAAAGTTATACAAGTGTTATATACATATATCATATAAACAAAAGCAAAGACGAGTCTTCTAACGCTCCATCTTCTCCAAAAGATGGCGGTGTATCTGTCTAAGGCTGACCTGAGAATACAAGCAGTTTGAAAATCAGCATAAAGCTGGTGAGTTCATAAGCGGTTTAGTTTTGAAAAGAACGAGTTTCCTTTGTTTCCTGAAAAGTTCTTATACAAGAAAATCCCATATTTTCTTAAGAAAACAGTTTAGTTATCTTTTGTTACTAATTCGAAAACGGTTTGTTACGTCAATCCAGGAAAATCCCATATTTTCCTAATAGTTTAGTTATCTATTTGTTACTTTATTTGTCTCCGAGTTGTTATGTTATCCCAGGAAAATCCCATATTTTCCTATGTGTTGTGATTTGTTCTTAGTTTAGTTTTCAATGTACTAGTAACTACCATACTTATAGTATTAGTTAAGTAGTCTGATATCTTAGTTATCCTACATTCGAATATTGATTACCTACTATGGTTAGTTGTATTTTCAAATATTTGGATTCACTCAGAAACATACATTAACAGTATTTTCGATGTTTTGGTGATTTCCAAAAGAGTACATTAGACGTATTTTCGAATCTTTGGCGACATTCTAAGGCGGATGTATTCGAAACTCAGTAGAGGTCCAGAGGCGTACTTTTGAATTAATTTCGAAACTCTGGTGACACTCAAGGCATACACAAACAGTATATTCGAAGTCTTGGCATCATCCAAAGGCGTTATTTCGTATTCGTATTCCTATTTCTATTCGTATTCGTATTCGTAACTATATTCGTATTCGTATTCATTTTATCCTATTGGTTATATTCGTATTCGTATTCGTACTATCCTATTAGTTATATTCGTATTCGTATTCGTATTCGTATTCGTTCTATCCTATTGGTTATATTCGTATTCGTATTCGTACTATCCTATTAGTTATATTCGTATTCGTATTCGTATTCGTATTAGTTCATGATTAGTATGATTTCTTTTGCAAAATGTAATATAATTTATAACACTTTTTAAAGAAATCTGCATTTAGTCTAACAGTTTACCCTACAATTCGAACCATTAGTTAACACGATTTTCGATATTAGAAGCATACATAAAATGAAATATTTGAGTTGAAAATAAGTTTAAGTACAAGATTTCCCTTGTACTTTTGCTTGTATTCCCCCCAGAAAACATTTGAAAGACACGGAAAAAGGGTAGGGGTATGAACTCACCGGTTGAGGAATGCTTCGGTTTGGATCCTAAACGTCAGTTCTGGGTTTGCGAACGCACAAGATTCCTATGTATGATGAAAAGATACACATTTGTATCTAATTAGGACTTGAATAATTTATTAGATGAGGACATATGCTTCTAGATGCGAAAACACTTCATTACAAGTGTTTGGAAGGACCCGGGTGGCATTTTAGGACTCATAAGGCTTGGATATGGAGTTTATTACTCTTCAAGAGTAAAATCTTAGGAGTGTTTTCGGCCCTAATGACATATTCCCCATGAGTTTATGGTCGTAAACTCATGGTGGGGTGCTTTTGGTTGCTAAATGGCTTTATATCACTTGGATAAATTAGATAGGATTACATCTAGGGCATTGGAATGAATTTTACTCACAAATGGACCATTTATTGGAGTTTATGGCAGTAAACATGGATTTTACGGCCGTAAACTCCCCTCACACTAAATCCTTGATGTTTTGGGTCCTTAATTAATCACATGTGATTCCAAGCTATTTTACAAGTCTAGGGGTGAAATTTGGGCATCATTTGACATGGTTTTAGGAGTTTAAGGCCCAAGACTCCCTCTTATGGCCATGAAATCCTTTGGGGGTTGATTTCCTTATGTTTTAGGCTTCTAAGTTGTTTGTGGTTGCTTCTAGATTTTTGTTCAAGGCTTAGGAGGTGTGTAAGTGGCAATTTAACACCTTAGAAGGAGTTTACTCCCCATTGAGATGAGTTTACGGCCCAAGCATGTTCTTCGGCAATAAACTCATGTTTACTCCTCTAAATTGATGTTCAAGGTGTTCCAAGTCTAGTTCCATAATTCTACAAGCCATATCTAAGCCTCAATGGTGTTTTGGAAGGGTTTAAAGGCATAAATACCCCCTTTATATGTGTTTACGGCCCAAGCATGCTCCAGGGCCGTAAACACATGAACAAGGTCCTAAATCATGATTTAAACTAGAATTTGAATGCTAAGGATGATATACATGGAGTTAGGGAAGATACCTTGATGATTAGAAGCCTTAATTTGATGATTTTGGACCCTTACACTTGATTTGAGGAGAGAGGTTAGAGAGAGAGTAGAGAGAGAGCAAAAGCTTCAAATGGAAGCTTGATTCTCTTTAAATAGGTTCTATGATTTGGACATGGTGGAATTCTACCCGATACCGACATTAAACGGGGCTTTTGGTCACACCCGATTAAGTTATCGTAATCCGGCGGGATTGAATTTAGAAATTTTCAATTTAATTATTTTGGGCCATTTACATGAGTTTCTAAGGGGTTTGAACACTCATGAGATTATAATAATCATATAAGTTTAAATAACTTATCCCAAAAACAAAAACGGAATGAATCGCTAAAGACGATTTTACGGGCGGAACGGGTTTCGGTGATGGACAACTTCGGGTTGTTACAGTAACAATCTCTGCTTTCATATTAGGCCACCAGTATAACTTTTTAAGATCCAGATACATCTTATCTGAACCTGGGTGTATGGAATACCAAATGTTGTGCACCTTGGTCCTAACCAAGTCTCGGAAACCACCGTGCTTCGGTGTCCAGATCCGGTTCATGAAATATACGGCTCCGCCACCCTTGGATTCTAAATTTTTATCCATTACTCTAAGGGATTCACTAGTCATGTTTTTAGGTTTCATGGCTTCAAGCTGGGCCGCCTGAATTTGCTTAGACAAGTGTGAATGGATAGTCATTGTCAACGACTTGACTCTTTGACTAGAATATTCCTTCCGACTTAGGGCGTCTGCTACTACATTGGCTTTACCCAGATGATAACGAATTTCGCATTCGTAGTCACTGAGTAGCTCGACCCACCGTCGTTGTCTCATGTTGAGCTCCTTCTAATCTAATTTGTGTTGTAAACTCTTGTGGTCGGTAAAGATAGTGCTTTTCGTTTCATACAAGTAATGTGTCCAAATCTTCAAAGCAAACACAACTGCTCCTAGCTCAATATCGTGGGTCGTGTAGTTAACTTCGTGTGTCTTCAGCTGTCTCAAGGCGTAGGCAATGACCTCACCTCGCTGCATCAGAACACACCCGAGCCCTTGATTCGATGCATCACAATAGACTACGAAGTCTTCTATCCCTTCGGGGAGGGATAGTATTGGTGCGGTGCACAAAGCTCGCTTGAGCGTTTGGAACGCTCTCTCCTGTTTTTCTTCCCAGTCAAAGGCCACGCCTTTCTAGGTCAGTGTTGTAAGAGGTTTCGCAATTGGGAGAAGTTCTGTATGAACCTACGGTAGTAGCCAGCGAGACCTAGAAATTGACGAATTTCTGTAGGCGTCTTCGGTGCTGACCAGTTCTCAATGGCCTTAATTTTGGATGGGTCCACGTGGATTCCCTCTTCGTTTACCACGTGTCCTAAGAATTCGACTCTTCGGATCCAAAATTCATACTTAGAGAACTTCGCATAGAGCTTCTCCGTTCGTAAAGTTCCTAGAACTTGTCGCAGGTGATCGCCATGCTCTTCCTTACTTCGGGAGTAGATCAGGATGTCATCAATGAAGACAATGACGAACTGATCCAAGTAAGGTCGGCATACTCTATTCATCAGATCCATGAAAAATGTGGGCGCATTGGTCAATCTGAATGGCATCACCACGAACTCGTAGTGTCTGTAACGAGTTCGGAAGGCTGTCTTCGGAACATCCTCCTCTAGCACTCGTAACTGGTGATATCCGGATCTTAGATCAATTTTGGAAAAGTAGTTCGCCCCTTGCAGTTGGTCAAATAGATCGTCTATGTGAGGCAGAGGGTAACGATTCTTGACCGTCACTTTGTTGAGTTCTCTATAGTCGATGCACATACGGAATGATCCATCTTTCTTCTTAACGAACAAGACTGGTGCTCCCCAAGGTGAGAAACTTGGTCTTATAAAGCCCTTGCTGAGCAGTTCGTTAAGTTGACCGGATAGTTCCTGCATCTCTGCTGGTGCTAATCGGTAGGGCGACTTGGCTACTGGGGTAGCTCCTGGGACTAGGTCGATTCTGAACTCGACCTGTCATTGCGGAGGTAATCCTGGTAGCTCTTCTGGAAAGATGTCGGGAAAGTCGCTCACTAATCGGATGTTCTTTATCTCTTTCGTTTTGAGGCTCGTATCGACGACGTGAGCAAGGAATGCATGGTATTCTTTACGTAGATACTTTTGTGCTTGAATACTTGATATAATACAAAGACTCGCACCGGGTTTGTCGCCGTAGACGATAAGAGTTTCGTTAGACGGGAGGTTTAGACGGACTGCTTTCTCGTAGCACATGATGTCGGCGCGATGAAGACTTAACCAATCCATGCCGATGATAACGTCAAAGCTTTTAATCGAGACTGGCATAAGGTCGATTGGAAATGAATGGTTATCTAGAGTTAGGGTACAACCTAAGTATATGCTATTCGTGCTTTCAGTTTTTCCATTAGCCATTACTACTGTGAATTGTTCTTTAAGTGCGTGTGGTTGTTGTTTAAGCATGCGAACATATTTATGGTTCACGAAGCTTCGCTCCGCTCCACTATCGAACAGAATGCATGCATAGGAGTTATCAAGGAGGAACGTACCATTCACCACCGCCGGGTCAGCAACTGCTTCCCCATGGCCTATTGCTAGTACCCTCCCTACTCCGCCAGCATTCTTTGCTTTGGGGCAGTCCCTCTTATAGTGGCCCGTTTCGCCACATCCATAGCAGGTTTGGCTCACGCTAGAGCCGGGGACTTGGGTGATCGGCCTCGTCGGAGATTTACAGAAACAGACTGTGTGTCCTTTCCTGTTGCAGTTAGAGCACTGCATTTCACGACAGGGGCCGTTGTGGTGGTAATTGCATTTGTTGCACTTAGGCAAACTTCCAACATACTGTCCCACCGGAGCAGTAGTAGCAGCAGGGGTTATTGCAGCATGTACTACCATGATTTGATGCTTTTTGGCAGCTCGCTGTTTCTTCTTCTTCTCCTCCCAGAACTTCCGCTTAGTGTCAGCGGGTTTGTAGGGTTCTGAGATGGATAGGGTTGTTTCTGTTGCAGGGGTTTTAAGTCCATGGTCAATGATTCGCTGTGCCAATCGCTTGGCACTATCGAAGGTAGCAGGGTTTGATGATAGGACATTCCCTTGATACGGAGACACTAGCCCCCATATGTACCTCTCGATCTTTTTCCCTTCAGTGGGAACCATATTGGGGCAGAGGGCCACCAGTTCGCTGAACCTGGTGGTATATGAGACTACGTCGGAGCCCTTCATGGTTAGGCTCCACAGCTCCTGCTCTAATTTCTGGATTTCGCCCCTCGGGCAGTATTCCTCTATCATGAGGTCCTTCATGGTTTCCCAACCCATGTCATTCGCCACTATAAGAGTTAGCGCTTTAACGTGGTCGTTCCACCACGTCAGGGCTTTTCCTTCAAAGGTGCATGCGGCATATTTGACTTTGCTCGCAGCAGGGCACGAACAAATTTCGAAGACTGTTTCAGTCTTCTTGAACCATTGCCAGAGGGAAATGACTCCGCCGGTTCCATGGAAGGACTTCGGCTTGTAGTTGGTGAAATCCTTGTAGGAGCACTTTCTCGAGCGCACAAGGATTTCAACAGGAATTGAGTCAACAGGGTTTCCACCTCTGCTGGCATCAGTAGAGTGATACTGAGCCATGGCAGTTGCCACTGTTGCAGCCACGACAACATTCAGGGTTGCATTATCGATGACCGGAGGAGGAGGAGGTGGTGGAGGTGCAGGGTTATTCCTGGGAGATTTGCGAGGAGGCATCTTTCAGCTATAAGTTCATAAAGATAAACACAATGGTAAGAATCAATTGTAAGTCAAGTGAGAGTGACACATGGACTAACTAACCATAGCCCAACAGTTGAATGAGTGTTTTGAGATCACAACATAGAAGAATAGTAGGAAAACACAAGTGTATAGATTTTTCCATAAATTAGGTAGTTGTCAATAATACTGGTATTACTGATGCAATAAGTTCAGGGAAAATCGACCTAACAGTAGGTCTTACATCATACCATACGGAAAAGTTTAACAGTTCTTAGATTCCTAGTTAGACTACTGAAAGTTAGGAATATTTTACAGACAAGTGCTACTTAGAGCACAGATACTAAAGGCTATTCCTTAACCAAAAGACAAAGATGTACTAGACATCTTCTAACGGCGATGGGAATTCCTTGGGCGAACCCTGAGGTCTGCCACTTGACGAACCACCTCTTGAAGGTGTCGTTCATGATCCCTTTGACGAACTTGAAGTTCTATGAATTCGGCTCATGAGGCAGCCAGTTGTTGCTGCAGGGTTTCATTGGTTCTCCTGTTCCGTTCCATTTCTTCTTCAAGACGGTGGATGCGGACTGTGTTGACACCAGAGTTGGCATCAATCTCCATGACCCGGTCGATGGCTGCTCGACCTTGCTTAACATTACGAGCTATTCTGAGGATAATAACGGGCAGAGCTCGATCCGCAGAGCCACCTTCGCTGACTTTGTAAAAGCTTCGTTCCCCAAAGTAAGGTAAGCGTTAACCCTGTTCGTCACTCCAGCGATTCAAGTTGGTTGCCCACAAGGGAGTGGGACCTGGGAAATCTGGTCGAGTGTTGTTGTTTGGGGCTTGACCTACTGGCGGTAGGTTGTTGACTTCAGGCTCAGAGTCAGATCCATCAGAAAAGCCTTCTGCGAGGTGATCATCCAAAGGGATTGGATGGTCATCTTCGGGCTCTTCTTCGATCCACCCAGCATTGCCTTCATTTGGGAAGTACGAGTCACCATGATGGAATCCAGCCATTTAGATCTACGCGAGAAGAGAGGTATAAGAATATAGTATATAAGTAGCTTGTAGTAGCACAAAATACCCCTATAGTATTTTGAGTTTAGGTTCTACTGATCTTCTTGTGGTATTGTTGGTAAGTTTTTAGACTTGTTAACATATCACAACCATTCTAGGGCATATGCTAATCACTCCTCAGACCAGCATAGTTAATCAGGCTATGCCATTCCCAGGACTGACCATAC
The DNA here is from genome assembly GCF_051521515.1 of Lactuca serriola. Lineage (NCBI taxonomy): Eukaryota > Viridiplantae > Streptophyta > Magnoliopsida > Asterales > Asteraceae > Lactuca > Lactuca serriola. Next base: position 185,975,178 of record NC_136408.1, on the reverse strand, counting down.
ATTCCCGAGCTCGCTTGTGATATTTAACAATCGTAATACTTTTGTTCTTGTCATTGTGACACTGATTTTAGTATGAATGCAGTATACTTAATTAAATATTTTAATATTTAAAGTATAGACTCTTGGTCAGAGTGTTTTAATCCCAAATGGGTTTATATTTAGTATATCTTTTATGGGTTGATATACTCAATTCACTATAAACAATGCTCTAATACCAATCTGTCACACCCCAAAACCAAGAACGGCGGAAACGTTCTGGGGCGGAGGACGTCATGTAAAGTATCACAACATAGTATAACAGTAAATAAGCAAACAACATCATCTATTGCATTAAATATATAATTTTAATACAAGTGTGTTCCATACAGTTATAGACACCAAAAGTAAATCAAAATAATAAGATGAGTCTTTGATGTGCTCCATCTTCTCAAAAGCTGGCCTCGGTACCTGTTTACTGATGACCTGAGAATACAAGTTATTTTGAAAGAGTTTATCAGCATTAAGTTGGTGAGTTCATAAGTATTTTAGTGTCAGTGTTTGTATCAAAACGTTTGAACGTAGCTTTAAGCATGAGTTTGTAAACATTGGTGATAAAAGTATGTGAATGTTTGTACGTGTTTGTAAAAGTTTGAATCTCTCAGAAAAACCTATATTTTCTAATAAAAGTAGCCTTCTACCAAGGCGTAACTGTTTTGTATGTTCGTTTATCGTAAAAGTGTGTAATTTTCCCAAGTGTAACTATCATTAACAAAATATAGTTTGGACATTAATGTTTAAGTGAAATGATCACTAAATGTATGTAAAGGGTAAATTATTGTAGTACTGTAGTGTTGTATTATAGGAACTACTGCTGTACTAACTACCTTAAATCGGATTTATATTAAGGTATCATGTGATTAATTGTACCATACTATCGACTAGGTAACAACGACAAATGTAGGTCGTAAAAAGGTATGACGTTTGGCACCCACAGACCTGCAGGTCTGGCTGTAGCTAGCAGCAAGGTGTAGGATAGTCAATCCAGTATAGATCTATACGCAAACTCATGCTCTCCCTCCAAGAGACTCTGGCTACAACTCGGGTCATGACATTTAAGGCATGCTCTGATATAGTGGATCACAATTTTGTCAATGTATTCATGTATATGTAATGTATTGTTACTTGTTCTAGTATTTTTGTATATGTTCTCTCTCTAGTATAGTTGTATATGTTCTTCATCTACTATAGTTTTCTATGTTCTTCTTCTAGTATAGTTGTATATGTTCTTCCTCTAGTATAGTTGTATATGTTCTTCTTCTAGTATAGTTGCATATGTTCTCATAGAAATGTAATGTATATGTTCTCATAGTAATAAATACTGACTCATAAATGAACTGACTCATTGATCTAGCAATAGTATAAGTAGGATCATGTGCTACCCCGATGGTAGCTTACTAAAGATGTAACTAGTATGCATGAATATGGAAGCACTTTTATGTCTGTATATGTACACATGATATATAATTAATATTGAAATGACCTTCGGACGACTACCCGATATCCCACCAGACCACATCTCAAGCGCGAAAAGGGAATAGGGCGGAAGGCCTTCCTAAGCCTTTTAAACATTGCTTATATAACTATACATATACGGGCATGCAATTTATAATAAGTGTAACAAAGTTTAAGTAAAAGCATTTGATAAGTAAAAGAGTTTTTAAAGTAGTTTGAAGTAGAACAGTTTGATAAACAGTTTGAACAGTAAGAAAATCATTGTTTTTATAGTTATTAATCACATATGATTGATGTAATAACTATAAGTATTCAACTTCTACCCCCCCCCCCATTAAAGCATTTAAAACATTTAAAAGTACTTCAAAGGTAAGTTAAAGGGGTATGAAATCACATGTGGTGAGTGGATTGGATTGAAGTGTCAGTGATACGTGTATGGGCTGTTTTGTATTGAGATTGAATAGTGTTTGAGACAAAAACAATAAAAGGATAGATTTGATAAACAAACTAGACCTATAGCTTGTAAATCTGAAGACAAACTAAGACCTATTAGTTTGAATTCGATCAACTCAAGGATCACGTCCAAAAGATGATAATTTGTGAACTATGACAATAATTCAAAGTGACAAAAGGGTTCTTTGATTAAAATTCGTCTATTACTTTTTCCATGCATAATTTGGCTTTATATGAAGCCTTTATTACAAATTTGGTGGTTACAAGCCAACCAACCAATTATTCATTAAAACTAGTAAATAGAAATTAAGGTAACTCTTGAAAGAACACAAAAAAAACGTCCATGAGACTTGTGAATGAAAAAAAACGGCTATGCTTCATTAAGGAGCCATAAGAAGCATTAAGGAGTCATCATAAGCATTAAAGTGTAACCCTAATCCACCAAAGAGTGTCAAAAACGGCTAGGAGGCTTTATGAAGCAAATAGTAACGTTTTTAGCACTTATGAAGCCTTAAAAATGTTGCCCTAGTCTTCATGCAACCCTAATTCAATTTGTGGGTTACCATGCACAACCCAACCATTGAGCCCAAACCACCTTCTAGCCCACTAGTAATCACTAATCCATCACATTTTGGGCTTTCATGATCCATGCATGGATCATCCCCTCCCCCTTTGAAAGGAATTGACCTCAATTCATCAAGTCCATCATCATCAAGATAAGGTGAAAGATCTCCCACATTAAAGGTAGCATGCACTCCATGGTCTCCTCCCAAATCTACCTTATAAGCATTATCATTGACACGTGACACCACTCTGTAAGGACCTTCAGCTCTTGGCATCAACTTGTTTTTCCTTTTGTTAGGAAAACGTTCTTTCCTCATATACACCCACACCAAGTCACCATCTTGAAAGACACGTGGTTTCCTATGCTTGTTGGACTTCTGTTTGTACAACTCATTCACGGCTTCAATCTTCTCACGAACTTGTTGGTGTAGTTTCATCATAGCCTTCAACTTGTCATTAGCATCCTTGTGAACCAATTCATCCTTTGGCAATGGAATCAAATCCAAAGGCATGTAAGGATTCACACCATACACCACCTCAAAAGGAGAGTGACCTGTAGCATAAGTAGGAGAACGATTATAGGCAAATTCAGCATGTGCAAGTTTGATGTCCCAATCTTTTTGAGTTTTGCTAACCAACCCTCTCAACAAAGCACCCAAAGTTCTATTAGTCACCTCCGTTTGCCCATCCGTTTGTGGATGATGGGATGTACTAAAAAGTAACTTAGTACCGACTTTCCTCCACAAAGTGTTCCAAAAGTAACTTAGAAACTTGGAATCCCTATCAGAAACAATTGTTTTAGGAATACCATGCAAACGAACCACCTCTTTAAAGTACAAATCAGCCACGTTAGATGCATCATTTGTTTTATGACATGGCACAAAGTGAGCCATTTTTGAAAACCTATCCACCACCACCATAATGGAATCCTTCCCCCTTTGAGTTCTAGGCAAAGCCATAATGAAATCCATGGACACATCTTCCCAAGGACGAATAGGAACCGGCAAAGGAGTGTAAACACCATGCTTGAAAGTTGTTTTTGCCATATGACATGTAACACACTTGCCCACTATGTTGGTTACATCCCCCAACATCTTCGGCCAAAAGAAATGTTCTTTAAGCACCTGCAAAGTTTTGGTAATGCCAAAATGACCAGCCAAACCACCGCCATGAGCTTCACGAATCAACAACTCCCGTATTGCATGTTTTGGGACACAAAGGCGATTGCCTTTGAATAGAAAGCCATCTTGAATCACAAATTCACCATTAGGACCACCTGCACATTTCAAAAACATATCTCCAAAGTCCATATCAGATTGATAATGGTCCTTTAGAGTTTCAAATCCCAAGAAACGAACATCCAAAGTCACCAACAACGAGTAACGCCTCGAGAGTGCATCAGCCACCACATTGCTTCTACCATCATTGTATTTGCATGAGAAATGAAAGGATTGCAAGAACTCCACCCACTTTGCATGTCTTGTGCTCAACTTTTGTTGCCCATTGATGTACTTTAAGGATTCATGATCAGAATGCAAAATAAAATGATTTGCACGCAAATAATGACTCCAATGATCTAAAGCACGGACAATAGCATAAAACTCCTTATCATAAGTGCAATAATTCAAACGAGCACCACCCAACTTTTCAGAAAAATAAGCAATAGGACGTTTGGATTGGATCAAAACAGCCCCAATACCAACTCCACTTGCATCACACTCCACTTCAAATGGTTGAGAAAAATCAGGAAGAGCCAAAATAGGAGCATCACACAACAATGCCTTGAGTTTCTCAAATGCCTTTTGAGCTTCTTCTCCCCATGCAAAGACTCCTTTCTTCAAACAACCTGTTATGGGACTTGCAATGGTGCTAAAATCACGAACAAATCTTCTATAGAAAGAAGCAAGACCATGAAATGATCTAACTTCAGAAATATTAGTAGGAATAGGCCATGACTTGATGGCTTCAGTCTTGGATGGGTCCACGGACACGCCATTTCTTGACACCACAAAACCCAAAAATGCCACTTCTTCCACCAAAAACGAACATTTTTCTTGCTTCCCATAGAGTTTTTGAGCTCTAAGCGTCTCGAAAACCTGTTTTAAGTGCACCAAATGATCCTCCAAGCTCTTGCTATATACCAAGATATCATCAAGGTACACAACCACAAACCTGCCCAAAAAAGATTTTAGCACTTCATTCATTAGTCGCATGAAAGTGCTAGGTGCATTAGTTAGACCGAAAGGCATCACGGTCCATTCATACAAGCCATGTTTAGTTTTAAAGGCTGTTTTCCATTCATCCCCTTCACGCATACGAATTTGATGGTAACCACTTCTCAAATCAATTTTTGAGAACACAATAGAACCATGCAACTCGTCCAACAAATCATCAATTCTAGGAATAGGAAATCGGTATTTTATGGTGATGTTATTAACGGCCCTACTATCAACACACATCCTCCAAGAACCATCTTTTTTTGGAACCAACAAAACTGGAACAGCACAAGGACTTAGGCTTTCACGAACATAACCCATTTTCATGAGTTCATCAATTTGTTTTTGCAACTCTTTTGTCACCTCCGGATTACATCTATAGGCAGCTTTATTGGGCAAAGGAGCACCCGGAATAAGGTCAATTTGGTGTTCGATACCACGGATTGGAGGCAAACCCGGTGGTAATTCGCTTGGAAACACATCTTGAAACTCCAAAAGCAAATTAGCAATAGCGTTTTCTCCATGCACCATCTTCTCCACCTTTGCATGCTCTTTGGCCACAAGCATGTAGATAACATCACCTTTGTCAAGAACTTGCTCCACCTCCCTTTCACTAGCAAACATAGAAAGATTAGGTTTTTTTACTTGTTTAGAATTCATGGACCTTATGGCCGTTGGGGACATGGGTTTTAACACAATTTTTTTATTATTGTGTTTCAACTCATATTCATTGCTCCTCCCTCTATGTAACACGTCCCTATCAAATTGCCAAGGACGCCCCAACAAAATATGACATGCATCCATAGGAATAACATCACACAACACTTCATCTTCATAAGACCCCATAGTTAGACCAACTCTAACCTGTTTTGTCACCTTTATTTTGCTTCCATCATCCAACCAATGAAGAACATATGGTTTTGGGTGGTTTGTAGTAGACAAACCCAATTTGATCACCATTTCATTAGAAGCAACATTAGTACAACTTCCACCATCAATAATCAAACTACACCACTTGTCTCTAACCAAACATTTGGTGTGAAACAATTGGTCTCGTTGATCCATATCAGCCACGGTTTGAACCCCTTGAGTTTTAAGGGTTCTAAGAACCAAAACTGTATCATACACCGGTGCTTCATACTCTACCTCCTCCTCTTCTTCCTCTTCTTGTTGTGTATCATAAAAAATACCCGCCAACCTCTCTTCTTCCTCCAACTCTTCACGACATTCAATGGCCTCCCTTAAAGTCACCACCCTTTTGTTTGGACAAGCATTTTGGTAATGACCAAAACCTTGACACTTGAAACATCTAATTTTCGCCAAACTAGTTTCTTTGGTACCACTAGTAAGTTTAGGAGCAACGGGAACACTACTAGAACCAGAAGGAGTAGAAACAGAATTTTGTCTATTGCTAGACTCGGGCTTGGACCACGACTTTGACTTGGGACTTTCGAGACTTGAACTTGAACTCCCACCATAACGTGCTTTGGCCTGCCCCTCCAACTTCAAACACAAACCACAAAGAGTTCCAAAATCAGCATAAGGATACAACTCCACAACATTGGCAATGTTGTAGTTCAACCCTTTCAGAAAACGAGTCATTTTTTGTTCTTCAATTTCTTCAATATCCCCCATCAAGGTCAACTTCTCAAATTCATCAATGTATTCTCCAACACTCATTTTTCCTTGCCTCAAATCAGCAATCTTCTTGTAAGTGGCAATTCTATGAGTAGAAGGAACATATCTCTTTCTTAGCTTTCGTTTTAGAGAAAGCCAAGAACAAATTTTTTCTTTGCCTTCACGGGTTCTCTTGGCCTTAAGCCCTTCAAACCACAATGAAGCACCACCACTTAGCTTGAGAATGGCATACTTGCAGCTTTTTTCATCATCCACTTCTTTGAACTCAAACATTCTTTCAATCTTCCTTTCCCACTCCAAGTAGCGTTCAGGATCAGTTCCACCAACAAATTCAGGCAATTCAGACACCTTGAATTCTTCCACAACCCTATGTTCACCACGGCGGGGTTGCCTTCGATTTCCACCTTCTTGGATGTTTCTTAATGCTTCACGAAGATTTTGTAGGAACTCCGGATCATCAAAATCCATTATGCGCTCTGATACCACTTATGATACGTGTATGGGCTGTTTTGTATTGAGATTGAATAGTGTTTGAGACAAAAACAATAAAAGGATAGATTTGATAAACAAACTAGACCTATAGCTTGTAAATCTGAAGACAAACTAAGACCTATTAGTTTGAATTCGATCAACTCAAGGATCACGTCCAAAAGATGATAATTTGTGAACTATGACAATAATTCAAAGTGACAAAAGGGTTCTTTGATTAAAATTCGTCTATTACTTTTTCCATGCATAATTTGGCTTTATATGAAGCCTTTATTACAAATTTGGTGGTTACAAGCCAACCAACCAATTATTCATTAAAACTAGTAAATAGAAATTAAGGTAACTCTTGAAAGAACACAAAAAAAACGTCCATGAGACTTGTGAATGAAAAAAAACGGCTATGCTTCATTAAGGAGCCATAAGAAGCATTAAGGAGTCATCATAAGCATTAAAGTGTAACCCTAATCCACCAAAGAGTGTCAAAAACGGCTAGGAGGCTTTATGAAGCAAATAGTAACGTTTTTAGCACTTATGAAGCCTTAAAAATGTTGCCCTAGTCTTCATGCAACCCTAATTCAATTTGTGGGTTACCATGCACAACCCAACCATTGAGCCCAAACCACCTTCTAGCCCACTAGTAATCACTAATCCATCACATTTTGGGCTTTCATGATCCATGCATGGATCAGTCAGGTACGGTGCTAGGTGACAAATGAAGACTTGTACACACGCACGAGCCTAGTTATCATATAATGAACATATATATAACTAATTCGCCAAATTATAACTAATAAAATAAGTTGGGACACTCTAGAACTTGAAAACACTTTGTTTCAAGTGGTAAAGATCACAAGGATTGCATCCAAGTGTTGGTAGGGCAAAGCTAGGGTGTTTGGAGTTCAAGGGTAAACTCCTTTGGAGTTTACGGTTTTGACGGTCATGACTTAAGGAGTTTATGGCAGTAAAATCTAGAGTTTACGGTCGTAAACTCTAGTCCTAATGACCAGGTGTTGTTTTGTGTTTTAGCAAGCCTTTTGAAGCAATTCTACTAAGTGGTTTGGCCTTTGGAAGGAACTAGGGCAACAAAACACCCCCTTTGAGGAGTTTACGGCCTCATGGCATTTCCCTTTGGGACCGTAAACCCATATGGAAAAGGGTATTGCCATGTTTTCAAGTCCTTAACACAACAAGGTTATTGTCTAGGTTAGTTTTTAGGCCTAAGGAAGGAATAAGGCCCATAACAACACACTTTAGGGTGTTTACGGTTTTGGGAGATCCCCAAACCGTAAACACCTATAAATGTTGGATTTTGGTGTTTTTCAAGGTTTAAACATATCAAGGGAAGGTTTAAACATATCAAGGAAGGCTTAAACATCAAACTAGGGCTAAGGTAAGGACTTAGGCACACTTTGGTGCCCTTTATGGTGTTTTCGGCCCAAGCATCTTCTTGGACCGTGAACACCTCAATCCTTGTGTTCTTGGCATAATTTCTTGATGTTTAAATGTAATACTAGCTCAATAACACTCAAGGATGGAAGTACTTACTATAATGAAGCTTGATTTGAGCTAAAAGGCCAAGATCACTTAGTGTGTGTTCTTGGTGTTCTTGGTGTTTTTGGAAATCTAGAAAAAATACATAAATGAATGGATGAATAGATGCACAAACACTAGATTAAGTGTTATACAAGTTGAAATGGTTAGAACACTTACAACTTTGAAGATTTGGGATAAAATCTTGGATGATACTTGAAAGGATATTTTGGAGTTTACTCTTTTGACTTTTGGGGAGTAAACACAAATGAATAACTTTTTGGGGAGTAAACTCATACATAGGTATGAGTTCACGGTTTTTGGGTGATTTTTCAACCCAAACATAAAAGTTTGGTCGGGAATTTCTAAGACGCGAAGTGTTTGCGATTTTTAAAATTCAAAACCCGAGACGGCACTTTCTTTCACCTGTTCGTTTAAAAATAATATTAAAATAATCAAACGAACTTTATATTTCTTAAAAACAAGAAATAATGACATTAAATTATGATACGAAGTGGTTGACTTTTAGGGTTTGACCGAATGGAAATTTCGGGTTGTCACAATGTGCATCAATTATAAGGAGCTCAACAAACTCACGGTCAAAAACCGCTACCCTCTTCCTCGTATAGACGACCTATTCGACCACCAGTTGCGAGTGCTTGAGGCGGATGTTCCGAAAACAGCCTTCCGAACTCGTTACGGACACCACGAGTTTGTAGTGATGCCCTTCGGACTGACTAACGCACCCGTAGTATTCATGGACTTGATGAATAGGGTGTGTCGTCCTTATTTAGATCAGTTCGTCATCCTCTTTATTGATGACATACTCATCTACTCTCGTAGCAAGGAGGAGCATAGCGATCACTTACGGCAAGTCCTAGAAACCCTACGATCGGAGAAGTTATACTCAAAGTTCTCTAAGTGCGAATTTTGGATCTGAAGAGTCGAATTCTTATGACACGTGGTTAGTGAGGAAGGAATCCACGTGGACCTATCCAAGATTAAAGCTATCGAGAACTGGTCAGCACCAAAGACTCCTATGGAAATTAGTCAATTTCTAGGCCTCACTGGCTACTACCGCAGATTCATCCAGAACTTCTCTCGGATCGCGAAACCTCTGACCACATTGACTCAGAAAGGCGTGACATTTGATTGGAGAGAGAAACATGAGAAGGCATTCCAAACCCTGAAGCGATCCCTATGCACCGCACCAGTATTATCCCTTCCCGAAGGAACAGAAGATTTTGTGGTCTACTGCGATGCGTCCAATCAGAGGCTCGGTTGTGTCCTGATGCAACAAGGAAAGGTCATCGCCTACACCTCAATACATCTGAAGACACACGAGGTCAACTACACCACGCACGACCTCGAGTCTGGAGTGGTTGTATTCGCCCTAAAGATCTGGAGACACTACCTGTACGGTACAAAGAGCACGATATACACCGACCACAAAAGTCTACAACACATATTCAACCAGAAGGAGCTCAATATGAGACAACGACGGTGGGTCGAGCTACTCAACGATTATGACTGTGAGATTCGTTATCACCCAGGGAAAGCCAATGTAGTAGCAGACGCCCTAAGTAGGAAAGAGTATTCTGATCGAAGAGTAAATTTGTTAACAATGACTATCCATTCGCATCTATCCGCACAAATTAAGGAAGCTCAGCTCGAGGCTTTGAAGCCGGAGTATGTGGCGGGAGAATCCTTACGTGGAATGGATAAGAATTTGGAGGTCAAGGGTCACGGAGCCTTATATCTCATGAACCGAATCTGGACGCTGCGTCACTGTGGGTTCAGAGACTTGGTCATGAAGGAAGCACACAACACTCGATATTCCGTTCACCCATGTTCAGATAAGATGTATCTGGATCTCAAAAAGTTATACTGGTGGCCTAACATGAAAGCAGAGATTGCTACCTTCGTGAGTAAATGCCTTACTTGCGCCAAGGTCAAGGTCGAATACCAGAAGCCATCAGGCCTTCTACAGCAACCGGAGATACCAGAATGGAAGTGGGAGCGGATCACTATGGATTTCATAACCAAGCTACCCAAGACTACGGTTGGGTTGGACACCATATGGGTCATCGTCGATAGATTGACCAAGTCCGCGCACTTCCTACCTGTCAAAGAGACAGATAAGATGGAGAAACTCACAAGAACATACATTAAGTAAATCGTACAACTGCATGGTGTCCCTATATCTATAATCTCCGATAGAGATAGTAGATTCACGTCGAGGTTTTGGCAATCGTTACAAAGCACCTTAGGGACGAGGTTGGACATGAGTACAGCCTACCATCCATAGACCGACGGGAAAAGTGAAAGGACCATCCAAACCCTGAAGGACATGCTGCGAGCCTGTGTGATTGACTTTGGTAAGGCATGGGATATCCACTTACCCCTTGTAGAGTTTTCTTACAATGACAGTTATCACACGAGCATCAAGGCAGCCCCGTTCGAAGCCCTCTACGGCCGGAAGTGCAGATCCCCTCTGTGCTGGGCTGAGGTCAGTGACACTCAGTTAGCTAAAGGACGAGTTCCTGACAGCGCTCTCACGGGTCCGGAGATCATTCGAGAAACGACCGAGAAGATTGTTCAGATTTGCGAACGATTAAAAGCCGTTAGGGATCGACAGAAAAGCTACGCAGACAAACGAAGAAAACCTTTGGAATTCCAGGTGGGAGACCGAGTCCTTTTGAAAGTCTCACCCTGGAAGGGCACGATACGCTTTAGAAAGCGTGGAAAGCTGAACCCAAGGTATATAGGGCCTTTTGAGATTCTCGCCAGAATCGGCCCCGTAGGTTACAAACTCAACCTACCCCACGAGCTCAGTAACATACATCCTACCTTCCATGTCTCAAACCTGAAGAAATGTTTATCCGACGAGACTCTCGTAATCCCACTCGACGAGATCGAGGTCAACGAGGGCCTCAACTTTGTGGAAGAGCCTACCGAGATTATGGACCGAGAGGTCAAACGAACGAAACAAAGTCGTATCCCAATTGTGAAGGTTCGTTGGAATGCCAAATGAGGACCGAAGTTCACTTGGGAGCGCGAGGATCAAATGAAACTCAAGTATCCCCATCTCTTTGCTTAGTAGTACTGTAATAACTTAGCTGCTTGAGTTAAATTTCGGGATGAAATTTCCCCTAACGGGGGGATGATGTGACAACCCAAAATTTATTTCTTCATTATAACCCGTTTCCGTTAATAGAATATTCTATTTTATTAAGATTCCGTTAATATTGGGGTAGACAAATCAATAAGCATTTTATTTTATTTTATTTTATGATATTAATGTCATAATGAAATAAATAAAAAAAAATGTAAATTACCCTCCCGTTTAGTTAGAAAAAGATTCTAATTACGACCATTTAATCGGGTAAAAATTTTAAGCCTCGTTAAATGTCAGGATCGGGTAGAATTCCACCGTGTCTCAAACTTAAACCATATTTAAAGTTGAGGTAACTTCATTTAGATGCTTTTCACCCTCTCTCTACTCTCTCTCTACAATTCTAAGCTTTTGATCCAAAATTCACCCCATTTCAAGCTCTAATTTGGTAAGATATCCACCCTAACTCTTAGATTATCATGCTTAGCTTGCAATTTCATGTTAAAATCATCCAAAAGGACCATAATCATGTGTTTACGGCCCTGGAACATCCTTGGGCTGCAAACACACATAGATGGGGTTTTTGAGCCTCAAAACCCTTCCAAACCACATTTGGAGCTTAGATATGACTTAGGGGCTTACAATACCGGACTTGGAACACCTAAACCTTATCATTTGAGGGGTAAACAAGAGTTTACGGCCCAAGCACATGCTTAGACCGTAAACTCCACTTCATAGGCCGTAAACCCCTTTAAAGGTGTTAAAATGCCCCTTAAGCACCACTTAAGCCTTGGAATAAAGCCTAGAACCATCCAACAAAGTGTTAGGGACCTTATACATGCAAGAAACCAACCCCTAAGGAGTTCACGGCCGTAAACCCCCCAAGGAATGGTTCCTGGGCCGTAAACTCCTATAAGGTGGTCAATGGATTCCCTAACTTCCTTCCATGGCTTGTACCTTGCACTAGAAACTCTTGCAATTCACCTAGGACCACCAAAACACTTTGAGAATTGGCACATAAGAGTTTACGGCCGTAAACTCCAAGTTTACTGCCGTAAACTCCTCAAATGGTCCTTATGTTGTTCAAATTCCATTCCAATGCCTTAAAACTAAGGCTAGCATCAACCCTCAAGAGTTTAAGACCATTAAGCATCCTAGAACACCCCCACCATGAGTTTACGGACGTAAACTCATGGGGAGTTGGTCATTTGGGCCGAAAACTCCATAAGGAGTTTACTCTTGAAGAGAAAACTCCATATACAAGTCATACACACCCCTAGATGCTACCCGGGTCACTCCTAGCACTTGAAATGAAGTATTTTCGCGTCTCGGAGTGTATTGTCTTATCTAGTTAGTGTTTTAAAGTCTAATTAGATACAATTATATATCTCTTCATATTACATAGGAACCTCACGTGTTCTCAAGCCCCGAACTGACACTTAGCACCTATCCGACACTTCCACCCGATCTACTCGCTACATGTGAGTTCATACCCCTTAATTAACCTTTTTAAATGTTTTTACATGTTTTAGGGGGGAGGGGGATACAAGTTAAATGCAACAAGTTTTAGTATCAAATCATATGTGATTTATAACTTGCAACCAAAAGGATTTTCTATACTTTTAGCTACTTGTCAATAAAACTGTTTTAGATAACCATCAAACGCATTTTCTATGTTTAATTGTCATCAAATTATTTTCAAACTGCCTTTAAATTACTTTTCTCTTTAAACTCTATCTACACCAATATATTTATATAAGTAAGACTTGAAGGACTTAGGACCGATAACTCGCCTTATTTCCTGTTCTTGTTTGATTGTGGTCTTAGGGTATACTGTTATCCGTCCGACTGTCGTTGAATTCCTAACTATATATCATATATATTTGTGTTAGATATGAAACTCTCCATCTTATTCAATACCTTTGTGAATCAAAGGCTTACAATCCCACATACTATATAACTATAATAGGTATAGTTAAGACTACTGCTCGTTACCTCTATTACTATGATACCCACTATAAATACTACTGCTACAAGTTTAATGCACGTTAAAGAGAACACTCTATACACTATACTAAAAGTTACTATACTATAATACAAGAGAATATACTAATCCAGAACATAACACACTGTTCCTCTATACGGCACTCTACTACGCAAATACCATGTAACTAGAGCTTCCCGGAAGGAAAGCAACACTACACGTATAGATCTATACAGGGTGGACGCCATTACATCCCGACTGTTAACTACAGTCCGAGCCGACTAGGCCCAGGGGTGGCACTACATCGCTACACTACGTATGACCGGGAAGGTCATCGGACCCTCTATTATCATTCAGTTTGGTTACATGAGAGAATACATCCATATCCAAATTAACACACTAAGAATTAAAGTCTAAGCTAACTTCCTGAAGTAAATAAACATATATTACTGATTGAAGTTTGCAACACTACTACAGCCAACCGACAATGCTTTTCCGTATTTACGTTACTTGAATGAAATCTATTACCTTATTTTTGTAACTGAAGGTTTCAATGGAATACTTTTACATACTCGAAGGATTTAACTTACAAATGCTCAATTTTGGAAAATATAGGATTTTCTAAGGATTTTTATTACTCTTAAACATTAATTTCATCTTTCATATTATATGATTGTAAACACGTTTATACAAGCAATGACACTAAATTCTTATGAACTCACCAGCTTTATGCTGATACACATTTTCAAAATAACTTGTATCCTCAGGTCAAAGATAGACAGGTACTGGTGCAGCTTTTGAGAAGATGGAGCATATACAAGATTCATCTTTTATTTTGTTTATACTTTTAGTGTCTATTAACTGTGCATAACACATTTGTAATTATAATCACTATATTAATGAAACGGTTGTTGTCACTTGTTCTTACTATTATGCAATTGTTATGATACTGTACATGACGTCCTCCACCCCAGAACGTATTCCGTCGTTCTCGGTTTTGGGGTGTGACATATGGGTACTACTTCCTCATGCCTCGGGGGACGCAACCCCGGGTTGCAGACTTGTGGCTATGTATCCATACCACTTGATTCGATGTCCTCAAATGGTTCTTCATCTGAGTCTTCTTCTGGATCCTCCTACGGATCATCCACTTTCCATCCTTCATTGCCATGATTTGGAAAATAAGGGTCCCCTGGTAGATGATGTACTGCCATTGTGTCTGTACGAGAATAAGGTTATGAGAAATGCCTGAAAAACTAAAGCATATCGATGTTTAAAATATTCTTATAGTATTTTATGTTCTGTTCTAGAGTTTCTTCTGTAGTTGGTAAGTTTTAGACATGTCACAACACTACTATCACTCCCAAACACATGTTGGTAATGTCTGAAATCAATATAGTTGATCAGGCTATATTAATTCTAGATATGATTACATAACTGTTCGGGTTTAACTGTAATGTTCAACATCCAAATACTTTTAAGTTCTTATGACTATGTACTTGTAGGTATGAGGTTTAGTATATTTCTTGTAAAAATACTTAGAATTCTTAAAAAGTATACTTGTAGTCAGAGCTCTTAGCCCCAATGTATTTATAGTTTTTATATCTTTTATGGATTGATATACCGAGTTCACTATAAACAATGCTCTGATACCAATCTGTCACACCCCCAACCCAGACGACAGAAACGTCCGGGGGTGGAGGACTTCATTTGTAGTATCACAACACATGCATCATAGTAATCAAAGTACAAACAACCATTGTATTGAAAAGTATAAGTATTTACATGTGTTCAATCATTGTATATTGAAACCAAAACAGTTATACAAAAGAAGAAGATATGACTCATAATGGCTCCATCTTCTCAAAAAGCTCGGGGAGTACCTGTTATTATTTCCCTGAGAATACAACTAATTTGAAAAGAGAATATCAACAATAAGTTGATTGAGTGCATAAGTCTTTATGTTTGAATGAGTGTCTTTGTATTTTGAATATGAAAATTGTTCTAGAAAATCCCATATTTTCTGTGGTATGTGAAAAGTAGTTTTATTCCCATAAAACCGTTCTATTTGTAAACCAATGTATTTGTAAAACTTGTAACTGAGAGTGTGCCTGGCTTCACCAATTGTTATTGAAAACTGTAGTATACCATTGTACTTTATATTTTGTAAACTGGTACTTTAAAGATGTACTTACGTTTAGTTGTTTATACACAAACGTGTTGTTAGTATCTTTTTAATGAGTTATTATAACCATACTAGACATGAACGCTTGAAACAAACGCATTGTGAGCGTTTAAACTATTAATCATAATTACAACTCATTGGCGTGTATGCCTGACTGTAGCTAGCAGCCTGAGTGCGGGGTTGTCAATCCCGATATAGATCTACACACAACTTGTTTCGATCCATGGACTGGAGATTCTGGTTATAATGTCAGGGCTTTACCCTGGTTGTCTAAAATGAATTAAACAACCTGAATTGAATGTCTCATAAAAAAACATATAAACGTTACATGTATATCAGTTATGAAAACCCAATCATTTTGAAATAAATGATTGACAGTATGTTCTTGAATTAGTATTCCGAACATGTATTTGACAAGTGTAAACCCTTGATTTGTTCTGAATCAAAAACCCTTATTTCATGTAAAACAGTGTATTCTTGTATACTTAAATCATGAATTATTGTTCTATGTATCATAAATTATACCTATTATAATTTATATGTACTTTATGACTTGGTAAATAACTATTTTTGCATGTAATCCTTTGCTCAACATGTTACAAAGGGTAATTAAACTTAATGAAATAACTTTTATATTTATATACATATACAATTTTGTATATAAGTAAAAGTTAAACGACCTTCGGACAAATAACCTGTACTATAAGTCCACATCCAAAAAAGGAAAAGGACCTTGAATGAGTTATTAGTCCTAAGCCTTTTAAATCTTATATATATATATATATATATATATATATATATATATATATATATATATATATATATATATATATATATATATAAGTTTGGGAAAAATATAAGTTTATAAAAGTGTTCAATATGTGGAGTATTTTTGATGCTTTAAAATCATTTTATCGTGATTTGAAATCATTTATTTATAACACAAAGTTATTGTGTTATACTTGTATTTCCCCCCTTAAAATAGTAGAAATTATGAAAATACGGGGGTATGAACTCACTTGATAGGTGGTAATTCGGACAGAGTTTCGTTTCACGAAAAAGAGTTTATTTGTCGAGAAACCGGCTCAAATCGGGCAAAGTTTTGACAGGAGATAGATTATTTCTCGGTAATTTTGGGGCTTCAAGGCTTGCTTCGGGCTCGAGTGTTGATACCGGGGCTTTAGGGGTTGTATATGAGCTTAGGGGAGTGGAAAATGTGAAAGAGGGTGAAATTTAGGGTGAAAAAGTGTAAAATAGTCGGGACCCTCGCATGCTATATATAGTCCGAAGGTTCAGACCCGAAGCTGCGCGAAGGTGACATGCGTCTGAGAGGTGGCGAGGCGAGGGGGCTTATTCGGACCGGAGGCTCGCTGCTGGCTAGCTCGGATTGGACCAACCCTTGGTCCAATGGGAAGGAGACACGTGCGAAGGAGATGGTCCGAGGTGTATGCGAGGGGTGTCTCCAAGCGAAGCTGTTCGCTTCTTAGTGGACCATGGCTGCGGTCCAATCAGGAGGTGCCACGTATGGGTTCGGTCCACTCAGCAGCTACCACGTGCGAGGGTGACGTGGCATGCGAATTTTCCCGGTTTTTCCCATTTTTTCTTTATTTTTGTCCCAAACTTGCGAAAATCATAACTTTCTCATACGAGCTCCGTTTTTGGCGTTTTTTTATATGCACGCGTTGGTAAAATTATACTCTACGACTTTCGTTTAGACTTCGTCGGCTAATTTTGAATTTATTTTTAATATTTTTATTTTAAACAGACCGGGACAGGAAATTCGTTAAAAATTCATAACTTCTTCATCCGACGTCTGTTTTTGTCTGTCTTTTTACCGTTGTACTACTAGTGACGAGACCTTCAATTCTCGTTTAGGTTGTGTCGGCTAAAAACCACTCAATCTTTATTTCGAGTTTTTAGCTGTACACTGGTATACTGAAACTTAGAAAAATCATAACTTCCTCATACGAAGTCAGATTTTGGCGTTCTTTTTATGAAAGTTCTCGGTTTAACATAAACTACAACTTTCATTTAGATTGTTAAGTCTAAAAAGCCTTTTATTAAAAATTTAGTTTTTACACTGAATAGTGTTTTGCCAGTTTTGTCGCGGATTTTCGATTGGTCAAAACTTCTTCGTTATATCACGGATTTTAGAGTTCTTTATATTTTTGGAAACCTTGTTACAATCTCTATCACTAGGTTCATCCCAATTTAGATTATTTAATAATTTATATTTGAGGGTCAATTATGTAAATATACACAGTATGCCAAAATTTCTCTTTATTAATTTAAAAAGAAGTATAAATTGACCTACAGTATTACATAGGTTTGAAATAATGGTTTGTTACAATGCAATTGAATCAAACCTTTGTTGAGCATTGTTTGATTCTTGAGTTCCACAATAGAAATCTATGCAATTTAGCAAAGCTTTGATGAGCATTGTTTCATTCTTGGTTTCCAAATTGGAAGCCTATGCAATTTTGCAAAGCATGGATGAGCATTATTTAATTCTTGAGTTCCACAACAGAAGTAGTCATTGCAACTTAGAAAAGCTTTGATGAGCATTCTTTAAATCTTGAGTTCCACAATAGAAGTGTATGCAATTTAAGCAAAGCTTTTAATGAGCATTATTTCATTCTTGAGTTCCACATTAGAAGTCTATGCAATTTAGAAAAGCTTTGATGAGCATTGTTTAATTCTTGAATTCCACAATATAAGTAGTCTTCGCAATTTACCAAAGCTTTTGATGAGTATTGCTTAATTCTTGAGTTCCATAATAAAAGTCAATACAATTTTAGCAAAGCTTTGATGAGCATTGTTTCCTTTCTGAGTTCCACATTAGAAGTCTATGTAATTTAGCAAAGCTTTGATGAGTATTGTTTAATTCTAGTGTTCCACAATAGTGGTAGTCTTCGAAATTTAGCAAAGATTTGATGAGCATTATTTAATTCTTGAGTTCCACAATAGAAGTAGTCTTCGCAATTTAGCAAAGCTTTGACGAATATCGTTTAATTATGGAGTTCCACAATAGTTGTCTATGCAATTTAAGCAAAGCTTTGATGAGCATTGGTTGATTCTTGAGTTCCACTATAGAAGTCTATGCAATTTAAGCAAACTTTTGATGAGCATCGTGTTATTCTTGAGGTCCACAATAGAAGTCTATGCAATTTAAGAAAACCTTTGATGAGCATTGCTTGATTCTTGAGTTCCACAATAGAAGTCTATGCAATTTAGCAAAGCTTTGGTGAGCATTGTTTCATTCTTGGTTTCCAAATTGGACGTCTGTGCAATTTAGCAAAGCATTGATTAGCATTGTTTAACTCTTGAGTTCCACAATAGAAGTAGTCTTTGCAGCTTAGAAAAGCTTTGATGAGCATTGTTTAAATATTGAGTTCCACAATAGAAGTGTACCTAATTTAAGCAAAGCTTTGATGAGCATTGTTTCATTCTTGAGTTCCACATTAAAAGTCTATGAAATTTAGCAAAGCTTTGATGAGCATTGTTTAATTCTCTAGTTCCACAATATAAGTAATCTTCAAAATTTAGAAAAGCTCTAAGGAGCATTGTTTAATTCTTGAGTTCCATAATAAAAATCTATACAATTTTAGCAAAGCTTTGATGAGCATTGTTTCGTTTCGGAGTTCCACATTAGAAGTCTATGTAATATAGCAAAGGTTTGATGAGTATTGTTTAATTCTAGTGTTCCACAATAGTGGTAGTCTTCGCAATTTAGCAAAGCTTTGATGAGCGTTGTTTAATTCTTGAGTTCTGCAATAGAAGTCTAAGCAATTTAAGCAAACTTTTCATGAGCATTGTTTGATTGTTGAGTTCCACATTAGAAGTCTATGCAATTTAGTGAAGCTTTGATGAGCATTGTGTCATTCGTGGTTTCTAAATTAGAAGTCTATGCAATTTAGCAAATCATTGATGAGCAATTTTTATTCTTGAGTTCCACATTCGTAGAAATCTTTGCAACTTAGAAAAGCTTTGATGAGTATTGTTTAATTCTTGAGTTCCACAATAGAAGTGTATGCAATTTAAGCAAAGCTTTGAAGGGCATTATTTCATTCTTGAGTTCCACATTAGAAGTCTATGCAATTTAGCAAAGCTTTCATGAGCATTTTTAAATTCTAGAGTTCCACAGTAGAAGTAGTCTTCATAATTTAGCAAAGGTTTAATTATCATTGTTTTATTCTTCAGTTCCACAATAGAAGTCTATGCAATTTAGCAAAGCTTTGATGAACATTGTTTCATTCTTGGTTTCTAAATTGGAAGTCTATGCAATTTAGCAAAGGATTGATGATCATTGTTTAATTCTTGAGTTATACAATAGAAGTAGTCTTTGCAACTTAGAAAAGCTTTGATGAGCATTGTTTAGTTCTTGAGTTCCACAATAGATGTCTATGCAATTTAGCAAAAGCTTTGATGGGCATTGTATCATTCTTGAGTTCTACATTAGAAGTCTATGCAATTTAGCAAAGCTTTGATGAGCATTGTTTAATTCTTGAATTCCACAATATAAGTAGTCTTCGCAATTTAGGAAAGCTTTGATGAGCATTGTTTAATTCTTGAGTTCCATAATAAAAGTCTATGCAAATTTAGCAAAGCTTTGATGAGCATTGTTTCATTCTTGAGTTCCAGATGAGAAGTTTATGCAATTTAGAAAATCTTTGATGAGCATTATTTAATTCTGAAGTTCCACAATAGAAGTAGTCTTTGCAATTTAGCAAAGATTTGATGAGCATTGTTTAATTCTTTAGTTTCACAATAGAAGTGTATACAATTTAAGAAAATCTTTGATGAGCGGTGTTTCATTCTTGAGTTCCACATTAGAAGTCTATGCAATTTAGCAAAGCTTTGATGAGCATTGTTTTTTTCAGTTCCACAATAGAATTAGTCTTCGGAAATTAGCAAAGATTTGATAAGCATTTGTGTAATTCTTGAGTTCCACAATAAAAGTCTATGCAATTTAAGCAAAGCTTTGATGAGCGTTCTATCATTTTTAAGCTCCACGTTAGAATTCTATGCAATTTAGAAAATCTTTGATGAGCATTGTTTAATTCTAGAGTTCGACAATAGAGGTAGCCTTCGTGATTTAGAAAAACATTGATGAGCATTGTTTAATTCTTGAGTTCGACAATAGAAGTAGTCTTCGCAATTTAGCAAAGCTTTGATGATCATTGTTAAATTCTTGAGTTTCACAATAGAAGTCTATGCAGTTTAAGCAAAGCTTTGATGAACATTGTTTGATTTATGAGTTCTACAATAGAAGTCTATGCAATTGAAGCAATCCTTTGTTTAGCATTGTTTGATTCTTGAGTTCCATAATAGAAGTCTATGCAATTTAGCAAAGCTTTGATGACCATTATTTCATTCTTGGTTTCCAAATTGGAAGTCTATGCAATTTGGAAAGCATTGATGAGCATTGTTTAATTCTTGAGTTCCACAATAGAAGTAGTCTTTGCAACTTAAAAAAGCTTTGATGAGCATTTTTTAAATCTTGAGTTCCATATTAAAAGTCTATGTAATTTTAGCAAAGCTTTGATGAGCATTGTTTCATTCTTGAGTTCCACATTAGAAGTGTATGCAATTTAGAAAAGCTTTGATGAGCATTGTTTAATTCTGAAGTTCCACAATAGAAGTAGTCTTCGCAATTTAGCAAAGATTTGATGAGCATTGTTTAAATCTTGAGTTCCATAATAGGAGTAGTCTTCGCAATTTAGCGAAGCTTTGATGGTCATTATTTAAGTCTAGAGTTTCACAAGAAAAGTCTATGCAATTTAGGAAATCTTTGATGAACATCGTTTAATTCTAGAGTTCCACAATAGTTGTCTATGCAATTTAAGCAAAGCTTTGATGAGCATTGTTTGATTCTTGAGTTCCATAATACAAGTGTATGCAATTTAAGCAAACCGTTGATGAGCATCGTGTTATTCTTGAGGTCCACTATAGAAGTCTATGCAATTTAAGCAAACCTTTGATGAGCATTGTTTGATTCTTGAGTTCGACAATAGAAGTCTATGCAATTTAGCAAAGCTTTGGTGAGCATTGTTTCATTCTTGGTTTCCAAATTGGAAGTATGTGCAATTTAGCAAAGCATTGATTAGCATTCTTTAACTCTTGAGTTCCACAATAGAAGTAGTATTTGCAGCATAGAAAAGCTTCGATGAGCATTGTTTAAATCTTGAGTTCCACAATAGAAGTGTACGTTATTTAAGCAAAGTTTTGATGAGCATTGTTTCATTCTTGAGTTCCACATTAGAAGTCTATGCATTTTAGCAAAGCTTTGATGAACATTGTTTAATTCTCGAGTTCCACAATATAAGTAGTCTTCACAATTTAGAAAAGCTTTGATGAGCATTCTTTAATTCTTGAGTTCCATAATAAAAATCTATACAATTTTAGCAAAGCTTTGATGAGCATTGTTTCCTTTCTGAGTTCCAAATTAGAAGTCTATGTAATTTAGCAAAGCTTTGATGAGTATTGTTTAATTCTAGTGTTCCACAATAGTGGTAGTCTTCGCAATTTAGCAAAGCTTTGATGAGCGTTGTTTAATTCTTGAGTTCCGCAAGAGAAGTCTAAGCAATTTAAGCAAACTTTTCATGAGCATTGTTTGATTGTTGAGTTCCACATTAGAAGTCTATGCAATTTAGCGAAGCTTTGATGAGCATTGTGTCATTCTTTGTTTCTAAATTAGAAGTCTATGCAATTTACCATAGCATTGATGAGCATTGTTTAATTCTTGAGTTCTATAATAGAAGTAGTCTTTGCAATTTAGCGAAGATTTGATGAGCATTGTTTAATTCTTTAGTTCCACAATAGAAGTGTATACAATTTAAGCAAATCTTTTATGAGCATTGTTTCATTCTTGAGTTCCACATTAGAAATCTATGCAATTTAGCAAAGCTTTGATGAGCATTGTTTTCTTGAGTTCCAGAATAGAAGTAGTCTTCGGAAATTAGAAAAGATTTGATGAGCATTTGTGTAATTCGTGAGTTCCACAATAAAAGTCTATGCTATTTAAGCAAAGCTTTGATGAGCATTATATCATTTTAAGTTCCACGTTAGAAGTGTATGCAATTTAGAAAAGCTATGATGAGCATTGTTTAATTCTAGAGTTCCACAATAGAAGTAGTCTTCGCAAGCTAGCAAAGCTTTGATGAGCATTGTTTAATTCTTGAGTTCGACAATAGAAGTAGTCTTCGCAATTTAGAAAAGCTTTGATGATCATTGTTAAATTCTTGAGTTTCATATGAAAAGTCTATGCGATTTAGCAAAGCTTAGATGAGCATCTGTTTCATTCTGTAGTTCCACAATAGAAGTCTATGTAGTTTAAGCAAAGATTTGATGATCATTGTTTGATTCATGAGTTCCACAATATAAGTGTATGCAATTAAAGCAAACCTTTGTTGAGCATTGTTTGATTCTTGAGTTCCACAATAGAAGTCTATGCAATTTAGCAAAGCTTTGATGAGCATTGTTTCATTCTTGGTTTCCAAATTGGAAGTCTATGCAATTTGCAAAGCATAGATGAGCATTGTTTAATTCTTGAGTTCCACAATAGAAGTAGTCTTTTCAACTTAGAAAAGGTTTGATGAGCATTGTTTAAATCTTGAGTTCCATAATAAAAGTCTATGCAATATTAGCAAGGCTTTGATGAGCATTGTTTCATTCTTGAGTTCCACATTAGAAGTGTATGCAATTTAGAAAAGCTTTGATGAGCATTGTTTAATTCTGAAGTTCCACAATAGAAGTAGTCTTCGCAATTTAGCAAAGATTTGATGACCATTGTTTAATTCTTGAGTTCCACAATAGAAGTAGTCTTCGCAATTTAGCGAAGCTTTGATGGTCATTATTTAAGTCTAAAGTTCCTCAAGAAAAGTCTATGCAATTTAGAAAAGCTTTGATGAGCATTGTTTAATTCTGAAGTTCCACAATAGAAGTAGTCTTCGCAATTTAGCAAAGATTTGATGACCATTGTTTAATTCTTGAGTTCCACAATAGAAGTAGTCTTCGCAATTTAGCGAAGCTTTGATGGTCATTATTTAAGTCTAAAGTTCCTCAAGAAACGTCTATGCAATTTAGAAAAGCTTTGATGAACCTCGTTTAATTCTAGAGTTCCACAATAGTTGTCTATGAAATTTAAACAAAGCTTTGATGAGCATTGTTTGATTCTTGAGTTCCAAAATAGAAGTCTATGCAATTTAAGCAAACCCTTGATGAGCATCGTGTTATTCTTGAGGTCCACAATAGAAATCTATGAAATTTAAGCAAACCTTTGATGAGAATTGTTTGATTCTTGAGTTCCACAATAGAAGTCTATGTAATTTAGTAAAGCTTTGGTGAGCATTGTTTCATTCTTGGTTTCCAAATTGGAAGTCTGCGCAATTTAGCAAAGCATTGATTAGCATTGTTTAATTCTTGAGTTCCACGATAGAAGTAGTCTTTGCAACTTAGAAAAGCTTTGATGAGCATTGTTTAAATCTTGAGTTCCACAATAGAAGTGTATCTAATTTAAGCAAAGCTGTGATGAGCATTGTTTCATTCTTGAGTTCCACAATAGAAGTCTATGAACTTTAGCAAATCTTTGATGAGCATTGTTTAATTCTCGAGTTCCACAATATAAGTAGACTTCACAATTTAGAAAAGCTTTGATGAGCATTCTTTCATTCTTGAGTTCCATAATAAAAATCTATACAATTTTAGCAAAGCTTTGATGAGCATTGTTTCCTTTCTGAGTTCCACATTAGAAGTCTATGTAATTAAGCAAAACTTTGATGAGTATTGTTTAATTCTAGTGTTCCACAATAGTGGTAGTCTTCGCAATTTAGCAAAGCTTTGATGAGCGTTGTTTAATTCTTGAGTTCTGCAATAGAAGTCTATGCAATTTAAGGAAACTTTACATGAGCATTGTTTGATTCTTGAGTTCCACAATAGAAGTCTATGCAATTTAGCAAAGCTTTTATGAGCATTGTGTCATTCATGCTTTCTAAATTAGAAGTCTATGCAATTTACCAAAGCATAGATGAGCATTGTTTAATTCTTGAGTTCCACATTAAAAGTAGTCTTTGCAACTTAGATAGGCTTTGATGAGTATTGTTTGATTCTTGAGTCCCACAATAGAAATGTATGCAATTTAAGCAAAGCTTTGATGGACATTGTTTCATTCTGGGGTTCCACATTAGAAGTCTATGCAATTTAGCAAAGCTTTCATGAACATTTTTTAATTCTAGAGTTCCACAATAGAAGTAGTCTTCATAATTTAGCAAAGTTTTAATTAGCATTGTTTTATTCTTCAGTTCCACAATAGAAGTCTATGCAATTTAGCAAAGCTTTGATGAGCATTGTTTCATTCTTGGTTTCTAAATTTGAGGTCTATGTAATTTAGCAAAGAATTGATGATCATTGTTTAATTCTTGAGTTCCACAATAGAAGTAGTCTTTGCAACTTACAAAAGCTTTGATAGGTATTGTTTAATTCTTGAGTTCCACAATAGAAGTCTATGAAATTTTGCAAAGCTTTGATGAGCATTGTTTCATTCTTGGTTTCCAAATTGGAAGTCTATGCAATTTTGCAAAGCATTGACGAGCATTGTTTACTTCTTGAGTTCCACAATAGAAGTAGTCTTTGCAACTTAGAAAAGCTTTGATGAGCATTGTTTAAATCTTGAGTTCCATAATAAAAGTCTATGCAGTTTTAGCAAAGCTTTGATGAGCATTGTTTCATTCTTGAGTTCCACATTAGAAGTGTATGAAATTTAGAAAAGCTTTGATGAGCATTGTTTAATTCTGAAGTTCCACAATAGAAGTCGTCTTCGCAATTTAGCAAAGATTTGATGAGCATTGTTTAATTCTTGAGTTCCACAATAGAAGTAGTCTTTGCAATTTAGCGAAGCTTTGATGGTCAGTATTTAAGTCTAGAGTTCCACTAGAAAAGTCTCTTCAATTTAGCAAAGCTTTGATGAGCATCGTTTAATTCTGGAGTTCCAGAATAGTTGTCTATGCAATTTAAGCAAAGCTTTGATGAGCATTGTTTGATTCTTGAGTTCCACAATAGAAGTCTATGCGATTTAAGCAAACCCTTGATGAGAATCGTGTTATTCTTGAGTTCCACAATAGAAGTCTATGCAATTTAAGCAAACCTTTGATGAGCATTGTTTGATTCTTGAGTTGCACAATAGAAGTCTATGTAATTTAGCAAAGCTTTGGTGAGCATTGTTTCATTCTTGGTTTCCAAATTGGAAGTCTACGCAATTTAGCGAAGCATTGATTAGCATTGTTTAATTCTTGAGTTCCACGATAGAAGTAGTCTTTGCAGCTTAGAAAAGCTTTGATGAGCATTGTTTAAATCTTGAGTTCCACAATAGAAGTGTCCGTAATTTAAGCAAAGCTTTGATGAGCATTGTTTCATTCTTGAGTTCCACATTAGAAGTCTATGAAAGTTAGCAAAGCTTTGATGAGCATTGTTTAATTCTCTAGTTCCATAATATAAGTAATCTTCATAATTTAGAAAAGCTCTGAGGAGCATTGTTTAATTCTTGAGTTCCATAATAAAAATCTATACAATTTTAGCAAAGCTTTGATGAGCATTGTTTCGTTTCGGAGTTCCACATTAGAAGTCTATGTAATATAGCAAAGGTTTGATGAGTATTGTTTAATTCTAGTGTTCCACAATAGTGGTAGTCTTCGCAATTTAGCAAAGCTTTGATGAACGTTGTTTAATTCTTGAGTTCTGCAATAGAAGTCTAAGCAATTTAAGCAAACTTTTCATGAGCATTGTTTGATTGTTGAGTTCCACATTAGAAGTCTATGCAATTTAGCGAAGCTTTGATGAGCATTGTGTCATTCTTGGTTTCTAAATTAGAAGTCTATGCAATTTAGCAAATCATTGATGAGCAATTTTTATTCTTGAGTTCCACATTAGTAGAAATCTTTGCAACTTAGAAAAGCTTTGATGAGTATTGTTTAATTCTTGAGTTCCACAATAGAAGTGTATGCAATTTAAGCAAAGCTTTGATGGGCATTATTTCATTCTTGAGTTCCACATTAGAAGTCTATGCAATTTAGCAAAGCTTTCATGAGCATTTTTAAATTCTAGAGTTCCACAGTAGAAGTAGTCTTCATAATTTAGCAAAGGTTTAATTATCATTGTTTTATTCTTCAGTTCCACAATAGAAGTCTATGCAATTTAGCAAAGCTTTGATGAACATTGTTTCATTCTTGGTTTCTAAATTGGAAGTCTATGCAATTTAGCAAAGCATTGATGATCATTGTTTAATTCTTGAGTTATACAATAGAAGTAGTCTTTGCAACTTAGAAAAGCTTTGATGAGCATTGTTTAGTTATTGAGTTCCACAATAGATGTCTATGCAATTTAGCAAAAGCTTTGATGGGCATTGTATCATTCTTGAGTTCCACATTAGAAGTCTATGCAATTTAGCAAAGCTTTGATGAGCATTGTTTAATTCTTGAATTCCACAATATAAGTAGTCTTCGCAATTTAGGAAAGCTTTGATGAGCATTGTTTAATTCTTGAGTTCCATAATAAAAGTCTATGCAAATTTAGCAAAGCTTTGATGAGCATTGTTTCATTCTTGAGTTCCAGATGAGAAGTTTATGCAATTTAGAAAAGCTTTGATGAGCATTGTTTAATTCTGAAGTTCCACAATAGAAGTAGTCTTTGCAATTTAGCAAAGATTTGATGAGCATTGTTTAATTCTTTAGTTCCACAATAGAAGTGTATACAATTTAAGAAAATCTTTGATGAGAGGTGTTTCATTCTTGAGTTCCACATTAGAAGTCTATGCAATTTAGCAAAGCTTTGATGAGCATTGTTTTTTTCAGTTCCACAATAGAATTAGTCTTCGGAAATTAGCAAAGATTTGATAAGCATTTGTGTAATTCTTGAGTTCCACAATAAAAGTCTATGCAATTTAAGCAAAGCTTTGATGAGCGTTCTATCATTTTTAAGCTCCACGTTAGAATTCTATGCAATTTAGAAAATCTTTGATGAGCATTGTTTAATTCTAGAGTTCGACAATAGAGGTAGCCTTCGTGATTTAGCAAAACATTGATGAGCATTGTTTAATTCTTGAGTTCGACAATAGAAGTAGTCTTCGCAATTTAGCAAAGCTTTGATGATCATTGTTAAATTCTTGAGTTTCACATCAAAATTATATGCAATTTAGCAGAGCTTCGATGAGCATCTTTTTAATTCTGGAGTTCCACAATAGAAGTCTATGCAGTTTAAGCAAAGCTTTGATGAACATTGTTTGATTTATGAGTTCTACAATAGAAGTCTATGCAATTGAAGCAAACCTTTGTTTAGCATTGTTTGATTCTTGAGTTCCATAATAGAAGTCTATGCAATTTAGCAAAGCTTTGATGACCATTATTTCATTCTTGGTTTCCAAATTGGAAGTCTATGCAATTTGGAAAGCATTGATGAGCATTGTTTAATTCTTGAGTTCCACAATAGAAGTAGTCTTTGCCACTTAAAAAGCTTTGATGAGCATTTTTTAAATCTTGAGCTCCATATTAAAAGTCTATGTAATTTTAGCAAAGCTTTGATGAGCATTGTTTCATTCTTGAGTTCCACATTAGAAGTGTATGCAATTTAGAAAAGCTTTGATGAGCAATGTTTAATTCTGAAGTTCCACAATAGAACTAGTCTTCGCAATTTAGCAAAGATTTGATGAGCATTGTTTAATTCTTGAGTTCCATAATAAAAGTCTATGCAAATTTAGCAAAGCTTTGATGAGCATTGTTTCATTCTTGAGTTCCAGATGAGAAGTTTATGCAATTTAGAAAAGCTTTGATGAGCATTGTTTAATTCTGAAGTTCCACAATAGAAGTAGTCTTTGCAATTTAGCAAAGATTTGATGAGCATTGTTTAATTCTTGAGTTCCATAATAGGAGTAGTCTTCGCAATTTAGCGAAGCTTTGATGGTCATTATTTAAGTCTAGAGTTTCACAAGAAAAGTCTATGCAATTTAGGAAATCTTTGATGAACATCGTTTAATTCTAGAGTTCCACAATAGTTGTCTATGCAATTTAAGCAAAGCTTTGATGAGCATTGTTTGATTCTTGAGTTCCATAATACAAGTGTATGCAATTTAAGCAAACCGTTGATGAGCATCGTGTTATTCTTGAGGTCCACTATAGAAGTCTATGCAATTTAAGCAAACCTTTGATGAGCATTGTTTGATTCTTGAGTTCGACAATAGAAGTCTATGCAATTTAGCAAATCTTTGGTGAGCATTGTTTCATTCTTGGTTTCCAAATTGGAAGTATGTGCAATTTAGCAAAGCATTGATTAGCATTCTTTAACTCTTGAGTTCCACAATAGAAGTGGTATTTGCAGCATAGAAAAGCTTCGATGAGCATTGTTTAAATCTTGAGTTCCACAATAGAAGTGTACGTTATTTAAGCAAAGTTTTGATGAGCATTGTTTCATTCTTGAGTTCCACATTAGAAGTCTATGCATTTTAGCAAAGCTTTGATGAACATTGTTTAATTCTCGAGTTCCACAATATAAGTAGTCTTCACAATTTAGAAAAGCTTTGATGAGCATTCTTTAATTCTTGAGTTCCATAATAAAAATCTATACTATTTTAGCAAAGCTTTGATGAGCATTGTTTCCTTTCTGAGTTCCAAATTAGAAGTCTATGTAATTTAGCAAAGCTTTGATGAATATTGTTTAATTATAGTGTTCCACAATAGTGGTAGTCTTCGCAATTTAGCAAAGCTTTGATGAGCGTTGTTTAATTCTTGAGTTCCGCAAGAGAAGTCTAAGCAATTTAAGCAAACTTTTCATGAGCATTGTTTGATTGTTGAGTTCCACATTAGAAGTCTATGCAATTTAGCGAAGCTTTGATGAGCATTGTGTCATTCTTTGATTCTAAATTAGAAGTCTATGCAATTTACCATAGCATTGATGAGCATTGTTTAATTCTTGAGTTCTATAATAGAAGTAGTCTTTGCAATTTAGCGAAGATTTGATGAGCATTGTTTAATTCTTTAGTTCCACAATAGAAGTGTATACAATTTAAGCAAATCTTTTATGAGCATTGTTTCATTCTTGAGTTCCACATTAGAAATCTATGCAATTTAGCAAAGCTTTGATGAGCATTGTTTTCTTGAGTTCCAGAATAGAAGTAGTCTTCGGAAATTAGAAAAGATTTGATGAGCATTTGTGTAATTCTTGAGTTCCACAATAAAAGTCTATGCTATTTAAGCAAAGCTTTAATGAGCATTATATCATTTTTAAGTTCCATGTTAGAAGTGTATGCAATTTAGAAAAGCTATGATGAGCATTGTTTAATTCTAGAGTTCCACAATAGAAGTAGTCTTCGCAAGCTAGCAAAGCTTTGATGAGCATTGTTTAATTCTTGAGTTCGACAATAGAAGTAGTCTTCGCAATTTAGAAAAGCTTTGATGATCATTGTTAAATTCTTGAGTTTCATATGAAAAGTCTATGCGATTTAGCAAAGCTTAGATGAGCATCTGTTTCATTCTGTAGTTCCACAATAGAAGTCTATGCGGTTTAAGCAAAGATTTGATGATCATTGTTTGATTCATGAGTTCCACAATATAAGTGTATGCAATTAAAGCAAACCTTTGTTGAGCATTGTTTGATTCTTGAGTTCCACAATAGAAGTCTATGCAATTTAGCAAAGCTTTGATGAGCATTGTTTCATTGTTGGTTTCCAAATTGGAAGTCTATGCAATTTGCAAAGCATTGATGAGCATTGTTTAATTCTTGAGTTCCACAATAGAAGTAGTCTTTGCAACTTAGAAAAGGTTTGATGAGCATTGTTTAAATCTTGAGTTCCATAATAAAAGTCTATGCAATATTAGCAAAGCTTTGATGAGCATTGTTTCATTCTTGAGTTCCACATTAGAAGTGTATGCAATTTAGAAAAGCTTTGATGAGCATTATTTAATTCTGAAGTTCCACAATAGAAGTAGTCTTCGCAATTTAGCAAAGATTTGATGACCATTGTTTAATTCTTGAGTTCCACAATAGAAGTAGTCTTCGCAAATTAGCGAAGCGTTGATGGTCATTATTTAAGTCTAAAGTTCCTCAAGAAAAGTCTATGCAATTTAGAAAAGCTTTGATGAGCATTGTTTAATTCTGAAGTTCCACAATAGAAGTAGTCTTTGCAATTTAGCAAAGATTTGATGAGCATTGTTTAATTCTTGAGTTCCATAATAGGAGTAGTCTTCGCAATTTAGCGAAGCTTTGATGGTCATTATTTAAGTCTAGAGTTTCACAAGAAAAGTCTATGCAATTTAGGAAATCTTTGATGAACATCGTTTAATTCTAGAGTTCCACAATAGTTGTCTATGCAATTTAAGCAAAGCTTTGATGAGCATTGTTTGATTCTTGAGTTCCATAATACAAGTGTATGCAATTTAAGCAAACCGTTGATGAGCATCGTGTTATTCTTGAGGTCCACTATAGAAGTCTATGCAATTTAAGCAAACCTTTGATGAGCATTGTTTGATTCTTGAGTTCGACAATAGAAGTCTATGCAATTTAGCAAATCTTTGGTGAGCATTGTTTCATTCTTGGTTTCCAAATTGGAAGTATGTGCAATTTAGCAAAGCATTGATTAGCATTCTTTAACTCTTGAGTTCCACAATAGAAGTGGTATTTGCAGCATAGAAAAGCTTCGATGAGCATTGTTTAAATCTTGAGTTCCACAATAGAAGTGTACGTTATTTAAGCAAAGTTTTGATGAGCATTGTTTCATTCTTGAGTTCCACATTAGAAGTCTATGCATTTTAGCAAAGCTTTGATGAACATTGTTTAATTCTCGAGTTCCACAATATAAGTAGTCTTCACAATTTAGAAAAGCTTTGATGAGCATTCTTTAATTCTTGAGTTCCATAATAAAAATCTATACTATTTTAGCAAAGCTTTGATGAGCATTGTTTCCTTTCTGAGTTCCAAATTAGAAGTCTATGTAATTTAGCAAAGCTTTGATGAATATTGTTTAATTATAGTGTTCCACAATAGTGGTAGTCTTCGCAATTTAGCAAAGCTTTGATGAGCGTTGTTTAATTCTTGAGTTCCGCAAGAGAAGTCTAAGCAATTTAAGCAAACTTTTCATGAGCATTGTTTGATTGTTGAGTTCCACATTAGAAGTCTATGCAATTTAGCGAAGCTTTGATGAGCATTGTGTCATTCTTTGATTCTAAATTAGAAGTCTATGCAATTTACCATAGCATTGATGAGCATTGTTTAATTCTTGAGTTCTATAATAGAAGTAGTCTTTGCAATTTAGCGAAGATTTGATGAGCATTGTTTAATTCTTTAGTTCCACAATAGAAGTGTATACAATTTAAGCAAATCTTTTATGAGCATTGTTTCATTCTTGAGTTCCACATTAGAAATCTATGCAATTTAGCAAAGCTTTGATGAGCATTGTTTTCTTGAGTTCCAGAATAGAAGTAGTCTTCGGAAATTAGAAAAGATTTGATGAGCATTTGTGTAATTCTTGAGTTCCACAATAAAAGTCTATGCTATTTAAGCAAAGCTTTAATGAGCATTATATCATTTTTAAGTTCCATGTTAGAAGTGTATGCAATTTAGAAAAGCTATGATGAGCATTGTTTAATTCTAGAGTTCCACAATAGAAGTAGTCTTCGCAAGCTAGCAAAGCTTTGATGAGCATTGTTTAATTCTTGAGTTCGACAATAGAAGTAGTCTTCGCAATTTAGAAAAGCTTTGATGATCATTGTTAAATTCTTGAGTTTCATATGAAAAGTCTATGCGATTTAGCAAAGCTTAGATGAGCATCTGTTTCATTCTGTAGTTCCACAATAGAAGTCTATGCGGTTTAAGCAAAGATTTGATGATCATTGTTTGATTCATGAGTTCCACAATATAAGTGTATGCAATTAAAGCAAACCTTTGTTGAGCATTGTTTGATTCTTGAGTTCCACAATAGAAGTCTATGCAATTTAGCAAAGCTTTGATGAGCATTGTTTCATTGTTGGTTTCCAAATTGGAAGTCTATGCAATTTGCAAAGCATTGATGAGCATTGTTTAATTCTTGAGTTCCACAATAGAAGTAGTCTTTGCAACTTAGAAAAGGTTTGATGAGCATTGTTTAAATCTTGAGTTCCATAATAAAAGTCTATGCAATATTAGCAAAGCTTTGATGAGCATTGTTTCATTCTTGAGTTCCACATTAGAAGTGTATGCAATTTAGAAAAGCTTTGATGAGCATTATTTAATTCTGAAGTTCCACAATAGAAGTAGTCTTCGCAATTTAGCAAAGATTTGATGACCATTGTTTAATTCTTGAGTTCCACAATAGAAGTAGTCTTCGCAAATTAGCGAAGCGTTGATGGTCATTATTTAAGTCTAAAGTTCCTCAAGAAAAGTCTATGCAATTTAGAAAAGCTTTGATGAGCATTGTTTAATTCTGAAGTTCCACAATAGAAGTAGTCTTTGCAATTTAGCAAAGATTTGATGAGCATTGTTTAATTCTTGAGTTCCATAATAGGAGTAGTCTTCGCAATTTAGCGAAGCTTTGATGGTCATTATTTAAGTCTAGAGTTTCACAAGAAAAGTCTATGCAATTTAGGAAATCTTTGATGAACATCGTTTAATTCTAGAGTTCCACAATAGTTGTCTATGCAATTTAAGCAAAGCTTTGATGAGCATTGTTTGATTCTTGAGTTCCATAATACAAGTGTATGCAATTTAAGCAAACCGTTGATGAGCATCGTGTTATTCTTGAGGTCCACTATAGAAGTCTATGCAATTTAAGCAAACCTTTGATGAGCATTGTTTGATTCTTGAGTTCGACAATAGAAGTCTATGCAATTTAGCAAATCTTTGGTGAGCATTGTTTCATTCTTGGTTTCCAAATTGGAAGTATGTGCAATTTAGCAAAGCATTGATTAGCATTCTTTAACTCTTGAGTTCCACAATAGAAGTGGTATTTGCAGCATAGAAAAGCTTCGATGAGCATTGTTTAAATCTTGAGTTCCACAATAGAAGTGTACGTTATTTAAGCAAAGTTTTGATGAGCATTGTTTCATTCTTGAGTTCCACATTAGAAGTCTATGCATTTTAGCAAAGCTTTGATGAACATTGTTTAATTCTCGAGTTCCACAATATAAGTAGTCTTCACAATTTAGAAAAGCTTTGATGAGCATTCTTTAATTCTTGAGTTCCATAATAAAAATCTATACTATTTTAGCAAAGCTTTGATGAGCATTGTTTCCTTTCTGAGTTCCAAATTAGAAGTCTATGTAATTTAGCAAAGCTTTGATGAATATTGTTTAATTATAGTGTTCCACAATAGTGGTAGTCTTCGCAATTTAGCAAAGCTTTGATGAGCGTTGTTTAATTCTTGAGTTCCGCAAGAGAAGTCTAAGCAATTTAAGCAAACTTTTCATGAGCATTGTTTGATTGTTGAGTTCCACATTAGAAGTCTATGCAATTTAGCGAAGCTTTGATGAGCATTGTGTCATTCTTTGATTCTAAATTAGAAGTCTATGCAATTTACCATAGCATTGATGAGCATTGTTTAATTCTTGAGTTCTATAATAGAAGTAGTCTTTGCAATTTAGCGAAGATTTGATGAGCATTGTTTAATTCTTTAGTTCCACAATAGAAGTGTATACAATTTAAGCAAATCTTTTATGAGCATTGTTTCATTCTTGAGTTCCACATTAGAAATCTATGCAATTTAGCAAAGCTTTGATGAGCATTGTTTTCTTGAGTTCCAGAATAGAAGTAGTCTTCGGAAATTAGAAAAGATTTGATGAGCATTTGTGTAATTCTTGAGTTCCACAATAAAAGTCTATGCTATTTAAGCAAAGCTTTAATGAGCATTATATCATTTTTAAGTTCCATGTTAGAAGTGTATGCAATTTAGAAAAGCTATGATGAGCATTGTTTAATTCTAGAGTTCCACAATAGAAGTAGTCTTCGCAAGCTAGCAAAGCTTTGATGAGCATTGTTTAATTCTTGAGTTCGACAATAGAAGTAGTCTTCGCAATTTAGAAAAGCTTTGATGATCATTGTTAAATTCTTGAGTTTCATATGAAAAGTCTATGCGATTTAGCAAAGCTTAGATGAGCATCTGTTTCATTCTGTAGTTCCACAATAGAAGTCTATGCGGTTTAAGCAAAGATTTGATGATCATTGTTTGATTCATGAGTTCCACAATATAAGTGTATGCAATTAAAGCAAACCTTTGTTGAGCATTGTTTGATTCTTGAGTTCCACAATAGAAGTCTATGCAATTTAGCAAAGCTTTGATGAGCATTGTTTCATTGTTGGTTTCCAAATTGGAAGTCTATGCAATTTGCAAAGCATTGATGAGCATTGTTTAATTCTTGAGTTCCACAATAGAAGTAGTCTTTGCAACTTAGAAAAGGTTTGATGAGCATTGTTTAAATCTTGAGTTCCATAATAAAAGTCTATGCAATATTAGCAAAGCTTTGATGAGCATTGTTTCATTCTTGAGTTCCACATTAGAAGTGTATGCAATTTAGAAAAGCTTTGATGAGCATTATTTAATTCTGAAGTTCCACAATAGAAGTAGTCTTCGCAATTTAGCAAAGATTTGATGACCATTGTTTAATTCTTGAGTTCCACAATAGAAGTAGTCTTCGCAAATTAGCGAAGCGTTGATGGTCATTATTTAAGTCTAAAGTTCCTCAAGAAAAGTCTATGCAATTTAGAAAAGCTTTGATGAGCATTGTTTAATTCTGAAGTTCCACAATAGAAGTAGTCTTCGCAATTTAGCAAAGATTTGATGACCATTGTTTAATTCTTGAGTTCCACAATAGAAGTAGTCTTCCCAATTTAGCGAAGCTTTGATGGTCATTATTTAAGTCTAAAGTTCCTCAAGAAAAGTCTATGCAATTTAGAAAAGCTTTGATGAACCTCGTTTAATTCTAGAGTTCCACAATAGTTGTCTATGAAATTTAAACAAAGCTTTGATGAGCATTGTTTGATTCTTGAGTTCCAAAATAGAAGTCTATGCAATTTAAGCAAACCCTTGATGAGCATCGTGTTATTCTTGAGGTCCACAATAGAAGTCTATGAAATTTAAGCAAACCTTTGATGAGAATTGTTTGATTCTTGAGTTCCACAATAGAAGTCTATGTAATTTAGTAAAGCTTTGGTGAGCATTGTTTCATTCTTGGTTTCCAAATTGGAAGTCTGCGCAATTTATCAAAGCATTGACTGGCATTGTTTAATTCTTGAGTTCCACGATAGAAGTAGTCTTTGCAACTTAGAAAAGCTTTGATGAGCATTGTTTAAATCTTGAGTTCCACAATAGAAGTGTATCTAATTTAAGCAAAGCTGTGATGAGCATTGTTTCATTCTTGAGTTCCACAATAGAAGTCTATGCACTTTAGCAAATCTTTGATGAGCATTGTTTAATTCTCGAGTTCCACAATATAAGTAGTCTTCACAATTTAGAAAAGCTTTGATGATCATTCTTTAATTCTTGAGTTCCATAATAAAAATCTATACAATTTTAGCAAAGCTTTGATGAGCATTGTTTCCTTTCTGAGTTCCACATTAGAAGTCTATGTAATTAAGCAAAGCTTTGATGAGTATTGTTTAATTCTAGTGTTCCACAATAGTGGTAGTCTTCGCAATTTAGCAAAGCTTTGATGAGCGTTGTTTAATTCTTGAGTTCTGCAATAGAAGTCTAAGCAATTTAAGCAAACTTTTCATGAGCATTGTTTGATTGTTGAGTTCCACATTAGAAGTCTATGCAATTTAGCAAAGCTTTGATGAGCATTGTGTCATTCTTGGTTTCTAAATTAGAAGTCTATGCAATTTAGCAAATCATTGATGAGCAATTTTTATTCTTGAGTTCCACATTAGTAGAAATCTTTGCAACTTAGAAAAGCTTTGATGAGTATTGTTTAATTCTTGAGTTCCACAATAGAAGTGTATGCAATTTAAGCAAAGCTTTGATGGGCATTATTTCATTCTTGAGTTCCACATTAGAAGTCTATGCAATTTAGCAAAGCTTTCATGAGCATTTTTAAATTCTAGAGTTCCACAGTAGAAGTAGTCTTCAGAATTTAGCAAAGGTTTAATTATCATTGTTTTATTCTTTAGTTCCACAATAGAAGTCTATGCAATTTAGCAAAGCTTTGATGAACATTGTTTCATTCTTGGTTTCTAAATTGGAAGTCTATGCAATTTAGCAAAGCATTGATGATCATTGTTTAATTCTTGAGTTATACAATAGAAGTAGTCTTTGCAACTTAGAAAAGCTTTGATGAGCATTGTTTAGTTATTGAGTTCCACAATAGATGTCTATGCAATTTAGCAAAAGCTTTGATGGGCATTGTATCATTCTTGAGTTCCACATTAGAAGTCTATGCAATTTAGCAAAGCTTTGATGAGCATTGTTTAATTCTTGAATTCCACAATATAAGTAGTCTTTGCAATTTAGGAAAGCTGTGATGAGCATTGTTTCATTCTTGAGTTCCACAATAGAAGTCTATGCACTTTAGCAAATCTTTGATGAGCATTGTTTAATTCTCGAGTTCCACAATATAAGTAGTCTTCACAATTTAGAAAAGCTTTGATGATCATTCTTTAATTCTTGAGTTCCATAATAAAAATCTATACAATTTTAGCAAAGCTTTGATGAGCATTGTTTCCTTTCTGAGTTCCACATTAGAAGTCTATGTAATTAAGCAAAGCTTTGATGAGTATTGTTTAATTCTAGTGTTCCACAATAGTGGTAGTCTTCGCAATTTAGCAAAGCTTTGATGAGCGTTGTTTAATTCTTGAGTTCTGCAATAGAAGTCTAAGCAATTTAAGCAAACTTTTCATGAGCATTGTTTGATTGTTGAGTTCCACATTAGAAGTCTATGCAATTTAGCAAAGCTTTGATGAGCATTGTGTCATTCTTGGTTTCTAAATTAGAAGTCTATGCAATTTAGCAAATCATTGATGAGCAATTTTTATTCTTGAGTTCCACATTAGTAGAAATCTTTGCAACTTAGAAAAGCTTTGATGAGTATTGTTTAATTCTTGAGTTCCACAATAGAAGTGTATGCAATTTAAGCAAAGCTTTGATGGGCATTATTTCATTCTTGAGTTCCACATTAGAAGTCTATGCAATTTAGCAAAGCTTTCATGAGCATTTTTAAATTCTAGAGTTCCACAGTAGAAGTAGTCTTCAGAATTTAGCAAAGGTTTAATTATCATTGTTTTATTCTTTAGTTCCACAATAGAAGTCTATGCAATTTAGCAAAGCTTTGATGAACATTGTTTCATTCTTGGTTTCTAAATTGGAAGTCTATGCAATTTAGCAAAGCATTGATGATCATTGTTTAATTCTTGAGTTATACAATAGAAGTAGTCTTTGCAACTTAGAAAAGCTTTGATGAGCATTGTTTAGTTATTGAGTTCCACAATAGATGTCTATGCAATTTAGCAAAAGCTTTGATGGGCATTGTATCATTCTTGAGTTCCACATTAGAAGTCTATGCAATTTAGCAAAGCTTTGATGAGCATTGTTTAATTCTTGAATTCCACAATATAAGTAGTCTTCGCAATTTAGGAAAGCTTTGATGAGCATTGTTTAATTCTTGAGTTCCATAATAAAAGTCTATGCAAATTTAGCAAAGCTTTGATGAGCATTGTTTCATTCTTGAGTTCCAGATGAGAAGTTTATGCAATTTAGAAAAGCTTTGATGAGCATTGTTTAATTCTGAAGTTCCACAATAGAAGTAGTCTTTGCAATTTAGCAAAGATTTGATGAGCATTGTTTAATTCTTTAGTTCCACAATAGAAGTGTATACAATTTAAGAAAATCTTTGATGAGAGGTGTTTCATTCTTGAGTTCCACATTAGAAGTCTATGCAATTTAGCAAAGCTTTGATGAGCATTGTTTTTTTCAGTTCCACAATAGAATTAGTCTTCGGAAATTAGCAAAGATTTGATAAGCATTTGTGTAATTCTTGAGTTCCACAATAAAAGTCTATGCAATTTAAGCAAAGCTTTGATGAGCGTTCTATCATTTTTAAGCTCCACGTTAGAATTCTATGCAATTTAGAAAATCTTTGATGAGCATTGTTTAATTCTAGAGTTCGACAATAGAGGTAGCCTTCGTGATTTAGCAAAACATTGATGAGCATTGTTTAATTCTTGAGTTCGACAATAGAAGTAGTCTTCGCAATTTAGCAAAGCTTTGATGATCATTGTTAAATTCTTGAGTTTCACATCAAAATTATATGCAATTTAGCAGAGCTTCGATGAGCATCTTTTTAATTCTGGAGTTCCACAATAGAAGTCTATGCAGTTTAAGCAAAGCTTTGATGAACATTGCTTGATTTATGAGTTCTACAATAGAAGTCTATGCAATTGAAGCAAACCTTTGTTTAGCATTGTTTGATTCTTGAGTTCCATAATAGAAGTCTATGCAATTTAGCAAAGCTTTGATGACCATTATTTCATTCTTGGTTTCCAAATTGGAAGTCTATGCAATTTGGAAAGCATTGATGAGCATTGTTTAATTCTTGAGTTCCACAATAGAAGTAGTCTTTGCCACTTAAAAAGCTTTGATGAGCATTTTTTAAATCTTGAGCTCCATATTAAAAGTCTATGTAATTTTAGCAAAGCTTTGATGAGCATTGTTTCATTCTTGAGTTCCACATTAGAAGTGTATGCAATTTAGAAAAGCTTTGATGAGCAATGTTTAATTCTGAAGTTCCACAATAGAACTAGTCTTCGCAATTTAGCAAAGATTTGATGAGCATTGTTTAATTCTTGAGTTCCATAATAAAAGTCTATGCAAATTTAGCAAAGCTTTGATGAGCATTGTTTCATTCTTGAGTTCCAGATGAGAAGTTTATGCAATTTAGAAAAGCTTTGATGAGCATTGTTTAATTCTGAAGTTCCACAATAGAAGTAGTCTTTGCAATTTAGCAAAGATTTGATGAGCATTGTTTAATTCTTGAGTTCCATAATAGGAGTAGTCTTCGCAATTTAGCGAAGCTTTGATGGTCATTATTTAAGTCTAGAGTTTCACAAGAAAAGTCTATGCAATTTAGGAAATCTTTGATGAACATCGTTTAATTCTAGAGTTCCACAATAGTTGTCTATGCAATTTAAGCAAAGCTTTGATGAGCATTGTTTGATTCTTGAGTTCCATAATACAAGTGTATGCAATTTAAGCAAACCGTTGATGAGCATCGTGTTATTCTTGAGGTCCACTATAGAAGTCTATGCAATTTAAGCAAACCTTTGATGAGCATTGTTTGATTCTTGAGTTCGACAATAGAAGTCTATGCAATTTAGCAAAGCTTTGGTGAGCATTGTTTCATTCTTGGTTTCCAAATTGGAAGTATGTGCAATTTAGCAAAGCATTGATTAGCATTCTTTAACTCTTGAGTTCCACAATAGAAGTGGTATTTGCAGCATAGAAAAGCTTCGATGAGCATTGTTTAAATCTTGAGTTCCACAATAGAAGTGTACGTTATTTAAGCAAAGTTTTGATGAGCATTGTTTCATTCTTGAGTTCCACATTAGAAGTCTATGCATTTTAGCAAAGCTTTGATGAACATTGTTTAATTCTCGAGTTCCACAATATAAGTAGTCTTCACAATTTAGAAAAGCTTTGATGAGCATTCTTTAATTCTTGAGTTCCATAATAAAAATCTATACTATTTTAGCAAAGCTTTGATGAGCATTGTTTCCTTTCTGAGTTCCAAATTAGAAGTCTATGTAATTTAGCAAAGCTTTGATGAATATTGTTTAATTATAGTGTTCCACAATAGTGGTAGTCTTCGCAATTTAGCAAAGCTTTGATGAGCGTTGTTTAATTCTTGAGTTCCGCAAGAGAAGTCTAAGCAATTTAAGCAAACTTTTCATGAGCATTGTTTGATTGTTGAGTTCCACATTAGAAGTCTATGCAATTTAGCGAAGCTTTGATGAGCATTGTGTCATTCTTTGATTCTAAATTAGAAGTCTATGCAATTTACCATAGCATTGATGAGCATTGTTTAATTCTTGAGTTCTATAATAGAAGTAGTCTTTGCAATTTAGCGAAGATTTGATGAGCATTGTTTAATTCTTTAGTTCCACAATAGAAGTGTATACAATTTAAGCAAATCTTTTATGAGCATTGTTTCATTCTTGAGTTCCACATTAGAAATCTATGCAATTTAGCAAAGCTTTGATGAGCATTGTTTTCTTGAGTTCCAGAATAGAAGTAGTCTTCGGAAATTAGAAAAGATTTGATGAGCATTTGTGTAATTCTTGAGTTCCACAATAAAAGTCTATGCTATTTAAGCAAAGCTTTAATGAGCATTATATCATTTTTAAGTTCCATGTTAGAAGTGTATGCAATTTAGAAAAGCTATGATGAGCATTGTTTAATTCTAGAGTTCCACAATAGAAGTAGTCTTCGCAAGCTAGCAAAGCTTTGATGAGCATTGTTTAATTCTTGAGTTCGACAATAGAAGTAGTCTTCGCAATTTAGAAAAGCTTTGATGATCATTGTTAAATTCTTGAGTTTCATATGAAAAGTCTATGCGATTTAGCAAAGCTTAGATGAGCATCTGTTTCATTCTGTAGTTCCACAATAGAAGTCTATGCGGTTTAAGCAAAGATTTGATGATCATTGTTTGATTCATGAGTTCCACAATATAAGTGTATGCAATTAAAGCAAACCTTTGTTGAGCATTGTTTGATTCTTGAGTTCCACAATAGAAGTCTATGCAATTTAGCAAAGCTTTGATGAGCATTGTTTCATTGTTGGTTTCCAAATTGGAAGTCTATGCAATTTGCAAAGCATTGATGAGCATTGTTTAATTCTTGAGTTCCACAATAGAAGTAGTCTTTGCAACTTAGAAAAGGTTTGATGAGCATTGTTTAAATCTTGAGTTCCATAATAAAAGTCTATGCAATATTAGCAAAGCTTTGATGAGCATTGTTTCATTCTTGAGTTCCACATTAGAAGTGTATGCAATTTAGAAAAGCTTTGATGAGCATTATTTAATTCTGAAGTTCCACAATAGAAGTAGTCTTCGCAATTTAGCAAAGATTTGATGACCATTGTTTAATTCTTGAGTTCCACAATAGAAGTAGTCTTCGCAAATTAGCGAAGCGTTGATGGTCATTATTTAAGTCTAAAGTTCCTCAAGAAAAGTCTATGCAATTTAGAAAAGCTTTGATGAGCATTGTTTAATTCTGAAGTTCCACAATAGAAGTAGTCTTCGCAATTTAGCAAAGATTTGATGACCATTGTTTAATTCTTGAGTTCCACAATAGAAGTAGTCTTCCCAATTTAGCGAAGCTTTGATGGTCATTATTTAAGTCTAAAGTTCCTCAAGAAAAGTCTATGCAATTTAGAAAAGCTTTGATGAACCTCGTTTAATTCTAGAGTTCCACAATAGTTGTCTATGAAATTTAAACAAAGCTTTGATGAGCATTGTTTGATTCTTGAGTTCCAAAATAGAAGTCTATGCAATTTAAGCAAACCCTTGATGAGCATCGTGTTATTCTTGAGGTCCACAATAGAAGTCTATGAAATTTAAGCAAACCTTTGATGAGAATTGTTTGATTCTTGAGTTCCACAATAGAAGTCTATGTAATTTAGTAAAGCTTTGGTGAGCATTGTTTCATTCTTGGTTTCCAAATTGGAAGTCTGCGCAATTTATCAAAGCATTGACTGGCATTGTTTAATTCTTGAGTTCCACGATAGAAGTAGTCTTTGCAACTTAGAAAAGCTTTGATGAGCATTGTTTAAATCTTGAGTTCCACAATAGAAGTGTATCTAATTTAAGCAAAGCTGTGATGAGCATTGTTTCATTCTTGAGTTCCACAATAGAAGTCTATGCACTTTAGCAAATCTTTGATGAGCATTGTTTAATTCTCGAGTTCCACAATATAAGTAGTCTTCACAATTTAGAAAAGCTTTGATGATCATTCTTTAATTCTTGAGTTCCATAATAAAAATCTATACAATTTTAGCAAAGCTTTGATGAGCATTGTTTCCTTTCTGAGTTCCACATTAGAAGTCTATGTAATTAAGCAAAGCTTTGATGAGTATTGTTTAATTCTAGTGTTCCACAATAGTGGTAGTCTTCGCAATTTAGCAAAGCTTTGATGAGCGTTGTTTAATTCTTGAGTTCTGCAATAGAAGTCTAAGCAATTTAAGCAAACTTTTCATGAGCATTGTTTGATTGTTGAGTTCCACATTAGAAGTCTATGCAATTTAGCAAAGCTTTGATGAGCATTGTGTCATTCTTGGTTTCTAAATTAGAAGTCTATGCAATTTAGCAAATCATTGATGAGCAATTTTTATTCTTGAGTTCCACATTAGTAGAAATCTTTGCAACTTAGAAAAGCTTTGATGAGTATTGTTTAATTCTTGAGTTCCACAATAGAAGTGTATGCAATTTAAGCAAAGCTTTGATGGGCATTATTTCATTCTTGAGTTCCACATTAGAAGTCTATGCAATTTAGCAAAGCTTTCATGAGCATTTTTAAATTCTAGAGTTCCACAGTAGAAGTAGTCTTCAGAATTTAGCAAAGGTTTAATTATCATTGTTTTATTCTTTAGTTCCACAATAGAAGTCTATGCAATTTAGCAAAGCTTTGATGAACATTGTTTCATTCTTGGTTTCTAAATTGGAAGTCTATGCAATTTAGCAAAGCATTGATGATCATTGTTTAATTCTTGAGTTATACAATAGAAGTAGTCTTTGCAACTTAGAAAAGCTTTGATGAGCATTGTTTAGTTATTGAGTTCCACAATAGATGTCTATGCAATTTAGCAAAAGCTTTGATGGGCATTGTATCATTCTTGAGTTCCACATTAGAAGTCTATGCAATTTAGCAAAGCTTTGATGAGCATTGTTTAATTCTTGAATTCCACAATATAAGTAGTCTTCGCAATTTAGGAAAGCTTTGATGAGCATTGTTTAATTCTTGAGTTCCATAATAAAAGTCTATGCAAATTTAGCAAAGCTTTGATGAGCATTGTTTCATTCTTGAGTTCCAGATGAGAAGTTTATGCAATTTAGAAAAGCTTTGATGAGCATTGTTTAATTCTGAAGTTCCACAATAGAAGTAGTCTTTGCAATTTAGCAAAGATTTGATGAGCATTGTTTAATTCTTGAGTTCCATAATAGGAGTAGTCTTCGCAATTTAGCGAAGCTTTGATGGTCATTATTTAAGTCTAGAGTTTCACAAGAAAAGTCTATGCAATTTAGGAAATCTTTGATGAACATCGTTTAATTCTAGAGTTCCACAATAGTTGTCTATGCAATTTAAGCAAAGCTTTGATGAGCATTGTTTGATTCTTGAGTTCCATAATACAAGTGTATGCAATTTAAGCAAACCGTTGATGAGCATCGTGTTATTCTTGAGGTCCACTATAGAAGTCTATGCAATTTAAGCAAACCTTTGATGAGCATTGTTTGATTCTTCAGTTCGACAATAGAAGTCTATGCAATTTAGCAAAGCTTTGGTGAGCATTGTTTCATTCTTGGTTTCCAAATTGGAAGTATGTGCAATTTAGCAAAGCATTGATTAGCATTCTTTAACTCTTGAGTTCCACAATAGAAGTAGTATTTGCAGCATAGAAAAGCTTCGATGAGCATTGTTTAAATCTTGAGTTCCACAATAGAAGTGTACGTTATTTAA
Organism: Lactuca serriola; assembly: GCF_051521515.1. Lineage (NCBI taxonomy): Eukaryota > Viridiplantae > Streptophyta > Magnoliopsida > Asterales > Asteraceae > Lactuca > Lactuca serriola. The sequence continues at coordinate 185,930,848 of NC_136408.1, read as the reverse complement.
GCAAAGTTTTGATGAGCATTGTTTCATTCTTGAGTTCCACATTAGAAGTCTATGCATTTTAGCAAAGCTTTGATGAACATTGTTTAATTCTCGAGTTCCACAATATAAGTAGTCTTCACAATTTAGAAAAGCTTTGATGAGCATTCTTTAATTCTTGAGTTCCATAATAAAAATCTATACTATTTTAGCAAAGCTTTGATGAGCATTGTTTCCTTTCTGAGTTCCAAATTAGAAGTCTATGTAATTTAGCAAAGCTTTGATGAGTATTGTTTAATTCTAGTGTTCCACAATAGTGGTAGTCTTCGCAATTTAGCAAAGCTTTGATGAGCGTTGTTTAATTCTTGAGTTCCGCAAGAGAAGTCTAAGCAATTTAAGCAAACTTTTCATGAGCATTGTTTGATTGTTGAGTTCCACATTAGAAGTCTATGCAATTTAGCGAAGCTTTGATGAGCATTGTGTCATTCTTTGTTTCTAAATTAGAAGTCTATGCAATTTACCATAGCATTGATGAGCATTGTTTAATTCTTGAGTTCTATAATAGACGTAGTCTTTGCAATTTAGCGAAGATTTGATGAGCACTGTTTAATTCTTTAGTTCCACAATAGAAGTGTATACAATTTAAGCAAATCTTTTATGAGCATTGTTTCATTCTTGAGTTCCACATTAGAAATCTATGCAATTTAGCAAAGCTTTGATGAGCATTGTTTTCTTGAGTTCCAGAATAGAAGTAGTCTTCGGAAATTAGAAAAGATTTGATGAGCATTTGTGTAATTCTTGAGTTCCACAATAAAAGTCTATGCTATTTAAGCAAAGCTTTAATGAGCATTATATCATTTTTAAGTTCCACGTTAGAAGTGTATGCAATTTAGAAAAGCTATGATGAGCATTGTTTAATTCTAGAGTTCCACAATAGAAGTAGTCTTCGCAAGCTAGCAAAGCTTTGATGAGCATTGTTTAATTCTTGAGTTCGACAATAGAAGTAGTCTTCGCAATTTAGAAAAGCTTTGATGATCGTTGTTAAATTCTTGAGTTTCATATGAAAAGTCTATGCGATTTAGCAAAGCTTAGATGAGCATCTGTTTCATTCTGTAGTTCCACAATAGAAGTCTATGCAGTTTAAGCAAAGATTTGATGATCATTGTTTGATTCATGAGTTCCACAATATAAGTGTATGCAATTAAAGCAAACCTTTGTTGAGCATTGTTTGATTCTTGAGTTCCACAATAGAAGTCTATGCAATTTAGCAAAGCTTTGATGAGCATTGTTTCATTCTTGGTTTCCAAATTGGAAGTCTATGCAATTTGCAAAGCATTGATGAGCATTGTTTAATTCTTGAGTTCCACAATAGAAGTAGTCTTTGCAACTTAGAAAAGGTTTGATGAGCATTGTTTAAATCTTGAGTTCCATAATAAAAGTCTATGCAATATTAGCAAAGCTTTGATGAGCATTGTTTCATTCTTGAGTTCCACATTAGAAGTGTATGCAATTTAGAAAAGCTTTGATGAGCATTATTTAATTCTGAAGTTCCACAATAGAAGTAGTCTTCGCAATTTAGCAAAGATTTGATGACCATTGTTTAATTCTTGAGTTCCACAATAGAAGTAGTCTTCGCAATTTAGCGAAGCTTTGATGGTCATTATTTAAGTCTAAAGTTCCTCAAGAAAAGTCTATGCAATTTAGAAAAGCTTTGATGAGAATTGTTTAATTATGAAGTTCCACAATAGAAGTAGTCTTCGCAATTTAGCAAAGATTTGATGACCATTGTTTAATTCTTGAGTTCCACAATAGAAGTAGTCTTCGCAATTTAGCGAAGCTTTGATGGTCATTATTTAAGTCTAAAGTTCCTCAAGAAAAGTCTATGCAATTTAGAAAAGCTTTGATGAACCTCGTTTAATTCTAGAGTTCCACAATAGTTGTCTATGAAATTTAAACAAAGCTTTGATGAGCATTGTTTGATTCTTGAGTTCCAGAATACAAGTCTATGCAATTTAAGCAAACCCTTGATGAGCATCGTGTTATTCTTGAGGTCCACAATAGAAATCTATGAAATTTAAACAAACCTTTGATGAGAATTGTTTGATTCTTGAGTTCCACAATAGAAGTCTATGTAATTTAGTAAAGCTTTGGTGAGCATTGTTTCATTCTTGGTTTCCAAATTGGAAGTCTGCGCAATTTATCAAAGCATTTATTGGCATTGTTTAATTCTTGAGTTCCACGATAGAAGTAGTCTTTGCAACTTAGAAAAGCTTTGATGAGCATTGTTTAAATCTTGAGTTCCACAATAGAAGTGTATCTAATTTAAGCAAAGTTGTGATGAGCATTGTTTCATTCTTGAGTTCCACAATAGAAGTCTATGCACTTTAGCAAATCTTTGATGAGCATTGTTTAATTCTCGAGTTCCACAATATAAGTAGTCTTCACAATTTAGAAAAGCTTTGATGAGCATTCTTTAATTCTTGAGTTCCATAATAAAAATCTATACAATTTTAGCAAAGCTTTGATGAGCATTGTTTCCTTTCTGAGTTCCACATTAGAAGTGTATGTAATTAAGAAAAGCTTTGATGAGTATTGTTTAATTCTAGTGTTCCACAATAGTGGTAGTCTTCGCAATTTAGCAAAGCTTTGATGAGCGTTGTTTAATTCTTGAGTTCTGCAATAGAAGTCTAAGCAATTTAAGCAAACTTTTCATGAGCATTGTTTGATTGTTGAGTTCCACATTAGAAGTCTATGCAATTTAGCGAAGCTTTGATGAGCATTGTGTCATTCTTGGTTTCTAAATTAGAAGTCTATGCAATTTAGCAAATCACTGATGAGCAATTTTTATTCTTGAGTTCCACATTAGTAGAAATCTTTGCAACTTAGAAAAGCTTTGATGAGTATTGTTTAATTCTTGAGTTCCACAATAGAAGTGTATGCAATTTAAGCAAAGCTTTGATGGGCATTATTTCATTCTTGAGTTCCACATTAGAAGTCTATGCAATTTAGCAAAGCTTTCATGAGCATTTTTAAATTCTAGAGTTCCACAGTAGAAGTAGTCTTCAGAATTTAGCAAAGGTTTAATTATCATTGTTTTATTCTTTAGTTCCACAATAGAAGTCTATGCAATTTAGCAAAGCTTTGATGAACATTGTTTCATTCTTGGTTTCTAAATTGGAAGTCTATGCAATTTAGCAAAGCATTGATGATCATTGTTTAATTCTTGAGTTATACAATAGAAGTAGTCTTTGCAACTTAGAAAAGCTTTGATGAGCATTGTTTAGTTATTGAGTTCCACAATAGATGTCTATGCAATTTAGCAAAAGCTTTGATGGGCATTGTATCATTCTTGAGTTCCACATTAGAAGTCTATGCAATTTAGCAAAGCTTTGATGAGCATTGTTTAATTCTTGAATTCCACAATATAAGTAGTCTTTGCAATTTAGGAAAGCTTTGATGAGCATTGTTTAATTCTTGAGTTCCATAATAAAAGTCTATGCAAATTTAGCAAAGCTTTGATGAGCATTGTTTCATTCTTGAGTTCCAGATGAGAAGTTTATGCAATTTAGAAATGCTTTGATGAGCATTGTTTAATTCTGAAGTTCCACAATAGAAGTAGTCTTTGCAATTTAGCAAAGATTTGATGAGCATTGTTTAATTCTTGAGTTGCATAATAGGAGTAGTCTTCGCAATTTAGCGAAGCTTTGATGGTCATTATTTAAGTCTAGAGTTTCACAAGAAAAGTCTATGCAATTTAGGAAATCTTTGATGAACATCGTTTAATTCTAGAGTTCCACAATAGTTCTCTATGCAATTTAAGCAAAGCTTTGATGAGCATTGTTTGATTCTTGAGTTCCATAATACAAGTGTATGCAATTTAAGCAAACCGTTGATGAGCATCGTGTTATTCTTGAGGTCCACTATAGAAGTCTATGCAATTTAAGCAAACCTTTGATGAGCATTGTTTGATTCTTGAGTTCGACAATAGAAGTCTATGCAATTTAGCAAAGCTTTGGTGAGCATTGTTTCATTCTTGGTTTCCAAATTGGAAGTATGTGCAATTTAGCAAAGCATTGATTAGCATTCTTTAACTCTTGAGTTCCACAATAGAAGTAGTATTTGCAGCATAGAAAAGCTTCGATGAGCATTGTTTAAATCTTGAGTTCCACAATAGAAGTGTACGTTATTTAAGCAAAGTTTTGATGAGCATTGTTTCATTCTTGAGTTCCACATTACAAGTCTATGCATTTTAGCAAAGCTTTGATGAACATTGTTTAATTCTCGAGTTCCACAATATAAGTAGTCTTCACAATTTAGAAAAGCTTTGATGAGCATTCTTTAATTCTTGAGTTCCATAATAAAAATCTATACTATTTTAGCAAAGCTTTGATGAGCATTGTTTCCTTTCTGAGTTCCAAATTAGAAGTCTATGTAATTTAGCAAAGCTTTGATGAGTATTGTTTAATTCTAGTGTTCCACAATAGTGGTAGTCTTCGCAATTTAGAAAAGCTTTGATGAGCATTCTTTAATTCTTGAGTTCCATAATAAAAATCTATACTATTTTAGCAAAGCTTTGATGAGCATTGTTTCCTTTCTGAGTTCCAAATTAGAAGTCTATGTAATTTAGCAAAGCTTTGATGAGTATTGTTTAATTCTAGTGTTCCACAATAGTGGTAGTCTTCACAATAATGCTCATCAAAGCTTGGCTAAATTGTGGAACTCAAGAATTAAACAATGCTCATCAAGGCGTTGCTAAATTGCATAGACATCTAATGTGGAACTCAAGAACAAAACAATGTTGGTGGTGCGATCTAGTTTTTGGTTCATCGGTGCTGTTTTTCCGACGAATTTCATTTTTCGATGAAACAATTCTCTTCTGATTCCGTTGTCCTAATGGGTGCTTCATCCAAAGCAGATCGATTGAAGGAAGTGAAAGTTAAACCTCCGGATAAAAGTGCTGCTGTCCGGTATGTTAGGTCTGAAGTGAATGTGAATGAGTTGGTTCCTCCTGGGGTAATTGATCAAACTTCAGCTACGATTTATAAAGCTCGTCGTAAGCCAAGTGTTTTTGGAGTTGTTGCATCAGGGATTGGTAAAGCTGAATGGAAAATGGAGGGGAAAGCTTTCAGAGTTAAGAATAGAGTTCGGAAGTTGTTGGATGGGTTATCTCCGATGGATGCTGAGGATTATGACAATGAAGAAGGTTATGAAGAGGTTTCGGGAGATGATTTGGAATCTGTATCTGCCTGGGATTTGGATTCTAACATTTCTATTCCTGGATCTGAGTGCAAAATGAAGGAATTGAAGTATGGAACTGCTGGGGAGGTGAAAAACGATGGTGATCAAGTTGTATCTATTCCTTCAGGTAACACTGCTAATTTGATGAAAAATTGGGATGGGTCGAAATTAAGTAATGATTTACAAGATACTAATTTGGAATTGAAGAATGTTACGAGTGAAATGATTAGGGTGAATCCTAACATTGAGGTGATTGATGTTAATAAACATGATAGTTCTAAGTTGATTGAAAATGAAGTTGTGAAGTCTAGAGCTGATAGGGATATGAATGTTATAAGTAATGAAGAATTTATTCCGGGGATTGGCTTTCAATTCCTTAGTGATTTGAAAGTGGAGAAGTCTATGGGGAAGGATCTAGACAGTGAGAAGAATCAGGAAATGGATGTCGATATGTCAAATTTGGAAAAGAAAGTCAAGGAGATAGAAAGTAATACTGATGATGATGGTTCTACTGAAGAGGAAGGGGAAAATGATTCAAGTGAGGATGATACTAGTGTGGATGAGGAAATTGAGATAGAAGAAGAGGTTAATGCTATGATTAATATGGAAACTAGTTGCAAAGAGAAGTCAGGTACTGTTATTAATAGCATTAATTTGCTTCCTTCTATTTTGGGAGATGCTAAGAATAGCAAAAAGGTTGAAGGTGAAATGCAGGGGAATTTGTTGAACTCTTATGCAGGTGTGCTAAAGGGTAATAGACATAAGGGTAAGATTGATGTTAGATTCATTCCAGGGGAAAATGGTGAAGAGGATGGACCTGTAATTATCCCGATTGAGAATCTAAAGAATGCGAGTATTCCTTTTACTAATACTCTTTATGGATATATGATTGATAAGAAGTTGGCATTTCCTGTGATTCAGAAAGAAGTTAGAAGGTTGTGGAAGAATGTGGGTTTGGAAGAGGTTTTCATGAACAACAAAGGATTTTTCTTTTTTAAATTCAGTGATGAGCAGGGGATGTTGTCTATTTTGGAGGGCAGTCCTTGGTTAATGTTTAATGATATGCCACTATTTCTTCAAAGGTGGAGGCTAGGTTTAACATTAACTAAGAACAAGCATGATAAAATCCCGGTTTGGATTAAAATATTTGACTTGCCTTTGGAAGTATGGAGTGGTGAAAATTTATGTAGAATTGCTAGTAAGATAGGGATTCCTTTGGCTTTTGATTCTTTTACGGAGGAAATGTGTTTGGAACATAAAGGAAGGAATGCTTATGCTAGAATTCTTGTTGAAATGGCAGCTGGGAAGGAATGGAGAAAGAAGATTGATATTTCTACATGGGATTTTGTTTCTAATTCTGCTGTGATACAAAGTTTTGATGTTGAATATGCTTGGATTCCTTCTAGATGTAATCATTGTAAAGTTTATGGGCATATGGATAAAGTTTGTGCTGCTGCTATGAATGTTGAGATAGAGGCTAGAAATGGGGATGTGAGAAATTTAAAAAACAATAAAGGGAAGGAAGTAGTTAATGGGGATGGATTCACAGAAGTCAAATATAAGAAGGTGACAGGTAGCAATAATAGTGAAGGCACTAGCAAGGCTCAGGAGGGTTATAATCAATTGAATAGTCTGAAGAATAATGGGAAGAATGGGAATTGGAGAAGGGGTAATTATTCAAAAGGCAATAATGGGAATAGAGGTGGAATTGGTAAAGGGCAAAATTGGAATTGGAACAATAAAGGAGTAAGTCATTGGAATTTAGAAAAGACTAGAAATTATGAGAAGTTTGCTAATGGGTAGGATTTGATTGGTAGTAAGGGGTTGAAGGAGAATAATATGCAAGAGTATGTAATTAAAAAGGATAATAAGAGACAGGAGGGCAATCACAGTCTTGTTAGTGTGACAAAAACAGGAGATGGATTTAGTAATAAAAACAGTTTTGAAATTTTGGGAGAGATTGAAGAGGAAGTGTTGGATAAAATGGAAGAGGATGCTAAGATCGAGAAGGTAGTTATTCATCAGAATGAAGATTGTGGTAGTGTTGATATGGGTTCTAATGAAAGTAAGAATAATAAAATGATTTCATCAATTAAGGGAGAGGGGGAGAAAAAAGGAAATGAAAGTAATAAAATAAAGAAAGACAGGATGGTATCGGATAACAATAGCAGCAAGATGGGGAGTTCTCAGGCATTTGAGGAGGTAAATGCCAAAAATTCTATTATTTCCCAATGATGTCTATAGGTGCTTGGAATGTTAGGGGCTTGAATAAATCTGTCAAGTAGAAGGAGGTTATTGATGTTATTAGGAGTAATAATCTTGGTATTTGTGCTGTGGTTGAATCTCATGTCAAAGTCTTAAATCTTAAAAATATTTGTGTTAAGACTTTTGGGCAGTGGGATTGGATTTCTAATAATAAAAGCTGTGAGGCAGGTACTAGAATTATAGTGGGGTGGAATCCTAGAGTTTTTGATGTGATTATGCTTTCTCAATCCAAACAGGTTATCCATTGTTATGTTAAAGTTTTTAATTCTGATGTTGGCATGTATTTATCTTTTATATATGCTGCTTCGAATTACATTGAAAGAAGATTGCTTTGGGACAATTTGAAGAAACATAGTTTGGTTGTTAAGAAGGAAGCTTGGGGTTTATTAGGTGATTTTAATGTTGCTATAAAACCATCAGAATATTCTGAAGACTGTTCTAGAACTCCTAAAGGAGTTGAAGATTTTGTTGATTGTTTAAGTTTTATTGAAGTGGAGGACTTGAAGTCTTATGGATTTCAGTTTACATGGAACAAAACTCCTGTTGGGAATATGGGGCTTTTGAAGAAGCTCGATAGAGTTATGGTCAATTTAAAATTTATTTCAGACCATCCTCTTGCCCATGTTGTTTTTAAGCCATATAGAAATTTGGATCATTGCCCTGCTATTTTAATTTTTCCTGGTGATAAAGTGAAGTGGAAGCCTTCTTTTAGATTTGCTAATTTTATTTATGAGAAGCAGGAGTTTATTCCTTTGGTTAAGGAGGTTTGGGATAAGAATATTGATGGTTTTTTTATGTTTAAAGTGACTCAAAAGTTGAAGATTCTCAAGAAACGTTGCAGGGAGTTGTGTAATAAACATTGGGGTGCTGGGAAAAGAATTCAGAAGTTAAGAATGGAGTTGGAATGTAAACAACAAGAAATTGACAGTAATCCTTTTGATTGCAAGATTAGGGAAGAGCATGCTAATATTCTCTTAGATTTTAATGTTGCTTGTAATGATGAAGAAAAACTTCTTGCCCAGCGTGCTAAAATCAAATGGTTACAGGATGGGGACAATAATTCTAAATCTTTCATAGGATTGTTAAAAGCAGGGGTAATAGTAATCGTATTCAGATGGTGCTTAATGAAGATGGACAATGGGTGAGTGGGAAGGCTATGAAAGATAAGTTTGTCTCTCATTTTAATAAGTTCTTGGGTTGTAAGGAAGATACTGATCTGTCGGGATTAAGTGATGATTTTTTTCCTAAAAAATTGGATAGGAGGGTGGCTGTTAATATGATTAAAGTGGTTTCTGATGATGAAATTAAAATGGTGATGTTTGATATAAATGATAATCGTGCCCCTGGCCCTGATGGGTATTCTTCAAAAAAATTTAAAAGTACTTGGAGCATTGTTGGACCAGAGGTATGTAAGGCTGTGAGAGAATTCTTTTGGACTGGTAAATTGTTGAAGGGGATCAATGCTACGAGAATAGTTCTGGTACCTAAAGTGGAGGTTCCGAGGAAAGTTTCTGATTTTAGACCTATAGCTTGCTGTAATACTTTTTATAAATGTATCAGTAAGATTATAGTGAATAGGATTAGAAATTGTTTGGGCGATATTGTTAGCAATAATCAGTCAGCTTTTATTCCTGGTAGATCTATATTGGACAATATTCTGCTTGCTCAGGAGCTGATGGTGGGGTACAAAAAAAAGAGAGGAGCCCCAAAATGTACGATTAAGATTGATATACAAAAGGCTTATGATACGGTGGATTGGAGTTTTCTTAATAGAATTTTGCAGGGATTTGGGTTCCATCCAGTTATGGTTAAATGGATTATGCCTTGTGTTTCTTCCCCGTGGTTCATGCTTAATTTTAATGGTGAAGATCATGGGTATTTTGAAGGAAAGCGTGGGCTTAGGCAGGGAGATCCTTTATCTCCTTACCTATTTACTATAGGTATGGAGGTTTTCAATATTATTATGGGTAAGCTTATTGAAGATTCTCTGAATTTTAAGTTCCATAGTAAGTGTTTGGGCCTCAATATATCCCATTTATGCTTTGCTGATGATCTGTTGGTTTTCTCTTATGGTAATGGGAATTCGGTAAGAATTATAAGGGATGCTCTTGTTGAATTCAAAAAGGTTTCAGGGCTGAAGGTGAGTATGGAAAAAAGTCAGATTTATTTCAGTTGTGTTAAGCCTAATATGAGAAGGATTATTTTGGGTATTCTTCCTTTTGATATTGGTAGATTTCCGTTTAAATATTTGGGGGTTCCTATGTGTGTTACTAAGTTGTTTGATAGAGATTGTAAAAAGTTGATTGAAAAGATTAAGATGAGAATTTTCAACTGGAAATGTAAAATCTTATCATTTGCTGGCAGATTGCAACTCATTAACTCGGTCTTAACTTCTATTCATGTTTATTGGGCATCGATTTTTAAAATTCCAATTGCTACTATTAATGAGATTGAAAAGATGTGCAGAAGTTTTTTATGGGCTAATGGTGAGATAGTCAAAGGAAAAGCTAAAGTTAAATGGCAAAAATATCTGCAAACCTAAGGAGTATGGCGGGCTGGGAATCAAGAATTTAAGGAGATGGAATGATGCTTTGCTTGCTAAACATGTTTGGAATGTGATCAATAACAAAAATTCCTTGTGGGTGCAGTGGGTGAGAACCAATTATATAGGAAGAAGGAATTTTTGGGATATTTTGCAGAAAAAAAGTATGAGTTGGACATGGAAGAGGTTTTTGGAAATAAGGAAAACTGTTAGGCCTCATGTTGTTTCATGTGTGGGAAATGGAAGGAACACTGCTTTATGGCATGATTGGTGGCATCCAATTGGTATTCTTTGTACTATTATTCCTAGAAGAGATTGGGTTAGTAATGGTCTTAGTGATTCTTCCTTAGTCTGTGATGTTCTTGATTATGATACTTATTCATGGCCGGTTGAATGGGTTAATAAGTTCCCTGGATTGACTGAAGCTCCCATGTTTTGTATTGATTCTAATATGAATGATGTTGTTGGATGGAGGGATAAGAAAGGTATATGCAGAAAATTCTCATGTAAACAGGTGTGGAGTGATTTAAATAACTTTGGAGACATTGTTCCTTGGTATGATATTGTTTGGTACAATAGTTGCATTCCTCGAAATTCCTTTATTTTGTGGATGGCTATCCTGAACAGATTAAAAACTCAGGATAGGGTTAGAGGCTGGGAAGTTGCTGGTAAATTGTTGTGTCCTTTCTGTGAAATTGTTCCTGATTCGCATAACCATTTATTCTTTAATTGCGATTATACCTCTAGAATTTGGAGGTATTTCTGCATTAAGGTGGGGTTAAATTTAAAGACGGTAGAATGGAATGATCTGATTTTAATGTTAAGCAGAATGCTTAATTTGAAGACTGGTGAGAATTTGATCATCAAATGTATGATTGCTAGCTGTGTTTCTCATATTTGGAGGGAGAGAAACTCTAGACTTTTTGGCTCTAGAAGAACTTTAGTTGAGGGGGTTATAGCAAGTATTGAGAATGAGATTCGTTTGAAGCTGATGGGATTAAGGAAAAGAGCTAAATTGATCAATAATAGGGTTTATTTGATCTGGGGTATTTCAGGAATTGAGAATGTTAAATAATGGAGGTCATTTTCTGGTTTATCATTTCGGTGTGTGGTTGGTTTTGGTTTTGGGTTTGGCAGCGGTGGCAAATTAATAAGGAAGATGTTATTAATGGAATATGGTGGGGGTATTTTGGGAATAAAAACTTGCACAAAGGAATTGACGGAATATGTCACTGGTTGGAGAGTTTTCTCTCAAATCATGTGACTTGTACCTATGGGATTTTCTGTTTGGATATGATCTTAATTGAGATTACCCAAATAGAGAATCCTAGACATGTGATTGATGCCATGTCTAGTATGAAACTTATTCTAACTCATTGGTGTTTTGGTGTTATTTTCTTGTGTTTCATTTTGAGTTTGTGGTGCAGAAAGGTGAAGCAATGGATGGTGATGGGCAATAGCTATAGAGAGAAAGTGGATTCCATGATGAAGACTTTGAAGAAGGTGGAGGATAAGGATTGTGACAGGAGTTTTGGGAAAAGTTGTTTTGAGGGGTTCTTTTGTTATTTCTATTTTGTGATGTTTATTTGTGTAGTCTTTTATTGGTTTTACCTTGTGTTTTATGTTATGTGGGTTATGGGTTTGAGGGGTTTTTTCTTAAAGGATAGCTTATGGACTGAGGATTTTTTTTAAGGGCCTTACCCCTTGCTTTGGTTTTTTTATTATTTGGGGTTTTGGTTGGTGCAAGGGGGTGAAGTTACCTTTTTTCCCTCTTTTAATAAGTCTTTGGGCTACCTTTAAGGATTTTAGGGTTTTTTGGGTTTGTGAGTGGTTATTTCTTATTATTAGGAAGTGGTTTGGTAGTTGGTTATGGATAGGTTGGTTATATTTGTATTTTGTTTGAATTTTTGGTGCTTGTATTCTTTTATTCTTTTTAATAAAGTTTGCTGAGCTTTGGCTCTTTCAAAAAAAAAAAAAAAGAACAAAACAATGTTCACAAAAACTTTGCTTAAATTGCATACACTTCTATTGTGGAACACAAGAATTAAACAACACTCATAAAAGCTTTATTAAATTGAAAAGACTAGTTCTATTATGGAACTCAAGAATTAAACAATGCTCATCAATGCTTTGCTAAATTGCATAGACTTCCAATGCGAAAACCAATAATGAAACAATGCTCATCAAAGCTTTGCTAAATTTCATAGACTTCTATTGTGGAACTCAAGAATCAAACAATGCTCATCAAAGCTTTGCTTAAATTGCATAGAATTCTATTGTGGAACTCAAGAATCCAACAATGCTCATCAAAGCTCTGTCTAAATTGCATAGAATTCTATTGTGGAACTCAAGAATGAAACAAGGCTCCTCAAAGCTTTGCTAAACTACATAAACTTCTAATGTGGAACTCAAGAATGAAACAATGCTCATCAAAGCTTTGCTTAAATTGCATAGACCTCTATTGTGGAACCCAAGAATAAAACAATACTCATTAAACCTTTGCTAAATTACGAAGACTATGTGACGCCCCAAGAGTTTCCATTCTGTAGAACCATCCACAGCAAGCGTAGCCAAATCCGTGTTGCTAACTTTCAAACTTTTGGGATAAGTTTGAGCAATTCAGGATTTACACATAAGGAGATATCAGGAGAGAGGATGCACATGGGTTTTGTGCAACTCTGTGTTATTCCAAAACTCTATGATATTAGAGTTCATTGCGTGAATAAAATATTTTCTGCCAAAAATCCCAGGACTATATATAGGATTCTGAGCCAAATTTATTCATTAATTACATTTCCAACTAGAGAAAAGCCATTTTCTCTCTCACAGATCTTCGGGTTTTCATCCCAAATCGTGAGTACCTCTCTCTAGTTGTATTACGTAGCTTACTAAGTGCCTAAAACATAGAAATCATATCAAAACAACAAGATTTGGGAGTTTACCGCCCAAGAACATCTTGGAGAGTAAACTCCTTTATAAGGGCCAAAGTGTGCCCAATGTCCCTCCAAGCCTTGGGACTAAACCTAGAGACTACCATTACTTGTTTTAGATCCCAAAAACATTAAGAAAAAAGGCTAGATGTGAGTTCACGACCAAGGAAGTTCTTGGGCTGTGAACTCCATTTTAGGGTGCCAAAATGCCCTAAATGCCTTCCATAAGCCAAGAGACAAGCATAGCCCTTTACCATGATGTGTGTAGGACCCAAAGCAACCAAAATACCAACACCCATAGGTGTTTACGGCTGCAAGCTCATGACCAAATGGTCCATGGGCCGTAAACTCAAGATAAGAGTGTTTTGATGCCACAAACACTTCCTAAGGATTAGGCATGAATTTAGAATGCTTCCTTATGACCTGTAGGACCCTCATAAACATATAAGGCCATGAGTTTATGGTTGTAAACTCATTTGGGCCGTGAACACCCCAAAAGTGCCAAAGGAGGTGGTTTTTCTCATCCTAGGGTAGAGCTAATGTCCCTAAATCACCCCTAGCTTTCAAACTTGCATTCCCACATGTGTAGCCATGAGTTTACGGACGTAAACTCCCTTGGGCTGTGAACTCATGGTAGTAAACTCATGTGTGTGCCTTCTACCTTCCTATGTTGAATCACATGTGATTCCAACACCTAGCCAAGGTGTTTCCTAGTCACGGAAGGTGTTATCTTTCATATAGTTGTTTATAAACACTATATTCATGTCATTATGTGTCCTTAAATATCATTTAGGACTAATTGTTTCTCGGAACTTCATTCGTGGAGCTTCTCATCCGTACACGCATACCCGTTTAAATCACCCACATCAGGTGAGTTCATACCCCGTAATGAATCTTTTAAACTATTTTAATTGTTTTAAGGGGGGATACATGTTGAACACAATGATAATTGTGTAAATGTTGTTATAAACATCCTTCAAAATGTTACTTATGTCATTTATAAGTCGTCTTTACATTTCTAAACTCTTTTAAAGGTTGTGTTACTTTACAGTTGTACAGAACTCCGTTTTTAAAGTATAAGCATAACTTGTTAGACAAATGAGTCTTTTCATCATCAGTACAGTTAGAACATTAGTAAACTATTATAGGTATAGTTTAGGAGAATGCTATTCATTACTTCTAGTACAATGAAGCACACAAAGAGTCAATACCAGAACATAACAAACTGTGAAGAGAATAAAACAACACCAGAACAGAACATAACTAACAAGTTAATTTGCTATAGCATGACAACACGCAGACAAGATCTAATTATACCAATGAATCGCTAACACATTAGTGATAGTTATATTGGGTATACATGATCATATAACTTTAATGTGAATTACATGGCTTGCATGGATTTGCTTGAGTCGCGTTTGGTTCCCTCAATCTCCATACATGAGAGCGGTTAGTAGGGGTTCCAGCTTTCACATTATGACCGTAATAAAACAAATATGTTTTTAGGTTGATAGTACCTCCGTATGTCATTATAAACGACATCAGGGTACTCATTTCTCCCATTACTTTCATAAAGTGTTGGTAACACTTGAAGGTTAATCTATTCTCTATTCGAGATAGGTTATAAACTAGGGAGTATATATATATGCTTAGTATACATTAAATCATCATAAGGGTACCAGGTATGGATCAGGTCATAGGACACTAGGGTCAATGCACAGTTTTTCTAGTACAAAACTTTCGTTTTAAAGTCAGTACTTTTGAAATACAAAACTAGCGATTTCCTAGTTAAGGGCTTAATCCATTTTATTTAGCCAGTACAGTTTTAAAGACTTTAAGTGAGTTAACTCTATAACACCTTAGTTTATACACCATGTTTATATATAAAACTAATATCCGACAGCTAATAGGATGTGTGTTCTTCGTTGTACGTCCTGTTCCCGTTGGATGTGGGTTTACATCGAGGTCACCCAATCTACTATCTACCCAATACCAAATTATATGTACCAGTATAAACAAAGCTATTATAAAAGTAATCACCATAGTCAATATTTTACTATAAGAAATATAGGTTTTCTTAAAAGGAACTCTCCATTAGATATAAAGAAGCCGTTACAAATAACTCCATGAGTAACAAGTGAATACACCAAGGTTATATATGACAACGATCTAACAACCAATGGAATGTGTGATATCCGCCTTACTTACTGTACCCCGTTGGGTTGTGGGTTGAGGGTAGATGCGCACAATCGATTGTTTGTTTACTCCAAGTATATAAACCTTGTACCCACTTATTACGCATAGAAAGGCTTGTAGTGTCATTTTACTCAACTCCCATTTTAAGTAGGAAATATATGATTTTCTAGAGGAACAGACAAACTTTACAAAACAACACCTTACAGCTTACAGCACTTTATATATACATTTTCAACCACATTTTTACAGCTTACTTAGATCACTAAAATCTTATGAACTCACCAGCTTAATTGCTGATCAACTCTTTCAAATAACTTGTATTCTCATGAGACTATTAGACAGGTGCTCGTGCTGGGACTTCAGAAGATGGAGCATTATAGCTTCAAGTCTTGTTTTGTTATTTGTTTATGCCTTCTATGTTTTGTAAACACATACATTGTAAACACTTTCTTTCTAAATGAAATGGTTGTTCATTACTTGCTTACCATATACATATCTCGTGATACTTGACATGACGTCCTCCACCCCCGAACGTTTCCGCCGTTCCGGTTTTGGAGTGTGACAAATTGGTATCAGAGCATTGTTTATAGTAAACTAAGTATATCAACCGATAAAAGATACACGTCTATAAATACAATGGGGCTTTAGTGCTCTGGATAATGATATATTTTAGAGTATAACTACAAGTTATAAAAATATACCTACTTGCTCATACATGTACATAATAGAACTACGATCACGAGGAGAACAGAACTAAAAGTATTTAAAGGTTGAGCACTGCTGTCAACCCGAACAGCTATGTAATCATAGCTAGGATCAATATAGCCTGATCAACTATATTCATTCGAGATGTGACCAACATGTGTTTGGAAATGATGTGGTGTTGCAACAGGGTGAAAACTTACCAGAGCACTAGTGAAGAGAACGCCAGAACAAGTATAGTTAGAGTTTGAGTACTATGGGAGTATTCTATGATACGATAGCGTGATAACAAGTATAGAACATAAAAAGTACATTATGTTAGGATACTATATGAGTATTTTAGTCCAGATACATAACTTATGTGATAACTTAAAAGACCCTTGCGGATAGGACTATAATCTTACAGGGTATATTCATAAAGTTTTATATATAATCAAGACCTTATAGGCATAGAATCTGTGATTGATGCTTCGCTATCCATTCCTTTTAAGGAAGTAGTGTTGAGGTGGGATCAATTGTTCAAAGGTCTATTTGATCTTTAATTATATACAATACAAACTGGTGTACCTTGTACAATTATAGGAGGATTCTGTAAGGATCACCCCATAAAGTTACCTTAAAGCTCTTAGATTCTTTAGTCACTTTCATTCTCGCACGACAAGCCCAGATAAACGTAACCACTTCCTCATAGTAGACAACAGAAGAGTTCAGGAGGCACAAGGACAAATTCAAGGAAAGATCAGCCGAAGTAACCAAAACGTCATATGCGTCATACTAATAAATATTAACTAGGTTAAATTATCGAGCGAGTGGAAACACTGCTCACATTACATGTGTAATGTGTTAGAATTATTTCTTACATGCAACTGGTAATAGTTATTCAGGAAACAGATATTCATTCGAGGATAGTTATTTCAAATTCATAGAGTTTATTTGGTATAGACTCATTTATGAATTGTCTCTAGAACCCTGTGGAAGTCAGGACCCGATACATCCAGAACTAGGATAACCTTGTCTTTTCAGCTTTCGGCCTGTGTCCGTTGCTATAGACTTATTCCCTCTCATCTTTGTTTTCTTTTAGCAAATATGCCTCCTCGCAGATCACCCAGACACACTACTCCGATAACTCCAATACCTTCTCCACAAATCGATGCAGCAACTTTGAACACTGCAGTGGCCGCGGCTGTGGCAACAGCCATGGCACAATATCACTCCACCAGTACAGGTGGAGGCGAAGCGCCTACCGATTCTACTCAAGGTGAGGTCCCTGTGCGCCAGGGAGAGTTCTCCTACAAGGACTTCACCAGATGCCAACCACTGTCCTTTAAAGGGACTGAAGGAGTCATTGCCCTTCTGCAATGGTTCGAGAAAACAGAGTTGGTCTTCGAAATCTGTTTATGCCCTGAAGGAAGCAAAGTGAAGTTTGCTGCTGTGACAACCTGAAATTTCCATTCTGAACAAACAATATCACTTCAATAGAAGTTATAGCCGTCATAGCAAATTTTCGTACTTTTCCGTATAAGTTTGAATAATTCAGGGTTTACACTCCAGGAGATATCAGGAGAGTGGATGCACTAGGGTTTTGTGCAACTCTATTATTCCAACACTCTATTATATTAGAGATCATTCCGGGAATAAAATATTTTCTGCCAAAAATCTCAAGACTATAAATAGAATTCTGAACCAATTTCATTCTTTATACACATTTTCAACTAGAGAAAAGTCATTTTCTCTCTCACGGATCTTCGGGTTTTCATCCCAAATCGTGAGTGCCTTTCTAGTAGTGTTATATAGCTAATAGTGTGTTTATAACTTAGATTACATAACTAAACAACTAGATTTAGGAGTTTACTCCCCAAGGTGTTCTTGGGCGGTAAACTCCCGGAATGATGCCTAGCCTTTCCCCCGTGATATGTTACTACCTTAGGATTGTATATAGGTGTAATTGGGACAAGAAAACAACAAAGAAACACCAAAGTTTAGGCGTTCACGGCCCAAGAAGATCTTGGACCGTGAACTCCAAAAACTTGGACCAAAGTGTGCTTTTAATGCACCTAAAGCCATGGACATTTACATAGAATTACTTCCACTTAAATAAAGGACTTTAACACCTCAAAAACCCCTCTCAAAGAGATATTACATACCTAAGATGGTGCTTGGGTCGTGAACATCAAACTAAGGCACCAAAGAGTGCCTAAGGCCTTCATTTGCTTTAGGTAAAAGTCTAGAACCTATCCTACATGTGCATGAGACTTGAAAGCATCAAAAACACCTTTCCATAAGAGTTTACGACAGTAAACTCAAATGGAATTGGCCTTGGGGCCGTAAACTCCTCAAAGGAGTGTATCTATGCCCTAAACCCTTCCATGAATTAATCCACCAAGTTGGAATGCTTCTAGGGATCATTTAGAACCTCAAAACAACAAAGGACATTAAGCCTAGGAGTTCACGGCCGTAAACTCAAGAGTTTACGACCGTAAACTCCTTTTGTGGGGTTATTTGGAGAGTAAACTCAAGTATGAGGTCCCTTGGAACCCTAAACTCACTAGCCTTGTCCCACAACAACTTAGATGCAATCCTTAGGGCTTATAACACTTATATAAAGTGTTTATTGTGTTCTAGGATGTCTTAACATTATCAATTAGTAATTTAAGACTAATTGAGTGCATATATGTGTGATTATATGTCCATTAGGATCATAGTGTGTGTACAAGTCCTCACTTGACACCTAACAATCCTACACCGTCCAGTTCATCAAAACCACCATCTACAGGTGAGTTCATACCCCTTAATCAATGTTTTAAATGATTTTAAATGCTTTAATGGGGGGAATACAAGTAGAAAACAATATGTTATTAAATCACTCTTATGTATTTTATAACTGTGTTTTCACCCAGTAGATTTCATATACTTCAAAAGGTGATACATGAAATGGTTTTCTATCTTAAAATACATTGATAACAAAAGTATTAGTTTTGAAATGTTTATTAAAATGACATCAAGTCACTTTTAATTATTGGTCAAAACTCTTAGATATCTTACAAAACCATTATTTTTACCTTCTTGAACAAAACTATACTTATACACTTATGTTCATATAAATGTTTTGAGATTATAGTTTTCATCCTTCATTCTGTTTCCCACACTCTTGTGTAGAGAGGGTCTATGAACTTACATGAACAACCAATTACCTTTCAGTTAATTATCATAGGGATAGTTAGAAGAAACAAAACATTACTCCTATTACAAGGAGTCACACAAGAGTCAGTTCATTCATGAGTCCATACCAATACATTACATGATACATGAGTACACTTACATATGCTTACATGATACATGAGTACATTTACCTAGGATTATATGATACATGAGTACATTTACATAGATACATTTATCTGAATACGCTTACATGAATACCATACATGAGTACTGTTACATAGATACATTATCCTGTATTCACTTACCTGGATACTTGTACCTAGAGTTACGAGGAAGATTTATTCGTACCTTCTGTGTAAATTTTCCTGCCTATCCCAGTTCAACGGGATGTCTAGACGGGACTAACCATTCCGGAACCCAGCTGTTAGCACCAGTGGGTGATGAACATCTACGGATGCCTACGATTACTACTTATATTAGGATCCAGTTACGGGACTAACCCTTCCTCCACCCTGCTGCTGCTATAGAGGAAAATTGGACAATCTTTGGATGTTCATTAGGTTATACATTTCGCTTACTGCGATGTTGTGTTAGTCCTAGTACCCAAGGATAACACTTACATTAGTACTTTTTCCTGTTTACTTTATTTTGTGATACATTCACATAAACGATGAGTTAGACTAATTACTATTTGTAATAGTCAAAAAGGAGGAAAAACTATCATTTTCATACTAGAACATTCAGGTCTTGGTAGAAGACTATCATATTCTTTTCCTAATTTACTTTATTTTGGGATACATTCACATAAAAGATGAGTTATTCTAAGTACTGTTTGTAATAGTCAAAAAGAAGGAAAAACTATCATTTTCATAACAGAACATTCAGGTCTTGGTAGAAGACTATCATAACAGTTTTCGAACTTATATTTCATTTAAAGATTTACAAGACATTCATATTAGTTTTCCAAAACAAGTCAATGACACTTAAATACTTATGAATTCACCAGCTTTAGGCTGATACTCGCTTTCAAAATAACTTGTATTCTCAGGTCACCAGTTAGACAGGTACGATGTCCAGGCCTTGAGAAGACGGAGCACAGTCAAGACTCATCTTATTTTGATTATTTATGTTATTATTGTACATTAAGAAAGAACACACATGTATTAAAACTTTACTTTTAATGCAATGGATGATGTTGTTGCTTGTTTACTACTTTTCATTGTTATGATACTATACATGACGTCCTCCACCCCAGAACGTTTCCGTCGTTCTTGGTTTTGGGGTGTGACAGATTTCTATCAGAGCACTGTTTATAGTGAATTAAGTATATCAACCCATAAAAGATATACTAATTATAAATACATTGGGATTAAAACACTCTGTCTAAGAGTATATACTTTTAAATAATAAAATATTTAACAAAGTATACGTGCCTGCATTCATACTAAAATCCGTGTCACAATGAAAAGAACAAAAGTATTGCGATTGTTGAATATCACAAGTAAGCTCGGGGATGTATGGCCAGTCTTGGGAGTGGCATAGCCTGATCAACTATGTTGTTCCAAGGAGTGATTAGCACATGCCCAAGAATGGTTGTGATATGGCAACAAGTCTAAAAACTTACCAACATTACCATAATGAGAACATTATAACAAAACCTAAGTCTAAAATACCACAGGGTGTTTTGTGTTACTATAAGTACTTTATACTTGAGAACTAAAACGGGATCTTCATTACCAAGTTGATAGTTGCTAAGTGGATACACTAAAGTTATATGTAACTAGGATGTTATAGACTTAGAATCGATGAAATTTTTGCTTTACTCCTATTCCTTGTGAATTTGGAGTTGAGGTCACTTATTCGAAGGCCTATCCTGTGTTGATTACATATAAATAGTATGCACTTTACAAATAGCGATATAACTAATGAAGGTTTTCTAATAATTATCTAGATAGTTCGTCTAATAATTATTTCCTTACCCAAATTCTCGCGTAGATAACATGGCTGGATTCCATCCTCACGACAACCTGTTCCTTCCGAACGCAGTTATTGCTGGATGGTTTGGAGAAGAACCAGATAATGATCATCCGATCCCTCTGAATGATCATCATGCTGAATACCTTTCAGATGGTGCTATCTCCGAACCCGAGGTTGAGAACCTACCTTAGACAGCTCCTTTTCCAATTCCTAACCCTCGTCCGGCTTTTCATGGCCTAACGCCTCCATGGGTGGAATGTCTGGAAACATGGAGCGAAGATCAAGATCAACCTATGCCATTTAATGGAGACCAAAGTTTCTACAACGTAAGTGAAGGGAGCTCAGCAGACAGAGTTCTACCAATTCTGATCCGTAGAGTTGCCCGAAACAAAATTCAGGGCATGACAACTCTACAACGTATCGCAGAAGGGGATACAAATGGAGGAATGCATATGCTTCGCACCAGTCGCCTTGAACATGCTCGTGAGAGGTCTGAGGGAGACCATGAAACCCTGCTGCAAGCACTGGCTAAATCATGAGCCGAAGTCATAGAACTTCGAGTAGGCCAAAGAGTGTACGAAGGATACCTACTTGATGTGGAACGCCAACTGGCTGAACTGAGAGTTCACCAGAGGGATGACCATCGCTAGTAATAGATACTTTACTTTATATTCCTTGTTAGAAAGGAATCGTGTTTCTGTCTATGACCAATGTGGCATTTTCTATGAAACTATCTTGTACCGTAAGTACTTTTGGTTAGGTCCTTATGCTGTCAAGAACT
Source organism: Lactuca serriola (assembly GCF_051521515.1). Lineage (NCBI taxonomy): Eukaryota > Viridiplantae > Streptophyta > Magnoliopsida > Asterales > Asteraceae > Lactuca > Lactuca serriola. The sequence continues at coordinate 185,909,082 of NC_136408.1, read as the reverse complement.
ATCTTCCCTGGATATGATGTAAGACCTTTTTACAAGGTTATTTTCCCGAGCTTGTACGTCATGAATATCAAAGATATTGACATTCGGCTAACTTCTGTGTCGTTCTTTATTCAAATACTCTTATCATACATTCATTTGAGTTTGTTTGAAACATGCTCTAGTCAAGTCATTGGACTATAGCAATTTAACTCCGGAGACATCTCCAAGTCTCTTTTAATGGTTGGATCACGTTATTCGCCAACCAACGATATCTCGGCTAGAACGACAAACGTCTTGAGACCATTGTATAAACTTATTTCCGATCTTTGCTAGGACTGCATCATAGGGATGTAGGTCGAACCTTCGTGAACATACTTCCATTCTATACTAGGACTGCATCATAGGGATGTAGGTCGAACCTTAGAGAACATACTTCTATTCTTTACATGAGCGATCGAACTACGTCTAGGTTCAACCATCATCGCTCACAAATTCATTTTCTTTCGGTGTAACAAAATCATGTCGCCCAAGAGAAGTGATCAGCCCATCAACCAAACACTAACTCTTCAGATTGATACAGCTACCTTTCAAGCTGCAGTCTCGGCTGCCGTGTCAGCTTTTCTGACCCACATGAACGCTAACAACGCAAGTGTTAGCGGGATTGTTAACAACAATTCCAATCCAAGTAACAATCCAGCACCTCAACGAGCAACAAACTACCACGATACCCCGAGTCCTAAGACCAAGAGTAACAAACAGAAGTCTTGGACTAAATCTAAGGACAAGTCGCTTTGAAGGGCGAACAGGAAACAACCACCAGTAACAATTTTCACAGCCACAACATCGGTACCTCCTACTACCATCCCTTTCGGACATCCCAATTGTCCCTAAACCAGCCAAACTTTATGTTAGAAATCTCCCAAAATGAATTCAATGCAGTTTTCACCACTTTGGACCTTGTGGGGAGATGCATTGCTCACACTGCAACAAAAAGGGTCACACCAAGCGTTACTGCAAGAGCCTAGCAAGGCTGAACAACCAAGTGCCCAGCACCAGTGTAAACCAAGCTTGCTACGGTTGTGGCAAGGTAGGTCACTACAGAAAGAACTGCCCAGAGGCAGCAAATGCTGGCACAGATGGCAGTATGCTACCAACCACCGCCGCAGGAGAGTCTACTCCGGACCCACGTTAATGTAATTTAGGCGTTTCGTTGTAACAGACCTATGAACCATCCCAAAACTAGTGCAACCGGAGTCTTATCTTTTACGGGATCCCGTCCATTTAGGGATGCTCGTGCTGCGTATACTTGTCTTTTGTAGTATACCTTGTTCGCAGCAATAGTCTTGTAGTAAATCTAAAAGTACAGTAACACTGTTAATGGTTGCACTGTTGTGTTTTGTCTGTAACGCCTTATGTTCAAACCTAATGTCTTTAGTTTCCATATGATTCCGACTTTATCATATGACTCGAGTAAATTCGATCCTCGCAATACCAGCTTCATAAGTACATCTCTTTCTCAGTAAACGTCTTTTAGCGAAGCCGTCATATCAGAACACCGAGGTACTCGTGCATGGAGTACCTTATAGTTCTTTTCCTTTCTGAAGGAATCCCCACATTATTACTCGTGCAGTACGTCAAGTTCAATTCAAGGATTCATACGGTTGATCTATCACTAAAGAATGTATACATGAGAGTGATATATAATGAATGTTCTACAGGTTTAGAATTGATGATTCCACTTTAACTTCTTTTCCCTCGATGGGATGTGAGATTAAGGAAGAATCAGTTATTCGACTACCTTTTCAATTTTAATTATATACGACTCGTATACACGAGATTGTGATCATTGAACAATGTATGAATTCTAATATGAACTTCAGGACGGAGACTGTCCAAGAGTACGAGTAATTGCATTGGCATAGGAACAAACTTAGAACCCAATATGACTCTTATAACCGGATCGCCTTACAGTCTAAACACCTACGGAAGATACAAGAACAGCCCGGACAACACAGCGAACTACTCAACAATAGAATTAGAAGACCAGGTTTCTCACCCTTGAGAGCTCCGGTCTTATTCTTACCAGAAGTCGACGGAGTGCATCATATGTACCTCGACGATTGGAGACTTCATCAAGATTTCCTTTAGAAATCGTTGTCTCTGCCTCGCATAGATGAGTTGATTGAGCAAACACAGGGAAAGAGTTACTTTCAGAAATGGACCTAAGATCCGAATATCATCAGTTCGAGTGATAGGGAAGGATGTCCTGAAGACTATCCTCCGAACTCGATGCGGACATTTCAAGTCCATAGTGATACCCCTCGGATAGGACCAATACACCCATAGTAATCATGAGATAAATGAGTGGGGTACGTCTTTCTTACTGGGATCAGTTCGTCATTTCTCCATGTAATGACTTACTTATCTACCCTCGTAGTAAGAAAGAACCCATGGAAACATTTCCCTCGGAGATACTTTTCGCAAAAGTTCTCTGAATATGAGTTTGGAATTAAAGAGTCAAATTTCCTGAGACACACTATTAGGGATGTGGAAATTCTTGAGTACTCTGTCAAATTATCCAAAACCGTTGGGAATTTGTCGGCACCGTAGTCACCGACGAAAAATTCGCCAAATTCTAGGTCTTACAGACCTACTATCATAGTCCATTCAGAAATCCTCACAAATTTCAGAAACCCTTTCGACTTTGACCCAACAAGGGGTGGCCCTTGACTGGGAAGTTAAGCGAGAGAAAGAACCTTTGGAATTCCAGGTGAGAGGCCCGATTTCTTTAAGAAACCTCACTCTGGGAATGGCTTAATACACTTCGTAAAGCGTGGAAAGCTAAATCCAACGTAGTTAGGACCTCCGAGATTCTTATCAGAATCGGTCCTGCATCTCACAAACTAGACCTACTCCGCGAACTCAATAATGTACATTTTACCCTTCGCGTCTCGAACTTGAAACAATACCTTTCCACTAGGACTCTCGTAAGCCCTCTCAACGAGATCGAGATTAATGAGATCCGCGCCTTCATATTAGAACCGTGGTGACCCTTGACCGAGTGGTCAAGCGGACGAAGCAGCGCCGTCGCCCGTTAGTGAAGGTTCGTTGGGTTACCAACCGAGAACCCAATTTCACTTTGGAGCGTGAGGAACAAAGCGATTAGAAAGTTTACACCTCATGACTCGATCATTCGTACCTACTTCCTTGCCTAAATTCTAATTTCGGGACGAAATTCCCTTTAACAGGGGGATGATGTGACAACCCGAAATTTCCATTCTGAACAAACAATATCACTTCAATAGAAGTTATAGCAGTCACAACAAATTTTCAGAATTTTCCGTATAAGTTTGAATAATTCAGGGTTTACACTTCAGGAGATATCAGGAGAGTGGATGCACTAGGGTTTTGTGCAACTCTGTTATTCCAACACTCTATTATATTAGAGATCATTCCGGGAATAAAATATTTTCTCCCAAAAATCTCAGGACTATAAAAAGAATTTTGAACCAATTTCATTCATTATTCACATTTTCAACTAGAGAAAAGCCATTTTCTCTCTCACGGATCTTCGGGTTTTCATCCCAAATCGTGAGTACCTCTCTCTAGTAGTGTTATATAGCTTATAATGTGTTTATAACTTAGATTACATAACTAAACAACTAGATTTAGGAGTTTACTCCCCAAGGTGTTCTTGGGCGGTAAACTCCCAGAATGATGCCTATCCTTTCCTCCGTGATATGTTAATACCTTAGGCTTGTATATAGGTGTAATTGGGACAAGAAAACAACAAAGAAACACCAAAGTTTGGGTGTTCACGGCCCAAGAAGATCTTGGACCGTGAACTCCAAAAACTTGGACCAAAGTGTGCTTTCAATGCACCTAAAGCCTTGGACATTTACATAGAATTACTTCCACTTAAATCAAGGACTTTAACACCTCAAAAACCCCTCACAAAGAGAGATTACGACCCTAAGATGGTGCTTGGGCCGTGAACATCAAACTAAGGCACTAAAGAGTGCCTAAGTCCTTCATTTGCTTTAGGTAAAAGTCTAGAACCTATCCTACATGTTCATGAGACTTGAAAGCATCAAAAACACCCTTCCATAAGAGTTTATGACAGTAAACTCAAATGGAATTGGCCTTGGGGCCGTAAACTCCTCAAAGGAGTGTATCTATGCCCTAAACCCTTCCATGAATTAATCCACCAAGTTGGAATGCTTCTAGGGATCATTTAGAACCTCAAAACAACAAAGGACATTAAGCCTAGGAGTTCACGGCCGTAAACTCAAGAGTTTATGACCGTAAACTCCTTGTGTGGGGTTATTTGGAGAGTAAACTCAAGTATGAGGTCCCTTGGAACCCTAAACTCACTAGCCTTGTCCCACAACAACTTAGATGCAATCCTTAGGGCTTATAACACTTATATAAAGTGTTTTATTGTGTTCTAGGATGTCTTAACATTATCAATTAGTAATTTAAGACTAATTGAGTGCATATATGTGTGATTATATGTTCATTAGGATCATAGTGTGTGTACAAGTCCTCACTTGACACCTAACAATCCTACACCGTCCAGTTCATCAAAACCACCATCTACAGGTGAGTTCATACCCCTTAATCAATGTTTTAAATGATTTTAAATGCTTTAATGGGGGGGGGGGAATACAAGTAGAAAACAGTATGTTATTAAATCACTATTATGTATTTTATAACTGTGTTTTCACCCAGTAGATTTCATATACTTCAAAAGGTGATACATGAAATGGTTTTCTATCTTAAAATACCTTGATAACAAAAGTATTAGTTTTGAAATGTTTATTAAAATTACATCAAGTCACTTTTAATTATTGGTCAAAACTCTTAGATATCTTACAAAACCATTATTTTTACCTTCTTGAACAAAACTATACTTATACACTTATGTTCATATAATGTTTTGAGATTATAGTTTTCATCCTTCATTATGTTTCCCACACTCTTGTGTAGAGAGGGTGTATAAACTTACATGAACAACCAATTACCTTTCAGTTAATTATCATAGGGATAGTTAGAAGAAACAAAACATTACTCCTATTACAAGGAGTCACACAAGAGTCAGTTCATTCATTAATCCATACCAATACATTACATGATACATGAGTACACTTACATATGCTTACATGATACATGAGTACATTTACCTAGGATTATATGATACATGAGTACATTTACATAGATACATTTATCTGAATACGCTTACATGAATACCATACATGAGTACTGTTACATAGATACATTATCCTGTATTCACTTACCTGGATACTTGTACCTAGAGTTACGAGGAAGATTTATTCGTACCTTCTGTGTAAATTTTCCTGCCTATCCCAGTTTGACAGGATGTCTAGACGGGACTAACCATTCTGGAACCCAGCTATTAGTACCAGTGGGTGATGAACATCTACGGATGCCTACGGTTACTACTTATATTAGGAGCCAGTTACGGGACTAACCCTTCCTCCATCCTGCTGCTGCTACAGAGGACAATTGGACAATCTTCGGATGTTCATTAGGTTATACATTTCGCTTACTGCTATGTCGTGTTAGTCTTGGTACCCAAGGATAACACTTACATTAGTACTTTCTCCTGTTTACTTTATTTGGTGATACATTCACATAAACGATGAGTTAGACTAATTACTGTTTGTAATAGTCAGAAAGGAGGAAAAACTATCATTTTCATAACAGAACATTCAGGTCTTGGTAGAAGACTTTCATATTCTTTTCCTAATTTACTTTATTTTGGGATACATTCACATAAACGAGGAGTTAGACTAAGTACTGTTTGTAATAGTTAAAAAGAAGGAAAAACTATCATTTTCATAACAGAACATTCAGGTCTTGGTAGAAGACTATCATATTCTTTTCCTAATTTACTTTATTTTGTGATACATTCACATAAACGATGAGTTAGACTAAGTACTGCTTGTAATAGTCAAAAAGAAGGAAAAACAATCATTTTGATAACAGAACATTCTGGTCTTGGTAGAAGACTATCATATTCTTTTCCTAATTTACTTTATTTTGTGATACATTCACATAAACGCTGAGTTAGACTAAGTATTGTTTGTAATAGTCAAAAAGAAGGAAAAACTGTCATTTTCATAGTAAAATATTCGGGTCTTAGTAGAAGACTACATTTTATACTAGTAGGAAATAAGGGATTTTCTAGGGTTTTCGAACTTATATCAATTGTTTCATTTAAAGATTTACAAGACATTCATAACAGTTTTCCAAAACAAGTCAATAACACTTAAATACTTATGAATTCACCAGCTTTAGGCTGATACTCGCTTTCAAAATAACTTGTATTCTTAGGTCACCAGTTAGACAGGTACGATGTCCAGGCCTTGAGAAGACGGATCACAATCAAGACTCATCTTATTTTGATTATTTATGTTTTTGTTGTACATTAAGAAAGAACACACATGTATTAAAACTTTACTTTTAATGCAATGGATGATGTTGTTGCTTGTTTACTACTTTACATTGTTATGATACTATACATGACGTCCTCCACCCCAGAACGTTTCCACCGTTCTTAGTTTTGGGGTGTGATAGCTGCTTGCACCTTCGATGGCAAGGCCCTAACATGGTGGAACAGCGATGTTAATTCACTAACCCTATCAGTGGCAAAGTCAATAGGTTGGGAAAACCTAAAAGAGTTAACGCGGGAAGAATATTGCCCGTTAGGCGAGATTCAAAAACTGGAACAAGAGCTGTGGGATCTCACTATGGTCGGCTGAGACATAGTGACCTACATGGACCGGTTCATTGAACTAGCAGCTCTATGCCCCGAGATGATTACCTCGGAGAGCAAGAAGATAGAAAGATACATTTGGGGTATGACTGCTCCGACCCAAGGAAATGTACTGTCTTCTAACCCAGCCACGTTCGATAGTCCTAAACGCTTGGCTCAGCAACTCATCGATCATGGAGTCCGCCACAACGTGAAAGTCCCTATTCCTGAGTCATCAAGGGAAGAGGACTATAATCAAGAGTCGGAGAATAAGAGAAAGAAGAAGCGAACAACACAAGACGCCCCACAAGAGCATCAAGCGACTACTATGTACGCCGCAACGACGCCTACTGCTTCAGCACCTGCCAGTCGAAATGCTGGAAACCTTCCGAAGTGTGGAAAATGCAACTTTCACCACACTGGAGTGTGCCGGGAAATGCAGTGTTTAAACTGCCACAGAAAGGGACACACAGTCCGTTACTGCAGGGTACCGGCTCAACCGATCTCCCAAGTCCTCGGAGCTGAAGAAAACCAAGCCTGCTATGGCTGTGGTGAGACTGGACACCATCAGAGGGACTGCCCGATAATCTGGAACTCAGGCGCGGATGGACGTACTCTGATGATCACCGCAGGAGAATCTACCCCGAAGTCGTCGTCGAGTAGTGGTACGTTTTCAAAATAGTAATTTCTTTTAAAATTAATTTATATTCATATAAGATTAAAAATTTGGAGATGACACTTAAAAGTAACTATAACAACACACATGTTGAAATAGGTCGTAATATTCAAGAGAAATAAAAGATCCCTTAGAGAAGCTATTATGACTCACCATATACATTAGGGTTGTGCGCAACTGAGATGTTGCAGACTTAGAGTGAGTGACTCTGCTTAGGTCCCCTTTCCTTAATTGGTTGAGGATTTGAGGCAGAGATGCTCAATCGACTGCCTGGCTCATCTTAAGTATTCGCAACTTATATATGACGGGCGATGGTAGTGGTACCATGGGGGATCATGGTATAAAAAGTATCCCTTCAGTAAGTAAAACACTTTTATTTGTATGTATGCGCACATAGTGGTACGATACATAGAAGTGTTAATTTTCAAAATAGAAAACAGGAAACTCAAGAACAGTTACAAGGAGTACATTGTTGAACACACTAGGAGTATAGTACCAAGCATACCAGGGATACATCGTCGTTTATCAGACGTTTCTTTCATCTGACCAAAACTTTGCTCGGTATAGAGTCCGTTATTTCTTTCGTCATGAGTTGGCGTGGTCCTCACCATACTAAGTTCATATGTTTCTATCGCCTCGATCGGCTAGTTCTCGAAACTTTCTTCATTCAAATCGAAGGTCCGACCTAAACCTAAACTTTATCTTTCTCATTCTAAAACCCCGAAGTACTCGTGCGAAGAGTACTTTGTCCTCTGAAGCCTTATCGTCAAACGTCCGCAGACCGTCACGAAATACCATTCGTCCAGCAGACCAAGTTCTAGCACAGAGGCTAAGGACGAACACAACCCGCCTATTATTATTTAGTGTATACGCGAGGGTGGTATATGAGTATGATTACGCAGATCTAGTATGTGTGTTTCCGCCCTATCTCCTGCTCTCCATTGGGTTGGGGACCTGGGGCAGAGTCGCACATCCAACAATCCTACTAATCCTAACTACATACGGCTTGTATACACGAAGTAATGATAGATGGACCAAGTGTGAATCCTATCAAGAACACAAGGGCAAGTTGCCAGGTCTACGAGTGAGTATTCTGCAAATCAGAAGAGCGCAACCCCAGTAGTAATGTTAGGAGAGCTAATTTCGGGACGAAATTCATTTTAACGGGGGGATGATGTGACAACCCAAGAGTTTCCATTCTCTAGAACCATCCACAGCAAGCGAAGCCAAATCTGTGCTGCTAACTTTCAAACTTTTGGGATAAGTTTGAGCAATTCAGGATTTACACTTAAGGAGATATCAGGAGAGAGGATGCACTTGGGTTTTGTGCAACTCTGTTATTCCAAAACTCTATTATATTAGAGTTCATTGCGTGAATAAAATATTTTCTGCCAAAAATCCCAGGACTATATATAGGATTCTGATCCAAATTTATCCATTAGTTACATTTCCAACTAGAGAAAAGTCATTTTCTCTCTCACGGATCTTCGGGTTTTCATCCCAAATCGTGAGTACCTCTCTCTAGTTGTATTACATAGCTTACTAAGTGCCTAAAAACATAGAATTCATATCAAAACAACAAGATTTGGGAGTTTACCGCCCAAGAACATCTTGGAGAGTAAACTCCTTTATAAGGGCCAAAGTGTGCCCAATGTCCCTCCAAGCGTTGGGACTAAACCTAGAGACTACCATTACTTGTTTTAGACCCCAAAAACATTAAGAAACAAGGCTAGAAGTGACTTCACGGCCAAGAAAGTTCTTGGGCCGTGAACTCCATTTTAGGGTGTCAAAATGCCCTAAATGCCTTCCATAAGCCAAGAGACAAGCATAGCCCTTTACCATGATGTGTATATGTAACAACCCAAAGTTTTCCATTGCTGAGACCCGTTCCGCCCGTAAAATTTGCCATTTATCAATTCGTTCCGATCTCGTTTTTGGGCTAAATTATTTAAACTTATATGTTTATTTAGTACTAATGAGTGTCCAAACCCCTTAGGAACTCATGACATTAGCCCAAAATGTTTATTTCAGAAATTTTAGAAACATCCCCGCCGAGTTACGAAAACTTAATCGGGTGCGACCAAAAGCCCCATTTAATGTCGGTATCGGGTAGAATTTCATTGTGTCCAAGTTTTGGGACCTATTTAAACGTGTTCAAGCTTTCATTTGAAGCTTTTGCTTCATCTCTCTACTCTCTCTCTAACCTCTCTCCTAAATTCAAGTTTAAGGGTCCAAATCTCAAATTTAAGGCTTCTAATCACCAAGGTACCTTCCCTAACTTGTTATACAACCCCTCTAGCCTTCAAATTCGAGTTTAAACCATGGATTAGGACCATTATCATGAGTTTACGGCCCTAGAACAGTCCTAGGCCGTAAACTCATATAAATGGGGTTTTTGAGCAACAAAACCCTTCCAAACCACAATTAGACCTTAGATATGGCTAGATGACTTTATGGAATGGACTTAGAATGCCTTAAACCATGATTTAGAGCCTTGTTCATGTGTTTACGGCCCTGGAGCATGCTTGGGCCGTAAACACATATAAATGGGGTTTTTATGCCCTTAAACTCTTCCAAAACACCAATAAGGCTTAGATACGACTTGTAGAATTATGGATTTGGCCTTGGAACACCTTGAACATCAATTTAGAGGAGTAGACTTGAGTTTACTGCCCAAAAACATGCTTGGGCCGTAAACTCATATTCTTGGGGAGTAAACTCCTCTAAATGTGTTAAGATGCCACTTAAACACACCTTAAACCTTGGGATAAATTCTAGAAGTGTCTATCATCAATTTAGAAGCCTTAAAACATAATAAAACACCCATCTAAGGAGTTCACGGCCATGAGGGGGTTCATGGGCCGTAAACTCCAAAATCCATGTCCAAAGTCCCCTAAAAATCCATACAAGGCTTGGGAAAAATCATTGGAGTCACATGTGATTGTTTAAGGACCAAAGCATTAAGGATTTGAAGTGAGGGGGAGTTTACGGCCATAAACTCCATGTTTACTGCCGTAAACTCCAATAAATGGTCCCTAAGTGAGTTTTAAAACATTCCAAAGTCAAAAATCCAAGTCTAGCAATTATTCCCGATTATTATGAAGCCATTTTGCACCAAAAATCACCCTCCATGAGTTCATGGCCGTGAACTCATATGGATGAGGTGTTTAGGGCAGTAAACTCCTTAACGAGTTTACTATTGAAGAATAAACTCAATTCCCTAGTCATACAAGTCCTTAAATGCCACCCAGGTCCTTCCAAACACTTGCAATGGGGTGTTTCCGCAACTAGAAGTGTATGTCCCTAACAAATAAATTAATCAAGTCCTAATTAGATACAAATGTGTATCATTTCATAATCCATAGGAATCTTGTGTGTTCGTGAACCCAGAACCGACGTTTAGGATCCAAACTGACGCATTTCTCAACCGGTGAGTTCATACCCCTACCCTTTTTCAAATGTTTTCCAATGTTTTTCAAATGTTTTCAGGGGGGAATACAAGCAAAGGTACAAGGAAATCTTGTACTTAAACGTATTTCCAGTTCAAATGTTCTATTTCATGTATGTTTCTAATATCGAAAATCGTGATAACTAATGATTCGAATTGCAGGGTAAACAGTTAGACTAAAGTCAGATTTCTTTAAAAAGTGTTTTAAATTATATTACTTTTTGTAAAAGAAATCATACTAATCATAACTAATATTAATACTAATCGAATACGAATGCGAATACGAATATATCCAATAGTATAGTACGAATACGAATATGAATGCGAATACGAATATAACCAATAGGATAGTACGAATACGAATATGAATATATCCAAAAGTATAGTACGAATATGAATACGAATACGAATACGAATATAACAAATATGATAGTACAAATACGAATACAAATACGAATATAACCAATAGTATAGTACGAATACGAATACGAATATAACTATTAGGTTAGTATGAATATGGATGCGAATACGAATATAACTAATAGGTTAGAACGAATACGAATACGAATAGAAATAGGACTACGAATGCGAAATAACGCCTTTGGATGACACCAAGACTTCGAATATACAGTTAGTGTACGCCTTGAATGTCACCAGAGTTTCGAATTTAATACGAAAGTACGCCTCTGGACCTCTACTGAGTTTCGAATACATCCGCCTTAGAATGTCACCAGAGATACGAAAATACAACTAATGTACTCTTTTGGAAATCATCAGAATAATCGAAAATACTGTAATGTACGTTTCTGGTGAATCCAAATATTCGAAAATACAACTAAGTTAGTAGATGATAGACATTCGAATGTAGGATAACTAAGAGTTTAGAATACTTAACTAATACTGTAAGTATGGTAATCATTAGTACTTTGAAATCAAACTTAAGAACCAATCTCAATACATAGGAAAATATGGGATTTTCCTGAAGTAACATAACAACTAGTAACGAAATTAGAAACGAATATGGAACTTTCCTAGGATAGCATAACAACTCATAAACGAATAAAGTAACAAACGAATAACTAAACTATTAGGAAAATATGGGATTTTCCTGGAATGACATAACAAACCGTTTTCGAATTTGTAACAAAAGATAACTAAGTTGTTTTCATAAGAAAATATGGGACTTTCTTGAACAGAAACTTTTTCAGAAAGCAAAGGAAACTCGTTCTTTTCAAAACTAAACCGCTTATGAACTCACCAGCTTTATGCTGATTTTCAAACTGCTTGTATTCTCAGGTCAGCGTTAGACATGTACACCGCTATCCTTTGGAGAAGACGGAGTGTTCCGAAGACTCGTCTTTGCTTTTGTTCATATGATATATGTATATAGAAGATGTATAACCTTTCTTTCAAACAGATGTAAACAATATTATGTAATGTAATGTTTTGTGTTTACTGTTTTACTATGTGCATTGGATTTGATACTCAACGTGGAGTCAACCCCGGAAATGTTTCCTCCTTTGGTTTTCGGGGTGTGACAGTATAGGACCCAAAGCAACCAAAATACCAACACCCATAGGTGTTTACGGCCACAAGCTCATGACCAAATGGTCTATGGGTCGTAAACTGCAGATAAGAGTGTTTTGATGCCACAAACACTTCCTAAGGCTTAGGCATGAATTTAGAATGCTTCCTTATGACCTTTAGGACCCTCATAAACATATAAGGCCATAATTTTACGGTTGTAAACTCATTTGGGCCGTGAACACCCCAAAAGTGCCAAAGGAGGTGGTCTTTCTCATCCTAGGGTAGAGCTAATGTCCCCAAATCACCCCTAGCTTTCAAACTTGCATTCCCACATGTGTAGCCATGAGTTTATGGCCGTAAACTCCCTTTGGCCGTGAACTCATGGTAGTAAACTCATGTGTGTGCCTTATACCTTCCTATGTTGAATCACATGTGATTCCAACACCTAGCCAAGGTGTTTCCTAGTCCCGGAAGGTGTTATCTTTCATATAGTTGTTTATAAACACTATAGTCATGTCATTATGTGTCCTTAAATATCATTTAGGACTTATTGTGTCTTGGAACTTCATTCGTGGAGCTTCTCATCCATACGCGCATACCCGTTTGAATCACCCACATCAGGTGAGTTCATACCCCGTAATGAATCTTTTAAACTATTTTAATTGTTTTAAGGGGGGGGATACAAGTTGAACACAATGATAATTGTGTAAATGTTGTTATAAACATCCTTCAAAATGTTACTTATGTCATTTATAAGTCGTCTTTACATTTCAAAACTCTTTTAAAGGTTGTGTTACTTTATAGTTGTACATAACTCCGTTTTTAAAGTATAAGCATAACTTGTTAGACAAATGAGTCTTTTCATCATCAGTACAGTTAGAACATTAGTAAACTATTATAGGTATAGTTTAGGAGAATGCTATTCATTACTTCTAGTACAATGAAGCACACAAAGAGTCAATACCAGAACAGAACAAACAGTGAAGAGAATCAAACAACACCAGAACAGAACATAACTAACAAGTTAATTTGCTATAGCATGACAACACGCAGACAGGATCTAATTATACCAATGAATCGCTAACGCATTAGTGATAGTTATATTGGGTATACATGATCATATAACTTTAATGTGAATTACATGGCTTGCATGGATTTGCTAGGGTCGCATTTGGTTCCCTCAATCTCCATACATGAGAGCGGTTAGTAGGGGTTCCAGCTTTCACATTATGACCGTAATAAAACAAATATGTTTTTAAGTTGATAGTACCTCCGTATGTCATTATAAATGACATCAGGGTACTCATTTCTCCCATTACTTTCATAAAGTGTCGGTAACACTTGAAGGTTAATCTATTCTCTATTCGAGATAGGTTATAAACTAGGGAGAATATACTTTACATTTGACAATAATAGTAGAGTCTTGGTAGAAGACTGCTTTCATAACAGTAGAGTCTTGGTAGAAGACTGCTTTCATAACAGTAGAGTCTTGGTAGAAGACTACTTTCATAATAGTAGAGTCTTGGTAGAAGACTGCTTTCAAAATAGTCGATTCTTGGTAAAAGGCTACTTTTAAAAGTTAGGACCATGATGCTAACTTTATGATTCCTTAATGTATACACCATAGGATACATATATGCTAAGTAGATTCCGACAGCAAATAGGATGTGTGTTCTTCGCTGTACGTCCTATTCCCGTTGGATGTGGGTTTACACCGAGGTCACCCAATCTATTATCTACCCGAATATATATATATATATATATATATATATATATATATATATATATATATATATATATATATATATATATATATGCTTAGTATACATTAAATCATCATAAGGGTACCGGGTATGGATCAGGTCATAGGACACTAGGGTCAATGCACAGTTTTTCTAGTACAAAACTTTCGTTTTAAAGTCAGTACTTTTGGTATACAAAACTAGCGATTTCCCAGTAAAGGGCTTAATCCATTTTATTAAGCCAGTACAGTTTTGAAGACTTTAAGTGAGTTAACTCTATAACACCTTAGTTTATACACCATGTTTATATATAAAACTAATATCCGACAGCTAATAGGATGTGTGTTCTTCGTTGTACGTCCTGTTCCCGTTGGATGTGGGTTTACACCGAGGTCACCCAATCTACTATCTACCCAATACCAAATTATATATAGCAGTATAAACAAAGCTATTATAAAAGTAATCACCATAGTCAATATTTTACTATAAGAAATATAGGTTTTCTTAAAAGGAACTCTCCATTAGATATAAAGAAACCATTACAAATAACCTCATGAGTAACAAGTGAATACACCAAGGTTATATATGACAACGATCTAACAACCAATGGAATGTGTGATATCCGCCTTACTTACTGTACCCCGTTGGGTTGTGGGTTGAGGGTAGATGCGCACAATCGATTGTTTGTTTACTCCAAGTATATATAACTTGTACCCACTTATTACACATAGAAAGGCTTGTAGTGTCATTTTACTCAACTCCTATTTTAAGTAGGAAATATATGATTTTCTAGAGGAACATGCAAACTTTACAAAACAATAGCTTACAGCTTACAACACTTTACATATACATTTTCAACCACATTTTTACAGCTTACTCACATCACTAAAATCTTATGAACTCACCAGCTTAATTGCAGATCAACTCTTTCAAATAACTTGTATTCCCAGGAGACTATTAGACAGGTGCTCGTGCTAGGACTTCAGAAGATGGAGCATTATAGCTTCAAGTCTTGTTTTGTTATTTGTTTATGACTTCTATGTTTTGTGAACACATACATTGTAAACACTTTCTTTCTAAATGAAATGGTTGTTCTTTACTTGCTTACCATATACATATCTCGTGATACTTGACATGACGTCCTCCACCCCCGAACGTTTCTGCCGTTCTGGTTTTGCGGTGTGACAGACTACTTCTATTGTGGAACTCTAGAATTAAACAATGCCCATCATAGCTTTGCTAAATTGCATAGACTTCTAATGTGGAACTCAAGAATGAAACAATGCTCATCAAAGCTTTGCTTAAATTGCATGCACTTCTTTTGTGGACCTCAACAATTAAACAATAATCATCAATGCTTTGCAAAACTGCATAGACTTCCAATGTGGGTCCCAAGAATGAAACAATGCTCATCAAAGCTTTGCTAAATTGCGTAGACTTCTATTGTGGAACTCAAGAATCAAACAATGCTCATAAAAGATTTGGTTAAATTACATAGACTTTTATTGTGGAACTCAAGAATTAAACGATTCTCATCAAAACTTTAATAAATAGCAAAGAATACTTCAATTGTGGAACTCAGGAATTAAACTATGCACATCAAAGCTTTGCTAAATTGCATAGAATTCTAATGTGCAACTCAAGAATGAATCAATGCTCATCCAAGCTTTGCTTAAATTGCATACACTTCTATTGTGGAACTCAACAATTAAACAATAGTCATCAATGCTTTGCTAAAGTGCATACACTTCCAATGTGGAACCCAAGAGTGAAACAATGCTCATCAAAGCTTTGCGTAGACTTCTATTGTGGAACTCAAGAATCGAACAATGCTCATCAAAGAATTGGTTAAATTGCATAGACTTCTATTGTCGAACTCAAGAATTAAACGATGCTCATCAAAGCTTTGCTAAATTGCATAGACTTCTGTTGTGGAACTCAAGTATTAAATAATGTTCATCAATGCTTTGCTAAGTTACACAGACTTCTATTGTGGAACTCAAGAATTAAACAATCCTGATCAAAGCTTTGCTTAAATCACATAGAATTCTATTGTAGAACTCAAGAATTAAACAATGCTCATCAAAGCTTTGCTTAAATTGAATAGACTTGTATTGTAGAACTCAAGAATTAAACAATGCTCATCAAAGCTTCATTAGATTGCATAGACTTCTATTGTGGAACTCAAGAATTAAACAATGCTTACAAAAGCTTTGCTTAAATTGCATAGACTTCTATTATGGAACTCAAGAGATAAACAATGCTCATCAAAGATTTGCTAAATTGCATAGACTTCTATTGTACAACTCAAGAATGGAAGAATATGTGACAACCCGAAATTTCCATTCTGTACAAACCATAGTCAGCCAATAGAAATAGAACAGTTACAGAGAATTTCCAGACCTTAAGGTATAAGTTGAGTATTTCAGGATTTACACTTAAGGAGATATCAGGAGAGTGGATGCACTAGGGTTTTGTGCAACACTATTACTCCAAAACTCTATGATATTAGAGTTCATTCCGGGAATAAAATATTTTCTGCCAAAATGTCAGGACTATATATAGAATTCTGAACCATATTGATTCATTAGTTACATTTCCAACTAGATAAAAGCTGAATTCTCTCTCAAGGATCTTTGGACTTTCGTTCCGAAAAGTGAGTACTTCTATCTAGTGTTGTTTTAAAGCTTCTTATATGCTTAATACACTAGAAATCATAGGAAAACACTAAGATCTGTGAGTTTACCGCCCAAGAACACCTTGGGGAGTAAACTCCTTTTTAAGGGCCAAAGTGTGCCCAATGTCCCTCAAAGCCTTGGAACTCAAACTAGAAGCTACCATTACAGGTTTAGACCACAAAATCATTAAGAATCAATGGCTAGAAGTGAGTTCACGGTCAAGGATGTTCTTGGGTTGTGAACTCCATTTTTAGGTTCCAAAACACCCTAAAAGCCTTCCTTAAGCCAAGAGACTAGTTTAGACATGTACCCTAATGAGTTTAGGACTAGCAAACACCCTTAGAACACCAAGAGTAAGGTGTTCACGACCCAAGAAGTTCCAGGGCTGTGAACTCCAAAGAATAGTGCCAAATGGTGCTATAAACTCCTCTAAAGCCTTGTACACTAGCATAGTTTAGTTCCTAGTTGATTTAGGGACTTGAAAACACCAAGAACACCCATCCAAGGGAGATTACGGCCGTAATCTCCATGGGATATGGTCCTAGGGCCGTAAACTCCTAAAAGGAGTTATATAATGCCCTAAATTCTTCCATAGACCAAGCCATTAAGTAGAAATGCTTATTAGGGCCTTATAGAGCATCAAACATCAAATGGTAACATAAGTGTGAGCTTACGGCCGTAAACTCATGAGTTTATGACCGTAAACTCATTTAGTAGGATCATTAGGGCCGTGAACCTCATGGTGGAGCTTTCCTTGAGCCCTACACACAATAGCTTCCCCTACAAACACTTAGATGCAATCCTAGAGGCTAATAACACTTGATAAAGGTGTTTAGCATGTCCTAGAGTGTCTTGACTTGTTTATTAGTTGTTTATAGACTAATTTGTTACATATATGTGATATTATATGTTAACTAGGATCATAGAGTGTGTTCAAGACTTCACTTGACACCTAGCAGTCCTACCTCTTCAGTTCATCCGTATCACCCACAACAGGTGAGTTCATACCCCTTAATCAATGTTTTAACTATTTTTAAATGTTTTATGGGGGGATGCAAGTAGAATTATGCTAATTATTATATCAATCACATGTGATTAATAAGCAGCATTCAAATTATTGGCTACTCATTAGCCGTTCAAATGTTTTTCATAAACACTTTATGTGTTTAAAACTCCTTATTACACTGTACATTTTACTCTGTATGTTCCATTTCAAACTCATTTACAATTGTGTTTCAAACAAATGTTTATTTATACTTAAACTGTTTTATCAAACCCATGCCTTCAAACCGTTTTATAGATTGACATCAAGTCGATCTTTTCTTAGATAATAATTATGTTCAAAGGTTTTACAAAACTTATTTTATGCTAATTATCAATTGCATGCCTATATATGTATAGATATATAAGAAATGTTTAAAAGACTTAGGAAGGCTATCCACCATATTTCCTTTTCGCGCTTGAGATGTGGTCTGGTGGGATATCGGGTATCCGTCCGAAGGTTGTTTAAATATTAGTTATATATCATATGTACATATATAGTCATAAAGGTCCTTCCAGTTCATCCAATGCCCTTGGGTAGCAAGGGTATACATCCAAGTTCATACGTACCAGTTAAATTACTAGTAAGCTACCATATGGATAGTTTAGGAAGATACTAGAACTATTACTAGAACGCAATATCATACAAAGAGTCAGTTCATTCATGAGTCAATACTTGCTAGATAGAGAGAACATATATTACAGCTAGAACATTATAGTACATTACTATACCTGCTAGATAGAGAGAGAACACACATTACAGCTAGCACACATAGAACATTTCAATACATTACATATACATGAATACGTTAACATAATCGTGATCCACTGTATCGGAGCATGCCTTAAATGTCATGGACCGAGTTGTAGCCAGAGTCTCTTGAAGGGAGAGCATGAGTTTGCGTATAGATCTATACTAGATTGACTATCCTACACCTTGCTGCTAGCTACAGCCGGACCTGTAGGTCTGCGGGTGCCAAACGTCATACCTTTTTACGACCTACATTTGTCGTTGTTACCCAGTCGATAGTATGGTACAATTAATCACATGATGCCTTAATATAAATATGGTTTAAGGTAGTTAGTACAGCAGTAGTTCCTATAGCACTACATTACAGTACTACATTAATTTGCCCTTTACATATATTTAGTGATCTTTTCACTTAAACATTAAATGTAAAAACTATATTTTGTTAATGATAGTTACACTTGGGAAAATTACACACTTTTACAAGAAACGAACATTTAGAACAGTTAAGTCTTGGTAGAAGACTACATTCATAACAGTCGGGTCTTGGTAGAAGACTACATTCAGAGCAGTTAGGTCTTGGTAGAAGGCTACATTTAGAACAGTTA
Source organism: Lactuca serriola (assembly GCF_051521515.1). Classification (NCBI taxonomy): domain Eukaryota; kingdom Viridiplantae; phylum Streptophyta; class Magnoliopsida; order Asterales; family Asteraceae; genus Lactuca; species Lactuca serriola. The sequence continues at coordinate 185,889,857 of NC_136408.1, read as the reverse complement.
GGTCTTGGTAGAAGACACCCTTATATAATAGTAGGAATCATAGGGATTTCTAGGGTTTTTCAAACATTTACAGTTGTTTTAGGAAACATTTTTATACTTACAGTTCATATACATTTTCAATACTTACAATTCGTATACATACAAATACTTACATACAAATTAAGACACTAAAATACTTATGATCTCACCAGCTTTAAAGCTGATACTCTCTTTCAAAATACATATATCCGCTAATCAATAGACAGGTACCGATGCAAGGTTTAGAGAAGATGGAGCTCGCTCAAGACTCATCTTTCATTTTGATTATACTTTAGTTTTTATCATAATTTGTCAGAACACTTGTATTAAAATTATATTATTAATGCAATGGATGATGTTGTTGCTTATTTACTACTTTTCATTGTTGTGATACTGTACATGACGTCCTCCGCCCCATAACGTTTCCGCCGTTCTTGGTTTTGGGGTGTGACAGAATGCTCATCAAAGCTTTGCTTAAATTGCAAACACTTATATTGTGGAACTCAAGAATTAAACAGTGCTTATCAAAGCTTTGCTAAATCGCAAAGACTATTTCTATTGTGGAACTCAAGAATTAAACAAATGCACATCAATGCTTTGCTAAATTGCATAGACTTTCAATGTGGAAAACAAGAATGAAACAATGCTAATCAAAGCTTTGCTAAATTGCATAGATTTCTATTATGGAACACTAGAATTAAACAATGCTGATCAAAGCTTTGCTTAAATTGAATAGACTTCTACTGTTGTCACACCCCGCTAAAATGGAAACACAGGGCGTGGCAGTACAAAGGGTCTCATAGCAAAAGTTAAAAGACAACTCCAACCATAGTATTCAATATCATTACAAATTTACAATGAGTTTGAACAACTTTTTAAAAGAAATTACAATGTATTTTAACAATGCTCATCAAAGCTTTGTTAAACTGCATAGACTTCAATTGTGAAACTCAAGTATTAAACAATTATAATCAAAGATTTGCTAAATTGCATAGACATCTATTGTGGAACTCAAGAATTAAACAATGCTCATCAAAGCTATGCTAAATTGTGAAGACTACATCTATTATGGAACCCAAGAATTAAACAATCCACATCAGAGCTTTGCTAAATTGCATAGACTTCTAATGTGGAACTCAAGAATGAAACAATGCCCATCAAAGCTTTGCTTAAATTGCATACTTCTATCTAGGAACTCAAGAATTAAACAAGGATCATCAAAGTTTTTCGAAGTTGCAAAGACTACTGCTATTGTGGAACTCAAGAATGAAACAATGCTCATCAATGCTTTGCTAAATTGCATAGACTTCCAATTTAGAAACCAAGAAAGAAACAATGCTCATCAAAGCTTTGCTAAATTACATAGACTTTTATTGTGGAGCTCAAGAATCAAACAATGCTCATCAAAGCTTTGCTTAAATTGCATAGACTTCTTTTGCGGAACTCAAGAATTAAACAACGTTCATCAAATCTTTGCTAAATTGCAAAGACTACTTCTATTGTGGAACTCTAGAATTAAACAATACTCATCAAGGCTTTGCTAAATTGTATAGAATTCTAATGTGGAACACAAGAATGAAACAATGCACATCAAAGCTTTACTAAAATTGCATAGACTTTTATAATGGAACTCAAGAATTAAACAATGCTCATAAAAGTTTTGCTAAATTGCAAAGACTAGTTCTATTGTGGAACTCAAGAATTAAAAAATGCTCATCAATGCTTTGCTAAATTGCATAGACTTCCAATGGCTAAACCAAGAATGAAACAATGCTCATCAAAGCTTTGCTAAATTGCGTAGACTTCTATTGTGGAACTCAAGAATCAAACAATGCTCATCAAAGCTTTTCTTAAATTGTATAGAATTCTATTGTGGAACTCAAGAATCAAACAATGTTCATTAATGCTTTGCCTAAATTGCATAGACTTCTATTGTGGAACTCAAGAATTAAACGATGCTGTTAGGGAAGTTCTCTTTCCAAAAAAAAGAATTAACCACTTGGGTTGTGGTGACTTAGTAAGACATGTGGAAGATATGGTGGATAACCTATTGACCCATGTTCAAATCCTCGCACCACTCAGCCCTTGTGCCCATGGAGGTTCGCCTGCAGTGACTCTAGGGCATGAGGCAAAGCCTCATGTTTGCAGCGGGGGATTAGTCAGTGCGCGAAAGCTGGCCCGGAAACCCTCGTTGGGGAAGTTCCCTTTCCAAAAAAAAAAGAATTAAACGATGCTGATCAAAGCTTTGCTAAATTGCATAAACTTCTAATGTGGAACTCTAGAATGAAACAATGCTCATCAAAGCTTTGCTTAAATTGAATAGACTTCTATTGTGGAACTCAAGAATAAAACAATGCTCATCAAACCTTTGCTAAATTACGAAGACTACTTATACTGTGGAACTCTAGAATTAAACAATGTTCATCAAAGCTTTGCTAAATTGCATAGACTTCTAATGTGGAACTCAAGAATGAAACAATGCTCATCTTAGCTGTGCTTAAATTGCATAGAATTTTATTGTGGAACTCAAGAATTAAACAATGTTCATCAAATCTTTGCTAAATTGCGAAGACTACTTCTATTGTGGAACTCAAGAATTAAACTATGCTCATCAAAGCTTTGCTAAATTTCATAGACTTCTAATGTGGAACTCAAGAATGAACCAGTACTCATCAAAGCTTTGCTTAAATTGCATACACTTCTATTGTGTAACTCAACAATTAAACAATGAATGAATTGTTAAATTTCATAGACTTCCAATGTGGAACCCAAGAATGAAACAATTCTCATCAAAGCTTTGCGTAGAATTCTATTGTGGAACTCAAGAATCGAACAATGCTCATCAAAGATTTGGTTAAATTTCATAGACTTCTATTGTGGAACTCAAGAATTAAATGATGCTCATCGAAACCTTTGCTAAATTTCATAGACTTCTATTGTGTAACCCAAGTATTAAACATTGCTCATCAAAGCTTTGCTAAGTTACATAGACTTCTATTGTGGAACTCAAGAATTAAACAATCTTGATCAAAGCTTTACTTAAATTACATAGAATTCTATTGTGGAACTCAAGAATTAAATAGTTCTCATCAAAGCTTTGCTTAAAGTGCATAGACTTGTATTGTGGAACTCAAGAATTAAACAATGCTCATCAAAGCTTTATTTAATTGAATAGACTTCTATTATGGAACTCAAGAATTAAACAATGCTTACAAAAGCTTTGCTTAAAGTGCATAGACTTCTATTGTGGAACTCAAGAGATAAACAATGCTCATCAAAGCTTTGCTAAATTGCATAGACTTCTATGGTAGAACTCAAGAATGAAACAATGCTTATCAAAGCTTTGCTTAAATTGCATACACTTCTATTGTGGAACTCAAGAATTAAACAATTCTCATCAAAGCTTTGAAAAATTGCAAAGACTACTTCTATTGAGGAACTCAAGAATTAAACAATGCTAATCACTGCTTTGCTAAATTGCATAGACTTCCAATGCGGAAACCAAGAATGAAACAATGCTCATCAAAGCTTTGCTAAATTGCACAGACTTCTATTGTGGAACTCAAGAATCAAACAATGTGCATCAAAGCTTTGCTTAAATTGCATAGACTTCTATTGTTGCCACACCCCTCAAAAGCGGAAACACGGGGTGTGGCAGTACAATGGGTCGTATAGCAAAGTTAAAAGACATCACCAACAATAGTATTAAAAACCATTACAAATTTATAATGAGTTAGAACAACATTTTAAAATAAATTACAATGTATTTATATAATGTTCATCAAATCTTTGTTAAACTGCATAGACTTCAATATTGGAACTCAAGTATTAAACAATGATAATCAAAGATTTGCTAAATTGCATAGACTTCTAATGTGGAACTCAAGAATGAAACAATGCTCATCTTTGCTGTGCTTAAATTGCATAGAATTTTATTGTGGAACTCAAGAATTAAACAATGCTCATCAAAGCTTTGCTAAATTGCGAAGACTACTTCTATTGTGGAACTCAAGAATTAAACTATGCTCATCAAAGCTTTACTAAATTTCATAGACTTCTAATTTGGAACTCAATAATGAATCGGTACTAATCAAAGCTTTGCTTAAATTGCATACACTTCTATTGTGGAACTCAACAATTAAACAATAATCATGAATGATTTGTTAAATTTCATAGACTTCCAATGTGGAACCCAAGAATGAAACAATGTTCATCAAAGCTTTGCGTAGACTTCTATTGTGGAACTCAAGAATCGAACAATGCTCATCAAAGATTTGGTTAAATTGCATAGGCTTCTATTGTGGAACTCTGGAATTAAACGATGCTCATCAAAGCTTTGCTATATTTCATAGACTTCTATTGTGGAACCCAAGTATTAAACAATGCTCATCAAAGCTTTGCTAAGTTACATAGACTTCTATTGTGGAACTCATGAATTAAACAACCCTGATCAAAGCTTTGCTTAAATTACATAGAATTCTATTGTGGAACTCAAGAATTAAACAGTTCTCATCAAAGCATTGCTTAAATTGTATTGACTTGTATTGTGGAACTCAAGAATTAAACAATGCGAAGGAAGTGAAGGTTAAACCACCGGATAAAAGTGCTGCTGTCCAGTATACTAAGACTGAAGTGGATGTGAAGGAGCTTGTTCCTCCTGGAATTATTGAGCAATATTCAGCTACGATCTATAAAGCTCGTCGTAAGCCTAGTGCCTCTGGAGCTGTTGCCTTAGGAATTGGTAAAGCTGAGTGGAAAATGGAGGGGAAAGCTTTCAGAGTTAAGAATAGAGCTCGGAAAATTGTGGATGGGATATCTCCGATGGATGCTGAGGAGTACTATGATGAAGAAGCTACAGAAGAAGAAACTGAAGATGATTTGGATTCTGTAAAAGCGTGGGAGGCGGATTCTAAGATCTCATTGAACGGGAATGATAGTTTTATAAAGGGATTGAAGAATGGAGGTCCTGAAGAGAAGAAGACAATTGGATCGATCATGGTTAATATTCCTTCAGGTAATACTGCTAACCTAATGAAAAATTGGGATGGATCAAAAGTGAATGATGAATTATTGAACCCTGTTTCGGATTTGAAGAATGTCACGAATGAAATGTTGAGAGTTAATTCTAACATTGTTGTTAGTGATGACTCTAATCAATTTCGTGTTGTGCTGAATGTCAAAAAAGTTGGGGAATCTAGATCTGATGTTGATAAGTGTGTCATTAATAATGAAGAGTTTATTCCAGGGGTTGGGTTTCAGTTTCTTAGTAAATTGAAGGAGGATATGGTTGTGGGGAAAGAAGATGATAATGGGATGAATCAGAGTATGGAAATGGATATTTCAAAATTGATTAAGCAAAATGATATGGAAGAAGGTATTAATGAAAATGATAGCTCTTCTGAAGAGGAAGGGGAAGTTGAATCAAGTGAAGAGGAGTCCAGTGAAGATGAGGAAATAATGATGGAAGAGGAGAATAATGAGAAGAGTAATATTGAAGCTAAAGGGAAGTTGGAGTCTGGTACTGTTATCAATAGTATTAGTACTCTTCCTTCTATTTTGGGAGCTGCTAATAATAGCAAAAAGGTGGAAAGTGGTATGCAGGGGAAATTATAGAATTCTTATGCTGGTGTTTTAAAAGGTAATAGGAATAAAGGTAAAATTGATGTCAGATATATGCCTGGGGAAATAGGTAAAGAAGATGATCCTGTTATTATCCCAATTGAAAATTTAAAGAATGCTAGTATTCCTTACATGAACACTTTATATGGGTATATGATTGATAAGAAATTGGCTTTCCCAGTGATACAAAAAGAAGTTAGAAGAATGTGGGACTTGAAGAGGTGTTTATGAATAATAAAGGATTTTTTTTCTTTAAATTTAGTGATGAACAGGGGATGTTGTCTATTTTGGAGGAAAGTCCATGGCTAATGTTCAATAATATGCCTCTTTTTCTTCAAAGATGGAGACCTGGGTTGAGTTTAACTAAGAATAGTCATGATAAGGTTCCTGTTTGGGTTAAAATCTATGATTTACCTTTGGAAGTATGGAGTGGAGATAATCTGTGTATTATTGCTAGTAAACTGGGAATTCCTCTTGCTTTTGATTCATTTACTGAAGAGATGTGTTTGGAACATAAGGGAAGGAATGCTTATGCTAGAATCCTAATTGAAATATCGGCTGAAAAAGAATGGAAGAGAAGTATTGATGTTTCAACTTGGGATTTTGTAACTAATTCGGCTGTTATTCAAAGATTTGAAGTGGAGTATGCTTGGGTGCCTTCTAGATACAGCCATTGTAAGGTTTGTGGACACATGGATAAGATATGTATGGCAAGTATGAAGGGTAGTAATCCGTTGCAAAATGGGGAAAATGGAATTAATAAGGAGGATAAAGGGAAATATGTGATTGATAATGAAGGGTATATTGAAGTTGTTAATAAGAAAAATAAGAATGTCAAAGATGGAGAAGGCACTAGTAAATCATTGATGAATTCAGCTAATAATGTTAATCAAAAATACAATGGAAGGAGTAATTTTTCAAGAATGGGAAACAAATTCAGGTGACAAAATTGGAATAGAGGTGGAAATGGTTGGGGGCAAAATGGGTATTGGAATAATAAAGGGGTAAGTCACTGGAATATGGAGAAAAATAAAAGATATGAGAAGGTTTCTGGGCAATATGATAATAATGATAGGAGTTGTAAGGATGAAATTAAGCAGGGGGAAATTGAAAAGAATGTTAGCGAAAAAGAGGAGAATAAGAAGATGGTTAAGGAAACTGATAAATGCAATAAAAACAGTTTTGAAGTATTGGGGTTGATTGATGAGGATGTTATAATTGGAATGGAAGAGGATGATAAAGGAGATAAGATTGGTGTTCTTTCGGATAATCAGATTTGTTTTCAATCATCTATTGATGATAGCAGATTGAATAATGATTTGATTCATTCTATGGGAATTAGAAAAGAAGATTTAGATATGGGTAACAATGAAAATAAAATGGATAACACAAGGAAAGATAATAGCAACAACAAGGATGGTTCTTCTCAGGCATTTGAGATGGTAAATGCCAAGAATAATGTTGTTATCCAATGATGTCGATTGGTGTTTGGAATGTTAGGGGGCTGAATAAAGCCGTTAAGCAAAAGGAGGTTATTGATGTTATTAAGGTTAATAACTTGGGGATATGTGTTGTGGTTGAATCCCATGTCAAGTGTTTAAATTTAAAGAATGTGTGTTGCAGAACTTTTGGGAAATAGGATTGGATTTCTAATAGCAGTTCTTGTGAAGGTGGTACGAGAATAATTGTTGGATGGGATCCAAAATTATTTGAAATTATGGTCATTTCTCAATCTAAACAGGTGATTCATTGCTTCGTTAAATTCATGGATTCTGGGTATAGTATGTTTCTTTCATTTATCTATGTTGCTTCTAGATATATTGAAAGAAGGGAATTATGGGAAGATTTGAAAAAATTTAGCCTAACTGTGAAAAAAGAAGCTTGGTGTTTATTGGGTGATTTTAATGTTGCTTTAAAAGAGTCTGATTATTCAGAAGGATGTTCTAAAATGCTAAAGGGTGTTGATGAATTTTCTGATTGCATCAATTTTATTGAAGTTGAAGATTTGAATAGTACAGGATTTCAGTTCACTTGGAATAAAGCCCCAGCTGGTAACAAAGGTATTTTGAAGAAGTTGGATAGGGTTATGGCTAATTTGAAGTTCATGTCAGATCATCCTCTAGCTCATGCAGCTTTCAAACCGTATAGAATTTCTGATCATTGTCCTGCTGTTTTAATAATCCCGAATTTTAAATTGAGATGGAAATCTTCATTCAGATTTGCCAATTTTATTACGGATAAAGATGAATTTTTGCCTATGGTTAAGGATATTTGGTCGACAAATATTGAAGGTTTTTTTATGTTCAAAGTTACACAAAAGCTGAAACTATTGAAAAAGTGTTGTAGACAGTTGTGTAACAAGTTTAGAGGTTCGGGATTGAAAATTAAAGAGTTGAGGAAGGAATTGGGGAATATCCAAATGAAAATTGATCAAGAGCCTTATAATGCTAAATATAGGGAGGAGCATGCTAATATTCTTTTTGAATATAATGTTGCTTGTAATGATGAAGAAAAGCTGCTTTCTCAAAGATCAAAGATCAAATGGTTAGTTGAGGGGGATAATAATACGAAGTATTTTCACAATTGTTTGAAAAGCAGGAACAACAGGAATCGAATTTTGATGGTGCTTGATGAGGACGGAAGATGGATTAGGGGGAATACAATGAAGGAAAAATTTGTTAATCATTTTAAGAATTTCTTGGGATCTGAAGATGACACAGATTTATCTATTCTTAATGAAATTTCTTTTCAGTATAAGCTGGATAGGAATGTGGCTATGAATATGATAAGGGTTGTTACTGATGATGAAGTGAAAGTGGCTATGTTCGATATTGCTGATAACCATGCCCCTGGACCGGATGGGTTTTCTTCTAAATTCTATAAGAGTGCTTGGAATATTGTTGGGCCAGATATATGCAAAGCTGTGAGGGAATTTTTCTGGACTGAGAAATTATTGAAGGGTATTAATGCCACTAGGATTGTGCTAATTCCTAAAGTGGATAGTTCAAGAAAGTCACTGAATTTAGGCCTATTGCTTGTTGCAACACTTTTTATAAGTGTATTAGCAGAATAAGGATCAATTTAGGTGATATTGTTAGCAAAAATCAATCTGCCTTTATTCAAGGGAGATCAATTCTTGATAATATTCTGCTTGCTCAAGAATTGATGGTGGGGTATAAAAATAAGAAAGGAAGGCCGAAATGCACCTTAAAGATTGATATACAAAAGGCGTACGACACTGTGGATTGGAAATTTCTTAAGAGGATCCCGTTGGAATTCGGATTTCATCCGATCATGGTTAATTGGATCATGGCATGTACTTTTTCTCCTTGGTTTATGCTGAATTTTAATGGAGAAGACCATGGATATTTTGAAGGAAAAAGGGGGCTGAGGCAGGGAGATCCATTGTCTCCTTCCTTGTTCACTTTGGTTATGGAGGTTTTCAATTTATTATTGCTGAAGAAAATAGATGATAGCAATAGATTCAAATATCATTGCAAATGTGAAAGCCAGAAAATTACTCATTTATGTTTTGCAGATGATTTACTAGTGTTTGCTTATGGCAATGGGAATTCTGCGAGAGTGATAAAGTCTGCTCTTGATGATTTTAAAACTGTTTCGGGGCTGAAAGCGAGTATGGAGAAGAGCCAGATTTACTTTAGTTGTGTGAAGCCAAACATGAGAAGGATTATTTTGGGTATTTTACCTTTTGATATTGGTAAAATGCCCTTTAAATATCTTGGAATACCCATGTGTGTGAATACACTGTTCAAAAAAGATTGTAAAGCTCTTGTTGATAAGATTAAATTGAAAGTGTATAATTGGAAAAATAAGATGCTTTCTTTTGCTGGAAGGTTACAGCTCATAAATTCTGTTTTGGCTTCAACTAATGTTTATTGGGCTTCTATTTTCAAAATTCCTATTGCTACTATTAAGGAGATTGAAGCGATTTGTAGAAGTTTCCTGTGGGCTAAAGGAGAAGTGGTCAAAGGGAAAGCCAAAGTTAAATGGAGTGATATTTGTAAACCAAAGATAAATGGAGGTCTTGGAATTAAAAATTTGAGATTCTGGAATGATGCTTTGTTAACCAAACATGTTTGGAATTTGATTAATAACAAAAACTCTCTGTGGGTTCAATGGGTGAGAGAAAATTATATTGGTAAAAGGAATTTTTGGGATATATGGCAAAAAAAGTATGAATTGGACTTGGAAGAGATTTTTGGAATTGAGGAAAACTATTAGACCTCATGTTGTGTATTGGTAATGGGAGGAATATGTCATTGTGGCATGATTGGTGGCATCCAATTGGTATTTTAAGTACAATTATTGCTAGGAGGGATTGGATTAGAAATGGATTTAATGATAATTCTTTAGTCAGTGATGTTATGACTAATGATACTTATGCTTGGCCTATTGATTGGGTGAACAAATTTCCTGGATTGAAAAATGGGCCCATGTTTTGTAATATTGGAAATAATAGGGATATGATTGTTTGGAGGGATATGAAAGGCTTGAGTAAAAAAATTTCTTGCAAGCAAGTTTGGAGAGATATTAATAATTTTGGAGACAATGTTCGTTGGGCTAACTGTGTTTGGTATGGAAATTGTATTCCCAGGAATGCTTTTATTTTGTGGCTTGCTGTGCTGAATAGATTGAAGACTCAAGATCGAGTTAAAATTTGGGAGAATTCAGGTTCTTTGCTATGTCCTTTCTGTTTAATTATTTCAGATTCGCATGATCATCTTTTCTTCCTATGTGAGTTCTCGAATACTATTTGGAATCATTGTTGTTCCAAGATTGGGATTGATGTTTCTTATTCCAATTGGAATGATTTAGTTATTAAAATGTGTTCTGGTTTAAAGTCTAGAACTGTTGAGAATTTGATCAAAAAATGGGTTTTGGCTAGTTGTGTTTATCATATTTGGAAAGAAAGAAATTTGAGGATTTTTTGTAATTTGAGAAATTCGGATAGAGGAGTGATTACATGTATTGAGAATGAAATTAAATTAAAGTTGATAGGGTTGAGGAAAATGAATATTATGGTCAATGAGGAAGTGTTACAGGCCTGGGGTATTTTTGGAAGCAAATTCTGTAAAAAATGAAGGTCTCTGTCTGGGTTTTCGATGATGGTTCTTTCTGTTTAGACATTTGGGTTGATATGGGATTGATGGTTAGTTTGGTTGCCTTTATGGGAGATTTGTATTGGGGGTATTTTCGGAAAGGCGGATTTAAAGGAATTGACGGTTATCAAGGAATTGACAGATTAATTCACTGGATTAAGAGCTTGCTCTTGAATCAGGTGATTTTTACCTTTGGGATTTTGTATTTGGATATGATCTTTTTTGAGAATATTCAAATGGAAAATCCTAGACATGTGATTGATGCCATGTCTAGTCTGCAACTGGTTCTAATTTTATGGTGGTCTTGGTGCTCTCTCTATTTCTTGTTTTTTGAATGCAGGATGATCTTATTGCTGATGATCGTCACGCTTGTTGAAGTTGGGATTGCGTATAGCAGGAGGTTCAATTTGAGGAGTTATATTGTGATGATAAAGGATATTAGATGGAGCAACAGAGGGTGGATTCAAGAGCTGATCGGAAGAAGAAGATGCTGGTTTGATCTCGTGAAGTTTCTGCAGTGGAATTTGTTTAATGTGTCTTATGTTTTTTGGTTCTTTAAATTTGGCTTTAGTACGTTTGGGATTGGTCCTTTATGGATTTGGTTCTTAAGTCTTCACTATTGGACTGTGGGTTTTTTAAGGGCCTTTCCCCTTGCATAGGTTATAATGTTGTTAAGTGGTATAAATTTTGCAAGGGGATGAAGTTACCTTTTTTCCCACATTCAATAAGTCCTTGGTGTAGTCTCATGAATTTTAGGGTTTTTTGGGGTATTTGGAGGGTTAGTGAGGGGGTTAAAAAATGGTTAGGAAGTTGGTTATGGATAGGTTGGATTGAGTAGTGTTTTTGGGTTGTTCTTTATTTTATTTGTATTTGTATTCTTTTATTCTTTTTAATAAAGTTTGTTGAGCTTTGGCTCTTTTCAAAAAAAACAAAAAAAGAATTAAACAATGCTCATCACTGCTTTGCTAAATTGCATAGACTTACAATGCGAAAACCAAGAATGAAACAATGCTCATCAAAGCGTTGCTAAATTGCATAGACTTCTATTGTGGAACTCAAGAATCAAACAATGCACATCAAAGCTTTGCTTAAATTGCATAGACTTCTATTGTTGCCACACCCCTCAAAAGTGGAAACACGGGGTGTGGCAGTACAAAGGGTCTTATAGCAAAGTTAAAAGACAACACCAACCATAGTATTAAAAACCATTACAAATTTATAATGAGTTAGAACAACCATTTTTTTATAAAAACACGTCGTTTGTATCGTGTTCATATTAAACCTTCAACACAAATTTCAAATTCACCACTGAATATATAGTTCAATACATATCGATTGAAGGCAAACGGGCAACAAGCTGCGCCGCTAGCCCTTTTTGGATAGCAAAACCAATTCTTTTGAAAACTACATTTGTGGATCTAGGAGATATGACATTAGAATGCATGACCCGTTGGACTCCATTGAGGAGCTCCACCGCATCTGGTGCGAGAAAACCAAATGTATCGAATGTAAAAGGAACAACATTTTAAAAAAAAATTACAATGTATTTATACAATGTTCATCAAAGCTTTGTTAAACTGCATAGACTTCAATATTGGAACTCAAGTATTAAACATTGATAATCAATGATTTGCTAAATTGCATAGACATATATTGTGGCACTCAAGAATTAAATTATGCTCATCAAAGCTCTGAAAAATTGCATAGACTTCTAATGTGGAACTCAAGAATGAAACAATGCCCAACAAAGCTTTTGCTAAATTGCATAGACTTCTACTGTGGAACTCAATAATTAAACAATGCTCATAAAAGCTTTTCTATGTTGCAAAGACTACTTCTATTGTGGAAGTCAAGAATTAAACAATGATCATCAATGCTTTTCTAAATTGCATAGACTTCCAATTTAGAAACCAAGAATGAAACAATGCTCACCAAAGCTTATCTAAATAGCATGGACTTCTATTGTGGAACTGAAGAATAAAACAATGCTAATTAAACCTTTGCTGAATTATGAAGACTACTTCTATTGTGGAACTCTAGAATTAAAAAATGCTCATGAAAGCTTTGCTAAATTGCATAGACTTCTAATGTGGAACTCAAGAATGAAACATTGCCCATCAATGCTTTGCTTAAATTTCATACACTTCTATTGTGGAACTCAAGATTTAAACAATGCTCATCAAAGCTTTTCTAAGCTGGAAAGACTACTTCTATTGTGGAACTCATGAATTGTCACACCCCAAAACCGGAACGGCGGAAACGTTCGGGGGTGGAGGACGTCATGTTTAGTATCACGAGATATGTATATGGTAAGCAAGTAATGAACAACCATTTCATTTAGAAAGAAAGTGTTTACAATGTGTGTGTTCACAAAACATAGAAGTTATAAACAAATAACAAAACAAGACTTGAAGCTATAATGCTCCATCTTCTGAAGTCCCAGCACGAGCACCTGTCTAATAGTCTCCTGAGAATACAAGTTATTTGAAAGAGTTTATCAGCAATTAAGCTGGTGAGTTCATAAGATTTTAGTGATGTGAGTAAGCTGTAAAATGTGGTTGAAAATGTATATGTACATGTGGTGTAAACTGTAAGTTCTATTTTGAAAGTTCGCCTGTTCCTCTAGAAAATCATATATTTCCTACTTGAATGAAAGTTAAGTAAAATGATACTACAAGTCTTTCTATGCGTACTAAGTGGGTACAAGTTATATATACACAGAGTAAATAAACAATCGATTGTGCGCATCTACCCTAAACTCACAACCCAACGGGGAAACAAAAAGTAAGGCGGATAGCACACATTCCATTGGTTGTTAGATCGTTGTCATATATAACCCTGGTGTATTCACTTGTTACTCATGGAGTTATTTGTAATGGTTCCTTTATATCTAATGAAGAGTTCTTTTAAGAAAACCTATATTCCTTATAGTAAAATAATGACTACGGTGACTACTTTTATAATAGTTTGTTTATACTGCTATATATAATCTGATACCGGGTAGAAAGTTAACTGGGCTGCCCTAATCCCACAATCCAACGGGAACAAGAAGTAGGGTGGAAAATACACATTTAACTATCTACTGGATATTAGTTTTATACATAAACATCGTGTATAAACTAAGGTGTTATAGAGTTACTCACCTAAAGTCTCTAAAGCTATACTGGCTTAATAAAATGGATTAAGCCCTTATCTGGGAAATCTCTAGTTTTGTGTACTAAAAGTACTGACTTTGAAAAGCATGTTTTGTACTAGAAAAACTGTGCTTCTACTCTGTGTCCTATAACCTGATCCATACTTGGTACCCTTATGATGACTTAATGTATACTTAAGCATAAATATATATAGATTCAGGTAGATAATAGGTTGCGTGACCTCAGTCCAAGCCCACATCCAACGGGAACAGGAATTGAAGCGAAGAGCACACATCCTATTAACTGTCGGAATATACTAGCATATATGTATCCTATAGTGTATACATTAAGGAATCATAAAGCTAGCATTATGATTCCTAACCTTTAATCGTAGCCTTCTACCAAGGCATCTTATGTTCTGTGTTAAACCCGACTGCTCCTTTGTCGAATGTAAGAGTATATTCTCCCTAGTTTATAACTATCTTGACTAGAAAATAGATTAACTTTCAAGTGGTACCGACACTTTATGAAAGTAATGGGAAAAGTAAGTACACAGATGTCGTTTATAATGACATGCAGATGTACTAATAACCTAAAAACATATTTGTCTTATTACGGTCATAATGTGAAAGCTAGAACCCCTACTAAACGCTCTCAATGTAAAAGATTAAGGGAACCAACGCGACCCCAATATTTTCTTGCAAGCCGTGTAATTCACATTAAAGTTATATGATCATGTATACCCAATATAACTATCACTAATGCGTTAGTGATTCATTGGTATAATTAGATCATGTATGTGTGTTCTCATGCTATAGCAACCTAACTTGTTTGTTATGTTCTGTTCTGGTATTTTTTGATTCTCTTCACTATTTGTTCTGTTCTGGTATTGTTTGATTCTCTTCACTGTTTGTTCTGTTCTGGTATTGATTCCTTGTGTGCTTCATTGTAATAGAAGTAATGAATAGCATTCTCCTAAACTATACCTATAATAGTTTACTAATGCTCTACTTGGACTGTTACTGAAAGGACTCATTTCTCTACTAAGTTATGCTTTTACTTTACAAACGGAGTTTTGTATAACTATCAAGTAACATGACTTTAAACGAGTTTTGAAATGTTTTGACAACTTATAATTAACATAAGTAACATTTTTAAAGACGTTTAACAACAAACATTTACACAATTATCATTGTGTTCAACCTGTATTACCCCCTTAAAACAGTTAAAATAGTTAAAAGATTTATTACGGGGTATGAACTCATCTGATGTGGGTGATTCAATCGGGTATGCGTGTACAGATGAGAAGTTCCACGAATGAAGTCCCGAAACACAATAAGTCCTAAATGACATATAAGGACACATATTGACATGAATATAGTCTTTATAAACAACTATATGAAAGATAACACCTTTCGGGACTAGGAAATACCTTGGCTAAGTGTTGGA
Source organism: Lactuca serriola (assembly GCF_051521515.1). Taxonomy (NCBI): domain Eukaryota; kingdom Viridiplantae; phylum Streptophyta; class Magnoliopsida; order Asterales; family Asteraceae; genus Lactuca; species Lactuca serriola. The sequence continues at coordinate 185,874,517 of NC_136408.1, read as the reverse complement.
ATCACATGTGATTCAACAAAGGGAAGTGAAATGGCACTAATTGGTGTTTACAGTTTTGTAACCAACTCCACTTGAGTTTACGGTTGTAAACCCATGAGTTTACTGCCGTAAACTCATGTCCTTTTGACCATTTTGTGCCTTGAAGTCCTAGAAGTCAATTTGAAGCATCCTAACTTCAAGTCTTAGCCTTAGGAAGTGATTAGGGCAACATATCACCCCTTTATGGGGTTTACGGTTTTTGGACCATTTGTCTTTCGGTTTACGGTAGTAAACCCAAATGGTTTATGGTCAAATGATGTTTTCAAGTCTTAAACCCTTCGAGGTTAAGGTCTAGGTTAGTTTCTAGGCTTAAGGAAAGAGTTTGGGGCATCAAAACATGCCTTTGAGGTGTTTACAGTTTTGGGAGGTTTCCCAAACCGTAAACACATATACATGGGGTATTTTGGGTGACTTTTAGGTGCTAATAACATCAAGTGAAAGTTCTAGGTTTGTTTACAAGGTTTGGCAAGAGAATATGGACACTTTAGCACCCTTTTTAGGGTTTACGGTCCAAGAAGATTCTTGGGCCGTAAACACTTGTTCCTTGTGATCTTTGGGTGTTTTCTTGATGCTCTTAAAGTCTAGACATGTCAAGGATAGTTTCTATGGATGATACTTGAGAGAGAAATGGCTCTAGTCTTGGAAATGTGAAAAAGTGAATAAAATATCTAAGTCTCACTTATATAGTCTTTAGGGTTTACGGTCCCAATACCATTTTGGACCCTAAACTCCAAACCCCTGAAGTTTTGGGCATTTATTGCTACACAATAAACCCTAGGGTATCCTCTCTCCTGATATTTCTTGATGTACTATCTTTAAAACACTCAAACTTATTCTAAAAAGCTTGAAAGTTAGCAGAATCAGTTTTGACTTCCATTGAAGTGGATGGTTGTACAGAATGGAAATTTTTCGTTTGTCACATCATCCCCCCATTAGAGGGAATTTCGTCCCGAAATTAGCTCTCATAGCATTACTACTGGGGTTGCGCTCTTCTGATTTGCAAAATACTCACTCGTAGACCTGGCAAATTTGCCCTGGTGTTCTTGATAGGATTTATACTTGGTCCATCTACCATTACCTCGTTTATACAAGCCGTATATAATTAGGATTAGTAGGACTGTCGGATGCGTGACTCTGCGTCCACAACCCAACGGGGAACAGGAGATAGTGCGGAAACACACATACAAGATCTGCGTAATCATACTCATATACCACCCATGTGTATACATTCAATAATAATAGGCGGGTCGTATTCGTCCATAGCCTCTGTGCTCGAACTTGGTCTGCTGGACGAGTGGTATTTTGTGACGGTCTGCGGACATCTGACGATAAGACTTCGGAGGACAAAGTACTCTTCGCACGAGTACTTCGGGGGTTTAGAATGCGAAAGATAAAATTTTTGATTCAGGTCGGACTTTCGATACTAAAGATGAAAGTTTCGAGAACTTGCCGATCGAGGCGATAGAAACATATGAACTCAATATGGTGAGGACCACGCCAACTCATGACGAAAGAAAACAACGGACCCTACACTGAAGAAAGTTTTGGTCAAATGAAAGAAACGCCTGATAAACGACGATGTATCCCTGGTATGCTTGGTACTGTACTCCTAGTATGTTCAACAATGTACTCCTTGTAACTGTTCTCATGTTTCCTATTTTCTATTTTGAAAGTAACACTCCTATGTATCGTACCGCTATGTGCGTATACATACAAATAAAAGTGCTTTACTAACTGAAGGGATACTTTTATACCATGATCCCCCATGGTACCACTACCATCGCCCGTCATACACAAGTTGTGAATACTTAAGATGAGCCACGCAGTCGACTGAGCATATCTGCCTCAAATCCTCAACCAATTAAGGAAAGGGGACCTAAGAGGAGTCACTCACTCTAAGTCTGCAACATCTTAGTTGTGCACAACCCTGATGCATATGGTGAGCCATAATAGCTTCTCTAAAGGATCTTTTTAGTTCTCTTGAATATTTCGACCTATTTTAACATGTGATTTTTTATAATTACTTTTAAGTGTCATCCCCAATTTTTAATCTTATATGAATATAAATTAATTTTAAAAGTAATTACTATTTTGAAAACGTACCACTACTCATCGACGACTCCAAGGTAGATTCTCCTGCGGTGATCATCAGAATACGTCCATCCACTCCTGAGTTCTTTATTATTGGGCAGTCCTTCTGACGGTGTCCATTCTCACCACAGCCATAGCAAGCTTGGTTTTCTTCAGCTCCGAGGACTTGGGAGATCGGTTGAGCCGGTGCCCTGCATTAACGGCTTGTGTGTCCCTTTCTGTGGCAGTTCAGACACTGCATTTCCCGGCATACTCCGGTGTGGTGAAAGTTGCACTTTCCACACTTTGGAAGGTTTCCAGCATAACGACTGGTAGATGCTAAAGCAGTAGGTCTCGTAGCGGCGTACATAGTACTCGCTCGTTGCTCTTGCGGGGTGTCTTGTGTCGTTTTCTTCTTCTTCCTTTTGTTCCCCGACTTATGATTATAGTCCTCTTCCCTCGATGACTCGGGAATAGGGACTTTTACGCTGTTGCGGACTCCATGATCGATGAGTCATTGAGCCAAGCGTTTAGCACTATCGAACGTGGCTGGGTTAGAAGACAATACATTTCCCTGGCTCGGAGCAGTCAGACCCCAAATGTACCTTTTTATCTTCTTTCTCTCCGAGGTAATCATCTCCGGACATAGAGCTGCTAGTTCGATGAACCGGTCCATGTAGGTTACTATGTCTGAGCCGACCATAGTGAGATCCCACAACTCTTGTTCCAGTTTTTGAATCTTGCCTAGTGGGCAACATTCTTCCCACATTAACTCTTTTAGGTTTTCTCAACCTATTGAGTTTGCCACTGATAGGGTCAGTGACTTAACATGGTTGTTCCACCATGTTAGGGCCTTGCCATCGAATGTGCAGGCAACAAACTTCACTTTGCTTCCTTCCGGGCATAAACAGATTTCGAAAATCGACTCTGTTTTCTCGAACCATTGCATGAGGGCAATGACTCCTTTAGTCCCTTTAAAGGACAATGGTTGGCATCTGGTGAAGTCCTTGTAGGAGAACTCTCCCTAGCGCACAGGGACTTCACCTTGAGTAGAATCGGTAGGCGTTTCACCTCCACCTGTACTGATGGGGTGATATTGAGCCATGGTTGTTGCCATAGCCGCAGCCACTGCAGCGTTTAGAGTTGCTACATCGATTTGTGGAGAAGTTATGGGAGTTATCGGGGTAGTGTGTCTGGGTGATCTGCGAGGAGGCATCTTTGCTAAAAGAAAACAAAGATGAGACGGAATAAGTCTATAGCAATGGAAACAAGCCGAAAGCTGAAAAGACAAGGTTATCCTAGTTCTGGATGTATCGGGTCCTGACTTCCACAGGGTTCTAGGAACAATTCATAAATGAGTCTATACCAAATAAACTCTATGAATTTGAAATAACTATCCTCGAATAACACATGTAATGTGAGCAGTGTTTCCACTCGCTCGATAAATTAACTTATTTAATATTTATTAGTGTGACGCGTAAGTCGTTTTGGTTACTTCGGCTGATCTTTCCTTGAAACTTCTTATGAACTTGTCCTTGTTCCTCCTGAACTCTTATGTTGTTTACTATGAGGAAGTGGTTACGTTTATCTGGGCTTGTCGTGCGAGAATGAAAGTGACTAAAGAACCTATGAGCTTTAAGGTAACTTTATGGGGTGATCCCTATGGAATCCTCCTATAATTGTACAAGGTACACCAGTTTGTATTGTATATAATTGAAGATCAAATAGACCTTCGAATAATTGATCCCACCTCAACACTACTTCCTTAAGAGGAATGGATAGCGAAGCGTCGGTCACAGATTCTATGTCTATAAGATCTTTATTATATATAAAACTTTATGAATATACTTTATAAGATTATAGGCCTATCCGCAAGGGTCTTTTAAGTTATCACATAAGTTATTTATCTGGACCAAAATACTCCTATAGTATTCTAACGTAATGTACTTGGTATGTTCTATACTCATTATCGCGCTATCGTATCATAGAATACTCCCATAGTACTCTAACTCTAACTGTACTTGTTCTGGCATTCTCTTGACTGGTGTTCCGGTAAGTGTTAACCCCGTTGCAACACCACATCATTCCCAAACATATGTTGGTCACATCTCGAATGAATATAGGTGATCAGGCTATATTGATCCTAGCTATGATTACATAACTGTTTGGGTTGACGACAGTGCCCAACCTTTAAATACTTTTAGTTATGTTCTCCTTGTGACCCTAGTTCTATTATGTACATGTATAAGCAAGTAGGTATATTTTTATAACTTGTAGTTATACTCTGAAATATATCATTATCCAGAGCACTAAAGCCCCATTGTATTTGTAGACATATATCTTTTATCGGTTGATATACTTAGTTCACTATAAACAATGCTCTCATACCAATCTGTCACACCCCAAAACCGGAACGGTGGTAACGTCCGGGGGTGGAGGACGTCATGTTTAGTATCACGAGATATGTATATGGTAAGCAAGTTATGAACAACCATTTCATTTAGAAAGAAAGTGTTTACAATGTGTGTGTTCACAAAACATAGACGTCATAAACAAATAACAAAACAAGACTTGAAGCTATAATGCTCCATCTTCTGAAGTCCCAACATGAGCACCTGTCTAATAGTCTCCTGAGAATACAAGTTATTTGAAAGAGTTTATCAGCAATTAAGCTGGTGAGTTCATAAGATTTTTGTGATGTGAGTAAGCTGTAAAATGTGGTTGAAAATGTATATATGTACATGTGATGTAAACTGTAAGTTCTATTTTGAAAGTTCGCCTGTTCCTCTATAAAATCATATATTTCCTACTTAAATGAAAGTTAAGTAAAATGACACTACAAGCCTTTCTATGCATACTAAGTGGGTACAAGTTATATATACTCAGAGTAAATAAACAATCGATTATGCGCATCTGCCCTAAACTAACAACCCAACGGGGAAACAGAAAGTAAGGCGGATAGCACACATTCCATTGGTTGTTAGATCGTTGTCATATATAACCCTGGTGTATTCACTTGTTACTCATGGAGTTCTTTGTAATGGTTCCTTTATATCTAATGAAGAGTTCTTTTAAGAAAATTTATATTCCTTATGGTAAAATAATGACTACGGTGACTACTTTTATAATAGCTTTGTTTATACTGCTATATATAATCTGATACCGGGTAGAAAGTTAACTGGGTGAATCTGCCCTAATCCCACAATCCAACGGGAACAAGAAGTAGGGTGGAAAATACACATTTAACTATCTACTGGATATTAGTTTTATACATAAACATCGTGTATAAACTAAGGTGTTATAGAGTTACTCACCTAAAGTCTCTAAAACTGTATTGGCTTAATAAAATGGATTAAGCCCTTATCTGGGAAATCTCTAGTTTTTTGTACTAAAAGTACTGACTTTGAAAAGTATGTTTTGTACTAGAAAAACCGTGCTTCGACTATGTGTCCTATAACCTGATCCATACTTGGTACCCTTATGATGACTTAATGTATACTTAAGCATAAATATATATAGATTCGAGTAGATAATAGGTTGGGTGACCTCAGTCCAAGCCCACATCCAACGGGAACAGGAATTGAAGCGAAGAGCACACATCCTATTAGCTGTTGGAATCGTAGCCTTCTACCAAGGCATCTTCTGTTCTGTGTTAAACCCGACTGCTCCTTTGTCGAATGTAAAAGAATATTCTCCCTAGTTTATAACTATCTTGACTAGAAAATAGATTAACTTTCAAGTGGTACCGAAACTTTATGAAAGTAATGGGAAAAGTAAGTATACAGATGTCGTTTATAATGACATGCGGATGTACTAATAACCTAAAAACATATTTGTCTTATTACGGTCATAATGTGAAAGCTAGAACCCATACTAAACGCTCTCAATGTAAAGAAATTAAGGGAACCAACGCGACCTCAGCAATTTCGTGCAAGCCGTGTAATTCACATTAAAGTTATATGATCATGTATACCCAATATAACTATCACTAATGCGTTAGTGATTCATTGGTATAATTAGATCCTGTCTGTGTGTTCTCATGCTAAAGCAACCTAACTTGTTTGTTATGTTATGTTCTAATATTGTTTGATTCTCTTCACTATTTGTTCTGTTCTGGTATTATTTGATTCTCTTCACTTTTTGTTCGGTTCTGGTATTGATTCCTTGTGTGCTTCATTGTACCAGAAGTAATGAATAGCATTCTCCTAAACTATGTCACACCCCAAAACCGAGAACGGCGGAAACGTTCTGGGGCGGAGGACGTCGTGTAAAGTATCACAACACAGTATAACAGTAAACAAGCAAACGACATCATCCATTGCATTAAATATAAAATTTTAATACAAGCGCGTTCTAAACAGTTATAGACACCAAAAAAGTAAATCAAAATAATAAGATGAGTCTTGAATGCGCTCCATCTTCTCAAAAGCTGGCCTCGGTACCTGTCTATTGACGACCTGAGAATACAAGTTATTTTGAAAGAGTTTATCAGCATTAAGCTGGTGAGTTCATAAGTATTTTAGTGTTGGTGTTTGTATCAAAACGTTTGAACGATGTTTAAAGTATGAGTGTGTAAACATTGGTGATAAAAGTATGTAAATGTTTGTAAAAGTTTAAATCTCTTAGAAAAACCTATATTTTCTATTTAAAGTGGCCTTCTACCAAGGCGTAACTATTTTGTATGTTCGTTTATCGTAAAAGTGTGTAATTTTCCCAAGTGTAACTATCATTAACAAAATATAGTTTGTACATTAATGTTTAAGCGAAATGATCACTAAATATATGTAAAGGGTAAATTAATGTAGTACTGTAGTGTTGTATTATAGGAACTACTGTTGTACAAACCACCTTAAACCAGATTTATATTAACGTATCATGTGATTAATTGTACCATACTATCGACTAGATAACAACGACAAATGTAGGTCGTAAAAAGGTATGACGTGTGGCACCCGCAGACCTGCAGGTCCGGCTGTAGCTAGCAGCAAGGTGTAGGATAGTCAATCCAGTATAGATCTATACGCAAACTCACGCTCTCCCTCCAAGAGACTCTGGCTACAACTCGGGCCATGACATTGAAGGCATGCTCCGATACAGTGGGTCACAATTATGTTAACGTATTCATGTATATGTAATGTATTGTTACTCGTTCTAGTATCTTTGTATATGTTCGCTTTCTAGTATAGTTGTATATGTTCTTCTTCTAGTATAGTTGTATATGTTCTTCTTCTAGTATAGTTGTATATGTTCTCATAGTAATAGGTACTGACTCATGAATGAAATGACTCATAGATCTAGCAATACTATACGTATTATCCTGTGCTACCCCGATGGTAACTTACTAATGATGTAACTAGTACGCATGAATATGGAAGAAATTTTATGACTATATATGTACACATGATATATAATTAATATTGAAACGACCTTCGGACGGCTACCCGATATCCCACCAGACCACATCTCAAGCGCGAAAAGGAAATAGGGCGGACGGCCTTCCTAAGCCTTTTAAACATTGTTTATATAACTATATTGTCACACCCCAAAACCACGAATGGCGGAAACGTTCAGGGGTGGAGGACGTCATGTACAGTATCACAACAGTGTAATATAATAAACAAGCAACAACATCATCCATTGCATTATAACTAGAGTTTTAATACATGTGTGTTCTTTCATAATGTACAACAATAAAATGAATAATCAAAATAAGGCGAGTCTTGTCTGTGCTCCATCTTCTCAAAAACCTGACCATCACACCTGTCTAACTGATGACCTGAGAATACAAGTTATTTTGAAAGAGAGTATCAGCTTTAAAGCTGGTGAATTCATAAGTAATTAAGTGTCGTTGTCTTGCTTATGAAAATCTATTATGAAGGCCATGTAAACCTTTAAATGAAAATGTTGATGTAAGTATGAAAAACCCTAGAAAATCCCTTATTTTCTATTAGTTTGAGAGGTAGTCTTCTACAAAGACCCGAATGTTTAGTTATGATAATGTAGTCTTCTACCAAGACCCGAATGTTTTGTTATGATAATGTAGTCTTCTACCAAGACTTAAATGTTCTGTAAGTAAAATGATAGATTTTCCATTCTATTGACTAGTACTAAATGTGCTTAGTCTAACTCATCGTTTATGTGAATATATCACAAAATAAAGTAAAATAGGGAAACGTTATGATAGTCTTCTACCAAGACTTAAATGTTCTGTAAGTAAAATGATAGATTTTCCATTCTATTGACTAGTACTAAATGTGCTTAGTCTAACTCATCGTTTATGTGAATATATCACAAAATAAAGTAAAATAGGAAAACGTTATGATAGTCTTCTACCAAGACTTAAATGTTCTGTAAGTAAAATGATAGATTTTCCATTCTATTGACTAGTACTAAATGTGCTTAGTCTAACTCATCGTTTATGTGAATATATCACAAAATAAAGTAAGATAGGAAAAATATAATCATGTAAGTGTTATTATCTTGGGTTACCAGGACAAACACGACATCGCAGTAAGCGATATGTATAACCTAATGAACCTCCGAAGATGGTCCAATTGTCCTCTGTAGCAGCAACAGGTTGGAGGAAGGGTTAGTCCCGTAAAGGTACTCCTAGTATAAGTAATAACCGTAGGCATCCGTAGATGTTCATCGACCACTGGTGCTAATTAGTTGGGATTCGAAATGGTTAGTTCCATCTAAATATCCCGAGGTACTAGGGATAGGGTCCCGTCTAAATATCCCGAGGTACTTGGGGATAGGGTCCCATCTAAATATCCCGAGGTACTGGGGGATAGAGTCCCGTCTAAATATCCCGAGGTACTGGGGGATAGGGAGGATAAGTTACACAGAAGGTACTAATAATCATCCTCGCAATTCGAGATACAAGTATTCATGTAAGTAATACACAGGTAAATGTATCTACGTAAAGGTACTCATGTAAGGTATTCATGTATCGTGTAAGCATATGTAAACGTACTCATGTATCGGGTAATGTATTAGTAAAGACTCATGAATGAACTGACTCTTGTGTTATTCCTTGTAATAGGAATAATGTTTGATATCTTCAAATTATCCCTATGATCATTTACTGAAAGGTAATTAGTTGTTCAAGTAGGTTTATACACTCTTACTACTCAAGGATGTGGGAAACTAAATGGAAGATGTAAACTATAATCTCTAACATATATATGAACATATGCGTATAAGTATAGTTTGGTTCAAGAAGGTAAAATTAATGGTTTTGTAAGATATCTAAGAGTTTTGAACAATAATTAAGAGTGACTTGATGTCATTTTAATAAACATTTCAAAACTAATACTTTTGTTATCAAGGTATTTTAAGATAGAAAACCATTTCATGTGTCACCTTTTGAAATATGTGAAATCTACTTAGTGAAAACACAGTTATAAAATACATAAGATTGATTTAATAACATACTGTTTTCTACTTGTATCCCCCCCCCATTAAAGCATTTAAAATCATTTAAAACATTAATTAAGGGGTATGAACTCACCTGTTGTTGGTAGTTTAGATGAACTAGACGGTGTAGGATTGTTAGGCGTCAAGTGAGGGCTTGTACACACACTACGATCCTAATGAATATATAATCACACATATATGCACTCAATTAGTCTCAAATCACTAATTGATAATGTTAAGACATCCTAGACATAATAAACACTTTATATAAGTGTTTCAAGCCCTAAGGATTGCATCTAAGTTATTGTGGGACAAGGCACTTGTGTTTAGGGTTCCAAAGGACCCCGTATATGAGTTTACTCCCCATATACCATCACACATGGAGTTTACGGTTGTAAACTCTTGAGTTTACGGCCGTAAACTCCCAACCATGGGGGTATTGTGTGTTTTGAAGTCCCAAATGATTCCTAGAATTATTCCAACTTGGTGGTTCAATTCTTGAAAGGGTTTAAGGCCTAGAAACACTCCCTAGAGGATTTTACGGCCCCAAGGCCATTTCCTTTGGATTTTACGGCCGTAAACTCCCTTGGAATGGTGTTTTTGTTGTTTTCAAGTCTCTTGCATATGAAGGATAGGTTCTAGACTTTTACCTAAAGCATATGAAGGCATTAGGCACACCTTGGTGCCCCTTTAATGAGTTTACGACCCATGAACTATGTCATGGCCGTAAACTCACTTTGCAAGGTGATTCTTATGTGTTTAAGGCCCTTGATTTAATGGGAACAAGTCTAGGTAAAAGTCCAAGGCTTTAGGTGCCATAAAAGCACCATTTGGTGCTTGAAAAAGGGAGTTTACGGCCTAAGAAACTCTTGGGCCGTGAACTCTCAAACTTGGGTGGTTCTTGCTTGATTTCATGTCCCTAACACACATATAAATGAGTCTAAGGCAGTAGCATAACACAAGGGTCGGTCTCGGCTTTGTTTCGGGAGTTTACCGCCCAAGAACACCTTGGGGAGTAAACTCCTAAATCTAGTGATTTAGCCTTCTAAATCATGTTATAAACACATATTAAGCTTTCTAACACTACTAGAAAGAGGTACTCACGTTTTGGTATAAAAACCCGAAGATCCGTGAGAGAGAAAATGGCTTTTCTCTAGTTGGAAATGCGAATAATGAATGAATTTGGTTCAGAATTCTATTTATAGTCCTGAGATATTTTTTGCAGAAAATATTTTTATTCCTGAAATGATCTCTAATATAATAGAGTGTTGGGATAACATTGTTGCACAAAACCCTAGTGCATCCACTCTCCTGATATCTCCTGAAGTGTAAATCGTGAAAAACTCAAACTTATACCCAAAGTTTGGAATTTTGCTGAAACTGTTCTAACTTCTATTGGCTTGATATGGTTTGTTCAGAAGGGAAATTTCAGGTTGTCACATCATCCCCCTGTTAAAGGGAATTTCATCCCGAAATTAGAATTTAGGCCAGGAAGTATGTACGAATGATCGAGTTGTTATGTGAAAACTTCCTAATCGTTGGTTCTTGCGCTCCCAAGTGAAATCGGGTTCTCGGTTGGTATTCCAACGAACCTTCACTAACGGGCGACGGTGTTGCTTTGTCCGCTTGGCCACTGGGTCGAGGGTCACTACGGTTCTAATACGAAGGCAAGGATCTCGTAAATCTCGATCTTGTCGAGAGGGATTATGAAAGTCCTAACGGAAGGATACTGTTTCAAGTTCGAGACGTGAAGGGGAAAATGCACGTTATTGAGTTTGCGGAGTAGGTCTAATTTGTGAGATGTAGGACCGATTCTGGTAAGAAGCTCGGAGGTTCCAACTACATTGGATTTAGCTTTCCATGCTTTACGAAGCGTATTAAGCCGTTCCCAAAGTGAGGTTTCCTAAAGAATTTGGTCTCTTACTTGGAATTCCAAAGGTTCTTTCTCTCGCTTAATTCCCAGTCAACGGCCATCCCTTGTTGGGTCAAAGTCGAAAGGGTTTCTGAAATTTGTGGGGAGTTCCGAATGGACTATGATAGTAGGTCTATAAGACCTATAATTTGGCGAATTTTCCATCGGTGACTATGGTGCCGACAAATTCCCAACGGTTTTGGATAATTTGACAGAGTACTCAAGAATTTCCACAACACTATTTGTGTGTCTCAGGAAATTTGAATCTAAATTCCAAAACTCTTGATTAGAGAACTTTGCGAAAAGTATCTCCGAGGGTAATGTTTCTATAGGTTCTTTCTTACTACGAGGGTAGATAAGTAAGTCATTACATGGAGAAATGACGAACTGATCCCAGTAAGAAAGGCGTACTCCACTCATTTAGCTCATGAATACTATGGGCATATTGGTCCTATCTGAGGGGTATCACTACGGACTCGAAGTGTCCGCATCGAGTTCGGAGGGTAGTCTTTAGGACATCCTTCCCTCACACTCGAACTGGTGATATTCGGATCTCAGGTCCATTTCTAAAGAAATTCTTTCCCTGAGTTTGCCCAATCCATTCGTCTATGCGAGGCAGAGACAACGATTTCTAAAGGAAATCTTAATGAAGTCTCCGGTCGTCGAGGTACATAAAATGCACTCCGTCGACTTCTGGTAAGAATAAGACCGGAGCTCTCAAGGGTGAGAAGCCTGGTCTTCTAATTCTATTATTGAGTAGTTCGCTGTGTTGTCTGGGCTGTTCTTGTATCTTCCGTAGGTGTTTAGACCGTAAGGCGATCTGGTTATAAGAGCCATACTGGGTTCTAAGTTTGTTCCTATGCCAATGCAATTACTCGTACTCCTGGACAGTCTCCGTCCTGAAGTTCATATTAGAATTCATACGTGATTCAATGATCACAATTTCGTGTATACGAGTCGTATATAATTAAGACTGAAAAGGTAGTCGAATAACTGATTCTTCCTTAATCTCACATCCCATCGAGGGAAAAGAAGTTAAAGTGGAATCATCAATTCTAAACCTGTAGAACATTGATCATATATCACTCTCATGTATACATTCTTCAGTGATAGATCAACCGTATGAATCCAGGAATTGAACTTGACGTACTGCACGAGTAATACTGTGGGGATTCCTTCGGAAAGGAAAAGAACTATAAGGTACTCCTTGTGTGAGGACTTCGGTGTTCTGATATAACGGCTTTGCTAAAAGATGATTTCTGAGAAAGAGATATACTTATGAAGCTGGTATTTCGAGGATCAAATTTACTCGAGTCATATGATAAAGTCGGAAACATATGGAAACTAAAGACATTAGATTTGAACATAAGGCGTTACAGACAAAACACAACAGTGCAACCATTAACAGAGTTATTGCACTTAGGATTTACTACAAGACTATTGCTGCGAATAAGGTATACTACAAAAGACAAGTATACGCAGCACGAGCATCCCTAAACGGATGGGATCCCGCAAAAGATAAGACTCTGGTTGCACTAGTTTTAAACATGTTTTTGAACATACTAAATACTGACGATTTGGAGGGAACCTATACTATATTAGGGTCCTTAACTGCCTCCTTGCATTCTGAGGTCAAACTCCTTCGGATTTGCCGTTGTCCTTCTCCGATGGACAGTCCCTTTTTAAGTGTCCCATGATGCCACATAGATGGCATATCTGAGAGGTTTGGACATTGGTGGTTGAAGAAATGTGTTGGATCTGGATCCTGCAGTAACTGGCAGTATGTCCATTCCTGTTGCACTTATAACAGTGTAACGGTCGGCAACTACCCAGATGATGAAAGCTACACTCATAGCATTTTGGTAGGTTTCCGGCATATTGTCTGGCTGGTTTGGGGACCATTGGGACACCCGAAGGGATGGTAGTAGGAGGTACTAATGTCGTAGCTGTGAAGGTTGTTACTGGTGGTTGTTTCCTGTTCGCCCTTCGAAGCGACTTGTCCTTAGGTTTATTCCAAGACTTCCGTTTGTTACTTGGATTGGAATGATTGTTAACAATCCCGCTAACACTTGCGTTGTTAGCGTTCAGGTGGGTCAGAATAGCTGACACGGCAGCCGAGACTGCAACTTGAAAGGTAGCTGCATCAATTTGAAGAGTTGGCGTTTGGTTGATGGGTTGATCGTCTTTCTTGGATGACATGATTCTGTTACACGGAAGGAAACGAATTTGTGAGCGGAAATGGTTGAATCTAAACATAGTTCGATCGCTCATGTAAAGAATAGAAGTATGTTCTCTAAGGTTCGACCTACATCCCTATGATGCAATCCTAGCAAAGATCGGAAATAAGTTCATGCAATGGTCTCAAGATGTTTGTCGTTCTAGCCGAGGTATCAATGGTTGGCGAATAACGTGATCCAACCATTAAAAGAGACTCGGAGATGTCTCCGAGGTCAAATTGCTATAGTCCAATGACTTGACTAGAGCATGTTTCGAATAGACTCTAATGAAAGTATGATAAGAGTATTCGAATAAAGAACAACATAGAAGTTAGCCGACTGTCAATATCTTTGATATCCATGACGTACAAGTTCGGGAAAATGACCTTGTAAAAGGTCTTACATCATAACCAGAGAAGATGGTTCATGATAGTAAAAAGACCTAACTAAAGCATACCGTACAAGATAGTTTCATAGAAAATGCCACATCGGGCATAGACAGGAACACGATTCCTTTCTAACAAGGAATATAACGTAACGCATCTACTATTAGCGACAGTCATCCCTCTAGTGAACTCTTAGTTCAGCCAATTGGCGTTCCACATCAAGTAGGTGTCTTTCGTATACTCTCTGGTGTACTTGAAGTTCCATGACTTCGGCTCGTGATTCAGCCAGTGCTTGCAGCAGGGTTTCATGGTCCCTTTCAGACCTCTCACGAGCATGTTCAAGGCGACTGGTGCAAAGCATATGCATTCCTCCATTTGTATCGACTTCTGTGATACGTTGTAGAGCTGTCCTGCCCTGAATTTCGTTTTGGGCAACTCTTCGGATCAGAATTGGCATGATTCTGTCTGCTGAGCCCCCATTGCTCAGGTCATAGAAGCTTCGGTCACCATTAAATGGCATGAGCTGATCTTGTCCTTGGCTCCATGTTTCCAAACATTCCACCCACTTAGGCGTCGGGCCATGAAGAGTCGGACTAGTGTTAGGAATTAGAAAGGGAGCTGCCTGGGGTAGGTTCTCAACCTCGGGTTCGGAGATGGCATCGTCTGAAAGGTCTTCAGCATGGTGATCATTCAGAGGGATTGGATGATCATTAACTGGTTCTTCTCCAAACCATCCAACAATAACCGCGTTCGGAAGGAACAGGTTGTCGTGGGGATGGAATCCAGCCATGTTATCTACGCGAGAATTTGGGGTAAGAAAATAATTATTAGACGAACTATCTAGATAATTATTTAGGAAATCTTCATTGGTTCCATCGCTATTTGTAAAGTGCATACCAGTTATATGTAATCAACACAGGATATGCCTTCGAATAAGTGACCTTAACTCCAAATTCACAAGGAATAAGGGTAAAGCAAAAATTTCACCGATTCTAAGTCTATAACATCCTAGTTACATATAAATTTAGCGTATCCACTTAGCAATTATCAACTTAGGAATGAAGGTTCCATTTTAGTTCTCAAGTATAAAGTACTTATAGTAACACAAAACACCCCTATGGTATTTTAGACTTAGGTTCTGTTATAATGTTCTCATTGTGGTGATGTTGGTAAGTTTTTAGACTTGTTGCCATATCACAACCATTCTTGGGCATGTGCTAATCAATCTTTGGAACAACATAGTTTATCAGGCTATGCCACTCCCAAGACTGACCATACATCCCCGAGCTTACCTGTGATATTCAACAATCGTAATACTTTTGTTCTTGTCATTGTGACACTGATTTTAGTATGAATGCAGGCACGTATACTTTGTTAAATATTTTATTATTTAAAAGTATATTCTCTTAGACAGAGTGTTTTAAATCCCTATGTATTTATAGTTAGTATATCTTTTATGGGTTGATATACTTAATTCACTATAAACAATGCTCTTATACCAATCTGTGACACCCCAAAACCACAAACGGCGGAAACGTTCAGGGATGGAGGACGTCATGTACAGTATCACAACAGTGTAATATAATAAACAAGCAACAACATCATCCATTGCATTATAAGTAGAGTTTTAATACATGTGTATTCTTTCATAATGTACAACAATAAAATGAATAATCAAAATAAGGCGAGTCTTGTCTGTGCTCCATCTTCTAAAAAACCTGACCATCGCACCTGTCTAACTGATGACCTGAGAATACAAGTTATTTTGAAAGAGAGTATTAGCTTTAAAGCTGGTGAATTCATAAGTAATTAAGTGTCGTTGTCTTGCTTATGAAAATCTATTATGAAGGCCATGTAAACCTTTAAATGAAAATGTTGATGTAAGTATGAAAAACCCTAGAAAATCCCTTATTTTCTATTAGTTTGAGAGGTAGTCTTCTACAAAGACCCGAATGTTTAGTTATGACAATGTAGTCTTCTACCAAGACCCGAATGTTTTGTTATGATAATGTAGTCTTCTACCAAGACTTAAATGTTATGTAAGTAAAATGATAGATTTTCCATTCTATTGACTAATACTAAATGTGCTTAGTCTAACTCATCGTTTATGTGAATATATCACAAAATAAAGTAAAATAGGGAAACGTTATGATAGTCTTCTACCAAGACTTAAATGTTATGTAAGTAAAATGATAGATTTTCCATTCTATTGACTAGTACTAAATGTGCTTAGTCTAACTCATCGTTTATGTGAATATATCACAAAATAAAGTAAAATAGGAAAACGTTATGATAGTCTTCTACCAAGACTTAAATGTTCTGTAAGTAAAATGATAGATTTTCCATTCTATTGACTAGTACTAAATGTGCTTAGTCTAACTCATCGTTTATGTGAATATATCACAAAATAAAGTAAGATAGGAAAAATATAATCATGTAAGTGTTATTATCTTGGGTTACCAGGACAAACACGACATCGCAGTAAGCGATATGTATAACCTAATGAACCTCCGAAGATGGTCCAATTGTCCTCTGTAGCAGCAACAGGTTGGAGGAAGGGTTAGTCCCGTAAAGGTACTCCTAGTATAAGTAATAACCGTAGGCATCTGTAGATGTTCATCGACCACTGGTGCTAATTAGTTGGGATTCGAAATGGTTAGTTCCATCTAAATATCCCGAGGTACTAGGGATAGGGTCCCGTCTAAATATCCCGAGGTACTTGGGGATAGGGTCCCATCTAAATATCCCGAGGTACTGGGGGATAGAGTCCCGTCTAAATATCCCGAGGTACTGGGGGATAGGGAGGATAAGTTACACAGAAGGTACTAATAATCATCCTCGCAATTCGAGATACAAGTATTCATGTAAGTAATACACAGGTAAATGTATCTACGTAAAGGTACTCATGTAAGGTATTCATGTATCGTGTAAGCATATGTAAACGTACTCATGTATCGGGTAATCTATTAGTAAAGACTCATGAATGAACTGACTCTTGTGTTATTCCTTGTAATAGGAATAATGTTTGATATCTTCAAATTATCCCTATGATCATTTACTGAAAGGTAATTAGTTGTTCAAGTAGGTTTATACACTCTTACTACTCAAGGATGTGGGAAACTAAATGGAATATGTAAACTATAATCTCTAACATATATATGAACATATGCGTATAAGTATAGTTTGGTTCAAGAAGGTAAAATTAATGGTTTTGTAAGATATCTAAGAGTTTTGAACAATAATTAAGAGTGAC
Organism: Lactuca serriola; assembly: GCF_051521515.1. Taxonomy (NCBI): domain Eukaryota; kingdom Viridiplantae; phylum Streptophyta; class Magnoliopsida; order Asterales; family Asteraceae; genus Lactuca; species Lactuca serriola. The sequence goes on along the minus strand of NC_136408.1, from coordinate 185,857,222 downwards.
TTGATGTCATTTTAATAAACATTTCAAAACTAATACTTTTGTTATCAAGGTATTTTAAGATAGAAAACCATTTCATGTGTCACCTTTTGAAATATGTGAAATCTACTTAGTGAAAACACAGTTATAAAATACATAAGATTGATTTAATAACATACTGTTTTCTACTTGTATTCCCCCCCCCCCATTAAAGCATTTAAAATCATTTAAAACATTGATTAAGGGGTATGAACTCACCTGTTGTCGGTAGTTTAGATGAACTAGACGGTGTAGGATTGTTAGACGTCAAGTGAGGGCTTATACACACACTACGAGCCTAATGAACATATAATCACACATATATGCACTCAATTAGTCTCAAATCACTAATTGATAATGTTAAGAAATCCTAGACATAATAAACACTTTATATAAGTGTTTTAAGCCCTACGGATTGCATCTAAGCTATTGTGGGACAAGGCACTTGTGTTTAGGGTTCCAAAGGACCCCGTATATGAGTTTACTCCCCATATACCATCACACATGGAGTTTACGGTTGTAAACTCTTGAGTTTACGACCGTAAACTCCCAACCATGGGGGTATTGTGTGTTTTGAAGTCCCAAATGATTCCTAGAATTATTCCAACTTGGTGGTTCAATTCTTGAAAGGGTTTAAGGCCTAGAAACACTCCCTAGAGGATTTTACGGCCCCAAGGCCATTTCCTTTGGATTTTACGGCCGTAAACTCCCTTGGAATGGTGTTTTTGTTGTTTTCAAGTTTCTTGCATATGAAGGATAGGTTCTAGACTTTTACCTAAAGCATATGAAGGCATTAGGCACACCTTGGTGCCCCTTTAATGAGTTTACGGCCCATGAACTATGTCATGGCCGTAAACTCACTTTGCAAGGTGATTCTTATGCGTTTAAATCCCTTGATTTATCGGGAACAAGTCTAGGTAAAAGTCCAAGGCAGTAGGTGCCATAAAAGCACCATTTGGTGCTTGAAAAAGGGAGTTTACGGCCTAAGAAACTCTTGGGCTGTGAACTCTCAAACTTGGGTGGTTCTTGCTTGATTTCATGTCCCTAACACACATATAAATGAGTCTAAGGCAGTAGCATAACACAAGGGTCGGTCTCGGCTTTGTTTCGGGAGTTTACCGCCCAAGAACACCTTGGGGAGTAAACTCCTAAATCTAGTGATTTAGCCTTCTAAATCATGTTATAAACACATATTAAGCTTTCTAACACTACTAGAAAGAGGTACTCACGTTTTGGTATAAAAACCCGAAGATCCGTGAGAGAGAAAATGGCTTTTCTCTAGTTGGAAATGCGAATAATGAATGAATTTGGTTCAGAATTCTATTTATAGTCCTGAGATATTTTTTGCAGAAAATATTTTTATTCCTGAAATGATCTCTAATATAATAGAGTGTTGGGATAACAATGTTGCACAAAACCCTAGTGCATCCACTCTCCTGATATCTCCTGAAGTGTAAATCGTGAAAAACTCAAACTTATACCCAAAGTTTGGAATTTTGCTGAAACTGTTCTAACTTCTATTGGATTGATATGGTTTGTTCAGAAGGGAAATTTCGGGTTGTCACATATACATATACGGGCATGCAATTTATAATAAGTATAAAAGAGTTTAAGTAAAAGTATTTGATAAGTAAAAGAGTTTGTAAAGCAGATTGAAGTAAAACAATTTGAACAGTAATAAATCATTTGTTTTGTAGTTATTAATCACATGTGATTGATTTAATAACTTTAAGTATTCAACTTGTATTCCCCCCCCCCCCCCATTAAAGCATTTAAAACATTTAGAAGTATTTCAAAGGTTAGTTAAGGGGTATGAACTCACTTGTGGTGAGTGGATTGGATTGAAGTGTCGGTTACGGTGCTAGGTGACAAATGAAGACTTGTACACACGCACGAGCCTAGTTATCATATAATGAACATATATATAACTAATTAGCCAAATCATAACTAATAAAATAAGTTGGGACACTCTAGATAATGAAAACACTTTGTTTCAAGTGTTAAAGATCACAAGGATGGCATCCAAGTGTTGGTAGGGTAAAGCTAGGGTGTTTGGAGTTCAAGGGTAAACTCCCTTGGAGTTTACAGTTTTGATGGTCATAAACTAGTAGTAAACTCTAGAGTTTACGGTCATAAACTCTAGAGTTTATGGTCGTAAACTCTACTCCTATTGACCATGTGTTGTTTTGTGGTTTAACAAGCCCTTTGAAGCATTTCTACTAGGTGGTTTGGCCTTTGGAAGGGACTAGGGCAACAAAAACACTCCTTAGGGGAGTTTACAGCCTCATGGTCATTTCCATTTGGGTTTACTAAACCCTCATGGAAAAGGGTATTGGCATGTTTTCAAGTCCTTAACTCTCATACCCCGAAAACCGAAGGCGGAAACATTTCCGGGGTTGACTCCACGTTGAGTATCAAATCCAATGCACATAGTAAGTAAAGTAAAACAACCATTACATTACATATAGAAAAGTTTACATTTGTTTCAAAAGTAAAGTTATACATGTGTTACATAGTATATATATATGAACAAAATGAGACGAGTCTTTTGCGCATTCCGTCTTCGCCAAAAGAGATCGTCGGGTACCTGTCTAATGTGGACCTGAGAATACAAGCGGTTTGAAAATCAGCATAAAGCAGGTGAGTTCATAAGCGGTTAGTTTTCTGAAAATGTACGAGTTCCTTTAGTTTCCTGAAAAAGTGATTATCCAAGAAAATCCCATATTTTCTTAAAAGTTGGTTACCAAATCCAATATGTAATGTAAAAGATGTACAATGAAAACATGATTGTTCTTGTGAATTGTAAAGTTCAGTTATCTAACTTGTTACACGTTTCTGGTTACATACTACTGTTACCCAGGAAAATCCTATATTTTCCTACATGTGTGTGGGTGTGAACTGTTGCCAATTCTGATTATGTTCAATGTTATCCCCAGGAAAATCCCCTATTTTCCTGAATGTGTGTGTGTGCGAATTCTCCTGAAAGTCTAATTATCCTTAAATGTACATTAGTTTAATTACGTACATAAAACTAATAATTAAGTGTGAAGTGTTCATAATCTTGATTGCGAGTTCCATAACCATACTTCAGACCAGATATGACTCGGGTCGGGGCCAATATCCTTTTTATGACTTTCGTTACCCTTGAACCTTTCGGTTCGGCTGTAGCTAGCAGCCAGGTGCAGGATTGTCAGTCCCGTATAGATCTATACACTTAAGTCACGCTCCCTATCTAAGAGATTCTGGTTACGGGTGCGGTCCTCCACTCGCGTATCTCTGTGGAGTGTTCACCGAGGACGTGTCTCCAATCTTTAAGATTACTCTTTACTCTCGTGCCTAGGGGGAGTAGTATCTATGGCTGACTAAGTTCTAATGGTGCATGTCATTTACACTCGAGCCTAGGTGTTTTATTACAGACATTACAAATGTTTTATGATCTCTATCAATATAAGTGTGAACAATCAATTGTGAAACATAACATTATATAATAAGAATTGAAATCGTTTAAACAAACAACTCTGCAAGTTAAAACAGTTTGTTAGTAGGTTTTCAATTCTTAAAAGTGTGCGAATTATGAAACCATTTAAATGAAATAATGAATTTAAGTACAAGGTATTCTTGTACTTTTTCTTGTATTCCCCCTTGAAAACATTTAAAAACCATTGAAAAAGGGTAGGGGTATGAACTCACTGGTTGAGAAACGCGTCAGTTAGGATCCTAAACGTCAGTTCTGGGTTCGCGAACACACAAGATTCCTATGGATTATGAAATGATACACATTTGTATCTAATTAGGACTTGATTAATTTATTTGTTAGGGACATACACTTCTAGTTGCGGAAACACTCCATTAACAGAGTTTGGAAGGACCGGGGTGGCCTTTAAGGACTTGTATGACTAGGGAATGGAGTTTACTCTTCAAGAGTAAACTCCTTAAGGAGTTTAGTGCCCTAAACACCTCATCCACATGAGTTCACGGCCGTGAACTCATGGAGGTGCTTTTGGGTGCAAAATGGCTTCATAACACAAGGATGATTTAGCTAGGATTTTATCTAGGGCATTAGGATGATTTTTGGCTCACTTAAAGACCATTTATTGGGGTTTACGGCAGTAAACATGGAGTTTACGGCCGTAAACTCACCCCTCACACCCAATTCTTAAAGTTTTAGGTCTTTAAACAATCACATGTGATTCCAATGATTTTTCCAAGCCTTGTATGGATTTTTAGGGGACTTTTGGCATGGTTTTTTGAGTTTACGGCCCATGAACCCCCCTCATGGCCGTGAACTCCTTTGATGAGTGTTTTATTATGTTTTAAGGCTTCTAAATTGATGGTAGACACTTCTAGAATTTATCCTAAGGTTTAAGGTGTGTTTAAGTGGCATCTTAACACATTTAGAGGAGTTTACTCCCCAAGAATATGAGTTTACGGCCCAAGCATGTTCTTGGGCAGTAAACTCAAGTTTACTCCTCTAAATTGATGTTCAATGTGTTCCAAGGCCAATTCCATAATTCTACAAGTCGTATCTAAGCCTTATTGGTGTTTTGGAAGAGTTTAAGGGCTTAAAAACCCCTTTTATATGTGTTTACGGCCCAAGCATGCTCCATGTCCGTAAACACATGAACAAGACTCTAAATCATGGTTTAAGGCATTCTAACTCCATTCCATTAAGTCATCTTACCATATCTAAGGTCTAATTGTGGTTTGGAAGGGTTTTGTTGCTCAAAAACCCCATTTATATGAGTTTACGGCCTAGGACTGTTCTAGGGCCGTAAACTCATGATAATGGTCCTAATCCATGGTTTGAACTCGAATTTGAAGGCTAGAGGGGTTGTATAACAAGTTAGGGAATTCACCTTGAAGATTTGAAGCCTGAAATTGATGATTTGGACCCTTAAACATGGATTTAGGAGAGAGGTTAGAGAGAGAGGGTTGTGAGATGAAGCAAAAGCTTGAAATGGAAGCTTGGATCACTTTAAATAGTGTCCAAGTTTGGGACACGTTGGAATTCTACCCGATACCGGCTTTAGACAGGGCTTTTGGTCGCACCCGACCAAGTTGCCGTAACCCGATATGGTTGATTCTAGAAAAGTTCCGATCACTAATATGAGGTGTTAGAATGAGTTCTAAAGGTATTAGGACACCCATTAAGTCATAATATAAAATACACATTAATGACTTAATTAAATGACGAAATCGAAAACGAAATTGGTAACAGCGATTGGATTATCGAAATGAGTTACGAAAAGGTGTACAAGCAATGGTACGAAATTTCGGGTTGTTACATTATCCCCCCGTTAGAGGGAATTTCGTCCCGAAATTCAAAGATTTGAACATAGATCGCGAAGTGAAAAGAGATATGAGGATGAATCTACTGCTTCGGGTCTTCAGGCTCCTAAGTGGAATCGGGTCTTCGCTTGACATTCCAGCGAACCCTCACTGTCGGCATGCGGCTTTGTTTCGAACGGTCAACCTATCAATCCATGATCTCAATTGATTCATTCATGAAGGTTCGGACTTCCGATGATTTCGATCTCATCAAAGGGATTACTAGGGTTTCGTCAGGTCGGCAGTCCTTACGAATCACGACGTGGAATTCCAAATGGTTGTTGTTGAGTTCTGGAGATAACTCAGAGAGGGCTACAGAATCGATTCTTAACGAGGATCTCGAAGGGTCTAATGTTCCATGAGTTAAGTTTTCCCCACTTCTCAAAGGCGTAATATGTCTTTCCAGAGTAAGACTTACAACAAGTGGGTACATTTTCACACGGCAGAGTAGTTAAGGGTCCGATGGTCCTAAAGGAATTTCTAGGCGGTTTTGCAATAATAGTCGGCGGGACCCAAGAGTTGACGGGTTTCTATGGGTACCCCGGTTCCGACTAATTCTTTATTGCCTTAGCTTTTGGAAAGGTCCATGAGTATGACTGCTTTGCTTATCTACATTACCGGAAAGTGGTTTGATCGAAAGGCACCACTACTATCTCGTAGTGATCGTATCAAGCCCTGGTTGCTGTCTTGGACACATCGTCCTCACTGAGGTTTTGGCTACGAGGTAATTCCAGGGATTAGGTCGATGCATGATTTGACTACGCGTTCGGAAAGAATTCTCGAGAATTCTTCGGAAAAGGCATCGGGGAAAGAGTTGCAGACTTCTCATTTCCCGATGATCACACGGACTAGGAATACATGGGAAAACGTTTTAAGCTTTGATGCACGAAGACCATGAGAGTCGGGTCAGAGGAAAGCTAAGACAGATGACTTTCTCGAAATTAAGAACAACAGCATGTATGAGGCTCGTTCATTACATGCCACAGATGGCATCCAAGCATTTCATGAAAAGTTAGCCATTAGATCGAATGGAAAAGAATAATTGTTCGGATTGAGGATACAATCTATGGATATGACATTAGCATTCTCATTCTCACTTGATAACCATCTCGACGGTATACGTTTTCGATTACTCACGAACGACAGGGTTTAAAAGATGTTCAAATGGATGGTCAGCGAATTTCTTTCAGTGCTAGAATCGAAAAGAATCACAGGCATAAAATTTAACGAGGGGAAATATACATGTGGCAACGGTGGGATCGGTGGTTGTCTCCTCTTGTCCTATCGCTAGAACTCTTCCGGTGTTGCCAGATGTTACTGCCTTGGGGCAGTTTCGCTTGAAATGTCCAACTTCTCCACAACCATAGCAGGCCCGACCAATGCCCGCTCCGGAAGTTTGACTCGTTGATTGAGTTGGTGTCTTACAGTTTTTCGCCATGTGACCCTTTATGCCACAACTGTTGCAAAACACCTCTATACATGGACCGGGAGGAAGGTGATGATAGTTGTACTTGTCACAACTAGGAAGGGTTCCAGCATACCTACTGGCAGGTTTTCGAGTTGAGGATCCAACAACAGAAACAGTTGCAGGGGAAGTGGCAGCGTGCACTGCCACCGTTTGCTGCCTCTTCGAAGACTCCTGCGATGTCTGACTTTTCTCCTTCTTCCTAATTTTTCTTTTCTAAACCACTCCTCTCTGTCGGCTCAGGAGTAGTAGCTGCCTCCTCAGGGTCTTCACATGATCGATTAAGATTTGTGCAAAGCGTTTGGCGTTGTCGTATGTATCCGGCCTCGCACCTATGATGTTTCCTTTCGTTGGCTGGGTCAGCCCCCAGATGAATCTCTCTATCTTCTTACTCTCCGGGGTAACCATTCCCGGGCAGAGTAATGCTAAGTCATCGAACCTGGAAGTGTAAGCGATGATATCGGAACCCTTCATCTTCAGGTTCCAGAGTTCGGGTTCTAACTTCTGCATTTCACCCCGAGGGCAGTACTCAGCCAGCAGAAGTTCCTTCATGGCTTCCCAACCCATGGCGTTGGCTACAGGTAAGGTTAGGGATTTGACTCGGCCGTTCCACCAAGTCAGGGCTTTGTCGATAAAGGTGCAGGCGGCAAAGTTCACCTTGTCAGATTCTGGGCAGGCGCAAATTTCAAAGATGGATTCGATCTTCTCGAACCATCAGGTGAGGGAAATAACACCTCCAGTGTCATCAAAGGACGTGGGTTTTGCCTTCATGAAATCTTTATAGGAACCCCTTTTCGGTGTTCCTGACTGCTTTCTTGGTTTTGGGTTTGGGTACCACCTCCCGAATCACCGGAACCGCCAGAGTTCGTGTGACAATAGTCAAATTCGGGTCAAGTCTAAGCCGGACAAGGTCAACGAGTCAAACCGGTCAACTCAATTAAACCTTGTATAATAGGGTTTGTATTATGTAATTTCTGTATAACTCACTATCTTAATGAGAAAACATCGCTTGGAAAGTTCGTGTGTTTAAATTTCTTTAACCTTAGTGCTAAACAATGAACAAGAACAATAAAACAATGTTGCATACTCATAGGGAGTGTGTAAGATCCTAAAACATGGCATAACGGGGTTTACGGACCTTGCATTGCGAAGCCGGACACTCACATTCGTCACACACGAAACCGCTCTCAATCGTCTTCACTCTATCTCTTCTTATCGATAATCTCTCCCAAATCTCTCTAAGTATGTGAAATCTCTCCCAAATATCTCTCTGTATGTGAAATCTCCAAGTATGTCAAATCTCTCCCAAATCTCTCTAATTATGTGAAATCTCTCCCAAATATCTCTCTGTATGTGAAATCTCTCCAAGTATGTCAAATCTCTCCCAAATCTCTCTAAGTATGTGAAATCTCTCCCAAATATCTCTCTGTATGTGAAATCTCTCCAAGTATGCCAAATCTCTCCCAAATCTCTCTAAGAATATGAAATCTCTCCCAAATATCTCTTTGTATGTGAAATCTCTCCAAGAATGTCAAATCTCTCCCAAATCTCTCTAAGAATATGAAATCTCTCCCAAATATCTCTCTGTATGTGAAATCTCTCCAAGAATGTCAAATCTCTCCCAAATCTCTCTAAGAAAGTGAAATCTCTCCCAAATATCTCTCTGTATGTGAAATCTCTCCAAGTATGTCAAATCTCTCCCAAATCTCTCTAAGAATATGAAATCTCTCCCAAATATCTCTTTGTATGTGAAATCTCTCCAAGAATGTCAAATCTCTCCCAAATCTCTCTAAGAATATGAAATCTCTCCCAAATATCTCTCTGTATGTGAAATCTCTCCAAGTATGTCAAATCTCTCCCAAATCTCTCTAAGAATATGAAATCTCTCCCAAATATCTCTTTGTATGTGAAATCTCTCCAAGAATGTCAAATCTCTCCCAAATCTCTCTAAGAATATGAAATCTCTCCCAAATATCTCTCTGTATGTGAAATCTCTCCAAGAATGTCAAATCTCTCCCAAATCTCTCTAAGTATGTGGAATCTCTCTCAAATCTCTCTCAAAATCTCTCTCAACTTTCTATAATCACTCGGGGCATCCCGACCTTCGAATTTGGCAAAAACAGCCCAAAAACGGAAGTCTAAGCGGAAAACGGACTTAAGGAACCGAAACCCCTCTTAGGAACCGAAAGTCCCCTTAGGAACCGAACCCTCCTGATGAAGAAGGCTGTCGAACCGAACCCTCCTAATGAAGAAGAACCGAACCGAACCCTCCTGATGAAGAAGAAACGAACCGAACCCTCTGATGAAGAAAAACCGAACCGAACCTTCGGACAGACCCCTCGCCCTTCGCTTCTCGCTTCTGGCTCGCGCCTTTCGCTTCCGATTCAGCACCAGCAAGGACCGAACCTCGGCCTAGGACCGAGAGGTCTCGCTGGGAATGTTTTTTCTCCCGGTTTTCGACTAAATTCGCATTTTAGGCCCGTTTTTAATTGTTTTAACATGGGATTTTCACCCAAAACTTTATTTTAACATATAAGGACCCTTCACTATTAATTAATCACATTTTTAAGGATAAAACCTTATCCAAAAGAGAGTGGGTAAAGTACAAAGGTAGAGTGTTGACTTTACTTACTTCTATGACACAAGCAACCACTCCCATACCCACTCCATGTCATTATTCACCACCAGCCCATACCTAGTCACTTCATAGGTCCTTTCTTACTATTTACAACTATTCCCACGTTCTTAGGGCTGGAACATCCATCCTCTCTCCTCACACTTTAATCATTCTCCCATTTTTACCAAGAATCACACTCCAAACTCTTTCATCTTTTTCTCTCTAATTCAAGAATTTCAAGGCATACTCCAAGACTCTTCTCTTACAATTAGTAAGTATCATCATCTTTCTTATGATTATAACACATCCTCCTACTCAAAATCAAAGATTCCTTACACAAACATCATCACATTCTTGTTAGATCTTCGAATCTTCAAGTGATTCTTCAAGTGTTCTTGGGTTGAACACTTCTCTTCTTCAACACTTACCTACTGAAATCACTCAAGGTGAGTTCATACCCCTACATTTTATGTTTTCGTAAGTTTTTAGGGGGGGGGGGGGGGGGGGGGAATACAAGTTAAAACACCAAGAACATAACTAAAATTTTCTAACAGCTTTCATCAGAAAAGTTGGACTCCATTCACGGACTGTTTTGGACAACTTAAACATTTTTGTTTGAAAACTGTTTTAGGTGTAAGTAGTTCCAGTTCTTAGCTTTAAAATGACTACTTGCACATCTCCATACGATTTTTCTACAATTTATGGTGATTTTTACAAAACTGCCTATCATTTCAAACACCAATCCGGACCAGTCTGTGATTATGGACTTTTTCACCCAAGTTGGAGGTCATTAAAAATCATGATAAAAATTATGAGTAAACTAGACACATTTTGGGAACTCTCAGAATTTACGGATTTAGTTTTCAACTTCGTATGATTTTTCTATGACTTTTCAAAAACAGTGTAGAAAGGTTGAAAATTTGTTAACAGCTTATAACTTTCATAACACTTTCTTTTATGTTGAGCAAAGTGTATAATGATAAGTTCTAAATATTGAATGTGTTTCCTTGTTAGTTTATCATCATAAACTGAAATATAGTCATTCATGATAAGATTATTCATTCATTTAGAATACGTAAATTAAGCTATAATGAGCATAGTTTATGGATTCATAGTATTAAAGCATTCATAAAAGAATTCTTATACATTACAAACGTTTTGGATAAACTATAATAGGTATAGTTTATGTATCATTTACTTCTCAAACTTATTTACCAAAGGTTTTCAGTTTAGTTCACGTAAATCTGTTAATGAATAAATTTGTGAGTCATTCCCTTCGGGTTACTTCCAAAGTAACAAAGTCGAAAAGTCCTGTAAATTGTAACCAGAGTCTCTTGTAGGGAGAACGTGATAGTTGTGTATAGATCTATATTGGGTTTGACAAACCCACACCAGAGCTGCTTGCAACAGCTAGACCGGCAGGTCTGTGGTGACAAGTGTCATTTAACGGCGACGCCTGAAGAACGTCGCATTACGAGGCCGTCTATGTCAAGTATGGTTATAATAACTCACAGAAAGTATTAACAAACTTAAGAATTTACGAGAATTTCACTAATATCATACGCGTTTATATTGAAATAAACTCACGTTATTTCTGTAAATAAGGAAGATTACTCATATGTTTCAGTCTTTGGATAAGAGACTACAGTATTCATTTTAAGGAAAATATCGGATTTTTCTGGAATAACTATACAATTACGAGACAAGCTTTTTTTTTTCATAATTATATACAAAAACTTATGAACTCACCAACCATTGTGTTGACACTTTTTCAAACTACTTGTATTCTTAGGAAATCGCTAAACAGGTAACAAAGTACTTTTGAGGATGGGGCGTTGAGGCGTCAAACTTATCATATTTTGACAACATATTGTAATTGATTTTGAAACATGTAATTCATACAATGATGTAACTCTTTCAATTATATATATGTTGGCTGTGTTTACTTTCATCACTATTGCCATTGTTGTTATGATACTACACATGAAGTTCTCCACCCTCGGACGTTTCCGCCATCCTTGGTTTGGGGGTGTGACAGATTGGTATCAGAGCACGGTTTATAGTGAATTAAGTATATCAAACAACATAGGATATACAAACTATAAACACATTTGGGACTAAGAGTCTCTGATTTTAAAACATTCTAACCGGTTATACTTTTAGAAAACGAATAGTTCTTGTTTAAAAGTATACCTACATGCATTGCATACTCGCGTAGTGTCATAACTAGAAGAACATAAACTAAAAGAAGAGGAGTTGAACGCTACGAGTATGCCTTGGTATGAGTAATCAGTTTTGGGAAGGATATAGTCTGATCAACTATATTAGTCCGGGAAGTGACTTACTCATATCGGGGGATAGTCGTAGGAGGGCAACAAATCTAATAACCTAACTTCACCCTACAAAGAATGCTATAAGAACCAAATCTAAACATTTAAAATACTATAGGAGTATTTGTATGTTGCTATATCGCAATATTATTAATATCTACCGCTATCTGCTTCTTACCCTTCTATTCTCGCGCAGACGACATGGCAGGATTTCACCTACCAGGAGACCCATACTTTCCCAACCAGGGAAATGCCGGCTGGATTGAGGAAGAGCCCGAAGAGCTGATTGAAGAGGATCCCGAAGAGGATCCCGAAGAAGAAGAAGAAGAGGTGTAACAGCCCGGATTTCCAGGTATTTTATTGTTTTGTTTTTTTGGTGTTTTGAGAGGGGACTCGGCGAGTTGGAGCTCAGACTCGCCGAGTAGGGTCGCGATTCTGGACGCGGGATTCGTCTGGACTCGACGAGTCCAGGATATGGACTCGGCGAGTCCACGCTGTTTAATGAAACCCTAATTTCTCGGGTTTGGGACCTATTTAAAGGGCCTTATGGCCGTCATTTGCACCCAACGGTCCATAGAGAGAAACCCTAGAGTGCTTTAGCGATTTGAGAGAGAAAGGAAGCATTTCTTGACATTTGTGTATTGTTTAGCAAAGAAGAGGGAGGCTCTAGCCAAGAGGAGGCAAAGGGGACTGCTATTCGGTGGATTTGAAGCTTAGCCCTTCAATCTAAAGGTATGATTTCGGCTCATCTCCTGTTTTGTGAAGTATAATTGATTTTAGGGTTTCTTGTGACCTTGTTGAGTTGTTTGGACGGCCAAATAGTCCCTTGCTAGTGATGAGACTTCGGATCTGGATCCATAGAGGTCCAGAGAGCCTCATTCATCAAGCTTTATAGAGAACAATGGAGGTTATGACCTTGAGTAGTGAGATTTGTTGATGATTCTTCATATATGGTCATATAGAGGTTGTTTATGCGCAAAGTCTGGGGCTTTACGTGGTGAATCATTCTAGGAAGGCCAGATCTATGAATTGTTGGAATAGATCTGACCTTAGAAGCAAGTTTGAGTGATTGCATGGCATGGACTCGCCGAGTCCGATGAGCAGACTCGGCGAGTAGCTTGAAGATTGCCTTGGACCGACCAGTAAGTGGTCCAGTCGAGTCATGGATTGACTCAGTGAGTCAGGGCGAGTTAGAGAGGGTTGTCAAGTGGTCTGAGTCGAGCTGGGACTCGCCGAGTCGTTCTTGAGACTCGGCGAGTTGAGTCGGGGTGGCCCCGCGATTCTTCCAGGTGGAACTCGTCGAGTCAGGGGGAGTACTCGACGTGTAAGAAGGGAATCCTAGAGAGTTGGTGAAAACGTCTTGACTCGCCGAGTTGCCCTCGTGCACTCGCCGAGTCCGGTCAAAGTTGACCGTTGACCGTTGACCAGAGTTGACCTGTGTTGACTTCTTAGGAATAGTCAACCTTAGAGATAAAAAGGTGTTAATTAGAGACATATGATGTTATAGGAGGATTATAGCTCGGAGGATCGGGCACGAGGGATTTCAGGATTTGTGAGTCATCGAGATCCGCGAGGTGAGTCTTCTCACTATACTTTACCTTGAGTAGGTAATCAGAGTTATGTGTTAGTGTATGTATGTTATGTGTATGTTATGTGTTGTACTGCATTATTTCTATGTGATTTATGTTGTGCATGATTACAGAGTTGGAACCGGAAGGTTCCTAGAGTTAGAACCTGAGGGTTCACAGAGTTGGGTGCACGGACCCATAGAGTTATAGCCTCGAGTGGCTAATATGTGTTTATGTGGTATTTTGGGGAACTCACTAAGCTTCGTGCTTACAGTGTTAGTGTTGTTGTTTCAGGTACTAGCGATGACTGTGGGAAGGCGCCGGCTTGATCTGTACACACGCAGGGGACTTTGATATATTTACATTGATCTTGGGATTTTGTGTAATGTGAATTGAGATTTAAACCTGATGTTTTTATGAAAAATTAATGAGAAATGTTTTTATAAATTGTGAAAAATTATTTTAAAATTTTCGGTGTTACAAGTTGGTATCAGAGCCTTGGTTTGAGGGATTCGAGTACACTTCGGGCGTATTTGAACTCAAACTGAGGATTTGAAATGTATTTTCAAAAAGAGTAAAAGATTTTTTTTTTTTTTAAAAAAAAAAAAAAAAAAACGCAGAGCAAGAGATGTGTGTACGATCAGTCAGCGCCCGGACGGTGATTTCCCAAAATACCTTTATATATTATGTGATATTGATATGGTGTATCCGCATGCTAGAGTAGGCTAGGTATTGCTATTAGGACTAGAGTGGCCTGATTTGTGATGCCTTAGCCTAGGGAGATGTGAGCTGCTATGAGATGCTTGAGAGTGAGTAGGTAGCAGCGAGGGGCTTATGAGAGATCTATTAGAGAGTGGTCTATGCATGATAGAGTACTTGAGACCTGGGATCCAAAGAGAAGGACTTGGGGTGTATTCCGGTGCGGTGCGGACAGTAGTATTGGGCCCGTACTACTGGAAGCACCGGGGCGGTGTGCAGCCCAAGTCAGAATCTTTGGAATTCCAAGAATCGAGGAGGAAAGAGTTGACGAGTGTGAGCATACTCGTGTGGATTCTAATTTATCGTATGTTGTATTTCAGAGGTAGATCATGGTGAGGACACGTTTGATGCCCGAGAGCAGTGGTACCAGTGAGGAGGAGATCCGCCGGATCATTCAGGAGGAGGTGGTTGCGGCCATCAGGGCAGAGATACCGGAGATGTTTGGGTCTATAAAGACCACATTGATTGAGACGTTTGATGAGCGTTATGCCGCTCTTTCTGAGGCTGCTGCTGCAGCGGCTACCGCAGCGATTGCTGCTGCGAGGCCGCAGGATGGGGATGCGTTGCTGTTCCGTGAGTTCAGCAACACAAAACCACCGGAGTTTGATGGTACTCAGGATCCGGTGGCAGCTATGAGATGGATATCTGATATTGAGGGGTGTTTCTTCACTTGCTCGTCTCCTGAGCATTTGAAGGTTCGGTTCGTGCTGAACCAGCTTCGCTTGGGAGCGAAGGACTGGTGGAGGTTCGTGACGGCGCATTATACGCCTGCTGAGCTTTCTGCGGTGACCTGGGAGAGGTTCACCACCATGTTTCGGGATGAGTACGTTCCCCAGGTGGAGAGGGAGCGTTTAGCTCAGGAGTTTCTGACCCTCAAGCAGGGTACTGAGTCTGTTACAGCGATCACGAGGATGTTCCACGAGAGGGCGATGTTCTGCCCTGAGCACGTGTCCACTGAGCAGGCACGTATGAACCGCTACTTGAGCATCTTGAGGCGGGATATTCGGGAGTTCGCTGCGAACTCCTCGTACCGGACATTTTCCGAGCTTCAGGCAAATGCCCGGAAGAGGGAGATTGAGCTTGAGACTCAGGCCAAGGAGGAGGCGGAGTCTCAGGGGAGGGATCGGCGACCGGCACAGTCGCAGCCGGCCGCCAAGCGGGCCAAGCCTGCTGATCCCAGACCAGGGAGCCAGAAGGGCCGCACTTGCGGAAAGTGCGGCAAGGGTCATGACGGAGTTTGCCGAGCGGGGTCTTGCTACAAATGTGGCAAGGAGGGGCACATGGCCAAGGACTGCCCCAAGGGGTTTGCAGTGTGCTTTCACTGCAACCAGACCGGACACCGAAAGGCCGAGTGTTCGCAGTTGCGCGGAGCATCTCAGGGGTCTGCTCCTGCCGCCATCAGAGCTACAGAGAGTCGGCCTGTGAAGGCCGAGGCGCCGAGAGCTCGAGGGAGAGCCTTCCAGTTGACTGCGGAGGAGGTCCGCGTTGCGCCCGATGTTGTGGCTGGTATGTTTCCTTTCGTGTATTTATTTTTGATATATGATGTTATGCTTATATTATGTTATGCGTAGGTACCTTTCTTGTGAACTCCGTACCTGCTTTAGTGTTATTTGACTCGGGTGCGAGTCGGTCTTTTGTATCTTTGGCCTTTGGTCAGCATATCAGTGTTAGTCGTGAGGCATTGAGTCGGCCTCTGAGAGTTTCCATAGCTGACGATAGAGTGATTTGTGCCACAGAGGTTTTCCGGGGATGTGTGTTAGAGATTTTCGGGGTTGAGTTTCCGATCGATCTGATTCCTATTGCGATGGGTGATGTTTGTGTCATTGTGGGCATGGACTGGTTGAGCCGATTTGGCGTGGTTATCGACTGTGAGCGTCAGCTGGTGACTATACGAGACCCTAGTGGGGGAGTTCTTTCGGTGTACGGCGACGGTACACGTTCGGGATCAGCCTTTTGTTCGGCCGCTAGGGCGAGGCAGTGTCTACAGCAGGGCTGTAAGGGTTTTGTGGCGTATGTGATGGATACGCGAACGACTTCCGAGAGACCGAGTTCAGTTGGGGAGGTACCGGTGGTGCGTGAGTTTCCAGATGTTTTTCCCGAGGAGCTGCCGGGAGTACCTCCTGTGAGGCAAGTGGAGTTTGGTATTGATTTGGTTCCGGGGGCTGCGCCTATAGCTAAGGTGCCTTATCGTCTTGCACCTCCAAAGATGCAAGAGTTATCCTCGCAGCTTCGGGAGTTGCTGGGGAAGGGATTCATTCGGCCGAGCAGCTCGCCGTGGGGAGCACCTATTCTGTTCGTCAAGAAGAAGGATGGTTCACACCGGATGTGTATTGATTACCGGGAGTTGAACAAGCTGACGGTCAAGAACCGTTACCCGTTGCCGAGGATCGACGATTTATTTGATCAGCTGCAGGGAGCATCTTGGTTTTCCAAGATCGACTTGAGGTCGGGATATCATCAGGTGAGAGTGCGGGATGAGGACGTCCAGAAGACAGCATTTAGGACGCGATATGGGCATTATGAGTTTGTAGTGATGCCTTTTGGGCTCACCAATGCCCTGACAGTGTTCATGGATCTCATGAACAGGGTATGCAGGCCGATGTTGGATCGGTCGGTGATTGTATTTATCGATGATATTCTGGTGTATTCGAGATCTAGAGAGCAGCATGAGGAGCATTTGAGGGAGGTCCTTGAGGTATTGAGATCGGAGAAGCTTTATGCAAAGTTCTCCAAGTGTGATTTCTGGTTACGGGAGGTCCAGTTTCTAGGACATCTCGTTAACCAGGAAGGGATTCTGGTCGATCCGGCCAAGGTTGAGGCGGTGATGAGTTGGGAGGTGCCAAAGTCACCCTCTGAGATCAGGAGCTTCCTTGGATTAGCAGGGTATTATCGGAGATTTATCAAGGATTTCTCCAAGATCGCAGTGCCGCTCACCAGATTGACCCGGAAGGGTGTTGCATTCTCATGAGCAGCAGACCTCCTTTGAGACACTTCGCAGAGGTTGTGCGAAGCCCCGGTATTAGCTCTCCCGGAAGGGATGGAGAATTTTGTAGTATATTGTGATGCATCGATTTTGGGGTTGGGTGCGGTGTTGATGCAGAGGGGTCATGTGATAGCATATGCATCGAGGCAGCTGAAGCCTCATGAGACGAGATATCCCACGCATGATCTAGTGTTGGGGGCAGTAGTGTTCGCCCTCAAGATTTGGCGCCACTACTTATATGGGGTTCGATGTACGATATACACGGACCATAAGAGCTTGAAGTACTTGATGGATCAGCCCAATCTAAATATGCGTCAGAGGAGGTGGTTAGATGTGGTCAAGGATTATGATTGTGAGATCCTGTACCACCCGGGCAAGGCCAACGTGGTGGCCGATGCGTTGAGCCGCAGGGCGGAGAGCACTCCATTGCGAGATGTATGTTTGAGATTGACCATGATAGCTCCGGTATTGGATGCCATTTGTGGGGCACAGGCCGAGGCTGTGCAGCCGGAGATGCAGAAGAGGGAACGGGTCGTTGGTTTGGTTTCAGAATTCGTTACGGATGGGCGAGGGCTTATGACTTTTCAGGGTCGGATTTGGGTACCGTTTGTGGGTGGTACGCGCACTTCTTTGATGGAGGAGGCTCATCGGTCGAAATTTTCGATCCATCCGGGGGCCACGAAGATGTATTTGGATTTGAGGAAAGAGTATTGGTGGCCCTGTATGAAGAGAGACGTCGCATGGTTTGTTGAGAGGTGCTTGACCTGCCGTAGGGTTAAGGCCGAGCACCAGAGGCCGCATGGCAAGTTGCAGCCATTGGAGGTTCCCGAATGGAAGTGGGAACAGATCACTATGGATTTCATCACCAAATTGCCGAGGACGGCCAGAGGAGTTGATGCAATTTGGGTGATTGTGGATAGGTTGACGAAGAGCGCTCACTTTCTTGCCATCAGTGAGAGTTCTTCAGCGGAGAAGTTGCAGGAGTTATATGTGAGAGAAGTGGTATCTCGGCATGGGGTGCCGATCTCGATTGTTTCAAACCGTGATGTGCGCTTCACTTCCAGATTCTGGAAGAAATTTCATGAGGAGTTGGGTACTAGATTGCATTTTAGTACCGCATATCATCCCCAGTCAGACGGTCAGAGTGAGCGGACGATTCAGACGCTTGAGGACATGCTTCGAGCATGTGTGTTGGATTTCGGGGGTAGCTGGGATGCGTATTTACCCTTGGCAGAGTTTTCCTACAACAACAGCCATCATTCGAGCATTGGTATGCCACCCTTTGAGTTGTTGTATGGTAGGAGGTGTCGGACCCCCATTTGCTGGGGAGAGGTTGGGCAGAGAGTGATGGGCAGTACAGAGATCGTGCTTCAAACGACAGAGCAGATTCAGCAGGTCAGACAGAGGTTATTGACCGCCCAGAGCCGACAGAAGAGTTACGCAGACAGACGCCGGTCGAGCTTGAGTTTCAGGTCGGCGACTTCGTTCTCCTGAAGGTCTCTCCTTGGAAAGGAGTGATTCGATTCAGGAAGAGGGGCAAGTTGGGGCCCCGGTATATTGGGCCATTTCGCATGATTGCAAGGGTAGGCCGGGTAGCCTATCGTTTGGAATTGCCAGCAGAGTTGGGGCAAATCCACGACACTTTTCATGTGTCGCAATTGAGGAAATGTATTGCCGATGAGTCGGCAGTAGTTCCATTAGAGGATATTCAGGTGGATGCGAGCCTGAATTATGCCGAGAGACCAGTAGCCATCAGAGATCGGAAGATCAAGGTACTGAGGAACAAGGAGGTACCTCTGGTGTTGGTTCAGTGGCAACACCGGAAGGGATCAGAGATGACCTGGGAGCCGGAGCGCGAGATGCGGGAGCAGCATCCGGAGCTATTTTCAGAGCGAGACTTCGAGGGCGAAGTCTAGTTCTAGTGGGGGAGAGTTGTAACAGCCCGGATTTCCAGGTATTTTATTGTTTTGTTTTTTTGGTGTTTTGAGAGGGGACTCGGCGAGTTGGAGCTCAGACTCGCCGAGTAGGGTCGCGATTCTGGACGCGGGATTCGTCTGGACTCGGCGAGTCCAGGATATGGACTCGGCGAGTCCAGGATATGGACTCGGCGAGTCCACGCTGTTTAATGAAACCCTAATTTCTCGGGTTTGGGACCTATTTAAAGGGCCTTATGGCCGTCATTTGCACCCAACAGTCCATAGAGAGAAACCCTAGAGTGCTTTAGCGATTTGAGAGAGAAAGGAAGCATTTCTTGACATTTGTGTATTGTTTAGCAAAGAAGAGGGAGGCTCTAGCCAAGAGGAGGCAAAGGGGACTGCTATTCGGTGGATTTGAAGCTTAGCCCTTCAATCTAAAGGTATGATTTCGGCTCATCTCCTGTTTTGTGAAGTATAATTGATTTTAGGGTTTCTTGTGACCTTGTTGAGTTGTTTGGACGGCCAAATAGTCCCTTGCTAGTGATGAGACTTCGGATCTGGATCCATAGAGGTCCAGAGAGCCTCATTCATCAAGCTTTATAGAGAACAATGGAGGTTATGACCTTGAGTAGTGAGATTTGTTGATGATTCTTCATATATGGTCATATAGAGGTTGTTTATGCGCAAAGTCTGGGGCTTTACGTGGTGAATCATTCTAGGAAGGCCAGATCTATGAATTGTTGGAATAGATCTGACCTTAGAAGCAAGTTTGAGTGATTGCATGGCATGGACTCGCCGAGTCCGATGAGCAGACTCGGCGAGTAGCTTGAAGATTGCCTTGGACCGACCAGTAAGTGGTCCAGTCGAGTCATGGATTGACTCAGTGAGTCAGGGCGAGTTAGAGAGGGTTGTCAAGTGGTCTGAGTCGAGCTGGGACTCGCCGAGTCGTTCTTGAGACTCGGCGAGTTGAGTCGGGGTGGCCCCGCGATTCTTCCAGGTGGAACTCGTCGAGTCAGGGGGAGTACTCGACGTGTAAGAAGGGAATCCTAGAGAGTTGGTGAAAACGTCTTGACTCGCCGAGTTGCCCTCGTGCACTCGCCGAGTCCGGTCAAAGTTGACCGTTGACCAGAGTTGACCTGTGTTGACTTCTTAGGAATAGTCAACCTTAGAGATAAAAAGGTGTTAATTAGAGACATATGATGTTATAGGAGGATTATAGCTCGGAGGATCGGGCACGAGGGATTTCAGGATTTGTGAGTCATCGAGATCCACGAGGTGAGTCTTCTCACTATACTTTACCTTGAGTAGGTAATCAGAGTTATGTGTTAGTGTATGTATGTTATGTGTATGTTATGTGTTGTACTGCATTATTTCTATGTGATTTATGCTGTGCATGATTACAGAGTTGGAACCGGAAGGTTCCTAGAGTTAGAACCTGAGGGTTCATAGAGTTGGGTGCACGGACCCATAGAGTTATAGCCTCGAGTGGCTAATATGTGTTTATGTGGTATTTTGGGGAACTCACTAAGCTTCGTGCTTACAGTGTTAGTGTTGTTGTTTCAGGTACTAGCGATGACCGTGGGAAGGCGCCGGCTTGATCTGTACACACGCAGGGGACTTTGATATATTTACATTGATCTTGGGATTTTGTGTAATGTGAATTGAGATTTAAACCTGATGTTTTTATGAAAAATTAATGAGAAATGTTTTTATAAATTGTGAAAAATTATTTTAAAATTTTCGGTGTTACAAGAGGTAGACGAAGAAGAAGAAGAAGAAGAGGAAGACGACGAGGTGGACATGGATGAGGATGAAGGTGAAGAAGAGCCAGAGGAGGAAGTCTTCAACCCTCCTTACATCGCGAGGGTACCTGCAAACCGCTGGGGGCACAACGGGCTTGAGCCCCGTTGGGCAACCATGATCGAGAGGTGGAGCCGGCAACAACGCCAGAGGTCACCCTATGGCGACCAACGAGGTTACTATGACCTCAGTCACGGGGGACCGGCTGACAGAGCTCTCCCCGTTATGACCCAGCACATCACGAACTTGGGGAACCAGAGTAGGGAAATGGCAGACCAGGTTCGAAATCTCAGCGCTATTACGGCAGCCACCGATGCACGCACCCGGGATTTGGAGAGGGACTCCTATCCATTGGAACAAATCATCGAGGACCTTACCGCTGCTCGAGCGGAGGTAAGGGAGTACCAGGAGAGGCACGCAGCTCTCGAGGAGAGAGTGATCGCGGCCGAACGCCGGATTGCAGAACTTCAGGGGGCCTCGACCTCATCCCAGGGCCACCATGGACCAGATGCTACCCGCCACGAGTAGTGTTCGCGCTACTTATATTTTGTTATAAATCTAGGATTTCGAGTATGCATTGGTGCTACTCTTTATTGCGAATAGGTTGACCTCGCGACTAAGTGATCACACTAGTCAAAGGGGCTTTTGTACTGCCAAAACTTTATCTTTTATTATGATGTAATGTAGACCCTTATGAGGCCAAATTTCTCAAAACAATATGTACTAACAAATTATCAATGAATGTGGCATGTATTTTACTTCCTTAGATGCTGACACGAACCAAACACATGACTCTGCTCGGGTCAACACTATTTAATTCATAAGCTTAATTGCGTAAACTTTTCGATGAATTACCTTCTAAATTAGTAAACTCGGATAAAATACAATTGAGATGAAACAAGTAACACTCGACTCGTTATCACCATTGAAGTCTTACCGACAAGTCTTTTTATTTTTTTTGTGTCAGAACCATGCCACCAAGGAAAAGACCAAGACCTTCCGGAAACTCAGCACCACCCCCTCCGCCACCACCTCCGGAGTTTGATCCTGTGATGTTTCAGGCTGCAGTAACAGCAGCCGTGGCGGCAGCAATGTCGCAAATGGGTACAAATGGTTCCGGCGGTTCCGGATCCGGGAATACTAACTCGAATAAGGGGGACAGCACGGGGCGTACTAAGGAGTGTTCTTACAAAGACTTCACGAATGGCAAACCCGATCTTTTCGACGGAAGCGGGGGCGTCATAGCGCTGATGCAATGGTTCGAAAGGACCGAAGCAGTCTTCGAAATCTGTGCTTGTCCCGAAGCGAGCAAAGTCAAGTATGCGGCATTCACTTTCACAAGAAAAGCTCTTACTTGGTGGAATGGCCGAGTTAAGTCACTCCTGCAGTGGCTAACTCCATAGGCTGGGAAAACTTAAAAGCGTTGATGTTAAAGGAGTATTGCCCGAGGGGAGAAATACAAAAACTCGAAGAAGAACTCTGGAATCTCAAGATGTCGGGGACGGATCTCGAAGTTTATACTGCCCAATTCAATGACCTAGCACTCCTCTGTCCAGCAATGGTCACCCCGGAGGAGAAAAAGGTAGAACGATACATTTGGGGGCTATCATCCCAGATTCATGATAGTGTTCTGGCCTCGAAACCTACTACCTTTGAGAGTGCCAAGGAATTGGCACAACAACTTATCATTCATAGGGCCAGCCGTGGCACCATGGTCGCCACCACCGACCAAACGAAAGGAGGGAACAACAAGAGGAAGTTCTGGAACAGTAAAAAGAAACAACCGGTGCAGGACCCCATAAAGAAGCAACAGACTGTTGCTATCCGTTCAGCCACTACTGCTACCGCCCCAGCGCCACCAAAGCAATACGCAGGAACTCTTCCCAAGTGCAACAAGTGCAACAAGTGCAACTTCCACCATACCGGTGCTTGTCGGGAAATGCACTGCAGAAATTGCAACCGGAAGGGACACACTATTCGATTTTGTAAAGTGCCAGCCCAATCCGCCCCTCAAGTCGCCCCAGCCGCCAACACCGGAGCAAGTCAAACCTGTTACGGATGTGGAGAGGTAGGGCACTTCAAAAGAAACTGCCCAAAAGCACGAAACACCAATGTTGGAGGTGTAGGGAGAGTCCTGACAATGGGACACGGAGAAGCAGTCAAGGATCCCTCGGTGGTTTCTGGTACGTTTCTCCTCAATAACACATATGCATACGTACTATTTGATAGTGGAGCAGAGAGGAGTTTTGTGAGCCATGAATTCAAACAATTACTAAAACAAACCCCTCATTCATTAAAAGATACATACGTAGTAGAAATGGCTAATGGGAAAGAAGAGCACACTAATGATATATACTCAGGGTGTACCCTCACTCTAAACAACCATTCGTTTAAAGTAGACCTGATGCCGGTCACAATAAAATGCTTTGACATAATCATCGGTATGGATTGGTTAAGTTCCCATCGTGCCGACATTCTATGTTACGAAAGGGCCGTTCGCCTTAATCTGCCAAATGGCGAAACCCTCTTCATCTATGGCGACAAACCCAGTTCAAATTTGCAAGTCATCTCTTGCGTCAAGGCCCAAAAGTATCTCCGAAAGGAATACCACGCATTTCTAGCCCACGTAGTAGATACGAAACAAGAGGTGAAGGATATCAACGACATTCTCGAGGTGTGCAACTATCCCGATGTATTCCCCGAAGATCTTCCAGGTGTACCCCTTGCATGACAAGTCGAGTTCTGGATCGACTTAATCCCAAGAGCTACCCCCGTCGCCAAGGCTCCATCGCTTAGCACCGGCAGAAATGCAAGAACTTTCCAGCCAGTTAAATGAACTGTTGAGCAAAGGATTCATCAGGCCAAGCTTCTCACCCTGGGGAGCACCAGTCCTGTTTGTAAAGAAGAAGGACGGATCTTTTCGCATGTGCATAGACTACCGGGAGCTAAACAAACTCACTATCAAGAACCGATATCCCCTACCCCGAATCGATGACCTCTTCGACCAACTCCAAGGAGCAAGCTACTTTTCAAAAATCGACCTGAGGTCGGGTTATCATCAACTACGAGTTCAAGAAGAGGATATTCCCAAGACTGCGTTCAGAACTCGCTACGGGCACTATGAGTTTGTAGTAATGCCCTTCGGATTAACGAACACACCGGCAGTATTTATAGACCTGATGAATCGAGTGTGTCGACCCTACTTAGACAAATTCGTGATTGTATTCATCGACGATATTTTAATCTACTCCCGAAGCGAGGAAGAGCACCGTCAACATCTCCGGCTAATCTTGGAAACACTGAGGGCTGAGAAGCTTTACGCCAAATTCTCTAAATGCGAATTCTGGATTAGAGAAGTGAATTTTCTTGGCCATGTGGTTAGCGAGAAGGGGATACACGTGGATCCCGCAAAAATCAAAGCTATCAAAAACTGGTCAGCACCTACAACGCCGACGGAAATTCGACAATTTTTAGGGCTCGCCGGCTACTACCGAAGATTCATACAAAACTTCTCCAAGATCGCCAAACCACTCACCACCCTGACTCAAAAAGGTGTGCTATTTAAGTGGGGAGATAAATAAGAAGCCGTTTTCCAGACATTAAAACAAGCCCTATGCAGCGCACCAGTTTTGTCTCTTCCAGAAGGAACTGATGACTTCGTGGTATATTGCGATGCTTCAAATCAAGACCTCGGATGCGTGCTCATGCAGAGAGGGAAAGTCATCGCCTACGCGTCAAGACAACTTAAAACACACGAAGTTAATTACACTACCCATGACCTTGAATTGGGGGCGGTAGTGTTCGCCTTAAAGATCTGGAGACACTACCTCTACGGCACAAAATGCACCATCTTCACCGATCACAAAAGTCTTCAGCATATCCTCAATCAAAAAGAGCTCAACATGCGGCAACGGAGATGGGTTGAACTGCTAAACGACTATGAGTGCGAAATTCGCTACCACCCGGGTAAGGCCAATGTAGTGGCTGATGCCCTAAGCAGGAAGGAATACTCGGGCCGCCGAGTAAGATCCTTAACCATGACCATCCATTCCCACCTGACCACGCAAATTAGGGAAGCCCAACTAGAAGCCTTGAAACCAGAGAATGTGGCAGGTGAGGCATTAAGGGGAATGGATAAGAACTTAGAAGTCAAGGATGACGGAACTCGTTATCTCAGTAACCGAATCTGGACACCGAAGTTCGGTGGGATCCGAGACGTGGTCATGAATGAAGCACACAAGACTCGATACTCCATCCATCCAGGGTCAGACAAGATGTATCTAGACCTCAAAAATTTATACTGGTGGCCGAATATGAAAGCCGAGATTGCTACTTATGTGGGCAAGTGTCTGACTTGCGCCAAGGTCAAGGTGGAATACCAGAAACCCTCAGGACTACTACAACAGCCTGATATACCGGAATGGAAGTGGGAACGGATAACCATGGACTTCATAACCAATTTGCCTAAGACTTCAGACGGGTTTGACACTATATGGGTAATCGTAGACAGATTGACCAAGTCTGCGCACTTCCTGCCAATAAAGGAAACCGACAAGATGGAGAAGTTAACCAGGATATACATCAAGGAGATTGTGTGACTGCATGGTGTACCAATATCTATTATCTCAGACCGAGATAGTAGGTTCACTTCGCGATTTTGGCAGTCCCTGCAGAAATCCTTGGGAACTAGGCTAGACATGAGTACGGCCTACCATCCACAAACCGACGGGCAAAGCGAGCGCACTATACAAACATTAGAAGACATGTTGAGAGCCTGTGTGATAGACTTTGGTAAAGCATGGGATACCCATTTGCCGCTGATTGAATTCTCCTACAATAACAGCTATCACACTAGCATTAAGGTTGCTCCATTCGAGGCTCTTTACGGTCGCAAGTGCAGATCACCCCTATGTTGGGCTGAAGTGGGGGATACTCAGATAGCTAGGGGCAAGTCCCTAATAGCACCCTCACTGGTCCTGAAATCATAAGGGAGACCACAGAAAAGATTGTTCAAATCCGAGAAAGGCTGAAGGCCTCCCGAGATCGGCAAAAGAGTTACGCGGATAAGCGACGCAAACCTTTGGAATTCCAGGTTGGTGATCGAGTGCTACTAAAAGTTTCCCCTTGGAAAGGAATGATACGTTTCGGTAAACGTGGGAAACTAAACCCGAGGTACATTGGACCGTTCGAAATCCTCGCCAGGATTGGTCCTGTGGCGTACAAACTCCGGTTACTCAAGAACTTAATAACATACACCCCACATTTCACATATCCAACTTAAAGAAGTGTCTGTCTGACGAGACACTTGTAATACGTCTTGACGAGATCGAAGTTAACGAAAATCTCCACTTCGTATAGGAGCCAGTTGAGATTATGGATCGGGAGGTCAAAAGAACGAAACAAAGCCGTATTCCCATCGTGAAGGTTCGATGGAACGCTAAACGAGGACCTGAGTTCACCTGGGAGCGCGAAGACCAAATGAAACAAAAGTACCCGCATCTTTTCCTAAACTCTTAAAGTCCTGGCCAAAGCGTAAATTTCGGGACGAAAAATTCCCTCTAACGGGGGGATGATGTGACAATAGTCAAATTCGGGTCAAGTCTAAGCCGGACAAGGTCAACGAGTCAAACCGGTCAACTCAATTAAACCTTGTATAATAGGGTTTGTATTATGTAATTTCTGTATAACTCACTATCTTAATGAGAAAACATCACTTGGAAAGTTCGTGTGTTTAAATTTCTTTAACCTTAGTGCTAAACAATGAACAAGAACAATAAAACAATGTTGCATACTCATAGGGAGTGTGTAAGATCCTAAAACATGGCATAACGGGGTTTACGGACCTTGCATTGCGAAGCCGGACACTCACATTCGTCACACACGAAACCGCTCTCAATCGTTTTCACTCTATCTCTTCTTATCGAGAATCTCTCCCAAATCTCTCTAAGTATGTGAAATCTCTCCCAAATATCTCTCTGTATGTGAAATCTCTCCAAGTATGTCAAATCTCTCCCAAATCTCTCCAATTATGTGAAATCTCTCCCAAATATCTCTCTGTATGTGAAATCTCTCCAAGTATGTCAAATCTCTCCCAAATCTCTCTAAGTATGTGAAATCTCTCCCAAGTATCTCTCTGTATGTGAAATCTCTCCAAGTATGTCAAATCTCTCCCAAATCTCTCTAAGAATATGAAATCTCTCCCAAATATCTCTTTGTATGTGAAATCTCTCCAAGAATGTCAAATCTCTCCCAAATCTCTCTAAGAATATGAAATCTCTCCCAAATATCTCTCTGTATGTGAAATCTCTCCAAGAATGTCAAATCTCTCCCAAATCTCTCTAAGAAAGTGAAATCTCTCCCAAATATCTCTCTGTATGTGAAATCTCTCCAAGTATGTCAAATCTCTCCCAAATCTCTCTAAGAATATGAAATCTCTCCCAAATATCTCTTTGTATGTGAAATCTCTCCAAGAATGTCAAATCTCTCCCAAATCTCTCTAAGAATATGAAATCTCTCCCAAATATCTCTCTGTATGTGAAATCTCTCCAAGTATGTCAAATCTCTCCCAAATCTCTCTAAGAATATGAAATCTCTCCCAAATATCTCTTTGTATGTGAAATCTCTCCAAGAATGTCAAATCTCTCCCAAATCACTCTAAGAATATGAAATCTCTCCCAAATATCTCTCTGTATGTGAAATCTCTCCAAGAATGTCAAATCTCTCCCAAATCTCTCTAAGTATGTGGAATCTCTCTCAAATCTCTCTCAAAATCTCTCTCAACTTTCTATAATCACTCGGGGCATCCCGACCCTCGAATTTGGCAAAAACAGCCCAAAAACGGAAGTCTAAGCGAAAAACGGACTTAAGGAACCGAAACCCCTCTTAGGAACCGAAAGTCTCCTTAGGAACCGAACCCTCCTGATGAAGAAGGCTGCCGAACCGAACCCTCCTGATGAAGAAGAACCGAACCGAACCCTCCTGATGAAGAAGAACCGAACCGAACCCTCTGATGAAGAAAAACCGAACCGAACCTTCGGACAGACCCCTCGCCCTTCGCTTCTCGCTTCTGGCTCGCGCCTTTCGCTTCCGATTCAGCACCAGCAAGGACCGAACCTCGGCCTAGGACCGAGAGGTCTCGCTGGGAATGCTTTTTCTCCCGGTTTTCGACTAAATTCGCATTTTAGGCCCGTTTTTAATTGTTTTAACATGGGATTTTAACCCAAAACTTTATTTTAACATATAAGGACCCTTCACTATTAATTAATCACATTTTTAAGGATAAAACCTTATCCAAAAGAGAGTGGGTAAAGTACAAAGGTAGAGTGTTGACTTTACTTACTTCTATGACACAAGCAACCACTCCCATACCCACTCCATGTCATTATTCACCACCAGCCCATACCTAGTCACTTCATAGGTCCTTTCTTACTATTTACAACTATTTCCACGTTCTTAGGGCTGGAACATCCATCCTCTCTCCTCACACTTTAATCATTCTCTCATTTTTACCAAGAATCACACTCCAAACTCTCTCATCTTTTTCTCTCTAATTCAAGAATTTCAAGGCATACTCCAAGACTCTTCTCCTACAATTAGTAAGTATCATCATCTTTCTTATGATTATAACACATCCTCCTACTCAAAATCAAAGATTCCTTACACAAACATCATCACATTCTTGTTAGATCTTCGAATCTTCAAGTGATTCTTCAAGTGTTCTTGGGTTGAACACTTCTCTTCTTCAACACTTACCTACTGAAATCACTCAAGGTGAGTTCATACCCCTACATTTTATGTTTTCTTAAGTTTTTAGGGGGGGGGGGGGGGGCGGGGGGGGGGGGGGGGAATACAAGTTAAAACACCAAGAACATAACTAAATTTTTCTAACAGCTTTCATCAGAAAAGTTGGACTCCATTCACGGACTGTTTTGGACAACTTAAACATTTTTGTTTGAAAAAACTGTTTTAGGTGTAAGTAGTTCCAGTTCTTAGCTTTAAAATGACTACTTGCACATCTCCATACGATTTTTCTACAATTTATGGTGATTCTTACAAAACTGTCTATCATTTCAAACACCAATCCGGACCAGTCTGTGATTATGGACTTTTTCACCCAAGTTGGAGGTCATTAAAAATCATGATAAAAATTATGAGTAAACTAGACACATTTTGGGAACTCTCAGAATTTACGGATTTAGTTTTCAACTTCGTATGATTTTTCTATGACTTTTCAAAAACAGTGTAGAAAGGTTGAAAATTTGTTAACAGCTTATAACTTTCATAACACTTTGTATTATGTTGAGCAAAGTGTATAACGATAAGTTCTAAATATTGAATGTGTTTCCTTGTTAGTTTATCATCATAAACTGAAATATAGTCATTCATGATAAAATTATTCATTCATTTAGAATACGTAAATTAAGCTATAATGAGCATAGTTTATGGATTCATAGTATTAAAGCATTCATAAAAGAATTCTTATACATTACAAACGTTTTGGATAAACTATAATAGGTATAGTTTATGTATCATTTACTTCTCAAACTTATTTACCAAAGGTTTTCAGTTTAGTTCACGTAAATCTGTTAATGAATAAATTTGTGAGTCATTCCCTTCGGGTTACTTCCAAAGTAACAAAGTCGAAAAGTCCTGTAAATTGTAACCAGAGTCTCTTGTAGGGAGAACGTGATAGTTGTGTATAGATCTATATTGGGTTTGACAAACCCACACCAGAGCTGCTTGCAACAGCTAGACCGGCAGGTCTGTGGTGACAAGTGTCATTTAACGGCGACGCCTGAAGAACGTCGCATTACGAGGCCGTCTATGTCTATGGTTATAATAACTCACAGAAAGTATTAACAAACTTAAGAATTTACGAGAATTTCACTAATATCATACGCGTTTATATTGAAATAAACTCACATTATTTCTGTAAATAAGGAAGATTACTCATATGTTTCAGTCTTTGGATACAAGACTACAGTATTCATTTTAAAGAAAATATCGGATTTTTCTGGAATAACTATACAATTACGAGACAAGCTTTTTTTTTCATAATTATATACAAAAACTTATGAACTCACCAACCATTGTGTTGACACTTTTTCAAACTACTTGTATTCTCAGGAAATCGCTAAACAGGTAACAAAGTACTTTTGAGGATGGGGCGTTGAGGCGTCAAACTTATCATATTTTGACAACATATTGTAATTGATTTTGAAACATGTAATTCATACAATGATGTAACTCTTTCAATTATATATATGTTGGTTGTGTTTACTTTCATCACTATTGCCATTGTTGTTATGATACTACACATGAAGTCCTCCACCCTTGGACGTTTCCGCCATCCTTGGTTTGGGGGTGTGACAGTTCGGTTGAGACATGGCATGTCACACCCCCGAACCAGACGGCGGAAACGTCCGGGGGCTGTCGTGGCTCAATTGAATACCATAACATTGAATATATATGAAGCGTAACAACATTCATCACCATGCATTAATATAGTACAACCAGTAGAGTTTACATGAAATACATTGTTTAAACATTACATTCCCAAAAATAAATTGTTCGATTCGTACATAAATAAACTGCAGGCCACCACTGAATATTATTTCCTTTGTATCACTGGTTCCCTGAGAATACAAGTATTTTGAAAAACGTCAACATATGAAATGTTGGTGAGTTCATAAGCGGTATTTGAAGAAAAACAATGTTCGTATCGTTTGAAAACCACCAGAAAATCCGATATTTTCTGAAATGAAAAGCTTTCGAAAATGTTTGTGAAGATCCATAGGTATGCTTGTTTGTTTCTATACTTGTAAAAATTATTCATTGAAGTTGTATACATTTCGAGTCCGTATGTATTGAAAAACCCTAGGAAAACCCGATGTTTTCCTAATCCTTTGAATTCCATGAAGTTACGTTGAAACCATTGCAAAACGAGTAGTCTCATTCCCAGGCGACGTTGGATTATTTTTGAGCATGATTAATTGCTACAAACACACATTACACAAACGACCAGTTTATAGCTATACTAACGATCCCGTAGGCGTCGTCCGTACTAATCACGTTATCCAACCGCCCTGACTACGTGTAGTCCCACATCCGAAGAGAAAGAGGACACGAAGACCTCGATGACTCCATTAACCGGTTGGGGATAAAAAAAAATGTACGAGGGGTCCCCGACCCGCCTTGCATGAAATGTAGACTTTACTAGCAATACCAAAGGACCCTTGGGGACCAGTAGTATACAAGCCATTGAAAGTCCTTCTACGTTGTGCCAAGTCGGTGAAACCCAACACTTCGTAGGATAAAGGTCTTCGGGCCTTAAGATCAGGTCATTGGGCTAGCTAGGCCCAACAAACAAGATTTTACACTTTTGGGGCCCAAAGATGGTGCGTAGACGTCTGTGCACACTCGCATGTATATTGAATTCCCAAACGTTATTTGTATGAATAGTAGTGTCGTCGTGTTAGTAGTTTCGGATTTTCATTGGTTCGAGACCGAACCAATTCGTTTCACAACGATTTTGGTATTGTAGTGTATTGTATTTCGTCGATAGCCGTGGTACCATTGTTTGATCAAATTGCATGTATTGAATTAGTTAAATACTTTCCGGTTTGGTCCTTAAATCAATTTTCTTGACATTTTAACACCAAAAATCATTGAAGTTGATGTTTTTCAGCATATTTTTCAATGAAAACAGTTTAAGTCCCTGAAATTTCAGTTTTCTCGGTTATAACCCTTCTTTTTCGCAACTTTGACAATTTTGGCCCAAATTGTAAAATTTTTGCAACTTTGGTCCTTTTTAAATTTAAAAAGCATTTTAAACCTTTGAAAAGGACTTGGAACACTTATAGTCCACTGTTTTACAGAAAAATACAGTTTTGGCCCTCCAAAACAGAAAATCTCGCATAATGGGCCTCATTGGGCCGAAAATGTCATTTTTAGCCCATTAAGCTTGAAATTTATGTTTTTAATCCTCTAAATGAGTATATTTCCAGAAATTGTTTTATTGAAACTGTTTTGGCACACCTCATCCATCAGAATTCGTGATATGTCAATTTGGGCCCTTAATTTTGTATTTTTCACATTTTAGGCCCAAAATTTGTGTTTTTAGTCCAAAGAAAATTGTTACTAAACCACTTAGCCATTTTTCTTGAAACACTTTGTATGTAGAAATATATTTGATGCTAAAATCATTTAACATAAGATATATCTCGGTTTTGAGGGGTTTTATGGCTAGATCCAACATTATAGCACACAAAAGCATACATGTAAGCATGGAAATCATACAAGGCATACAAAACACATATAGATCTACACTTTCACTTGTATCCCCCCCCCCCACAAAACTCATAAAAACAGAAAATAGGGGGTATGAAGCTCACCTTATGGTGTGATTTCGGTTCTTGAAGAAAAGATGGAAGAAAACTTGGTGATTTTTGGCCTTAGCACCCTTTTCTTGAAGATCTCGAGTTTGAGATGGTTCTAGGATGCAAGATCACGATTTTTGCATAGATTAGGAAAGGATTTTGATAAAACAAAGAATTTAATTCATAGATCCAAGCATAATCTTACCTTAGATGAAGAATTTGTGGAAATTTCCTCTTGAAAGCCTCCTAATTTTCGAGATTTTTGAGTGGGGAGGGAGGGATGTTCTTAAGAGAGTTTGAGAGATTTTTGTGAGTGTGTGTGTGTGAGTATGGCCGAGAGTGAGAGAGATAGGAAGGAGAGATGACCTTTGAAGTGATATGCATGGAGATATGGACTAAGGTGCATGGATATCCAAGGGACAATAATGAGGTGGCAAACCAAAGTCAACTCTCTTCCTTATCTTCTTGGATTTGGGCCTTGGGCCGAGAATGGTGGGGGGAAAAGAAATTGTTTGGGCCTTAAATGCTTAAGCCCAATTTTCATGGTTAAGTTGAGTGATTTTTGGTCCAAATAATTATAAAGGTGATTTTTATGACTTGTTAGGGCCAATTTAGGTTACTTATGGTTCATAGTTATTAATTTATCTCATTCTAAGCCCAACATGGCCCAAAATGTTGAAATAAATTAGTGTGGGTCCAATTAGAGCCCAATTAGGGTTCTAAGCCCATGATAGTCTAATTGGAAGCTTATTGGTCCATTTGGATCCAATAAGGGAGTCCTAGTCCAAAATGGACTTAAACAAGGACTTCTAGGGTTTCCAATTGTTTGATGACTATTTGTAGTACTTGTATAATGTATTTGATTGAAGTTTTTGAAGTCATAATTATAGGTGTTACACATGTTCTTAAATTTTTGATTCACATTACCTTGAATGTATAGATTACATGACACAAAATTTCCAGTTGTGACATGACAGCTGCCACTGCGGCTGTAACAGCTGCCTGGAATACTGCAGGATCAATTTGGAGAGGAGGTGGTGGTGGAGGGTTGTTGGTCTTGGAGATGGGTCTCTTTCTTGGAGGCATCTTGATCTAATAAGATCAAGAAAGAGAGGATGATAAGCCCTCTGAATTGAATCAAGAGATATGACAGATATATTCTGAATAAGCGATAAAGCAGGAAAGAGTTATCAAAGCAAGAAAATTATCGCTAAGGGAATGATCAAAGAACAATGCATGAATGAGGATTTCTACCAAGGATTGGCTCGAGAAATACTCCCATAGTATTTCATGATTCGATACGACACTGGCTCAATGTTTGTGGTATTAGGGTAAGTTTTAGGCATGCCGCATACCACAGTCACTCCCAAGCACATGTTGGTCGTGTCTCGAATGAATATAGTTGGCCAGGCTATATTGATCCTAGACACGACTACATAACTGCCCAGGTTTAACCGCAGTACACAACACCCATTTACTTATGTTCTGTTCTACTTGTAGTTACGGATCTCGACGATTCGGTATACTTATATACTTTTGAAAATACTTATATTTTTGATGGATACTTTTAGTTCAGAGCACTTAGTCCTCTTAATGTTTATAGTTTTATACCATCTAAGGTTTGGTATACTTCATTCACTATAAACAAGGGCTCTGATACCAATCTGTCACACCCCGAAAACCGAAGGCAGAAACATTTCCGGGGTTGACTCCACGTTGAGTATCAAATCCAATGCACATAGTAAGTAAAGTAAAACAACCATTACATTACATATAGAAAAGTTTACATTTGTTTCAAAAGTAAAGTTATACATGTGATACATAGTGTATATATATATATATATATATATATATATATATATATATATATATATATATATATATATATGAACAAAATGAGACGAGTCTTCTGCGCATTCCGTCTTCGCCAAAAGAGATCGTCGGGTACCTGTCTAATGCGGACCTGAGAATACAAGCGGTTTGAAAATCAGCATAAAGCCGGTGAGTTCATAAGCGGTTAGTTTTCTGAAAATGTACGAGTTCCTTTAGTTTCCTGAAAAAGTGATTATCCAAGAAAATCCCATATTTTCTTAAAAGTTGGTTACCAAATCCAAAATGTAATGTAAAAGATGTACAATGAAAACATGATTTTTCTTGTGAATTGTAAAGTTTAGTTATCTAACTTGTTACACGTTTCTGGTTACATACTACTGTTACCCAGGAAAATCCTATATTTTCCTACATGTGTGTGGGTGTGAACTGTTACCAATTCTGATTATGTTCAATGTTATCCCCAGGAAAATCCCTTATTTTCCTGAATGTGTGTGTGTGCGAATTCTCCTGAAAGTCT
The DNA here is from genome assembly GCF_051521515.1 of Lactuca serriola. Lineage (NCBI taxonomy): Eukaryota > Viridiplantae > Streptophyta > Magnoliopsida > Asterales > Asteraceae > Lactuca > Lactuca serriola. The sequence continues at coordinate 185,822,713 of NC_136408.1, read as the reverse complement.
GATTATCCTTAAATGTACATTAGTTTAATTACGTACATAAAACTAATAATTAAGTGTGAAGTGTTTATAATCTTGATTGCGAGTTCCATAACCATACTTCAGACCAGATATGACTCGGGTCGGGGCCCGTATCCTTTTTATGACTTTCGTTACCCTTGAACCTTTCGGTTTGGCTGTAGCTAGCAGCCAGGTGCGGGATTGTCAGTCCCGTATAGATCTATACACTCAAGTCACGCTCCCTATCTAAGAGATTCTGGTTACGGGTGCGATCCTCCACTCGCGTATCTCTGTGGAGTGTTCACCGAGGACGTGTCTCCAATCTTTAAGATTACTCTTTACTCTCATGCCTAGGGGGAGTAGTATCTATGGCTGACTAAGTTCTAATGGTGCATGTCCTTTACACTCGAGCCTAGGTGTTTTATTACAGACATTACAAATGTTTTATGATCTCTATCAATATAAGTGTGAACAATCAATTGTGAAACATAACAATATATAATAAGAATTGAAATCATTTAAACAAACAACTCTGCAAGTTAAAACAGTTTGTTAGTAGGTTTTCAATTCTTAAAAGTGTGTGAATTATGAAACCATTTAAATGAAATAATGAATTTAAGTACAACGTATTCTTGTACTTTTTCTTGTATTCCCCCTGAAAACATTTAAAAACCATTGAAAAATGGTAGGGGTATGAAGTCACCGGTTGAGAAACGCGTCAGTTAGGATCCTAAACGTCAGTTCTGGGTTCGCGAACGCACAAGATTCCTATGGATTATGAAATGATACACATTTGTATCTAATTAGGACTTGATTAATTTATTTGTTAGGGACATACACTTCTAGTTGCGGAAACACTCCATTACAAGAGTTTGCAAGGACCCAAGTGGCATTTAAGGACTTGTATGACTAGGGAATGGAGTTTACTCTTCAAGAGTAAGCTCCTTAAGGAGTTTATTGCCCTAAACACCTTATCCACATGAGTTCACGGCCATGAACTCAAGGAGGTGCTTTTGGGTGCAAAATGGCTTCATAACACAAGGATAATTTAGCTAGGATTTTATCTAGGGCATTAGGATGATTTTTAGCTCACTTAAAGACCATTTATTGGGGTTTACGGCAGTAAACATGGAGTTTACGGCCGTAAACTCCCCCTCACACCCAATCCTTAAAGTTTTAGGTCTTTAAACAATCACATGTGATTCCAATGATTTTTTCCAAGCCTTGTATGGATTTTTAGGGGACTTTTGGCATGGTTTTTGGAGTTTACGGCCCATGAACCCCCCTCATGGCCATGAACTCCTTTGATGGGTGTTTTATTATGTTTTAAGGCTTCTAAATTGATGGTAGACACTTCTAGAATTTATCCTAAGGTTTAAGGTGTGTTTAAGTGGCATCTTAACACATTTAGAGGAGTTTACTCCCCAAGAATATGAGTTTACGGCCCAAGCATGTTCTTGGGCAGTAAACTCAAGTTTACTCCTCGAAATTGATGTTCAATGTGTTCCAAGGCCAATTCCATAATTCTACAAGTCGTATCTAAGCCTTATTGGTGTTTTGGAAGAGTTTAAGGGCTTAAAAACCCCTTTTATATGTGTTTACGGCCCAAGCATGCTCCATGGCCGTAAACACATGAACAGGGCTCTAAATCATGGTTTAAGGCATTCTAACTCCATTCCATTAAGTTATCTTGCCATATCTAAGGTCTAATTGTGGTTTGGAAGGGTTTTGCTGCTCAAAAACCCCATTTATATGAGTTTACGGCCTATGACTGTTCTAGGGCCGTAAACTCATGATAATGGTCCTAATCCATGGTTTGAACTCGAATTTGAAGGCTAGAGGGGTTGTATAACAAGTTAGGGAATTCACCTTGAAGATTTGAAGCCTTAAATTGATGATTTGGACCCTTAAACTTGGATTTAGGAGAGAGGTTAGAGAGAGAGTTGTGAGATGAAGCAAAAGCTTCAAATGGAAGCTTGGATCACTTTAAATAGTGTCAAAGTTCGGGACACGGTGGAATTCTACCCGATACCGGCTTTAGACGGGGCTTTTGGTCGCACCCGACCAAGTTGTCGTAACCCAATATGGTTGATTCTAGAAAAGTTCTGATCACTAATATGAGGTGTTAGAATGAGTTCTAAAGGTATTAGGACACCCATTAAGTCATAATATAAAATACACATTAATGACTTAATTAAATGACGAAATCGAAAATGAAATTGGTAACGGCGATTGGATTATCGAAATGAGTTACGAAAAGGTGTACAAGCAATGGTACGAAATTTCGGGTTGTTACATTAACACAACTAGGTAATTGTCTAAGTTAGTTTTTAGGCCTAAGGAAGGAAAATGACCCATTTAAACACACTTTAGGGTGTTTACGGTTTTGGGAGATCCCCAAACCGTAAACACCTATAAATGTTGGCCTTTGGTGTTTTTCAAGGCTTAAACACATCAATGGAAGGTTTAAACATGTCAAAGTAAGCCTTAAACATCAAACTAGGGCTAAACAAGGGACTTTGGTGCCATTTATGGTGTTTACGGCCCAAGAACATTCTTGGACCGTGAACACCTCTAACCTTGTGTTCTTGGCATAATTTCTTGATGGTTAAATGTAATACTAGCTTAATAACACTCAAGGATGGAAGTACTTACTATTACGAGGCTTGATTTGAGCTAAAAGGCCAAGAACACTTAGTGTGTGTTCTTGGTGTTTTTGGAAATCTAGACAAAATACATAAATGAATGGATGAATAGATGCACAAACACTAGATTAAGTGTTTTACTAACTTGAAATGGTTAGAACACTTACAAGTTTGAAGATCTAGAATAAAATCTAGGATGATACTTGAAAGAATATTTTGGAGTTTACTCTTTTGATATTTGGGGAGTAAACACGTAATGGCTAGTCTTTAGGAGTAAACTCATACATAGGCATGAGTTCACGGTTTTTGGGATGATTTTTCAACCCAAACATAATTGTTTGGCCGGGAACTTCTAAAACGCAAGGTGTTTGCGGTTTCTAAAAATCAAAACCCGAGACGGCACTTTCTTTCGCCCGTTCGTTTAAAAATAATATTAAAATAATCAAACGAACTTTAAATTTCTTAAAAATAAGAAAGAATGTTATTAACTTATTTATACGAAGTGGTTGACTTTTAGGGTTTGACTAAATGGAAATTTCGAGTTGTCACATTATCCCCCTGTTAAAGGGAATTTCGTCCCGAAATTAAAGTTTAAACAAATAAAGTAGTTACAAATAACTAAGAAAAAAGATGAGGATATTTCAGTTTCATCTGGTCCTCACGCTCCCAAGTGAATTCCGGTCCTCGCTTGGCGTTCCAACGAACCTTCACAATCGGGATACAGCTTTGCTTTGTCTGCTTGACCTCACGGTCCATGATCTCTACTGGTTCTTCCACGAAGTTGAGGCTCTCGCTGATCTCGATCTCGTCGAGTGGGATTACAAGAGTCTCGTCGGACAGACACTTTTTCAAGTTAGATACGTGGAATGTAGAATGTATGTTACGAAGTTCGTCGGGTAGGTTGAGTTTGTAAGCTATAGGGCTGATTCTTACGAGAATCTCGAAGGGCCCTATATATCTCGGATTAAGCTTCCCACGCTTACCGAAGCGTATTAAGCCCTTCCAGGGTGAGACTTTAAGAAGGACTTGGTCTCCCACATGGAATTCCAAAGGTTTCCTTTGCTTATCAGCGTAGCTTTTCCGTCGGTCTCTAAAGGCTTTCAATCGTTCATGGATCTGAACGATCTTCTCTGTTGTTTCCCGAATGATTTCCGAGCCTGTGAGTGTACTGTCAGAAACTTGCCCCCTAGCTAATTGGGTATCACCCACTTCAGCCCAACACAGAGGGGATCTGCACTTTTGGCCATAGAGGGCTTCAAATGGAGCAGCCTTGATGCTCGTGTGATAACTGTTATTGTAGGAAAATTCGACAAGGGGTAAATGAGTATCCCATGCCTTTCCAAAGTCAATCACACAGGCTCTCAACATATTTTCCAGTGTTTGGATGGTCCTCTCACTTTGTCCGTCGGTCTGTGGATGGTAGGCTGTGCTCATGTCCAGCCTTGTTCCCAGGGAATGTTGTAGCGATTGCCAGAATCTTGAGGTGAACCTACTATCTCTGATGAGTTAAGAAACTCTTTGATCGTTTAGATCTTGTAACAGGTTAATCACAAAAACAAAAAACAGCAATATAAAACACAAGAATGAATCAAAATATGTCGAATGATTCAATAGATTCAAGCCTCAGCAGAGCTCGATAAAGAACTTCCACTGTAGAGGCTGTTAGGGTTACAAAACGATAAAGATAATAATTGACTTCCAAATCCTTACGTACTAAGATGCATGCAAGCACCTATAAATACAAAACCCTAGATATAACTCTTGGATGGACAGGCCCAATCCGGAGACTAAATGGACTAAATAGCAAGCCGAAGACGCAACACCTTTCAGACCCTACAATCTCCCCATTTGCGTCAATTGGAGCGAGACTATCACTTCGGCTTGTTGGGTCCAGCTGCAGGAACTTTCTTAGTGGTTTCAAACAGACGTGGGATAAGATCAAGGATGGTCTGTCTGAAGCGAATGTACCACTGGATCATGTCATCAAAATACTTCTTGTCATCTGCTGAATTCTGCTTGCATCGATGAATGATTCCCAGAACATGTTCCAAGCATGCAGTGGTGTAAAGGTGCTTATCTGCCAAGGCGAACATGCATTTTTGGCCTTCGTTCCTTGTAAACATGACAGAATTCCGCTTCGGGTCGATTCTTCCCACCTGCATCATGTTCAAATCACTAGCAGAGCCCACAGGAGAGATAGTAGGCTTTTTATTGAAGATACTAGCGATCTCCTGATCCATCTTGGCAACCTCCATAATGTAGCATACAAGCATCCTTTTGAAGTGATCAATAATTGGACCATACTCAGCTTCGTTGGTGAGGAGGATGTTATGCAAAATAATCCAATCATGTGGATTCAGGTTGGGAAGTTCAGCAACTGATATAGCATGTTCTGTTTTAGCAGAACCCCTCAGCACTTTGAACCGAACGTTCGTGAAGCTCCCCTCACAAAACGGTTTGAGGACCCGAAGATTGACGATTTTCTGAGCACTCCAAGTCTGATACTGTGGTTGAGCAGACTTCAGATAGAATTCGACAAGCTCCCTATCGACCTTTGGATGAGGATGAGGGATATCAGCAACGTTATCAAAAGCATGGAAGATGAAGGCTTTTCGGGTTAGTGGCATGTCGAACTGAGAATCGACAGAATTGATTCGATCCAATGAAATCACTGGTTCGAGCCACAGGATGCTGGGAGTTTCAATTGCTTCTTTTATAAGCTTCTCAAGAGTCCACGGAGGAAAAAGAATTTTCCTACTCTCAAGAAGATCATGAGCCTCCTTCATTTTTGGTTCGTTCGCCTCAAACTCTCTGGCAACGCGAGCACTCATATCGGCATCTTTATCCCGACTTTGTTTCTTTAAGAGATCAGCGATGGTCTCTTTATCATCATCATCACTGTCTTCAGCAATCTTCTTTCCTTTGTCTTTGACCCCCGAACCTGAGGCTTGACCTATTGGAGGAGGTTCGGTTGCTTTAGTTGCTGTAGAAGTGGGAGGCGGTTAAGACACATCTTCTCCCCCTTGTTGCGGATAGGACACGAACTCAAGGAGCCCTTCAATTTTGCTTAGTAGAGCAACGACAGGAGCAAGCTTCTCTGCGAGAGTGCGCCTCACTGAGTAATTCAGGATAGGATCATGTGCTTCAAGGATGTTGGAAAGGGCGGCATGGACATCCAAAACACACGATGAAATAACCTCACGCTCATATCGAAGAGATTGAATTTCCTTTTGAGATTGGAAAAGATGAAGACTCTTGACCTTGAGAGCAGTGTTCTTGCGAGCAAGAGCATCCATCACTGAGTTCTCTGAAGCGAGGTCTTCTTGCAGCTTAGACAGGCGCTCCTCAACAGTCGCCTGAAATAATTTGTTGTCATCGCTGAGAGACTGAAGGAGACTGGCAAAGGACTGTAGTTCTGAGGAAACTGAAGTGGCCAGTTTGTTGACAACAGAGTCAATCTTCTCTGCCTTGGAGTCTGCAGCTCCCTGTAAAGACTGCAAAAGTGAATTAGCATCAACAAATAGCTTTTCAACTTTTTCGGTCGCAGCAGCACACGTCTTGGTTGAGGCGTCAATAGCAGCAGTGGCAGTGTTGATGGAGGCTTCATGAGCCTTGGTGAACGAATCAACAAGCCCCTGAAGAGCAGCCTCTGAGATAGAAGATTGAGAGGAAGAGGAGGAGGAAGCAATGAGAGAATCGATTTTCTCGTGAAGCTCCTTGAGATGCTTCTTGGTGACAGGAGCATCATCGTCATCATCACTTTGCATTTGATACAGACTGTAATAGATCGAGTCAAACGTCATATCCTCTCCTCCAAGAAAAGGTTCTTCATTTTCTGCTGAGTGAGCGGGAGATGAGGGCGAGGGTGGAGGCTCGGTTGTGGAAGTAGGTTCGGGTGCGGATGTATGTTCGGTAGTGGGAGTGGTTTCGGGTGCTGTAGTAGGAGCCCCCGTATCAGATACGTTGGTTCGAACGCCAGCGGTGGTTGTTGTGGTAGCTTCGGTGAAAATGGGAGGTGGTGTAGGAATTGAGGTGGGTGGTATTTGAGTAGTGGAGGTTATGGGGGGAATGGAAATGGAGATGGAGATAGGGGAGGAGAGACAGGTTTAGAAGAAACAGGTACCTCAGGGGTAGGCGAACGTGGAGGAGTATTACCTCGAAGTGACCCTTCGGAGTCTGAATTCTCTTCCTCAGATTCACTGGAGGAGGAGGCAAGAATAAGCTTGCGCCTGGGTTGAGTCTTCCTCTTCTTTGGTGGAGGGGATTGAGCCTTCTTGGAAGGTTTGCGTTTCTTTTGAGAAGGACCTTTCGCTCCTTTGACAACCTTCTTGTCTTTTCCCTTGTCATGTTTCTTTCCCCTGGGAGCAGGCCTATCAGCATCATGGATTAATTGAATCATTTCAGGAGTAAGCTCTCTGGGACCTAAGTGACGAAACTCCTTGTAAGTTCTGATGATGCGACTGTCGCTTGGAACACACCCATACATTGACTCAGGGATTGAGCCAATAAACTGAAATTTGGAAGAATCAAACACTATGATCTTCGTAGTGTTAAAAGTTCCTATGAAAGCGAGTGGAGAATCAGCAACAATAGGAACATGATACTTGTCTATCACCCACTTTGTAACCAGCATAAAAGATCTCTGAATGGCGAGAAGTAGACGCTAGGCTCTGAATCAGCTGCTGCCATAAAACCGATCCATAATCGAGATTGATGTCGTGGTACAACCCATATAGAATGGTCATAAACAGACGACTCGCCCCGTCTGAACCTGCACTTCGTTCCGATAACCCCTTGAACAAAACTGTGAAGAAGCCGTTCCACTGAGTAGGTAAGCAAGATTTCTTGAACTTGGTGACAGTTGTTAAAATCTCTGTGTAACCCATGTTGTAAAACATGGAAAACAGCTGACCGATGGGAACAGATTCAGGGTTAACCCTAGACTCATCAGGTTCAAACCCTAACAGCGAACAAAATCGCTGTTTGGAGATGGAGGACTTGTTATCAAGAATGTCGAAAAAGATTCGATCGACACACTTGTCATAGTGGGTTGTGGAGAAGATTTGCGACAGACACTCCAGTGGAACAGGTTCGACTTTGGTGAATGCTGGAACCAGTGGCGAATACTTGAGACATTCCACGATTGGGAACATGAAAGCATCGTAAACTTGTAGGGTAAGATCAATGATCAGGATTTGTTGATGATGGATTGGCAGAATGTGAGAAGTAGCATGAACTGAAGAGGAGTCCGCCATTGAAGAGAAGTTTTTGGGGAAGATGATGAACAGTAGGAGAAACAAATCTTTTCTTGCTCTCTGAATATTTGGTGCAGTAAAGAGGTAAATAACGATAGAAGTTACCTTTTATATCGTGGTGAGAAGAGAGAGAGAAAAATCTGGTCCCAAATCTTCAAGGAAAATACGAAGCGTTTCCTTAGGTGATTGACGCGTGACAGTTTAGAGCCCCGATGATTACGCAGGAGAGAGAAAGACTGTCCCGTTTCACACGCCTTCCCATCAGGCGCCGTTTGAAATGTCAAAAACGGTTCCGCTTCACACGCCTTCCCATCAAGCGCCGTTTGAAATATCAAAGCGATTAGACTTTCGGCTGAGTCAACAACTTATCCGTTGAGAATGAGCTGTCGTCATAGATCAAAATAACCACGTGTAACATTATGAACCACATCTCTTTTATAACATTAAATCCCATAGCCAAAAATTGCTTGTAATTAACGAAACCCTATTTATGGAAAATCAAAAAGATTTTCGTGCATAGAGTGTCAAAGTAAAAGAAATAAAGCGACACATATGTGGGAAATTGTGATGTCAATAAAGACACGAAACAGTGGATCCCGGGCACAAATCTCTTCCTTCAAAGTCAAGAGAGACCTTAAAGTGTTTGTGTGGTTTCCCGTTGAATTACGATCAAACACTAATTAAGCAGTGTTGAATGGCATCTTTTAATAAGGCTAATTTGGGAGGCTTTCGCTCCAGTTCAGAATTCCTGATCTTAACATAAGACAAAAATCGACTGAAGTACTTGTGAGACCAATGTGGTCTGTTGAACTAGTAGGGGTGAAGAGAATTGAAGTGACAAATTGAAAATAACTGTTAGGTGAAATCTCAAAAAAAAAAAAAAAAAACTGGATTCTAAGGGAAGAAATGTTATGGGATTTAACAATTTCATAAGAATCACACAAAAAGAAAAATTAGAGATTTCAAGGTACAACCACTTGGGTGAATTCGTTAATTCATTAGTGAAAACTAGAGCAAATTTAATTGTTCACCGTCAATGCATAGTAGGTATTGAATTGTGGGTTTCACTTAGCACGTAGTGGCACGAAGCTAAGATCATAAACACATAAATTGTGTAACCATAAACCTCAGTGGTAATTTCTGAGAGTCTCAAGGGTTACGTGTATGAAGCGAATAGGATGGAGAAAAATATTGGAGATGGTGTAAAGAAACCAAAGTACCTCTGCTGTTAAAATAAGGACCAAGCAGATAACTCTTATCTCATGTGAGAAGAGAGTAAGGTAGCTCATGATTAGAATAAATATGATAGCCTAATTGGGAAGACAAGGTTTCTATATACCAAGTCAGTAAGGCTATTATTCAGAATCAGGTGAGGCGTTGGACAACATACAACAACATGCTTCTAGGAACACTTAACTAGTAAAAGGTGTGAGAACAATACCTGCCCCATTGATCACCCACAAATGGTAAAAACGAACAGAAGTAAAGAAAAATATTTTTGGATTTTATGAAATTTTTGATTCAAATAGAAAAACAACAATAAAACAAACAAAAAAAAATTGGAACCGAACCCGAGATAGACCGAACGTTCGGTTCATTTCGGTTTAAAAAAAATGTGAGAGAAAAAAAAAATTGGAAATAGGTGAGAAATAGTTGAGAAATAAGAGTACAAAAAAGTTTACAACCAAATAAACTACCTTTAAGTGATAAGTGAAGACGAGTGAATAGGACCGAACCCGAGCGCTCGGTTCAATTCAGTACTTACGTGAACCGAACCCGAAATAGACCGAACGTTCGGTTCATTTCACTTCCAACTTTTAGTTTTGAGAAGTAGTTTTTGGTACTGACCCCGATTCCATCATACCTAGCCCTTGTAGAATTTTATTAAAACTTGCTTTAGGAAGAGCTTTGGTGATGATGTCAGCCAGTTGATCAGTAGTTCGAACAAAATGAATCTCTACGTTTCCGTCTTCTACATGATCTTTAATGAAGTGATACCGCAACACAATGTGTTTGGTTTTGGAATGTTGCACTGGATTATGACAGATCCTAATTGCACTTTCTGAGTCACAATATAGTGGGATCTTCTTCATATTGAGTCCATAATCCCGGAGTTGCCTTTGGATCCAAATCACTTGAGATGTGCAAGAAGCGGCTGCAATATATTCTGCTTCGGCTGTAGACAGTGAAACACATGTTTGTTTCTTAGATTGTCAGCTCACCAACTTCCCGTCGAGGAATTGACAGCCTCCTGTGGTGCTTTTCTTGTCTAAACCACATCCTCCAATGTCTGCATCTGAGTAGGCTTGAACAAAGAAACCTGAGTTTGAGGGATACCAGAGACCGAGAGATGTGGTTCGCTTCAGATATCGGAGTATATTTTTCACTGCTAGCATGTGTGGTTCACGGGGATTCGCTTGAAACCTAGCACAATAGCACACAGAAAACATTATGTCAGGTCTACTAGCTGTGAGGTACATAAGGGAACCAATCATTTGGCGGTATAGCGTTATATCGACTGTCGGTTTTTCCAAAGATGGTGTAAGCTTGGTGCCGAAAGCCATTGGAACTTTGACCTTTGAATCTCCCATCATGCCGAATTTAGCAAGAAGAGTCTTGGTATATGCTTCCTGGTTGATAAAGATGTCTTCGGGTCCCTGTCTAATGTTTAAACCAAGGAAAAAGTTAATCGGACCCATTGAGCTCATTTCAAATTAGTCTCCATCAACTTTCTGAATTCAGCTGTTAAGCTAGGATTCGTTGAGCCAAAGATGATATCATCGACATAGATTTGAACTATCATAAGGTGGTTACCTTCCTTTTTACGAAAGAAGGTTGGGTCAACCGAACCTTGTTTGAACTTAGACATCTTTAAGAACTTAGTTAGTGTTTCATACCATGCCCTAGGTGCTTGTTTCAGACCATAAACTGCCTTGTCTAAAATGTAGCAATGATTTGGATGCTTTTCATTCACAAAACCGGGAGGTTGCTCCACGTAAACTGTTTCTTCAAGTTCTCCATTCAGAAAGGTGCATTTCACATCCATTTGGTAGACCTCGAAGTTCTTGTGTGCAGCATAGGCAAGAAATATTCGAACAGATTCCAGCCTTGCTACCGGAGCAAATGTTTCTTCATAATCAATTCCTTCTTTCTGGCAGTATCCTTTCACCACAAGACGAGCTTTATTACGAATCACGTTACCCTCCTTATCCATTTTGTTTCTGAATACCCATTTGAGACCAACGACTGAGGCATCTTTCGGTGTTGGAATGAGACGACATACCTTATTTCTTTCAAACTCATTGAGTTCATCTTGCATTGCTTGGACCCAATCAGAATGATCAAGAGAAATATTGACGGTCTTTGGCTCAACTTTGGATACGAAGGAATTATACATGCAAAATTCTACTTTGGAAAATAGGAAAGTTTGCTTTGCCTTCACTTGAGATCGGTTTAGGACCTTTTCAGACACATTAGCCACTATCTGAGATACAGGATGATCTCTGGTCAATTTGGTTAGTGGAGGAAAGTTTGGATCATAGGATGGATCCAATTTAGCATTGACCATTTCTTCTAACTCTAATTGAATATCATCATCAAAGAACATATCGGAATTCTCCCCCTCGACAGATGATGAATCATTTGGATCTTCAGGTTAATTTGGTCCTTCGGGTGCTACTGAACTTTCAGGTGTAGCCGGGCTTTCAGGTACTACAGGACTTTCGGGTGTAGCCGGGCTTTCAGGTGCTACAGGACTTTCGGGTGTAGCCGAGCTTTCAGGTGCTACAGGACTTTCGGGTGTAGCCGGGCATTCAGGTGTGTAACAACCCGAAATTTCATATCACATCTTGTAACTCAAATTGTAATCCAATTCGATCAACCAAACGCTGTTTCCAAATCTGTTTCCGATTTCATCATTAAATTAAGTCATTAACATATATTGATCTAAAATGACTTAATGGGTGTCTTAATGCCATTAGGAATCATTCTAACACCCCATAGTAGTTATCAGAATAATTCTAGAATCGACCATATCGGGTTATGACAAATTGGTCGGGTATGACCAAAAGCCCCACCTAACGCCGGTATCGGGAAGAATTCCGTCGTGTCCAATTCCCGAGCACTATATAAATGATTCAAAGCTTTCATTTGAAGCTTTTGGCCATTTCTTCCATAATCACTTCCAACCTCTCTCCTCATCCAAAATCAAAGGTCCAAAAACAAAGAATTAAGGCTCCAAATCAAAGAGGTAACATCCTTAACTTGTTATCTAACCTCTTTAGCCTTCAATTTGATGTTTAAATTGAGTTTTAGGACCTAGAACATGTGTTTACGGCCAAGGATCAAGCTTGGGCCGTAAACACCTAGAAATGGGGTTTTTGAGCCATTTAACCCTTCCAAATCATTGTTGGGACTTAGATACGACCTTAAGGCTTGCAATTTGGGACTTGAAACATTTAAAACATGAATTTTGAAGGACAAAAGAGAGTTTACGGCCAAGGCTTGTTCTTGGGCCGTAAACTCCTCAAACATGGGGATTTAACACCTTAAAACATGTCAAAATGCCTTATAACTCAACCAATAGCTTTGTAATAAATCCTAGATCCATCTAAAAATAGTTTAGGGGTTTGTAACACATCAAAATACCACATATAGGAGTTTACGGCCTAGGCACATACCCTTTGGCCGTAAACTCATAAATCTTTGTCAAATGATGCCCCTAATTCACACTAAAGGCTTGGAAAAATTTCTAGAATCACATGTGATTGTTTTATGTGTCAAAAGTTGATTATTCATAAGCATAGGAGAGTTTACGGCCATAGAACATGCTTCTGGGCCGTAAACTCCTAAAATGATGTTATTTGGTGCCAAAAATTGATACCAAACCTTGGAAAAATTAATTAGAATCACATGTGATTGCTTCCTGTGCCTCAAATCAATTTTTCATCACCCTAGAAGAGTTTACGGCCGTAAACTCCAAGTTTACAGCCGTAAACTCCCTTTTAAATGGTATAAAATCCAAAAAAATTGTTCCAAGGCATTTTAGTAAGTCATTCCAACAATCCCCATGTCGATTCAAGCCATTAAACCCTCAAAATCACACCAACATGAGTTTACGGCCGTAAAATCATGTGTGTGTGTGTATGTTTTGTGGCTGTAAACTCCCTAATATGTTTACTCTTGGAGAGTAAACTCAAGTCCTAAGTCCCTAGTGTCAATATACGTCTGTAGATGTCACCCGAGTCACTCCAAACGCTCGTTTTGAGGTGTTTAACCTCGTTGGAGTGTAATGTTCCATATGATTAGTGATTGTAAATCTAATTAGTTATATATGGACATTATTAGATTTTACATAAGGTCATCGTGAGTAAACAAGCCCCGAACCAACGTCTAGTATCCAAAACCGTCGCATTTCCGAGTCCGGTGAGTTCATACCCCTACCCTTTTTTTCACTGTTTTTCACTGTTTTCAGGGGGGAACACAAGCAAAGTACAAGGGTTTTCTTGTACTCAAAACTTATTTTCGTGTGTGTATGTTTCACATTTCATATGCTTTTAATACTGATATACACAACTGATAACCAGTAGAACATGCAGATCACGTAAACATTTATTTGTGAAATGGGTTTTATAAACTGTTATGTTTTATATATTTCACAAATGGTTTTCCATATTTTATCAGTTAAAAGCATGACATTAGAACACATGAACAATATAATTTGTACACTGTCTTGTCCTCGGTAACATTCCACAGAGATACGCGAATGGAGGATTCTCATATTATTACTAGTAAATTTGTTATTCCTGTACGATTGGAGACACGTCCTCGGCGAACACTCCACAGAGATACGCGAGTGGAGGACTACACCCGTAACCAGAATCTTTGGGAATCAGAGAGCGTGACTTGAGTGTATAGATCTATACGGGGCTGACTACCCCACACCTGGTTGCTAGCTACAGCCGAACCGAAATGGTTCAAGGGTGACGAAAGTCATAAGGTTGTGGACTACTTATTGCCACAGGTTCAGTCTTTAGTATGGTTATGGAACTCGCAATTAGGATAACAGAGATTTACTTATAGTAATAATGAATAACTTATACATCTTTTACATTGATAACCAACATTCAGGAAAGTATGGGACTTTCTTGGGAAACCTTGTACATAACCAGGTCTAACAGAATACATCTTTACAATAAAAACCAACATTCAGGAAAGCATGGGGCCTTCCTGGGAAAAACATATACATAATTAGAAAAGTCTAGCAAAACAGATAACATTACATCTTTTACAAATGATAACTCACAATCAGGAAAGTATAGGACTTTCCTGGGGATACATTGGAACTCAAGCAGAACAGTTTAACAAACCGGATAATCAAATTATACATTTTTCACATGAGTAACATGTTTTCAGTGTACAAACCTACTATACTTTGTAATTGTGAAACAACAATCAACTTTTAAGAAAATGTGGGATTTTCTTGGCGTGTGTTACATTTTTTTTAGAAACAAAAAGGAAGCATGAACATTTTCACAAAACAAAACTACTTATGAACTCACCAGCGTTATGCTGATTTTCAAAACCGCTTGTGTTCTCAGGTCAACCTTAGAACAGGTACCGAAGATCCTTTTTGCTCGAAGTTGGAGTGCTCAAAAGACCCGTTTTATTTTGTTTATATATATATATATATATATATATATATACACTATGTATCACAAACTGTACAACTTTACTTTTGAAAACAATTGTAAAACTTTTATATGTAATGTAATGGTTGTTCTACTTTACTTACTATGTACATTGGATTTGATACTCAACGTGGAGTCAACCCTGGAAATGTTTCCGCCTTCGGTTTTCGGGGTGTGACAGATTGGTATCAGAGCCCTTGTTTATAGTGAATAAAGTATACCAAACCTTACATGGTATAAAACTATAAACACTAAAGGGGCCTAAGTGCTCTGAACTAAAAGTATCCTTCAAAATATAAGTATTTTCATAAGTATACAAGTATACCGAACCGTCGAGATTCGTAACTACAAGTAGAACAAAACATAAGTAAATGGGTGTTGTGTACTACGGTTAAACCTGGGCAGTTATGTAGTCGTGTCTAGGATCAATATAGCCTGGCGAACTATATTCATTCGAGACACGGCCAACATGTGCTTGGGAGTGACTGTGGTATGCGGCATGCCTAAAACTTACCCTAATACCACAAACATCGAGCCAGTATCGTAACGAATCATGAAATACTATGGGAGTATTTCTCGAATCAATCCTTTGTAGAAATCCTCGTTCACGTATAGATCCTCGATCATTCCATTAGCGATAGTTTACCTGCTTCAATAACTCTTTCCTGCTTTATCGCTTATTTGGAATAAATATCTGTTATATCTCTTGATTCAATTCAGAGGACTTATCATCCTCTTTTTCTTGATCTTATTAGATCAAGATGCCTCCCAGAAAGAGACCCAACTCAAAGACCAACAACCCTCCGCCACTACCTCCTCCTGAAATTGATCCCGTGTTATTCCAAACAGCTGTTACCGCCGCGGTGGCAGCTGCCATGTCCCAATTGAACACCGGTAGTTCCGGTGGTTCAGGAGGTGGTACTCAAGATCAAGAAAGCAATCAGGGACATCGAAGTTCCTACAAGGATTTCATGAATGCAAAACCAACATCCTTTGATGGCACTGGAGGTGTCATTTCCTTATCCCGATGGTTCGAGAAAATCGAATCCATCTTTGAAATCTGTGCTTGTACTGAGTCTGATAAGGTCAAATTTACAGCCTGTACCTTCAGTAATAAAGCCTTGACTTGGTGGAATAGCCAAGTCAAATCCTTGACCCTACCCATAGCCAATGCCATGGGCTGGAACACCATGAAAGAACTCCTCCTTGCCGAATACTGTCCCCGTGGTGAAATGCAGAAGCTAGAGCATGAGCTCTGGAACCTGAAGATGAAAGGTTCCGACATTGCTGCATACACTTCCCGATTCGATGATCTTGCCCTTCTCTGCCCTGGTTTGGTCACTCCTGAAGGCAAAAAGATCGAGAGGTTTATTTGGGGGCTAACCAATCCAACAAAAGGTCATGTTTTGGCTGCTCGCCCGGACACATACGATAGTGCTAAGACTTTAGCCCAAGCCATAATCGACCATAGTGATGATGTCGAGGAAGCCACCACTGCCCCTGAGTCGACTAAAAGCAGTGGTGAGAAAAGAAAATTCTGGAAGAAGAAGAAGGGTCAATCTTCACAAGGATCCTCCAAAAGACAGCAAACAGTAGCAGTCCATGCTGCTACTACTCCCGTTGCTGCTGTTTCTGTTGTGGGATCCACAGCTCCAACTCCTACCAGCCGGTATGCTGGTAATCTCCCTCTCTGTGAAAAGTGTAAGTATCACCACAATCATGGCCCCTGTCGAGAACTTTCCTATACTAATTGTGGTAAAAAGGGGCACACAGTTCGATTCTGCAAGGCTCCAGCTCAATCGGCCAATCAATCTTCTGGAATAGGTGTCGGTCAAGCCTGTTACAACTGTGGTGAAGCTGGGCACTTTAAAAGAAACTGCCCCAAAAAGTCTACTGGTGATAACACTGGAAGGGTCCTCGCCATGGGACGGGAGGAAGCGGTCGCCGATCCCACTGTTGTCTCGGGTACGTTCCTTCTCGACAACTCATATGCTAATATTCTTTTCGATTCGGGTGCTGAGAGGAGCTTTATTAGTCATGCATTCAAACATAACCTAAAACATAATTCCCAACCTTTAACCGAAATATTTACTGTCGAGATGGCGAACGGAGAGAAGGAAAGTACTAGTGAGGTGTTCGTAGGTTGTACCCTTACCCTAAACGACCATTCGTTTCCTATCGATCTTATGCTGGTATCCATAAAGAGCTTTGATGTCATCATTGACATGGATTGGTTGAGTCCCAATCATGCAGATATCCTTTGTTTTGAAAAAGCCATCCGTCTCAACCTTCCTTCGGGTCAAACTCTAGTAATTTATGGTGATAAACTTGGTTCTAACCTTCATATCATTTCCTGTATCAAAGCTCAGAAACTCCTGCGAAAGGAGTGTATTGCATTCTTGGCCCATGTAATCAATGAGAAACAGGAAGTTAAAGACCTCGCGAGCATCCCCGAAGTCTATAACTTTCCTGATGTGTTTCCCGAAGAGCTTCCAGGAATCCCTCGCGAGCGTCAGGTCGAGTTCCGTATTGACCTAATTCCTGGAGCTACTCCCGTAGCGAAGTCTCCGTATCGCTTAGCTCCAGCAGAAATGCAGGAGTTATCCAGTCAACTCAATGAGTTACTTAGTAAAGGATTCATTAGACCGAGTTCCTCACCCTGGGGAGCTCCGGTTTTGTTTGTCAAGAAGAAAGATGGATCCTTTCGTATGTGTATTCATTATCGCGAACTGAACAAATTGACTGTTAAAAACCGATATCCTCTTCCGCAAATAGATGACCTCTTCGATCAACTCCAGGGAGCCAGTTACTTCTCCAAGATAGACCTTCGATCAGGGTACCATCAGCTACGAGTTCATGAAAGTGATGTGTCCAAAACAACTTTCAGGACTCGATATGGACACTACGAGTTCGTAGTGATGCCCTTTGGTCTAACCAATGCACCGGCAGTGTTCATGGATCTAATGAATCGGGTGTGTCGTCCTTATCTAGACAAGTTTGTCATTGTGTTCATTGATGACATACTTGTCTACTCCAGAAGTGAAGAAGACGACAAACAACACTTGAGGCTAGTGTTGGAGACTCTGCGATCCGAGAAGTTATACGCAAAATTTTCCAAATGCGAGTTCTGGATTCGGAAGGTAACTTTCCTCAGTCATGGGGTAAGCGAGGAGGGTATTCATGTAGATCCTTCCAAAATAAAGGCGATAGAGAATTGGTCAGCACCGAAGACACCCACAGAAATCCGACAATTCTTGGGTCTCGCTGGCTGTTATCGGAGATTCATCCAGAACTTTTCCAGAATCGCCAAACCTCTAACCACTCTAACACAAAAAGGTGTACCCTTTTGTTGGAGTGATAAACAAGAAACTGCATTTCAGACGCTGAAGAAAGCCTTGTGCAGCGTGTCTATTCTGTCCCTACCCGAAGGGACAGAGGACTTTGTTGTCTTCTGTGATGCGTCTAATCAAGGCCAGGGATGTGTACTTATGCAAAGAGGAAAAGTAATTGCCTATGCTTCTTGACAGTTGAAAACACACGAGGTCAACTATACCACACACGACTTGGAGCTAGGAGCAGTGGTCTTTGCGTTGAAGATTTGGAGACATTATCTCTACGGAACCAAGTGCACGATCTTTACCGATCACAAGAGTCTGCAACACATCTTTGACCAGAAAAACTTAAACATGAGACAAAGGCGATGGGTAGAACTACTCGGTGATTATGATTCTAAAATCTGTTACCATCCCGGCAAGGCCAATGTGGTAGCAGATGCCCTTAGCCGAAAGGAGAGTGCAGGCCGTAAAGTGAAGAACTAGACGATGACCATCCATTCCAACCTACCCATACAAATCCGAGAAGCCCAATTAGAAGCCCTCAAACCTGAGAATGTGGCGAATGAAGCTTTGAGAGGAATGGAAAAGAAACTTGAGATCAGAGGTGACGGAGTCCATTGTTTCATGGATCGGATCTGGATTCCCAAGTTCGGAGGATTCAGAGAGATAGTTATGGAGGAAGTGCACAGAACCAGATACTCTGTTCACCCGGGCTCTGACAAGATGTACTTAGATCTCAAGAAACAATATTGGTGGCCAAACATGAAGGCTGAGATAGCTACATTTGTGGGCAAGTGTCTGACTTGCGCCAAGATAAAAGTTGAGCACCAGAAACCCTCGGGTCTGCTCCAGCAACCTGCAATACCCGAATGGAAATGGGAGATGATCACCATGGATTTCATCACCAAACTACCCAGGTGTCCGAGTGGATATGATACCATATGGGTAATTGTTGACCGTTTAACCAAGTCAGCTCACTTCGTTCCAATCAAAGAATCATACAAGATGGAAAGACTCGCGCGGATTTATATCCAAGAGGTAGTCCGACTGCACAGTGTACCTGCATCCATTATCTCGGATCGAGATAGCAGGTTTACCTCCCGATTTTGGCAGTCTCTCCAGAAAGCTCTTGGAAGCAAACTAGATATGAGCACGGCGTATCATCCTCAGACAGATGGGCAGAGTGAGAGAACAATCCAAACTCTGGAAGACATGCTTAGGGCATGTGTCATTGACTTTGGAAAGTCGTGGGACGCACATCTACCTTTGATCGAATTCTCATACAACAACAGTTATCACACCAACATTAGGGCTGCCCCGTTCGAAGCCCTATACGGTCGTAAGTGCAGATCCCCTCTGTGTTGGGCCGAGGTGGGGGATACACAGCTAGCCAAGAGTTGAATCCCCAACAGTGCTCTCACTGGTCCTGAGATCATCTGTGAAACCACCGAGAAGATCATCCAAATCCGAGAACGACTGAAAGCTTCACGTGATCGCCAGAAGAGTTACGCTGATAACCTTCGGAAACCACTAGAATTCCAGGTTGGAGATCGTGTCCTATTGAAGGTCTCGCCCTGGAAAGGCACTGTACGCTTTGGTAAGCGTGGGAAACTTAATCCGAGGTACATTGGACCTTTCGAGATCCTCGCCAGGATCGGTCCGGTAGCCCATAAACTTCGTTTACCTCACGAGCTCAGTAACATCCATCCCGTCTTCCATGTTTCAAATCTCAAGAAGTGCCTATCCGATGAAATCCTAGTGATTCCTTTAGACGAGATCGAGATCGATGAAAACCTCAGCTTCGTGGAGGAACCGATCGAAATCATGGATCGAGAAGTCAAACGTACGAAACAAAGTCGCATCCCGGTAGTGAAGGTTCGCTGGAATGCCAAGCGGGGACCGGAGTTCACATGGGAACGAGAAGACTCGATGAAACAGAAGTATCCACAACTCTTTCTAGATCCATGATTTGTATTTTGTCTTGTATTTTGTCTTGAATTTCGGGACGAAATTCCCTCTAACGGGGGGATAATGTAACAACCCGAAATTTCATATCACATCTTGTAACTCAAATTGTAATCCAATTCGATCAACCAAACGCTGTTTCCAAATCCGTTTTCGATTTCATCATTAAATTAAGTCATTAACATATATTGATCTAAAATGACTTAATGGGTGTCTTAATGCCATTAGGAATCATTCTAACACCCCATAGTAGTTATCAGAATAGTTCTAGAATCGACCATATCGGGTTACGACAAATTGGTTGGGTATGACCAAAAGCCCCACCTAACGCCGGTATCGGGAAGAATTCCGTCGTGTCCAATTCCCGAGCACTATATAAATGATTCAAAGCTTTCATTTGAAGGTTTTGGCCATTTCTTCCATAATCACTTCCAACCTCTCTCCTCATCCAAAATTAAAGGTCCAAAAACAAAGAATTAAGGCTCCAAATCAAAGAGGTAACATCCTTAACTTGTTATCTAACCTCTTTAGCCTTCAATTTGATGTTTAAATTGAGTTTTAGGACCTAGAACATGTGTTTACGGCCAAGGATCAAGCTTGGGCCGTAAACACCTAGAAATGGGGTTTTTGAGCCATTTAACCCTTCCAAATCATTGTTGGGACTTAGATACGACCTTAAGGCTTGCAATTTGGGACTTGAAACATTTAAAACATGAATTTTGAAGGACAAAAGAGAGTTTACAGCCAAGGCTTGCTCTTGGGCCGTAAACTCCTCAAACATGGGGATTTAACACCTTAAAACATGTCAAAATGCCTTATAACTCAACCAATAGCTTTGTAATAAATCCTAGATCCATCTAAAAATAGTTTAGGGGTTTGTAACACATCAAAATACCACATATAGGAGTTTACGGCCGAGGCACATACCCTTTGGCCGTAAACTCATAAATCTTTGTCAAATGATGCCCCTAATTCACCCTAAAGGCTTGGAAAAATTTCTAGAATCACATGTGATTGTTTTATGTGTCAAAAGTTGATTATTCATAAGCATAGGAGAGTTTACGGCCATAGAACATGCTTATGGGCCGTAAAATCCTAAAATGATGTTATTTGGTGCCAAAAATTGATACCAAACCTTGGAAAAATTAATTAGAATCACATGTGATTGCTTCTTGTGCCTCAAATCAATTTTTCATCACCCTAGAAGAGTTTACGGCCGTAAACTCCAAGTTTACAGCCGTAAACTCCCTTTTAAATGGTATAAAATCCAAAAAAATTGTTCCAAGGCATTTTAGTAAGTCATTCCAACAATCCCCATGTCCATTCAAGCCATTAAACCCTCAAAATCACACCAACATGAGTTTACGGCCGTAAAATCATGTGTGTGTGTGTGTTTTGTGGCTGTAAACTCCCTAATATGTTTACTCTTGGAGAGTAAACTCAAGTCCTAAGTCCCTAGTGTCAATATACGTCTGTAGATGTCACCCGAGTCACTCCAAACGCTCGTTTTGAGGTGTTTAACCTCGTTGGAGTGTAATGTTCCATATGATTAGTGATTGTAAATCTAATTAGTTATATATGGACATTATTACATTTTACATAGGGGCATCGCGAGTAAACAAGCCCCGAACCAACGTCTAGTATCCAAAACCGTTGCATTTCTGAGTCCGGTGAGTTCATACCCCTACCCTTTTTTTCACTGTTTTTCACTGTTTTCAGGGGGGATGTCACACCCCAAAACCGATAACGGCGGAATACGTTTCGGAGTGGAGGACGTCATGTACAGTATCATCACAATTGCATAATAGTAAAAAACAAGGAAACATACAACCATTGCATTTACATAGTGAATTTAATGACAAGTGTGTTTTGTAATGTTTAACAATCACCCAAAAGTAAATCAAAAATAAGAGATGGGTCTTGTGTGCTCCACCTTCTCCAAAAATGCTGCGTCTGTACCTGTCTATCTTTGACCTGAAGATACAAGTTATTTTGAAAACGAATATCAGCATAAAGCTGGTGAGTTCATAAGAGTTAGTGTGAGTTTTTGTATACAAGCAATAGTGCGAAAAATGCGCCATTTATATTCATAAGCAGTAGAAACCTAGAAAATCCCAATTTTCCAGCAAATACATTGTAAGTGAAAATCTATTAAAAGTATGCATTCTTCCTTTTTTAAAATAGTTTATTATAAAAGTATATTAGCAAATCTCCAAATAGTAATGTGATAGAATAGGTTAAGCCTGTAATCATTGATAGTGGTGAAAGCTTCCTTTAGTGATAGATACTTACTTACTTCGGGATGTAGTTTAGCGTTTAGTGTAATATTTTAGTGTAGTTATAGTGTATTCCTTGTATATTTCTACTAGTGAGGATAATAGCGGATCCCATGACCTTTCCAGTCATGCACAATATAGTGAAGTAGTGGCATCCCTGGGCCTGCACGGCGCGGACTGAAATTATCAGTCGGGATGTAATAGCGTCTGCCCCGTATAGATCTATACATGTAGTGTCGTCTTCCTGCCGGAAAACTCTGGGCGTAGTGGGTAGCAAATAGAGTATCTCGTAGCGGATTAGTGTATTATTGTTTGTTTAGTGTTTTCTCTTCTGCTATAGTGTAGAAATCTCTTAGTATTGATCATAGTGTATTCTCTTACTAGTGTATTGTCTAGTAATAGTGAGTATTATAGTGTAGAGAGTAGTGACTTTAGCGAGTAGTAGCAGTAGCAACATTAACTATACCTATTATAGTTATCTTAGTGTGGATGGTTCTTGACAGATTAGTGACTTTAGTATTTTAGTGAAAGAGAATGATTCGTATCCCATACTAATATACAAGCTATATAACTAAGAAATCAACGACAGTCGTACAGATAACTACTACCCTAAGCCCACAATCAAACAAGAACAGGAAATAAGGCGAGATATCGGTCCTAAGTCCTCCAAGTCTTACTTATATAAATATATCAGAGTGGTTACGTTTTATAAGTAAATTGATTTAATAAAAGTATTTTCCAAAAGAACATTTAAAATCTGGCTTACTGTCCAAAAATAGTTTTGAAAATGTAAAAACCTGTTTATAAGGCAAAATCACATGTGATTTGAACTAAGGATAGTGAATCACATGTGATTAATCCTCGTAACGTGGAAAATCATTCTGTAAAACTTTCCATAAACATATATAAGTAACTTGTATCTCCCCCCTAAAACATTTAAAACATTTGAAAGGTTCATTAAAGGGGTATGAACTCACCTGAAATCGCGTAAATCGGGTGAATCGGGTAAATCGGGTAAAAGTGTCGGTTGAGCGTTTGGTACCAAATAACGACTTGAGCACCTTTTAGGACCCTAATGTCATATGAAATATGTATTTTACAAGAAGTTAATCATCTTAGGCTTTTCATTATAGTATTTGGACATTCTAGCATCGTTTTCGGGGTTTAAGGGCCTAGAAGGGGTTCCCGGAAGTAGTACAAGGCCAAGAATGATTTACGGGAGGGTCCATGAGCTCACTCCCTCAGAGTTTACGGCCCAAAGGCCACTCCTTGGGAGTTTACGGCCGTAAGCCCCCTAGGCTTGGCCGTAAACTCATGTGGTCCTCCAAATTGTATGTTTAAGGTCTTATTTCACTTCCTTACTTTAATGGTATGTGCCTTGGACCAAAATGGAGGGATTAAACTCTTAATTTGTGACATTTTGGGGAGTTTACGGCCAAGGCTTGCTCTTAGGCCGTAAACTCCATTTAATCCATCAAAATGGTTGTTTAAATGGTACAACATGTTCTCATTTACCTTAGATAAATCCTAGAAGGCCTTAAAATGAGTTTTGGGACAATTTGGCATGAAAATTGGGGAGTTTACGGCCCAAGAATATCCTTGGCCGTAAACTCTTCATTTGGCCTCAAAATGGGAAGTTTAATGGTACAACACACATCCAAGGGCCTTAGCTAAATCCCTTACATGCATTAGAGGAGTTTTGGGACTTGTTTGACACAAAAACTTGGGTGTTTACGGCCCAAGCTTAGCCTTGGCCGTAAACTCCTCTTTTTGTCTTCAAATGATGTTGTTTGATGCATTTAAACCTTCCTTAGTGTCAAGTCTAAATTACCAAACACCTTAGATGAGTTTTTGGGGCTTTAAACAAGGATTTGTGGGGGTTTTTGGGGTGTTTACGGCCTAAGCACAAGCTTGGTCCGTAAACTCCTTTTTAAGCTTCAATTTCTTGTGTTTTAGTGTCCAAACTCTCTTAGGTATATGCCTTAATTAGTCCATAAGCTTAAAGGAAGGGAAAATGAGGTTTTTGGCAAGTTTCTAGGGGTTTACGGCCTAAGTGGCTTCTTAGGCCGTAAACTCCTTTTTGGTCCTTGATTTCTATGATTTTGGCCTCTAATTACAGGGGAGTATGTCTAGATTAAGATAGGGAATGAGTCCTTACGTTTGGAAGCCGGAAATTCGCGGATTTGGGGTCGATTTCGGGTCTAGAGAGAGAAAGTAGTGAGAGAGAGTGAATGTGTGGTAAAAGAGTGTTCAAATGTTGATTACATTCATTTCATATGCCTCGGGTATCGTACCCGATACACGGCTACCCGATGCTTAAAGTTTAACAGGGTTAAAACTTTTTACCCGGGTGAAGTGGTTGAAAAAGTAATATAACTCTATTAGGTTAAACGGGGTTAACACATACAAGTTATATTTACTTATGATAATATCAAGACATGCATATAACTAGATATTCGGTTATTGACGATTCCAAATATTACAGAAAATAACGTATAGTGACGCATTCCGTTAGTGAAGATGAGATTTGTAACGGGAATAGATTTGGGGTTGTCACATCATCCCCCACGTTAGGGGAATTTCGTCCCGAAATTTAGAATTCAAACAGATAGGTTATTACAATACTACTAAGCAAAGAGATGAGGGTATTTGAGTTTCATTTGATCCTCGCGCTCCCAAGTGAATTCCGGTCCTCTCTTGGCGTTCCACCGAACCTTCACAATTGGGATGCGGCTTTGTTTCGTCCGTTTTACTTCACGATCCAAAATCTCCACAGGCTCTTCCACGAAGTTGAGGCTCTCATTGATCTCGATCTCGTCGAGGGGAATCACGAGAGTCTCGTCAGACAGACATTTCTTCAAGTTTGAGATGTGGAAGGTAGGATGTATGTTACTTAGCTCTCGGGGTAAGTTTAGTTTGTAAGCTACAGGGCCGATTCTGGCGAGAATCTCAAAAGGCCCTATGTACCTTGGGTTTAACTTTCCATGTTTTCCGAAGCGTATCGTGCCTTTCCAGTGCGAGACCTTCAAAAGGACTCGATCTCCCACCTGGAATTCCAAGGGTTTTCTTCGTTTGTCGGCGTAGCTTTTCTGCCGATCCCTAGCGGCTTTTAGTCGTTCACGTATCTGCACAATCTTCTTGGTCGTCTCTCGAATGATCTCCGGACCAGTGAGGGCGCTGTTAGGAACTCGTCCTTTAGCTAACTGAGTGTCTCCCACCTCAGCCCAACACAAAGGGGATCTGCACTTCCGGCCGTAGAGGGCTTTGAATGAAGCTGCCTTGATGCTCGTATGATAACTATTGTTGTAGGAAAACTCCACAAGAGGTAAGTGTGTATCCCACGATTTCCCGAAGTCGATTACACAAGCTCGCAGCATGTCTTCTAAGGTTTGGATCGTCCTCTCACTTTGTCCGTCAGTCTGCGGATGGTAGGCTGTACTCATGTCCAGCCTCGTTCCTAGTGCCTTTTGCAATGATTGCCAAAATCTAGAGGTGAATCTACTATCTCTGTCTGATATAATAGATATAGGGACGCCATGCAGTCGCACTATTTCTTTTATGTAAGTTCTAGTGAGCTTCTCCATCTTGTCCGTCTCCCTGATGGGTAGAAAGTGGGCAGACTTGGTCAACCTGTCAACGATGACCCAAATGGTATCTAATCCACCTGCTGTTTTGGGCAGTTTGGTGATAAAGTCCATTGTGATTCGCTCCCACTTCCATTCTGGTACTTTCGGTTGTTGGAGGAGTCCTGATGGCTTTTGATATTCGACTTTGACCTTCGCGCAAGTAAGGCACTTACTTACAAAGGTAGCGATCTCCGCTTTCATGTTCGGCCACCAGTATAGCTTTTTGAGATCCAGATACATCTTATCTGAACCCGAGTGAACGGAGTAACGAGTGTTGTGTGCTTCCCTCATAACCAAGTCTCTGAAACCTCCATGGCGTGGAGTCCAGATTCGGTCCATGAAGTAGTAGGCTCCGTCACCCTTAACCTCCAGATTTTTATCCATTCCGCACAGGGATTCTCCTATCACGTTCTTGGGCTTTAAGGCTTCTAGCTGAGCCTCTTTGATCTGTGTGGATAGATGCGAATGGATAGTCATTGTCAACGACTTGGTCCTTCGACCGGAATATTCCTTTCTACTCAGGGCGTCAGCTACTATGTTGGCTTTCCCCAGATGATATCTAATTTCATAGTCGTAATCGTTAAGTAGCTCGACCCATCGACGCTGTCTCATGTTGAGTTCTTTTTGGTTCAGTATATGTTGGAGGCTTTTATGATCAGTGTACACCACGCTCTTCGTCCCATACAAGTAGTGTCTCCAGATTTTTAGTGCAAAGACGACCGCTCCTAACTCGAGATCGTGAGTAGTGTAGTTCACTTCATGGTTCTTTAACTGTCTCGAGGCATAGGCGATAACCTTGCCTCGTTGCATCAAGACACAACCGAGCCCCTGATTGGATGCATCACAGTATACGACGAAATCTTCTGTCCCTTCGGGAAGGGATAATACTGGTGCGGTGCATAGGGCTCGCTTCAGGGTCTGAAATGCCTTCTCCTGTTTCTCTCCCCAGTCGAATGATACACCCTTCTGAGTTAGCATAGTGAGAGGCTTCGCAATTCGAGAGAAATTTTGGATGAATCTGCGGTAGTAGCCAGCGAGGCCTAGAAATTGACGAATTTCTGTAGGCGTCTTCGGTGCTGACCAGTTCTCAATAGCTTTAATTTTGGAGGGGTCCACGTGGATTCCGTCTTCACTGACCACGTGCCCTAAGAATTCAACTCTTCGGATCCAAAACTCGCACTTAGAGAACTTCGCATACAACTTCTCGGATCGCAGCGTTTCCAGGACTAATCGTAAATGATTTCTGTGCTCTTCCTCGCTCCGGGAGTAGACAAGTATGTCATCAATAAAGACGATGACGAACTGATCTAGATATGGACGACATACCCTATTCATCAAGTCCATGAATACTGCGGGGGCGTTAGTCAGCCCAAAGGGCATCACTACGAACTCAAAATGCCCGTATCAGGTTCGGAAGGCTGTCTTCGGGACATCTTCCTCAAGCACTCGTAACTGATGATACCCGGATCTAAGATCAATCTTGGAGAAGTAACTTGCTCCTTGGAGTTGGTCGAATAGATCGTCGATACGAGGGAGAGGATAGCGATTTTTGACCGTGAGTTTATTGAGTTCCCTATAATCGATGCACATCCGAAACGATCCATCCTTTTTCTTCACGAACAAGACCGGAGCTCCCCAAGGTGAGAAGCTCGGTCTTATAAAGCCCTTACTAAGCAGTTCGTTGAGTTGACCGGATAGCTCTTGCATTTCGGCAGGCGCTAGACGGTAGGGCGACTTAGCTACGGGGGTAGCTCCTGGGATTAGGTCGATTCTGAACTCAACCTGTCGTTTGGGAGGTAGGCCTGGAAGATCCTCCGGGAAGACATCAGGGAAATCGCATACTACCGGAATGTCTTTTGGATCTTTCGATTTCTGGTTAGTGTCGACAACGTGAGCAAGAAAGGCGCGATATTCCTTGCGCAAGTATTTCTGAGCCTGGATACTAGAGATGATACGAAGGCTCGTACTTTGCCTATCTCCGTATATCAATAGGGTTTCGCGATTCGGAAGGTTCAGGCGAATGGCTTTGTCGGAGCATAGGATATCGGCGTAGTGAAGACTTAACCAATCCATACCAACAATGACATCGAAATTTTTGATTGAGACTGGTATAAGATCGATTAAAAAGGGGTGATCATTTAACGTGAGAGTACAACCTATATAGATTTCATTAGAGCTTTCTGTCTTCCCATTAGCCATTTCTACGACGAATGTTTCTTTTAGTGGTTGAGGGGTTTGTTTGAGTAAGTGTTTAAGGTTTTGATTTATGAAGCTTCTTTCTGCACCACTATCGAATAAGACACAGGCATAAGAGTTGTTGAGAAGAAACATACCCGTGACCACCGTGGGATCAGTTACTGCTTCATTGTGACCGATAGTGAGTAACCTTCCAGTTCCCCCAGCATTTGCAGCCTTCGGACAGTTCTTCTTAAAATGGTCCGCTTCACCGCAGCCATAACAAGTTGGGGTCACTCCCGTACCAGGAACCTTGCAAAATCAGACAGTATGGCCCTTTCGTCCGCAGTTGGAACACTGCAATTCACGGCAAGGACCGTTGTGGTGAAAAGGGCACTTGGGACACTTAGGCAAGTTTCCACTGTAAGCCTTTGGAGGGGATGGAGCAGCTGGTGTGGCTGGGGTGGTGGCAGCATGGACCGCCACAATTTGCTGGTCCTTGGAGGCGGTTTGAGTTTTCTTGCCTTTCTTCTTATCACATCGTTTCCTTTTTCTGTCAGATGATCCGGATGGTGCAGTGGTTGTTGTGGTTGTTGTTGCTGGAGTGGAGGAGATTTCGTGGTTGATCAGACTCTGGGCCAATTCCTTGGCGCTGTCGAAAGTGGTAGGGCGTGAAGCCAGAACATTTCCTCGATACGGGGGCACTAAACCCCAGATGTACCGTTCAATTTTCTTGCTTTCGGACAGAATCATATTGGGACACATAGCCGCCAAGTCGCAAAACCTGGCAGTGTAAGCCGTTATGTCGGTCCCCTTCATCTTGAGGTTCCAGAGTTCTTCCTCAAGCTTCTGAACTTCGCCCCTATGGCAGTACTCTCCTCTCATAAGATCTTTTAGAGTGTCCCAGCCCATGGCATTGGCTGTGACCAAGGAGAGTGCGTTGACACGGCCGTTCCACCATGACAAGGCCCTGTTAGTGAGGGTAGCAGTAGCGAACTTGATATTGCTCTCTTCGGGACAAGAGCACATCTCGAATACAGCTTCGGTTCTTTCGAACCATTGGGACAATGCCAGGATCCCTCCGGTACCATCAAAGAAGGCAGGTTTACAATTCATGAAGTCCTTATAAGTGCATCCCTGCACTCGTTGGTGGACTTCACCAAATCTAGAATTCCCACCGCTCGCATCACCCGAGTTCATTTGGGCCATGGCTGCTGTTACAGCCGCAGTCACAGCCGTTTGGAACAACACCGGATCGAACTGAGGAGGAGGAGGTGGTGGGGGAGGGGTTTGAGTAGCTGGTCTTCCTCGGTTTGGACGCTTTCTAGGAGGCATCCTTCGCTGGAAAACCATAGAAATGATAGCAATAGTAAGAGCCTATTGCGAATATGAACAGAGTGTTTCATGGATTAAATCAACATAATCCAAGATCAGTATGAGAGTCATAGCAAGAGAGAAATCAACTGCCAATATACTGGTATTAATGATGCAACACAAGTTCATGAAAATTGACCTAGCAGTAGGTCTTACATCATACCATGGAGAAAATGTTGGCAGTTTAGAGGTTCAACTAGAGTACTTTTAAACTAGGAGTGTTTATAGACAAGAGACCTACGGAACATAGAGATAAAAGGCTAGTCCTTTTAAACAAAAGAGTGAGGTAACTAGACGTCTTCTACTGGCGACGGTTGCTTGTTGGGCGAATCCTCAGATCCGCTAGTTGACGCATAACTTCTTGAAGGTGTCACTCATGAGTCCTTTGGCGTGCTTGGAGTTCCCTAACTTCAGCTCGGGATGCAGCCAGCTGATGCTGCAGAGCCTCGTTGGTCCTCCTTGTCCTGTCCACAGCTTCTTCGAGCTGACGGATGCGAACAGTGTTGAGATTTGAGTTGGCATCCACTTCTACAACTCGACCAATAGCAGCTTGACTTTGCTCAACATTCCTGGCAATCCTTCGGATCATGATGGGTAGAACCCGATCAGCTGATCCTCCTTCGCCTATGTTGTAGAAGCTTCGGTCTCCATTGTAAGGCAAGGGCTGACCCTGCTCCTTGCTCCATCGATGCAAGGATATTGCCCACATAGGAGTAGGGCCCTGAAATGCCGGTCGGGGGTTAGGGTTCGGGGCTTCAGGAGGTTGGTTGTTGACTTCTGGCTCGGAGCTCGAGCTATCCGAGAAGCCTTCAGCATGATGATCATCCAAAGGAATCGGGTGATCGTCGTCTGACTCCTCTTCGAGCCATCCTCCATTGCCCTGGTTCGGAAAGTACGGATCGCCGGGTAGGTGGAAGCCAGCCATGCTATCTACGCGAGAAAGGGGGAAAAGAGGATTAATAGACGTACTATTCTAAGATACTTATAGGATGAATCATTATTAGTCGACCCAATACTTGCATAGTGCATACCGATTACATGTAACCGAAGCAAGATAGTCCTTCGAATAAACCACCCTAACTTCAGACCCCCAATCAAACAAGAATAGGGAATGAAGCAAAGGCTGCAGATTCTGAGTCTATAACGCCCTAATCACATGTAATCGTGATGTATCCACTTAGCAACTATTGTCCTACTAGTAACAACCCCTTTTTGTTATCACATACGTATAATCTAGAGATACAGAATACTCCTAAAGTATTCTTATGGTAGCGTTATTATGATATTGTTGGTAAGTTTTAGACTTGTTGCAACATCACAACCAAACTTAGGCACATGCTAGTCACTCTCAGGAAAACGTAGTTGATCAGGCTACATCACCCTGAATGTGACTATATGTCTCTAAACCCAATTGTGCTGTCCAACAATCTTAATACTTTCGTTTTGTTCTAGGATGATACTGACTTCGGTGTTTTATAGTGATGTGTGTATATATATATATACTTGGTTAGATCTTTTTAGATACTTAACAGTATATATTTTTGGTTAGAGTGTTTTAGTCCCGAAGTATTTATAGTTCGTATATCTTTTATAGGTTGATATACTTGATTCACTATAAACAATGCTCTGATACCAATCTGTCACACCCCAAAACCGATAACGGCGGAATACGTTTCGGAGTGGAGGACGTCATGTACAGTATCATCACAATTGCATAATAGTAAAAACAAGGAAACATACAACCATTGCATTTACATAGTGAATTTAATGACAAGTGTGTTTTGTAATGTTTAACAATCACCCAAAAGTAAATCAAAAATAAGAGATGGGTCTTGTGTGCTCCACCTTCTCCAAAAATGCTGTGTATGTACCTGTCTATCTTTGACCTGAAGATACAAGTTATTTTGAAAACGAATATCAGCATAAAGCTGGTGAGTTCATAAGAGTTTAGTGTGAGTTTTTGTATACAAGCAATAGTGCGAAAAATGCGCCATTTATATTCATAAGCAGTAGAAACCTAGAAAATCCCAATTTTCCAGCAAATACATTGTAAGTGAAAATCTATTAAAAGTATGCATTCTTCCTTTTTGAAAACAGTTTATTATAAAAGTATATTAGCAAATCTCCAAATAGTAATGTGATAGAATAGGTTAATCCTGTAATCATTGATAGTGGTGAAAGCTTCCTTTAGTGATAGATACTTACTTACTTCGGGATGTAGTTTAGCGTTTAGTGTAATATTTTAGTGTAGTTATAGTGTATTCCTTGTATATTTCTACTAGTGAGGATAATAGCGGATCCCATGACCTTTCCAGTCATGCACAGTATAGTGAAGTAGTGGCATCCCTGGGCCTGCACGGCGCGGACTGAAATTATCAGTCGGGATGTAATAGCGTCTGCCCCGTATAGATCTATACATGTAGTGTCGTCTTCCTGCCGGAAAACTCTGGGCGTAGTGGGTAGCGAATAGAGTATCTCGTAGCGGGTTAGTGTATTATTGTTTGTTTAGTGTTTTCTCTTCTACTATAGTGTAGAAATCTCTTAGTATTGATCATAGTGTATTCTCTTACTAGTGTATTGTCTAGTAATAGTGAGTATTATAGTGTAGAGAGTAGTGACTTTAGCGAGTAGTAGCAGTAGCAACATTAACTATACCTATTATAGTTATCTTAGTGTGGATGGTTCTTGACAGATTAATGACTTTAGTATTTTAGTGAAAGAGAATTATTCGTATCCCATACTAATATACAAGCTATATAACTAAGAAATCAACGACAGTCGGACAGATAACTACTACCCTAAGCCCACAATCAAACAAGAACAGGAAATAAGGCGAGATATCGGTCCTAAGTCCTCCAAGTCTTACTTATATAAATATATCAGAGTGGTTACGTTTTATAAGTAAATTGATTTAATAAAAGTATTTTCCAAAAGAACATTTAAAATCTAGCTTACTGTCCAAAAATAGTTTTGAAAATGTAAAAACCTGTTTATAAGGCAAAATCACATGTGATTTGAACTAAGGATAGTGAATCACATGTGATTAATCCTCGTAACGTGGAAAATCATTCTGTAAAACTTTCCATAAACATATATAAGTAACTTGTATCTCCCCCCTAAAACATTTAAAACATTTGAAAGGTTCATTAAAGGGGTATGAACTCACCTGAAATCGCGTAAATCGGGTGAATCGGGTAAATCGGGTAAAAGTGTCGGTTGAGCGTTTGGTACCAAATAACGACTTGAGCACCTTTTAGGACCCTAATGTCATATGAAATATGTATTTTACAAGAAGTTAATCATCTTAGGCTTTTCATTATAGTATTTGGACATTCTAGCATCGTTTTCGGGGTTTAAGGGCCTAGAAGGGGTTCCCGGAAGTAGTACAAGGCCAAGAATGATTTACGGGAGGGTCCATGAGCTCACTCCCTCGGAGTTTACGGCCCAAAGGCCACTCCTTGGGAGTTTACGGCCGTAAGCCCCCTAGGCTTGGCCGTAAACTCATGTGGTCCTCCAAATTGTATGTTTAAGGTCTTATTTCACTTCCTTACTTTAATGGTATGTGCCTTGGACCAAAATGGAGGGATTAAACTCTTAATTTGTGACATTTTGGGGAGTTTACGGCCAAGGCTTGCTCTTAGGCCGTAAACTCCATTTAATCCATCAAAATGGTTATTTAAATGGTACAACATGTTCTCATTTACCTTAGATAAATCCTAGAAGGCCTTAAAATGAGTTTTGGGACAATTTGGCATGAAAATTGGGGAGTTTACGGCCCAAGAATATCCTTGGCCGTAAACTCTTCATTTGGCCTCAAAATGGGAAGTTTAATGGTACAACACACATCCAAGGGCCTTAGCTAAATCCCTTACATGCATTAGAGGAGTTTTGGGACTTGTTTGACACAAAAACTTGGGTGTTTACGGCCCAAGCTTAGCCTTGGCCGTAAAATCCTCTTTTTGTCTTCAAATGATGTTGTTTGATGCATTTAAACCTTCCTTAGTGTCAAGTCTAAATTACCAAACACCTTAGATGAGTTTTTGGGGCTTTAAACAAGGATTTGTGGGGTTTTTGGGGTGTTTACGGCCTAAGCACAAGCTTGGGCTGTAAACTCCTTTTTAAGCTTCAATTTCTTGTGTTTTAGTGTCCAAACTCTCTTAGGTATATGCCTTAATTAGTCCATAAGCTTAAAGGAAGGGAAAATGAGGTTTTTGGCAAGTTTCTAGGGGTTTACGGCCTAAGGGGCTTCTTAGGCCGTAAACTCCTTTTTGGTCCTTGATTTCTATGATTTTGGCCTCTAATTACAGGGGAGTATGTCTAGATTAAGATAGGGAATGAGTCCTTACGTTTGGAAGCCGGAAATTCGCGGATTTGGGGTCGATTTCGGGTCTAGAGAGAGAAAGTAGTGAGAGAGAGTGAATGTGTGGTAAAAGAGTGTTCAAATGTTGTTTACACTCATTTCATATGCCTCGGGTATCGTACCCGATACACGACTACCCGATGCTTAAAGTTTAATAGGGTTAAAACTTTTTACCCGGGTGAAGTGGTTGAAAAAGTAATATAACTCTATTAGGTTAAACGGGGTTAACACATACAAGTTATATTTACTTATGATAATATCAAGACATGCATATAACTAGATATTCGGTTATTGACGATTCCAAATATTACAGAAAATAACGTATAGTGACGCATTCCGTTAGTGAAGATGAGATTTGTAACGGGAATAGATTTGGGGTTGTCGCAGGGGAACACAAGCAAAGTACAAGGGTTTTCTTGTACTCAAAACTTATTTTCGTGTGTGTATGTTTCACATTTCATATGCTTTTAATACTGATATACACAACTGATAACCAGTAGAACATGCAGATCACGTAAACATTTATTTGTGAAATGGGTTTTATAAACTGTTATGTTTTATATATTTCACAAATGGTTTTCCATATTTTATCAGTTAAAAGCATGACATTAGAACACATGAACAATATAATTTGTACACTGTCTTGTCCTCGGTAACATTCCACAGAGATACGCGAATGGAGGATTCTCATATTATTACTAGTAAATTTGTTATTCCTGTACGATTTGAGACACGTCCTCGGCGAACACTCCACAGAGATACGCGAGTGGAGGACTACACTCGTAACTAGAATCTCTGGGAATTAGAGAGCGTGACTTGAGTGTATAGATCTATACGGGGCTGACTACCCCACACCTGGCTGCTAGCTACAGCCGAACCGAAATGGTTCAAGGGTGACGAAAGTCATAAGGTTGTGGACTACTTATTGCCACAGGTTCAGTCTTTAGTATGGTTATGGAACTCGCAATTAGGATAACAGAGATTTACTTATAGTAATAATGAATAACTTATACATCTTTTACATTGATAACCAACATTCAGGAAAGTATGGGACTTTCCTAGGAAACCTTGTACATAACCAGGTCTAATTTACAATAAAAACCAACATTCAGGAAAGCATGGGGCCTTCCTGGGAAAAACATATACATAATTAGAAAAGTCTAGCAAAACAGATAACATTACATCTTTTACAAATGATAACTCACAATCAGGAAAGTATAGGACTTTCCTGGGGATACATTGGAACTCAAGCAGAACAGTTTAACAAACCGAATAATCAAATTATACATTTTTCACATGAGTAACATGTTTTCAGTGTACAAACCTACTATACTTTTGTAATTGTGAAACAACAATCAACTTTTAAGAAAATGTGGGATTTTCTTGGCGTGTGTTACATTTTTTTTAGAAACAGAAAGGAAGCATGAACATTTTCACAAAACAAAACTACTTATGAACTCACCAGCGTTATGCTGATTTTCAAAACCGCTTGTGTTCTCAGGTCAACGTTAGAACAGGTACCGAAGATCCTTTTTGCTCGAAGTTGGAGTGCTCAGAAGACCCGTTTTATTTTGTTTATATATATATATATATATATATATATATATATATATATATATATATACACTATGTATCACAAACTGTACAACTTTACTTTTGAAAACAATTGTAAAACTTTTATATGTAATGTAATGGTTGTTCTACTTTACTTACTATGTACATTGGATTTGATACTCAACGTGGAGTCAAGCCCGGAAATGTTTCCGCCTTCGGTTTTCGGGGTGTGACAAGGTGCTACATGACTTTTGTGTGTAGCCGGGCTTTCAGGTGCTACAGGACTTTCGGGTGTAGCAAAGATTGGATTCTCCCCCTGAAAATGTGAGTCCTGTTGATTTGAAGAGAATTGATTCTCCCCCTCAACCGAAGTGTCGTGCTGAGGAGATTTGTTTCGAATTGGTCCTTCTCCCATTTGTTTGGCTGCATCTTCGACAATCTGCTTCGGATGATCGATTTTGTTGTCTGCTGCCTTGGCTTCCGAGAGAGTGGCTTTCTCAGGTTCATCAAATAAGTCTACAAACTGATCAAATAAATGAGCAATCGTAGCTGTGGCTTGACCTGTTTGATAGAAAATCTCTCCAATTTCTTCTTCAGTAGTCTTTAGTTTCTTGACGTAATTGTCATCGAACGTCACATAATAGATTTCTTCAATCTTTCTAGAACGTTTATTTAACACCCTGTATGCCTTTGAAGTAAGAGAATATCCCAGAAAGATTCCTTCGTCAGCTTTAACATCAAACTTGTTGCGATGTTCTTTGGAGTTGAAGATGAAGCACCACGAACCGAACACATGGAATAATTTTACATTTGGCTTCCTGTTGTTGATGATCTAATAAGGAGTGAGAGAGAAACGCTTGTTGAGATAAGACCTACTCTGCGTAAAACATGCTGCAGCAATAGCATCAGCCCAGAAATATAAGGGAAGAGAAGCAAAACTTAGCATAGTTCAGGCCGCCTCACACAAGGATCGGTTTCGCCTTTCGACAATACCATTTTGTTGAGGTGTATAAGGGGCTGAGAAGTTATGATTGGTTCCTTTTTCTGCCAAGAAGTCTTCGAATTCTTTGTTCTTGAATTCCAGTCCATTGTCGCTCCTAATGTATCGAACGACTTTTCTCAGTTGTACTTCGACCTGCTTGATAAATATCTTCAGCTTAGGAGTGGCCTCAGATTTGTGCTTCAAAAAAAATACGCATGTAAAGCGTGAGAAATCATCGACAATAACAAGGATATACTTGTTGCCGCCAATGCTCTCGATTGATGATGGACCACATAAGTCGATGTGAAGCAACTCAAGTGGTTCAACAACTTTTGTGTTTATAATTGATGGGTGACTTTGACGACTCTGTTTCCCCATTTCGCATGCAGCGCACAAGTGTTCTCGATCAAATTTGAGCAATGGAAGACCCCGAACATGACCTCCGGTGACAAGTTTGTTGATGTCTTTGAAGTTGAGATGTGAGAGCCTTCGGTGCCACAACCAACTTTCGTCTGAATGATCTTTGGATAAAAGACATATGGTTGGATTCCCTTTGATTGGTCGGAGATTCAGAGGAAACATTTCGCCTTCGTCGTCGAATGAAACTTTGAGACCGGTTCCTCCCACCAGTTGAGATACACTGATGAGGTTATACTGTAATCCTTCTACGTATGCCACCTTTCTTATTGTGAAGTCTCCATTGGTTATCATCCCATAACCCTTTATTGTTCCATAGGAGTTGTTACCGAACTTGACATTGCCACCATTCTGAAGTGATCGAAACTCCCTTAGCTCTTCCTTCCTTCCTGTCATGTGATGTGAGCAGCCACTGTCAATGTACCATTCTTTGTCAAACTGCTCGTCAATAATAACCTGCAAAAATTAAGCAGATTTAGGAACCCAAAGTTTCTTGGGTCCACGTGAGCCTTTCACAGGAACAGGAATAGTAAGAAAAACATCAACAAGATATGTTCGTTTTATTAGGGTTGTTTCATCTTTTCTTTTAATAGTAAACACTTTGATTTTATTAGAATTAGTTGCAGGCGTTTTGGATTCAGATTCTGGTGTTTGGACTTTAGCCTGCTTTCAGGCTTCCTTAGCTGAGGAAATCTTCATTTTTTCCTTTCAAATTCCTTGATGATCTTGAATTTTGTGTAGGAACAGAATTGGGCTTAGAAGAAGATTGAGAACGAGTAGAATTAGAGGAAAAGAAATTAGAATGAGAATCTTTCCTGACTCGAGATTTGGAATGACCCTTTCGGTTGTGGTCATTTGAGGGACCGAACCTGGACCTTCGGTAGCTGTTTGATGATGAACCGAAGTTGGATTTTTGGGTGTTGTTGGTTGGTGGTCCGAAACTGGGTCTTTTATTGTAACAACTTGATGGACTGAAATCAGGTCTTTGCCTGTTGTTATTTGACGGACCGAAACTAGCTTTTCGGTTGCTGTTGCTTTCGGGACCGAACCTATCCTTTCGGTTCTGTTCTTCGTGTGGCCCGAAAGTCTTTCTCTGGTTCTTCTGACTTTTGCTTTCTTTTTTCCTTTGACTTAAAATCTTTGTCATGGTAAGTGTAGTGAGAATTTTGGGAGCGCCAAAACTGCTTTCGCTCTGAGAGATTTTTCTTATATCTCAGGTTGCCTTTTGTTTCAGCTTCTTAGCAACCGATTCACTCTTCACGGATGAGGTTTCGCTTGTGGAGGTGACTTCTTCTACTGGAATCTCTTTTGTGCCACTGGTACTTGGTGCATCAAAGTTGGTAGGCTTATTCAGCGGTTCGGGCACATAGATACCTTTGGCCTTCCAGGATGTTCGCTCTGACAGACCAACTGTTTCGTCTGCGTTATCCATTGGTGCTGACCATAAAAACTCATCACATCCATCTACATTATCTTCGTTCACTATGGCAGTGAGTTCGGCTGTCTGATGTTCGGTTACTCCTGTGACCTTATACACTTGATTGGGAGTAGTTCTAACCTTCTGAAACACAACGGCCTTTTCTTTAAGGATTGGGGACTTAGTTTTGGTCAAGCGAGCGAATTCCATAGAATTTTCAGAAATCAGATTTTTGTGGTTTTCGGGTTCGCTTCTGACGAACTCAGAACAATCATTCGTCCTCTACAGAAATTACACTCATATCATCGTCCTCATTAAGTTCAGATGCATTTTCAACATCAATTTTGTTTTCTGAACTCAAATTGGTACTCAATGAGTCGAATTTTTGTATGGTTTCGGTCCGGAGTTTCAACTTATCATTTTCATCCAAAAGATTTTTAAGCATGTCCTTATGGTCTTTGGACTTTATAAAAGATTCTATTTTGTCAAGACCATACATGTAAGTGGGATTAACATCATTGGAAGATACAACACTTTCATAGTTGTATGCTTCGGCATCGATTTCATCCTCCTTGAACTCAAGGAAGGGAAGAATCATGCGATGTATCTTCTACCCTATTTCACAATTTAGATGCAGTTGAGTAATGTTAGCATAAAGCCTTTTGGCAATCAAACAAAAAACATTCCTTTGTTTTAACAATTTGAGATTGTCTCTTTGTAAATAAATGTTTTCATCCCTAGACTTAATCAGCTCCAACTCTTTCTGCTCTATCCACATCCTTCGCTCCTCACTCTTGGATGACACCATGCTTATTTGGTCAGTCAGATTAGAATTTGTGACCCGTGTTTGAGTTAAACAACTATCTAGATTTGAAATTCTTGAATTCAAGTTATTTAATTCCTTTTCATATGATTTTTGCGGAATTTTAAATGAAACAAAAACAGATTGTACCTTCTTGATCAGTTCATCAAGTTCACTGATCTGCAAACTGAGAGGTTTTGCTGTAAAGCATAAGTCCTCTCGCTCCTTGGCCTCTTCATTTCCACCATTAGTGTTGTATCCCCTCATCTGAGATACATCGGTCACCATCAGACATCTTCCACCGGTTTCACCACCTTTTGCGA
Organism: Lactuca serriola; assembly: GCF_051521515.1. Taxonomy (NCBI): domain Eukaryota; kingdom Viridiplantae; phylum Streptophyta; class Magnoliopsida; order Asterales; family Asteraceae; genus Lactuca; species Lactuca serriola. The sequence continues at coordinate 185,783,521 of NC_136408.1, read as the reverse complement.
CATAAGCCTTTCCATGAGAAGGCTTTCTCACCTCATCATCTTTTGAGTCGGTCGACCATACCTGTACGCCACCGAACTCATCATCCTTTGGCGAACCCTGCACAATAAGAGAATTCATAGAAGAATTAGTAGCAGCCTTCTTCATTTTTATCTCTTCCAGTCTTTTCATAAGACTTGCTTCTTCATCTTTCTCTTCGTCTTTCTCTGCCATCTTCTTCAGCACGCAATCCTTTGCATAGTGATTCTTTCCCCCACAGTAGAAACAACTGACACCAGAGTCAGCTTCACCCTTGGCTTCCTTTTTCGATTCCTCAACCTTCAGTTCGTCTTTCACCTTTTCAGAACTATAGCTCACCTGCCAATTACGATTTTTGTTGGAAGGGAACTTTTTCTTGATGAACCTTCTAGGATTTGACACCATCATTGCATAGTCTTCGGCTGTCAGATCGTGATCTCCCAGATTTAGATCCTCTTCATCTTCTTCTACACTTTTACCCTTGGACAGAAGCGCCAGAGACCCCAGATTTGAAACCACGCTTTTCTCTTGCAGCACTGTCTTTTCTTGGGATTTCAGAATTCCCACCAGTTTCGCCAGCGAGTACGATTTGAACTGCTCGTGTGCTTTGACCGTTGACACAACAGCTCTCCATTCGGATCTTAGACCATTCAGAAAAGTGACCTTCTGTTCAATGAGCTTCCTTTCAATATCATGTTTGATCATCTTGCTGAGAAGATGATTGAAGCGATCAAATGTCTGCGTAACAGACTCATCAGGATTTTGCTTGAACTCTCCAAATTCAGACAGAAGTAAGGTCTGAATTGAGTGCTCCAGATCTTCATCTGTGGAATACAGCTCTCACAGCCAATCCCAGATTTCTTTGGCTGTACTACAGGAACTCACCAATCTAAACGTGTCAGATTGAAGAGCGAATCGAATTAGTCTCAATGCCTTGATGTTGCACTGAAACTTCTCCTTTTCGTCCTGAGCAACATCTTTCACATCTTTTAACAAATCATTATACTCCTTTTGAGTTTTAATAATTCTGGATGTTCCTGAATGAGCAAATGGTCCAGACACAATAGCTTCCCATATCAGATACCCATTATCTTCCGATCCAATGACGTAGTCTTCAAAGTGGTGCGTCCAAACCTCGTAATCTTGAGTGTAGAGAATTGGAATCTTGGTTGTAGATCCTATACTGTTTGAGATGTTTATAGGATTGGATTGAGAATCGTCCATGCTTGATCGTTTAACCTGTTGTAAGATCAGACTTGTAATACGTAAAATTAGGGCAAGATGAATAAATAATGAGATACGTCAATTATGGAATGACGGCTCAATAAATATCAGTAAATGCGGAATAAACCCTAATCACTTCTTTCACAGAAGAGACGTGTATGAATTACACAGTCTCCTACTCTGATACCAATTGATGAATTAAGAAACTCTTTGATCGTTTAGATCTTCTAACAGGTTAATCACAAAAACGAAAAACAGCAATATAAAACACAAGAATGAATCAAAATATGTCGAATGATTCAATAGATTCAAGCCTCAGCAGAGCTCGATAAAGAACTTCCGCTGTAGAGGCTGTTAGGGTTACAAAACGATAAAGATAATAATTGACTTCCAAATCCTTACGTACTAAGATGCATGCAAGCACCTATAAATACAAAACCCTAGATATAACTCTCGGATGGACAGGCCCAATCCGGAGACTAAATGGACTAAATAGCGAGCCCAAGACGCATCACCTTTCAGACCCTACAATCTCTATCAAAGATAATGGATATAGGTACACCATGTAGTCGTACGATTTCCTTAATGTATGTTCTCGTAAGCTTCTCCATCTTGTCAGTTTCTTTGATAGGCAGGAAGTGTGCAGACTTGGTCAATCTATTGACGATGACCCATATGGTATCAAGTCCACCCGTTGTCTTGGGCAACTTGGTTATGAAATCCATAGTGATCCCCTCCCACTTCCATTCCGGAATCTCTGGTTGTTGTAGTAAACCGAAGGGCTTCTGGTACTCGACCTTAACCTTTGCGCAAGTAAGGCATTTACTTACGAAGGTAGCAATCTCTGCTTTCATATTAGGCCACCAATATAACTTTTTAAGATCCAGATACATCTTATCTGAACCTGGGTGGACGGAATACTGAGTGTTGTGTGCCGGAAACCACTGTGCTTCGGTGTCCAGATCCGGTTCATGAAATATAAGGCTCCACCACCCTTGGCTTCTAAATTTTTATCTATTCCTCTAAGGGATTCACTCGTCACGTTTTCAGGATTCATGGCTTCAAGTTGGGCCGCCAGAATTTGTTTAGACAAGTGTGAATGGATAGTCATTGTCAACGACTTGACTCTTCGACCAGAATATTCCTTCCGACTTAGGGCATCTGCTACTACGTTGGCTTTACCCGGATGATAACGAATATCGCATTCGTAGTCATTGAGTAGTTCGACCCACCGTCGTTGTTGTAACATCCCGAAATATCAAGAGTAGAGTTGAAGGACTAAAAGAGTGACTCGGCGAGTCCATGGATGGACTCGGCGAGTAGAGTCGCGACTGGGTCGCGTACTAAGTAGCCGACTCGGCGAGTCGGTGAGGAGGACTCGGCGAGTAGGCGCTGATTGGAGAAAACCCTAATTCTCGGGGTTGAGCCCTATATAAAGAACATTATGTTTTCCTCCCAGCCTCTTTATCACCCCTTGAGCCCCAGAAAACCCTAAATCGCGGAGAAGCACCATTGTTGAGTGGATTGGAGCTTGGAGAAGTAATTATTGAAGGAATTTTGAATGATTGAAGGCTTAGAGCAAGGGGCTTTGCTTGGATTCGAATTGCATTGCAGATTGGGCATCCATTGGAGGTAATATCTCGTTCTTGGGCTATTGTTATGTTATTTCTTCATTTTGGGGTTTGTGGGAACTTGTCTATGGGTGGAATTGGAAGTCTAGAGGTTAGATATGAGGTTGCTACCTTAGATCTGGAATAGAGAAGAATCAGAGAGCATAAAAGTTCCTGTGTTGGAGTGTTTAGTGAAGCTTACATGTCTCAAACCCTAAACCATTGTGCAAATAGCCTAGATCTCGTTGGATTCACGTAAAGTTTGCCACTTTACGTGATAAAGGGGTTGTAGGAAGCTAGATCTATGTTTTGGATCAATTGCATGGCTTGGAGTGCTTCTATATGGATTCAGACCAGTGGTACTCGGCGGGTCACATGAGTGTACTCGACGAGTTGTTTGAAGATGAGCTGGGACTCGGCGAGTTGGAAGAACAACTCGGCGAGTTGGATGAAGATGGCCTGGAACTCGGCGAGTTGTATAAACAACTCGGCGAGTAGGTTGAAGATAGCCATCGACTCAGCAAGTCTGTTCTTGGACTCGGCGAGTCTTGTCGAAGAGTTCCGATATTCTCTGGTTGAGTCGAGAATCGGTGAGTCAAAGGATGACTCGTTGAGTTGTGTGCGAGAGGACTCTGAAGTTGTGGGACTCGGCGAGTCTCGGGGTGACTCGGCGAGTTAGGTCGCAGATTGAGTGAAGTTCTAAGTATGGGAACTCGGCGAGTCATCGGGTTGACTCGGCGAGTAGGGTCAGTCAGGGGTTGACTTTGACCTTGTCTTTGACCAAGGGTTGACCAGTGGTTTCCAGGGGTATTTTGGTAATTTTTGATTATTGTTTGAGTTCAGTGCATTGGTGGCTGTCCAGAGGTGGAGATCGTATCAGTGATCGGAGCAGCTTGAGTTATCTGTTCAGTCGGCAGTTTCGAGGTGAGTTATCCTCACTATATCGATAGGGTTTATGGCACCAAGGCCAACCTTTTTATCGGATGGAAATCTGGGTAGTTGTCAGTTGTTATGATATGGGCCGGAAGGCATTATGTTATGGGTCGGAAGGCGTTATATGTTGTGGGCCAGAAGGCAATACATGTTGTGGGCCGGAAGGCATTACTATGTGGACCGGAAGGTCATGGCCTGGAAAGGCGTATGTGTGCAATTAGTATGTTGACTGATTCGTAGGGTGATGTTATGCTAGTGACCGGTTAGGCCGGTATCTTGGTTAGGGTAATGATATGTTATGTGATCTGCTAATCGATTACTGACTGTGAACTGTTATATGATTATATGTTATGTGTATGGCTGCTTGGTCTGAGGTGTGACCTGGTATGCATGGTCGTTCTATGATCTGTTATGTTATGTATTCATTTTATGCTATGGGTCGGAAGGCGATATGTTATGGGCCGGAAGGCAATATGTTATGGGCCGGAAGGCGATATGTTTTGGACCGGAAGGTCGTGGCCTGGAAGGGCGTATATGTGGTTGGTATTTTGGGGGTATCTCACTAAGCTTTCGGGCTTACAGTTGTGGTTTTATGTTTTCAGGTTCTCAGGAGTCTGTGGCAAGGCAAAGGCGTGATCGTACCGTTCCCCGCGTTGGTGTTTTATGATTTGAACCTGGGAAGAATACTCTGTTAAATAATGTATTGAAAACCTTTTTGTAACAACGTTATTAAAATGGGTGGTTTTTGAAAAGTTTTAATTGTTTTGAAATTTTGGTCGTTACAGTTGTCGCATGTTGAGCTCCTTCTGATCGAATATGCGTTGTAAACTCTTGTGGTCGGTAAAGATAGTGCTTTTCGTTCCGTACAAGTAATGTCTCTAGATCTTCAGAGCAAACACAACTGCTCCTAGCTCAAGATCGTGGGTCGTGTAGTTAACTTCGTGTGTCTTCAGCTGTCTCGAGGCATAGGCGATGACTTTACCCCGTTGCATCAGAACACAACTGAGCCCTTGATTTGACGCGTCACAATAGACAAAAAAGTCTTCTATCCCTTCGGGGAGGGATAGATAGTATTGGTGCGGTGCACAAGACTCGCTTGAGCGTTTGGAACGCTCTCTCCTGTTTCTCTTCCCAGTCAAAGGCCACGGCTTTCTGAGTCAGTGTTGTAAGAGGTTTCGCAATACGGGAGAAGTTATGTATGAACCTGCGGTAGTAGCCAGCGAGACCTAGAAATTGACGAATTTCTGTAGGCGTCTTCGGTGCTGACCAGTTCTCAATGGCCTTAATTTTGGATGGGTCCACGTGGATTCCTTCTTTGTTTACCACATGTCCCAAGAATTCGACTCTTCGGATCCAAAATTCACATTTAGAGAACTTCGCATAGAGCTTCTCCGTTCGTAAAGTTCCTAGAACTTGTCGCAGGTGATCGACATGCTCTTCCTTACTTCGGGAGTAGATCAGGATGTCATCAATGAAGACAATGAAGAATTGATCCAAGTAAGGTCGGCATACTCTATTCATCAGATCCATGAAAACTGCGGGCGCATTGGTCAATCCGAATGGCATCACCACGAACTCGTAGTGTCCGTAACGAGTTCGGAAGGCTGTCTTTAGAACATCCTCCTCTAGCACTCATAATTGGTGATATCCGGATCTTAGATCAATTTTGGAAAAGTAGTTCGCCCCTTGCAGTTGGTCAAATAGATCGTCTATGCGAGGCAGAGGGTAACGATTCTTGACCGTTAGTTTGTTGAGTTCTCTGTAGTCGATACACATACGGAATGATCCGTATTTCTTCTTAACGAATAAGATCGGTGCTCCCCAAGGCGAGAAACTTGGTCTTATAAAGCCCTTGCTGAGCAGTTCGTTAAGTTGACCAGATAGTTCATGCATCTCTGCTGGTGCTAATCGGTAGGGCGACTTGGCTACTGGGCTAGCTCCTGGGACTAAGTCGATTCTGAACTCGACCTGTCGTTGATGAGGTAATCCTTGTAACTCTTATGGAAAGATGTCGGGAAAGTCGCTCACTACTGGAATGTTCTTTAGTTCTTTCGTTTCGAGGCTCTTATCGACAACGTGATCAAGGAATGCATGGTATTCTTGACGTAGATACTTATGTGCTTGAATACTTGATATAATATGAAGACTCGCACCGGGATTGTCGCCGTAGACGATAAGAGTTTCGTTAGACGGGAGGTTTAGACGGACTGCTTTCTCGTAGCACATGATGTCGGCGCGATGAAGACTTAACCAATCCATGCCGATGATAACGTCGAAGCTTTTAATCGAGACCGGCATAAGGTTGATTGGGAATGAATGGTTATCTAGAGTTAGGGTACAACCTAAGTATATGCTATTCATGCTTTCAGTTTTTCCATTAGCCATTTCTACTGTGAATTGTTCTTTAAGTGTGTGTGGTTGTTGTTTAAGCATGCGAGCAAATTTATGGTTCACAAAGCTTCGCTCCGCTCCACTATCGAACAGAATGCATGCATAGGAGTTATCGAGGAGGAACATACCAGTCACCACCGTCGGGTCAGCAACTGCTTCCCCATGGCCTATTGCTAGTACCCTCCCTGCTCCGCCAGCATTCTTTGCTTTGGGGCAGTCCCTCTTATAGTGGCCCGCCTCGCCACATCCATAGCAAGTCTGGCTCACGCCAGGGCCGGGGACTTGGGTGATCGGCCTCGCCGGAGATTTACAGAAACGGACTGTGTGTCCTTTCCTGTTGTAGTTAGAGCACTGCATTTCATGGCAGGGGTCGTTGTGGTGGTAGTTGCATTTGTTGCACTTAGGCAAACTTCCAGCATACTGCCCCACTGGGGTAGTAGTAGTAGCAGGGGTTTTTGCGGCATGCACTGCCACAATTTGCTGCTTTTTGGCAGCTCGCTGTTTCTTCTTCTCCTCCCAGAACTTCCGCTTAGTGTCAACGGGTTTGGAGGGTTCCGAGATGGCTAGGGTTGTTGTCGCTGCTGGGGCTTTGGCTCCATGGTCAATAAGTCGTTGTGCCAGTCGTTTGGCACTGTCGAAGGTAGCAGGGTTTGATGATAGGACATTTCCCTGATACGGAGGCACTAGCCCCATATGTACCTCTCGATCTTTTTCCCTTCAGTGGGAACCATATTGGGGCAGAGGGCCACCAGTTCGCTAAATCTGGCGGTATATGCGACTATGTTGGAGCCCTTCATGGTTAGGCTCCACAACTCCTGCTCCAATTTCTGGATTTCGCCCCTCGGGCAGTATTCCTCTATCATGAGGTCTTTCATGGTTTCCCAACCCATGTCATTCGCCACTACGAGAGTTAGCACTTTAACGTGTCCGTTCCACCACGTCAGGGCTTTTCCTTCAAAGGTGCATGCGGCATATTTGACTTTGCTCGCAGCAGGGCACGAACAAATTTCAAAGACTGATTCAGTCTTCTCGAACCATTGCGAGAGGGCAATGACTCCGCCGGTTCCCTGAAAGGACTCCGGCTTGCAGTTGGTGAAATCCTTGTATGAGCACTGTCTCGAGCGCACAGGGATTTCAGCAGGAATAGAGTCAACAGGGGTTCCACCTCTGCTGGCATCAGTAGAGTGATACTGAGCCATGGCAGTTGCCACTGCTACAACTACGGTAGCATTCAGGGTGCAGTATCGATGACCGGAGGAGGAGGAGGTCGTGGAGGTGCAGGGTTATTCTTGGGAGATTTGCGAGGAGGCATCTTTCAGCTATAAGTTTATAAAGATAAACAAAATGGTAAGAATCAATTGTAAGTGGGGTGAGAGTGACACATGGACTAACTAACCATAGCCCGACAGTTGAATGAGTGTTTGAGACCACAACAAAGAAGATTAGTAGGAAAACACAAGTGTATAGATTTTTCCCACAAATTACGTAGTTGTCAATAATACTGGTATTACTAATGTAAAAAGTTCAGGGAAAATCAACCTAACAGTAGATCTTACATCATACCATACGGAAAGTTTGACAGTTCTTAGATTCCTAGTTAGAGTACTGAAAGTTAGGAATATTTTACAGACAAGTGCTACATGGAGCACAGATACTAAAGGCTATTCCTTAACCAAAAGACAAATATGTACTAGAAATCTTCTAACGGCGATGGGAATTCCTCGGGCGAACCCTGAGGTCTGCCACTTGATGAACCACCTCTTGAAGGTGTCGCTCATGAGCCCTCTAACGGGCTCGAAGTTCCATGACTTTGGCTCGGGAGGCAGCCAACTGTTGCTGCAGGGTTTCATTGGTTCTCCTGGTCCATTCCATTTTTTCTTCAAGATGATGGATGCAGACTGTGTTGACACCAGAGTTGGCATCAATCTCCATGACCCGGTCGATGGCTGCTCGACCTTGCTCAACATTACGAGCTATTCTGCGGACAATGACGGGCAGAGCTCGATCCGCAGAGCCACCTTCGTTGAGGTTGTAAAAGCTTCGATCCCGAAAGTAAGGTAAGGGTTGACCCTGTTCGTCACTCCAATGATTTAAGTTGGTTGCCTACAAGGGTGTGGGACCTGGGAAAGGTGGTCGAGGGTTGTTGTTTGGGGCTTGACCTACTGGCAGTAGGTTGTTGACTTCAGGCTCAGAGTCAGATCCATCAGAAAAGCCTTCTGCGAGGTGATCATCCAAAGGGATTGGATGCTCATCTCCGGGCTCTTCTTCGATCCACCCAACATTGCCTTCATTTGGGAAGTACGGGTCGCCATGATGGAATCCAGCCATTTAAATCTACGCGAGAAGAGAGGTATAAGAATCTAGTGTATAAATAGCATGTAGTATCACAAAATACCCCTATAGTATTTTAAGTTTAGGTTCTACTATTCTCCTTGTGGTATTGTTGGTAAGTTTTTAGACTTGTTAACATATCACAACCATTCTAGGGCATATGCTAATCACTCCTCGGACCAGCATAGTTGATCAGGCTATGCCATTCCCAGGACTGACCATACATCCCCGAGCTCACTTGTGATATTTAACAATCGTAATACTTTTGTTCTTGTCATTGTGACACTGATTTTAGTATGAATGCAGACTAGTATACTTAATTAAATATTTTAATATTTAAAGTATAGACACTTGGTCAGAGTGTTTTAATCCCAAATGGGTTTATAGTTAGTATATCTTTTATGGGTTGATATACTCATATCACTATAAACAATGCTCTGATACCAATCTGTCACACCCCAAAACCGACAACGGCATAAATGTTCTGGGGCGGAGGATGTCATGTAAAGTATCACAACACAGTATAACAATAAACAAGCAAACAACATCATCCATTGCATTAAATATAAAATTTTAATACAAGTGCGTTCTGAACAGTTATAGACACCAAAAATGTAGATCAAAATAATAAGATGACTCTTGAATGTGCTCCATCTTCTCAAAAGTTGGCCTCGGTACCTGTCTGTTGACGACTTGAGAATACAAGTTATTTTGAAAGTGTTTATCAGCATTAAGGTGGTGAGTTCATAAGTATTTTAGTGTCGATGTTTGTATCAAAACGTTTGAACGAGGTTTAAAGTATGAGTGTGTAAACATTAGTGATAAAAGTACGTAAATGTTTGTAAGTGTTTGTAAAAGTCTGAATCTCTTAGAAAAACCTATATTTTCTATTTAAAGTGGCCTTTTACCAAGGCGTAACTGTTTTGTATGTTCGTTTATCGTAAAAGTGTGTAATTTTCCCAAGTGTAACTATCATTAACAAAATATAGTTTGTACAATAATGTTTAAGCGAAATGATCACTAAATATATGTAAAGGGTAAATTAATGTAGTACTGTAGTGTTGTATTATAGGAACTACCGCTGTACTAACTACCTTAAACCGGATTTATATTAAGGTACAATGTGATTAATTGTACCATACTATCGACTAGATAACAACGACAAATGTAGGTTGTAAAAAGTTATGACGTTTGGCGCCCGCAAACCTGCAGGTCCGGCTGTAGCTAGCAGCAAGGTGTAGGATAGTCAATCCAGTATAGATCTATACGCAAACTCACGCTCTCCCTCCAAAAGACTCTGCCTACAACTCGGGCCATGACATTGAAGGCATGCTCCGATACAGTGGATCACAATTATGTTAACGTATTCATGTATATGTAATGTATTGTTACTCGTTCTAGTATCGTTGTATATGTTCTATTTCTAGTATAGTTGTATATGTTCTTCTTCTAGTATAGTTGTATATGTTCTTCTTCTAGTATAGTTGTATATGTTCTCATAGTAATAGGTACTGACTCATGAATGAACTGACTCATTGATCTAGCAATAGTATACGTATTATCCTGTGCTACCCCGATGGTAGCTTACAAATGATGTAACTAGTACGCATGAATATGGAATAACTTTTATGACTATATATGTACACATGATATATAATTAATATTGAAACGACCTTCAGACGGCTACCCGATATCCCACCAGACCACATCTCAAGCATGAAAAGGAAATAGGGCGGACGGCCTTCCTAAGCCTTTTAAACATTGTTTATATAACTATACATATACGGGCATGCAATTTATAATAAGTATAAAAGAGTTTAAGTAAAAGTATTTGATAAGTAAAAGAGTTTGTAAAGCAGTTTGAAGTAAAACAGTTTGAACAGTAATAAATCATTTGTTTTGTAGTTATTAATCACTTGTGATTGATGTAATAACTATAAGTATTCAACTTGTATCCCCCCATTAAAGCATTTAAAACATTTAAAAGTATTTCAAAGGTTAGTTAAGGGGTATGAACTCACTTGTGGTGAGTGGATTGGATTAAAGTGTCGGTTACGGTGCTAGGTGACAAATGAAGACTTGTACACACACACGAGCCTTGTTATCATATAATGAACATATATATAACTAATTAGCCAAATCATAACTAATAAAATAAGTTGGGACACTCTAGATCATGAAAACACTTTGTTTCAAGTGTTAAAGATCACAAGGATGGCATCCAAGTGTTGGTAGGGCAAAGCTAGGGTGTTTGGAGTTCAAGGGTAAACTCCCTTGGAGTTTACGGTTTTGATGGTCATAGCCTAAGGAGTTTACGGCAGTAAACTCTAGAGTTTACGGTATTAAACTCTACTCCTATTGACCATGTGTTGTTTTGTGGTTTAACAAGCCTTTTGAAGCATTTCTACTAGGTGATTTGGCCTTTGGAAGGGACTAGGGCAACAAAAACACTCCTTAGGGGAGTTTACGGCCTCATGGTCATTTCCCTTTGGTTTTACTACCGTAAACCCTCATGGAAAATGGTATTGACATGTTTTCAAGTCCTTAACACAACTAGGTAATTGTCTAAGTTAGTTTTTAGGCCTAAGGAAGGAAAATTACCCATTTAAACACACTTTAGGGTGTTTATGGTTTTGGGAGATCCCCAAACTGTAAACACCTATAAATGTTGGTCTTTGGTGTTTTTCAAGGCTTAAACACATCAATGGAAGGTTTAAACATGTCAAGGTAAGTCTTAAACATCAAACTAGGGCTAAACAAGGGACTTAGGCACACTTTGGTGCCATTTATGGTGTTTACGGCCCAAGAACATTCTTGGACCATGAACACCTCTAACCTTGTGTTCTTGGCATAATTTCTTGATGTTTAAATGTAATACTAGCTTAATAACACTCAAGGATGGAAGTACTTACTATTAGGAGGCTTGATTTGAGCTATAAGGCCAAGAACACTTAGTGTGTGTTCTTGGTGTTTTTGGAAATCTAGACAAAATACATAAATGAATGGATGAGTAGATGCACAAACACTAGATTAAGTGTTTTACTAACTTGAAATGGTTAAAACACTTACAAGTTTGAAGATCTAGAACAAAATCTAGGATGATACTTGAAAGAATATTTTTGGAGTTTACTCTTTTGATATTTGGGGAGTAAACAGATAATGGCTAGTCTTTGGGAGTAAACTCATACATAGGCATGAGTTCATGGTTTTTGGGATGATTTTTCAACCCAAACATAATTGTTTGGCCAGGAACTTCTAAAACACGAGGTGTTTGCGGTTTCAAAAAATCAAAACTCGAGACGACACTTTCTTTCGCTCGTTCGTTTAAAAATAATATTAAAATAATCAAACAAACTTTAAATTTCTTAAAAATAAGAAATAATGTTATTAACTTATTGATACGAAGTGGTTGACTTTTACGGTTTGACTGAATGGAAATTTCGAGTTGTCCCAAACTATACCTATAATAGTTTACTAATGCTCTACTTGGACTGTTACTAAAAGGACTCATTTCTCTACTAAGTTATGCTTTTACTTTACAAACGGAGTTTTGTATAACTATCAAGTAACATGACTTTAAACGAGTTTTGAAATGTTTTGACAACTTATAATTAACATAAGTAACATTTTGAAAGATGTTTATGTGACAACCAACAATTTTCCGTTAGTTTTAACGTCAAAGTTAACGTCGCAGTTAACGTCGAAATTAACGTCAAAATTAGTTACGTCAAAAATTAGCCAAATTTATCCCGAAAATATTTTTGACCGAAATTAAACCCGTTGGAATATTTTAAATAATATTCGTTAAGCGAACAAAATTTAAGGCGGTATAATTTTAAAATTTTGCCGTAATTAAGGAAGTGGTGAAAACCCGTTCGCGGTTGGTGTCAGGAGAAACCCAGCCAGGCCATGAGCTCCACCCTATATAAGGGAGGAGTGGGTTTCACTCCCACCTTTTTCCCACCTTAGACTCTCTCTCTCTCTCTCTCTCTCTACTTTCTCTCTCTACAAATAGGTTTTGGTCAAAAATCCCCCATTCATGCTTCAAATCGGTAAGTAAACCTCCCTAGCTTGTTGTTTAACACTTCTATCTTTCAAATTCGGGGCTTAATCATCCGGAAACCCTAAGAACATGAGTTTACGGCCCAAGAACACCTTCATGGACCGTAAACACTCATAAAGGGGTTTTCATTCTCAAGAACCCTTCCTAAACACTTCTCATGCTTACCAATGGTTTAGATGCTTACCCGAAAGGACTTAGAACACCAAAATCGGACCAAATGGGGAGTAAACATGAGTTTACGGTCTAAGGATGTTCTTGGATCGTAAACCCATGTTCATGGACCATAAACACCTTTTAAGGTGTCAAGCTACCCCTCAAACAACTCCAAGGGCTTCCATGAACTTCCTTGAGTGCATAGAACCTTATTTTCCTTCATTTTATGCACCAAAGCATACAAAATCATGTCACACTTGAGTTTACGGCCCAAGAAGGTTCTTGGACCGTAAACACACATCCTTAGACCATAAACACCCCTAAAGGGTGTTAAAGTGCTCTCAACACTTTGTATGGCTTGGAATTGGACCTAGAACTTCGTATGCTTAACCTACAACCACAAAAACGCATGATTTAGGGACTAACATGAGTTTACTGCCATAAACTCATGTGTTTAAGGTAGTAAACTCCCCAAGTGTATCTCCTTAGACCATAAACACCTTTCTAAGGTGTTTAAGTGCCCTAAACACCTTCCAATGCCTCTAAAAGCCACTAGAACATTACATACATGAGTTAGAACCACCAAAAAACCAAAGGAATGAGCTAACATGAGTTTACGACCATAAACTCATGTGTTTACGGCTGTAAACTCCTCAAGGAGTAAACTATGGACCGTAAACTCCCAAATGGTGTCCATTTTGAGCCCCAATCACTTCCTTAGCCCTTGATTCAACTCTAGCATGACTCTATGAGTGAGTTAAGAACTTTAAGCATCCCATGACACTACTACCATGAGTTTACGACCATAAAATCATGGGGGAAAGTGTCTTGAAACCGTAAACACCCATAAGGGCCTTCATTTGAGGAGTAAACTCCAAAGTGAGTCCATACACACCTTCTATGCAACCCGGGACACTTCTAGCACTTGTAGCAAAGTGTTTTTATGTCGTAAGACATCCTTACTTGCTTAATTAGTTGTTAAATGACTAATTAGATACTTAAATGTATCATTACATGTTAAATAGGATTCGCGTGTGTGGTCAAGTCCTCACTTGACACTTAGCATCCTATACCAGCACCTCCGTCGGATCCACTTACAACAAGTGAGTTCATAACCCTTAATGAACCTTTTCAACTGTTTTTACATGTTTTAGGGGGGGGGGGGGAGAATACAAGTTAAACATGCCAGTTATCATATCAATCACATGTGATTGATAACCCGCATGCATAAGGATTTATTACACTATTAACTGTTTTGCCAAGTATGATACTGTAAAATGGTTTTCCAAAACGACTTTATTTGTTCAAATCTTTACCTATATTGTTTTATCAAAGCTATAACCAAAATGTGTTTATGAAAGGTTTTCAAAGGATTTCTAACGACTCTCAAACTTATTTTACGAAAGAATACCAAGTCGTGATTTTCTTAAGTACCAAGGTTTTCTAAAGTTTTTCATCAAAGTTTTTCTTCCATGTTTTTATACTCCTACTTGGTAAAGATACTATTGCTTCATTCTACTTAGTTTATGCTCCTACTTGATAACGCTTTTACTTCGTGAAACACTTCTACTTAGTGATACGCTTCTACTTTACTTATACTTGATAACACTTCCACTTCGTGATACGCTTATACTTATTAATGCTCCTACTTCACGATACGCTTCTACTTCACGATACGCTTCTACTTCACGATACGCTTCTACTTCACGATACACTTCTACTTCACGATACGCTTCCACTTAGTTAAATGTATGCCTGTAAATGTATAGTTATATAAATAATGGTTAAAGGACTTAGGAAGGCTAGTTCGCCCTATTTCCTTTTCTTCGTTGAGATGTGGTCTGGTGGGATCGGATATCCATCCGACGGTTGTTTGATCATTAATTATATATCATGTATACATGTATAGACATATGGGTTTACATCGATCGGTTCAGTTATGAGTCTCTACTGCTAGTCCAACACTTACATCAGAATCCACTATTCAGGATACATCTTCAGGACACGGCCTTCTCTGTTGTCTAGTTGGTAACCAGAGTCTCTTGTAGGGAGAGAGGACATTGTGTGTATAGATCTATACGGGATTGACACCCCCGCACCCTGACTGCTAGCTACAGTCCACGACCTACCAAGCCAAGGGGTGACAAATGTCACATCTTTATTTTGACGCTTGTAGGGCACAGTTCTCTAGTGTCTATCAGTATGGTTATGAGTGTCTTGGGGTTACCTTATAATTCATGGCCTTAAGGTAACGACGCTTACCACTGTATGCTGTAAATACACACCTAGAAAATACACACCTCGAATATACACACCTAGAATCACACTATTTTTAGACCTTGCTAGACGTATCATTCAATTGATACTATCTGGGGTCTGTATCCACTGTTTTAGACCTTACTAGACGTGTCATTCATTTGATCCTGTCTGGGGTCTGTGTCTCTTTGTTTTTAGACCTTGCTAGACGTATCATTCAATTGATACTGTCTGGGGTCTGTATCCAATGTTTTAGACCTTACTAGACGTGTCATTCATTTGATCCTGTCTGGGGTCTGTGTCTCTTTGTTTTTAGACCTTACTAGACATATCATTCATTTGATCCTGTCTGGGGTCTGTGTCTCTTTGTTTTTAGACCTTGCTAGACGTATCATTCATTTGATCCTGTATGGGGTCTGTGTCTCTCTGTTTTTAGACCTTACTAGACGCGTCATTCATTTGACACCGTCTGGGGTCTGTATCTCCTCTTGTTAGACTAAGCCAGGCATGTTGTTCATTCGATTCTTCCCTGGAGTCTATGATTTCTTCTGCCTTAGTCAGCAGTCTTCACTACTGAGGCATATGTTATTTTCCTTGATATTCTCATACTTTCTTTAAAATCAAACACCGTGTTTTGATAATGATAGTGTTTAAGGGAAAATTACTTTTACAACATAACTCTGTCCAGTCTTGGTAGAAGACTGCTTTTAATTAGAAAATATAGGATTTTCTGGAAAGGACTCTAATACACTGTAGACTCTAAACTACGACTTTTATAAAGTTATTTTGAACTTACACAAATGACACTCAAGACTTTTGAACTCACCAGCATTTATAAAAATGATGATACTCGCTTTCAAAATAACTTGTATTCTCAGGTCAACAATAGACAGGTACATCTCAGGCGCTTTTGGTGAAGACTGTTTAGTACCAAGCTGCACCTACACTATTACTTGTATTACTTTAATGATTCTATACAATGTAAACCATGTAAAACTATTACTATTAATGCAATGGTTGTTGTACTTTGATTACTATACTGCATATGTTGTGATACTTGACATGACATCATCCACCCCAGAACGTTTCCGCCGTTCCGGTTTTGGGGTGTGACAGAATGGTATTAGAGCATTGTTTATAGTGAGCTAAGTATATCAATTCATAAAAGATATACAGCCTATAAATACATAGGGATAAAATACTCTGACCAAAAGTTATACTTTAAAATATAACCATATTTTACCAAAGTATAAGAACATCCAAAATCTAAACATTCGAACACAAGTATCACAAAAAGAACAAGAATAAAAGTCTTCGGATGTTGAGCACTACAGTCAGACCTGGGCAGTTATGTAATCGTAAGCTGGAATACATGTAACCTGATCAACTACATTTATTCAAGATGCGATGAACATGTGCTTAGGAGTGATAGTGGTGTTGCAATGTCACACCCCAAAACCATGAACGGCAGAAACGTTTTGGGGCGGAGGACGTCATGTACAGTATCACAACAATGTAAAGTAGTAAACAAGCAACAACATCATCCATTGCATTAATAATATAATTATTATACAAGTGTGTTCAGTCAAATTATAATAGACACTAAAGCATAAATCAAAATGAAATATGAGTCTTGAACGAGCTCCATCTTCTCTAAACCTTGCATCTGCACCTATCTATAGATGACCTGAGGATACAAGTAATTTTGAAAGCGAGTATCAGCTTTAAAGCTGGTGAGATCATAAGTATTTTAGTGTCTTAATTTGTAAGTATTTGTATGTATGAATTTGTATGTATATGAATTGTAAGTATTGAAAGTGTATATGAACTGTAAGTATAAAAATGTATACGAACTGTAAGTATGAAAATGTTTGTAAAACAACTGCAAATGTTTGAAAAACCCTAGAAATCCCTATGATTCCTACTATTATATGAAGGTGTCTTCTACCAAGACCTAACTACTCTGAATGTAGTCTTCTACTAAGACCTAACTGCTCTGAATGTTCGTTTCTTGTAAAAGAGTGTAATTTTCCAAGTGTAACTATCATTAACAAAATATAGTTTTACATTTAATGCTTAAGTGAAAGAGTACTTAAATATATGTAAAGGGAAATTTTATGTAGTACTGTAGTGTAGTGCTATAAGAACTACTACTGTACTAACTACCTTAAACCGGATTTATATTAAGGCATCATGTGATTAATTGCCCCATACTATTGACTGGTAACAACGACATAAGTATGGTCGTAAAAAGGAATGATGTTTGGCACCTGCAGACCTGCAGGTCCGACTGTAGCTAGCAGCAAGGTGTAGGATAGTCAATCCAGTATAGATCTATATGCAAACTCACGCTCTCTCTCCAAGAGAATTCTGGCTACAACTCGGGCCATGACATTTAAGGCATGCTTCGATACAGTGGATCACAATTATGTCAACGTATTAATGTATATGTAATGTACGAAAACGTTCTACATGTGCTAGCTGTAATGTGTGTTCTCCCTCTATCTAGCAAGTATAGTAATGTACTGTAAGGTTCTAGAAAGTATTGACTCATGAATGAACTGACTCATTGTATGATATCGCGCTCTAGTAATAGTTCTAGTATCTTCCTAAACTACCCGTATGGTAGTTTACTAGTAAACTAACTGGTACGTAATGGACATGGATGTATACCCTTGCTACCCAAGGGCATTTGATGAACTAGAAGAACTTTTATGACTATATATGTACACATGATATATAATTAATATTTAAACGACCTTCGGACGGGTACCCGATATCCCACCAGACCACATCCAAATCGAGGAAAAGGAAATAGGGTGGATAACCTTCATAAGTCCTTTAAACATTTCTTATATAATTATACATATATAGGCATGCAATTTGTAACAACGTAAATTTTCAAAACAAATTTTTTTTTTCATTTCTTAAAAACATGTTTTCATCCGACACAAGTCATAAAGATCCAATGTATCATATCATAATACAAATCATATAAATCCCAAGATCATAAATCCTCCATCAATGTGTATAGATCACGCCGGCGCCTTCCCACGGTCCTCGCTAGTACCTGATATACATAACACAACGACTGTAAGCATAAATGTTTAGTGAGTTCCCCAAAATACTACTTACACACATACGCCTTTCCAGGCCATGACCTTCCGGTCCATGTGTCTCAGGGGACTTCCGTCCTGACCCGATAAACCTTTCGGTCTTACCCGCGTCGACCTTCCGGTCCACATCACAATGCCTTCCAGCCCATAACATAATTGCCTTCCGGCCCATAACATAATGCCTTCTGGCCCACATCAAACATAGCATACATAGCACATATAAACGGCTAACTTAATCACATACAATGCATACAACTCATAACATACCCGACCTTCCGGACATACGTAGGTACCTTTCCAGGTACAGTATAGTGAGAAGACTCACCTCAAAGGAAGTCTAGAATCTCACGTGCTCGCTATCTCCAAATCTCGAAACGAAGACCCAACCCCGCCTAATCATAACGAAATATCATTCTAATTAATATAAACTTTCGAGACCAGGATACACCCTTATCATTATCCTACAAAAGGGTAAAAGACCATTTTACCCTTCCTTGACTCATGTTGACCAAACCCTAAAAGTCAACGAAAGTCAACTGACCACAGTATGCGGGGCGTACCAGCTTCTGTACGCAGGGCGTACATCGATGAGTCACAGTTGGGGGTCGTAACCCTTTACACTGTGCGTACTGGGAGTTACGCCCAGCGTAAATCCCAGATTTAGCCATGCCACATTTCTTGTCTTAAATGGTTAAGACACTCCTTCAACTTCTAGATCTGGCTCTCATTAAGCCTCCTAATCCATCAAGTCGGAACCTTTAAGCCTTGGCATGGCTGTAAAGGCTCCTACACTCTCTAATGCCTTCCTTTACAACTCCAAAGATCTAGATCTCATGCATGGCTAAATATATACGTCCAAGATCACATTTTTATGAACCTACGACTCAAATGGACCTGGAATATGGTAGATCTAAGACAATGGAGACTACTTGCTCATAAAGTCTCCATCTTTGGGACCAAAACCCTAGAAATTGGTCCATGAAGCATACCATAAGAACTACAAGGAAATATCTGAACTTTTTACCTCAGGAAGAAGCTCCAACCTTCGTTATCCTCATATCTACACTTGTCCACCAGCTTCTAGCCTCCACAATGGACTTCTCTTTCCTTTTGCTACCTTGAAATGACACCTCAAAGCTTAGAACACTCACAAACAAGCTATGAACGAAGGAACAACTCTCTTAGGGTTTCTTTCTGAAGGATGGTGGCTGAGGAACCAAGCCATCTCATTCCTTTTATAGTCAACAACTCAAATTAGGGTTTTGGGTATGGACCGGTTACGCCCAGCGTAACCTTAGGTACGCCCAGCATACCCAGGTGACTACGCGTTCAATTTAAGTGCGCGAGTACGCGCAGCGTACCCTTTGTATGCCTAGCGTGCTCGCCCCAACACAAAAGGGCCAACATGACATATCTGAAAAGATAAAGGGCTAAAAGGTTATACCTGAATTCCAGGCTGTTACACAATTTATAATATAAAAGCATAAAATAAGTTTTGTAAAACCTTTGAACATAAATATTTTCTAAGAAAAGATCGACTTGATGTCGATCTATAAAATGGTTTTGAAGGCATGGGTTTGATAAAATGGTTTAGTATAAAGAAACATTTGTTTGAAACACAATTGTAAGTAAGTTTGAAAAGTAATATACATAGTAAAATGTACAAAGAAATAAGGAGTTTTAAACACATTAAGTGTTTATGAAAGACATTTGAAGGAAACTGTTTGGTAAAACGGCTAATGAGTAGCCAATCATTTGAATGTTGCTTATTAATCACATGTGATTGATATAATAATTAGCATAATTCTACTTGTATCCCCCCATAAAACATTTAAAACAATTTAAAACATTTATTAAGGGGTATGAACTCACCTGTGGTAAGTGGATCGAAAGTAAGTGTCGGATAAGTGCTTGGTGTCAAGTGAAGACTTAGACACGCATAAAGATCCTAATAACATATAAGGATATATGTATATACACAATTAGTCTTTAAACAACTAATAAACAAAGTTAAGACATTCTAGGACATGTTAAACACTTTATACAAGTGTTATAAGTCTCAAGGGTTGCATCTAAGTGTTGTAGGGAAAGGCTAGTGTGTTTGGGGTTCAAGGAACACTCTTAAAATGAGTTTACTCCCTAAGGATCAACACCCCTTGAGTTTACGGTCGTAAACTCTTGAGTTTACAGTCGTAAACTCCTAACCTTTTGACCATTTGGTGATTTGAAGTCTTCTAGGATATTCCAAGCATTCGTACTTCATGAATTAGTCTTAGGAAGTGTTGTGTGGCATCAAAACACTCCTAAATGGAGTTTACGGTCTAAGGACTATTTCTCATGAGTTTACTACCTTAAACTCATGAGTTTACTACCTTAAAATCCTAAGTTTATGGTTTTTGGGGTTTTCAAGTCCTTAGCTCAATCATGGCACTAGTCTAGGTTAGATTTAGCCATAAGGAACAATCATGGCACTTTTAATGGACATTTACACACCTTTTGGGGTGTTTACGGTTTTGGGACATCCCTAACCCGTAAACACATAAAAGTGGGGGTTTGGTGCTTTTTCAAGGCTTAATCACTATAAGGAAGGTTTTAAATATGTCAAGGATGGTTTAAACATCAAACTAGGGCTTAGATAAGGACTTAGGCACACTTTGGTGCCCTTTATGGTGTTTACGGCCCAAGAACATTCTTGGACCGTGAACACCTCCAATCTTGTGTTCTTGACATATTTTCTTGATGTTTAAATGTAGTACTAGCTCAATAATGCTCAAGGATGGAAGTACTTACTATAAGAAGGCTTGATTTGAGCTAAAAGGCCAAGAACACTTAGTGTGTGTTCTTGGTGTTCTTGGTGTTTTGGATAATCTAGACAAAATACATAAATGAATGGATGAATAGATGCACAAGCACTAGATTAAGTGTTTTACTAACTTGAAATGGTTAGAACACTTACAACTTTGAAGATTTGGAATCAAATCTTGGATGATACTTGAGAGGATATTTTGGAGTAAACTCTTTTGACTTTTGGGGAGTAAACACAAATGACTAACTTTTTGGGGAGTAAACTCATACATAGGCATGAGTTTATGGTTTTGGGTGATTTCTAAACCCAAAACATAAAAGTTTGGTCGGGTGTTTCTAATACACGAAGTGTTTGCGGTTTTCAAAAATTAAAACCCGAGACGACACTTTCTTTCACCCGTTCGTTTAAAAATAAAATTAAAAAAAAATCAAACGAACTTTATATTCCTTAAAAATAAGAAATAATGACTTTGACTTACGATACGAAGTGGTTGACCTTTAGGGTTGGACCTAATGGAAATTTCGGGTTGTCACATCATCCCCCTATTAAAGGGAATTTTGTCCTGAAACTAGAATTTAGATAAGGAAGTAGGCATGAATGATCGAGTCGAGAGGAGGAAACTTCCTAATCGATTGGTTCTAGAGCTCCTAAGTGAATTTGGGTTCTCCGTTGGTATCTCAACGAACCTTCACTAACGGGCGACTGCGTTGCTTCGTCCACTTGACCTCTCGATCGAGGGTCACTACGGTTCTAATACGAAGGCGAGGATCTCGACGAGTGGACTTACAAAAGTCCTAACGGAAAGGTACGGTTTCACGATCGAGACGCGAAGAGTAGAATGTACGTTACTGAGTTCGCGGAGTAGGTCTAGTCTGCGAGATACAGGACCGATTCTGGTAAGAATCTCGGAGGTCCTATTTATCTTGGATTTAGCTTTCCATGCGATACAAAGCGTATTAAGCCATTCCTAGAATGAGTTTTTCCTAAAGAACTTGGTCTCTCACTTGGAACTTCCAAGGGTTCTTTCTCTTGCTAAGCTTCCTAGTCAAGGGCCACCCCTTGCTGGGTCAAAGTTGAAAGAGTTTCTGTAATTTGCGAGGAGTTCTGAATAAACTATGACAGTAGGTCTGTAAGACCTAGAATTTGGCGTATGACTGTCGGCGTCTCTGGTGTCGACCAATTTTCAACGGTTTTGACAAATTGAAAGAGTACTCAAAAATTCCCACATCACTAACAATGTGTCATAGGAATCTGACTCTTCAATTTCAAAACTTGAGCTTAGAGAACTTCGCGAAAGTTCCACTGAAGGTAATGTTTCCAGGGGTTTCTTCTTACTACGAGGGTAGATAAGTAAATCATTACACGGAGAAATGACGAACTGATCCAAGTAAGGAAAACAGACTCTAATCATTAATCTCATGAATACTATGGGCGTATTGGTCCTATCCGAAGGGTATCACTATGAACTCGAAGTGTCCGCATCGATTTCAGAAGATAGTCTTCCGGACATCTTTCCCTAACACTCAAACTGGTGATATTCGGATCTCAGATCCATTTCTGAAAGTAATTCTTTTCTTGCGTTTGCTCAACCATTTCATCTATGCGAGGCAGAGATAACTATTTCTAATGAAAAATCTTGACGGAGTCCTCGATATCCAAGGTACATACGATGCAATCCGTCGATCTCCGGAAGAATAAGACCGAGGTTCTCCAGGGTGAGAAGCCTAGTCTTCTAATTCTACTTTCATGTAGTTCGCTAAGTTGTCTGTACTGTTCTTGTATCTCCGTAGGTGTTTAGACTGTAGGGAAATTTGTTTACAGGAGTCGTACTGGGTTCTAAATTTGTTTACATGACGATGTGATTACTCGTAGTCTTGAGCAGTTCTCCATCCTGAAGTTCATATTAGAACTCATACATGGTTTCACAATCACAATTTCGTGTATACGAGTCGTATATAATTAAGATTGAAAAGGTAGTCGAATAACTGATTCTTCTTTAAGCTCACATCCTTTCGAGGAAAAAGAAGTTAAAGTGGAATCATCAATTCTAAACCTGTAGAACCTTGATTATATCACTCTTATGTATACATTCCTCAGTGATAGATCGACCGTATGAACCCTTGGATTGAACTTGACGTACTGCACGAGTGGTACTTCGGGGATTTCTTCGGAAAAGAAAAGAACTATGAGGTACTCCATGCAAGAGTACTTCGGTGTTCTGATATGACGGCTTCCCTAAGACGACGTTTCCTGACAAAGAGATGTACGTATGAAGCTGTTTTTGTGAATTGAATCGAGTCGTATGATAATGTCGGAATCATACAGAAACTTAAAGACATTAGATTTGAACATAAGGCGTTTACATACAAAACACAATAGTGCAACCATGAACAGAGTTATAGTACTTTAGATTTACTACAAGACTATTGTTGCGGATAAGGTATACTTACAAAAGACAAGTATACGCAGCACGAGCATCCCTATAAAGATAGGATCTCGCAAAAGGTAAGACTCTAATTGCACTAGTTTTGGATAGTTTGTAAGCCTGTTACAACGAAACGCCTAAATTACATTAATGTGGGTTCCAGAGTAGGTTCTCCTGCAGCTGTGATCCTAAGAATCTTCCCATCTGCACCCGAGTTCTTCGCTATCGGGCAATCCTTCTTGAGGTGTCCAATTTCACCGCATTGGTGACATATATGGACATCACCCACATTGGTGGTGGAAGTGAAGTGTTTAGTAGGAGTTATGGGGATGCGGGTTCTTTCCTTTTTCGGGCAATATCTTTTATAGTGCCTAAACTCACCACACTGATGGCAACCCTGGTTGGCTGTAGCGGCGGTGGTCAGTAGTATAATTCCGTTTGTGCCAGTCTTTGCTGCCTCCGGGCAGTTCCTTTTGTAGTGCCCTACCTTGCCACAACTATAGCAAGTCTGGTTCACACTGACGTTGGGTAAATTGTTGATCGGTCTTGTTAGGCTCTTGCAGTAACGTTTGGTGTGCCCCTTTTTGTTGCAGTTTGAGCACTGCATCTCCCGACAAGGTCCATGGTGGTGATAATTACATTTGATGCAATTTGGGAGATTTCCAGCATATTGTCGGGCTGGGTTAGGGACAACTGGTATATCCAAAGGGATGGTAGTAGGAGGTACAGATGTCGTAGCTGTGAAGGTCGTTAACGGTGGTTGTTTCTTGTTCGTCCCTCTAAGCGATTTGTCCTTCTTTCTAGCCCAAAACTTCCATTTGTTACTCTTCGTCTCGGAACTCGGGGTGTCGTGGTAGTTTGCTGCTCGTTGAGGTGTTTGATTGTTACTCGGATTGGAATTGTTGTTAACAATCCCGCTAACATTTGCGTTGTTAGCGTTAAAGTGGGTCAGAATAGCTGACACGGCAGCCGAGACTGCAGCTTGAAAGGTAGCTGCATCAATCTGAAGAGTTGGTGTTTGGTTGAGGGGTTGATCATTTTTCTTGGGCAACATGATTCTATTCATGGAAAGAAAATGAATTTGTGAGCGAGCATGGTTGAACCTAGACTTAGTTCGATTGTTTATGTAAAGAATAGAAGTATGTTCACGGAGGTTTGACCTACATCCATATGATGCAGTCCTAGTAAGGAATGGAAGTGAGTTCATAGAATGGTCTCAAGACGTTTGTCATTCAAGCCGAGGTATCGTAGGTTGGCGAATAACATGGTCCAACCACTGAAAGAGACTTGAAAATGTCTCTGGAGCTAAATTACTATAGTCCAATGATTTGACTAAAGCATGTTTCAGATAGACTCCAATGAAATTATGATAAGAGTACTTGAATAAAGAAGGACACGGAAGTTAGCCAACTGTCAATATCTTTGATATTCATGACGTAAAGATTCGGGAAAATGACCTTGTAAAGGTCTTACATCATATCCACAGAAGATAGTTCCTGACAGCATAAAGACCTAACAAAAGTACTTATAGTACAAGATAGTTTCATAGAAAACGCCTCATCGGGCATAGACAGAAAAACGATTTCTTTTAACCAGGAAAATAAAGTAAAGCATCTACTCCTGGCGACGGTCATCCCTCTGGTGAACTCTCAGTTCAGCCAGTTGTCGTTCCATATCGAGAAGGTATCTTTTGTAAACCCTCTGGCGTACTCGGAGCTCTATGACTTCGGCTCGAGTTTCTGCTAGTGCTTGCAGCAAGGTCTCGTGGTCTCTCTCAGATCTCTCACGAGCATGTTCAAGCCGACTGGTGCAAAGCATATGTATTCCTCCATTTGTATCAACTTCTGTGATACGTTGTAGGGCTGTCATGCCCTGAATCTCGTTTCGGGCAACTATATGGATCAGTATTGGTAGAACTCTATCTGTTGTGCTCCCTTCGCTTACGTTGTAGAAGCTTCGGTCTCCATTAAACGGCATAGGTTGATCTTGACCTCCGCTCCATGTTTCCAAACATTCTACCCATGGAGGCGTCGGGCCATGAAAAGCTGGACGAGGGTTAGGAATTGGAAC
This sequence comes from Lactuca serriola, assembly GCF_051521515.1. Taxonomy (NCBI): domain Eukaryota; kingdom Viridiplantae; phylum Streptophyta; class Magnoliopsida; order Asterales; family Asteraceae; genus Lactuca; species Lactuca serriola. Next base: position 185,758,127 of record NC_136408.1, on the reverse strand, counting down.
GGGAGCTGCATGGGGTAGATTTTCAACCTCGGGTTCGGAGTTAGCACCATCCGAAAGGTCTTCAACATGGTGATCATTCAGAGGGATCGGGTGATCATTATCTGGTTCTTCTCCAAACCATCCAGCAATAACTTCGTTCGGAAGGAACAGGTTGTCGTGGGGATGGAGTCCAGCCATGTTATCTACGCAAGAATTGGGGTAAGAAAATAATTATTATACGAACTATCTAGATAATTATTTAGAAAATCTTCATTAGTTACATCGCTATTTGTGAAGTGCATACTGGTTATATGTAATCGAAACAGGATAGGCCTTCGAATAAGTGTCCTTAACTCCAAATTCACACAGAATAGGGGTAAAGTAAAATTTTCACAGATTCTAAGTCTATAACATCCTAATTACATATAGCCTTAGTGTATCCACTTAGCAACTATCAACTTAGTAATGAAGATCCCATTTTAGTTTTCAAGTATAAAGTACTTATAGTAACACCAAATACTCCTATAGTATTTTGAGTTTAATGTTATGTTCTATTGTTCTCATTGTGGTAGGGTTGGTAAGATTTTAGCATTGTTGCAACCACACAACTACACTTAGGCACATGCTAGTCAACCCTCGGATAATATAGGTGATCAGGCTATATCTTCCCAGTTTTGACCATATGTCTCGAAGCCCACTTGTGTTGCCCAACAATCGTAATCCTTTTGTACTGTCCTAGTGACACTGATTTTAGTATGAATGCAGGCACGTATACTTTATTGAATATTTTATTATTTAAAGTATAAACTCTTGGTCAGAGTATTTTTAATCCCTTATGTATTTATAGTTAGTATATCTTTTATGGGTTGATATACTAAATTCACTATAAACAGTGCTCTGATACCAATTTGTCACACCCCAAAACCATGAATGGCGGAAACGTTTTGGGGCGGAGGACGTCATGTACAGTATCACAACAATGTAAAGTAGTAAACAAGAAACAACATCATCCATTGCATTAATAATATAATTATTATAAAAGTGTGTTCAGTCAAATTATAATAGACACTAAAGCATAAATCAAAATGAAAGATGAGTCTTGAACGAGCTCCATCTTCTCTAAACCTTGTATCTGCACCTGTCTATAGATGACCTGAGGATACAAGTGATTTTGAAAGCGAGTATCAGCTTTAAAGCTGGTGAGATCATAAGTATTTTAGTGTCTTAATTTGTAAGTAAGTATTTGTATGTATGAATTTGTATGTAAGAATTTGTATGTATATGAATTGTAAGTATTGAAAGTGTATATGAACTGTAAGTATAAAAATGTATACGAACTGTAAGTATGAAAATGTTTGTAAAACAACTGCAAATGTTTGAAAAACCCTAGAAATCCCTATGATTCCTACTATTATATGAAGGTGTCTTCTACCAAGATCTAACTGCTCTGAATGTAGTCTTCTACTAAGACCTAACTGCTCTGAATGTTCGTTTCTTGTAAATGTGTGTAATTTTCCAAGTGTAACTATCATTAACAAAATATAGTTTTACATTTAAGTGAAAGAGTACTTAAATATATGTAAAGGGAAAAATTTATGTAGTAATGTAGTGTAGTGTTATAAGAACTACTACTGTACTAACTACCTTAAACCGGATTTATATTAAGGCATCATGTGATTAATTGCCCCATACTATTGACTGGTAACAACAACATAAGTATGGTCGTAAAAAGAAATGATGTTTGGCACCCACAGACCTGCAGGTCCGGCTGTAGCTAGCAACAAGGTGTAGGATAGTCAGTCCAGTATAGATCTATACGCAAACTCACGCTCTCCCACCAAGAGAATTCTGGCTACAACTCGGGCCATGACATTTAAGGCATGCTCCGATACAGTGGATCACAATTATGTCAACGTATTAATGTATATGTAATGTACGGAAACGTTCTACGTGTGCTAGCTGTAATGTGTGTTCTCCCTCTATCTAGCAAGTATAGTAATGTACTGTAATGTTGTAGAAAGTATTGACTCATGAATGAACTGACTCATTATATGATATCGCGTTCTAGTAATAGTTCTAGTATCTTCCTAAACTACCCGTATGGTAGTTTACTAGTAATCTAACTAGTACGTAATGGACATGGATGTATACCCTTGCTACCCAAGGGAATTTGATGAACTAGAAGAACTTTTATGACTATATATGTACACATGATATATAATTAATATTTAAACGACCTTCGGACGGGTACCCGATATCCCACCAGACCACATCCAAATCGAGGAAAAGGAAATAGGGTGGATAGCCTTCATAAGTCCTTTAAACATTTCTTATATAATTATACATATATAGGAATGCAATTTATAATATAAAAGCATAAAATAAGTTTTGTAAAACCTTTGAACATAAATATTTTCTAAAAAAAGATCGACTTGATGTCGATCTATAAAATGGTTTTGAAGGCATGGGTTTGATAAAACGGTTTAGTATAAAGAAACATTTGTTTGAAACACAATTGTAAGTAAGTTTGAAAAGTGATATACAGAGTAAAATGTACAGAGAAATAAGGAGTTTTAAACACATAAAGTGCTTATGAAAGACATTTGAAGGAAAATGTTTGGTAAAACGGCTAATGAGTAGCCAATCATTTGAATGCTGCTTATTAATCATATGTGATTGATATAATAATTAGCATAATTCTACTTGTATCCCCCCCATAAAACATTTAAAACAGTTTAAAACATTGATTAAGGGGTATGAACTCACCTGTGGTAAGTGGATCGGAAGGAAGTGTCGGATAAGTGCTTGGTGTCAAGTGAAGACTTAGACACGCACAAAGATCCTAATAACATATAAGGATATATGTATATACACAATTAGTCTTTAAACAACTAATAAACAAAGTTAAGACATTCTAGGACATGCTAAACACTTTATACAAGTGTTATAAGTCTCAAGGGTTGCATCTAAGTGTTGTAGGGAAAGGCTAGTGTGTTTGGGGTTCAAGGAACACTCTTAAAATGATTTACTCCCTAAGGATCAACACCCCTCGAGTTTACGGTCGTAAACTCCTAACCTTTTGACCATTTTGTGATTGGAAGTCTTCTAGGCTATTATTCCAAGCATTCCTACTTCATGAATTAGTCTTAGGAAGTGTTGTGTGGCATCAAAACACTCCTAAATGGAGTTTACTATGACAACCCGAAAATTTTTCACTTGCATTCTTTATTTCTTATCAATAATAGACTCGTTTTGCTATCTTGCAGTACCATTTAGGGTCTATTGGAGCGTTCTAAACGTGTTATAATCAAGGTTGGAGTGTGGAAAAGGGTTAACTCGAAGTGTGGGAATCAAAACCGGGCCAAACACTCCAACACATGGAGTGTGCGGCAATACACTTGAGTGTGCGGCCACACACATGTGTTTGCGGCCTCACACCCTTCCCAACCGCACACTCCACCTATATATACCACACTTAGTCATTATTGAACACTTATTTCACTTCTTCAAGCATAAAACTCGAAATCCTCTCAAGTATCATCCTAACCTCCTTGAAGATCTTCATAAAAGGTACCAAGAACACCAAGAACACCATCTGGCCGCACACATGGAAGCACACACCATCTGGCAGCACACGTGGCCGCACACAGGGCCGCACACAAGTGCTGGCAGCACACTAGGCCGCACACACACATATAGCGTGTATTTTGTCCATACACCCTCTTGTATAGCCTTATAAACCCTCATACAATCATATATGATAGTAACACTTCATTATAAGTGTTTACTAGTCCCTAAGGTGGTCCCAAAATCATTATTCAGTCGTTCATAACACTAATTATATTCATATATATGCCAATATATGCTAAATAGGATTCGCGTGTGTACTCAAGCCACCACTTGACACTTAGCAATTCATCCAACGTTGTCATCAGAACCACTCACTGCAGGTGAGTTCATACCCCCTTAATCAATGTTTTAACTATTTTAAATGTTTTATGGGGGGGGGGGATACAAGTAGAATCATGCTACTTATTATATCAATCACATGTGATTAATAAGCAGCATTTAAATGATTTACCACTCATTAGCCGTTTTACCAAACAGTTTCCTTCATATGATGTTCATAAACATTTTATAGTCCATATTACACTGTACATTTTACTTTGTATGTTTTATTTCAAACTTATTTACAATTGTATTTCAAACAAATGTTTCGTTATACTTAAACCGTTTTATCAAACCCATGCCTACAAACCGTTTTATAGATCGACATCAAGTCGATCTTTTCTTAGATAATGATTATGTTCAAAGGTTTACAAAACTTATTTATGTTTTTATATTACAAATTGAATGCCTCTATATGTATAGTTATATAAGAAATGTTTAAAAGACTTAGGAAGGTTATCCACCCTATTTCCTTTTCGCGCTTGAGATGTGGTCTGGTGGGATATCGGGTACTCGTCTGAAGGTCGTTTAAATAGTAGTTATATATCATATGTACATATATAGTCATAAAGGCCCTTCCAGTTCATCCCATGCCCTTGGGTAGCAAGGGTATACATCCATGTCCATACGTACCAGTTAGATTACTAGTAAACTACCATATGGGTAGTTTAGGAAGATACTAGAACTATTACTAGAACACAATATCATACTATGAGTCAGTTCATTCATGAGTCAATACTTACTACTATGAGAACATATACAACTATACTAGAGAAGAACATATACAACTATACTAGAGAAGAACATATACAACTATACTAGAGGAAGAACATATACAACTATACTAGAGAAGAACATATACAACTATACTAGAGGAAGAATATATACAACTATACTAGAGAAGGACATATACAACTATACTAGAGGAAGAACTTATACAACTATACTAGACAAGGACATATACAACTATACTAGGAAGAACATATACAACGATACTAGAACGCGTACATTACTATACTTGCTAGGTGGAGAGCACGTACATTACAGCTAGAACAGTTCTTTACATTACATATACATGAATACGATAATTATTGTGATATGAATCGGAGCATGACTTAAATGTCATGGCCCAAGTTGTAGCCAGAGTCTCTTGAAGGGAGAGCGTGAGTTTGTGTATAGATCTATACTGGATTGACTATCCTACACCTTGCTGCTAGCTACAGCCGGACCTGCAGGTCTGCGGGTGCCAAACGTCTTTCCTTATTACAACCATTCTTATGTCGTTGTTACCAGTCGATAGTATGGTGCAATTAATCACACGATGCCTTAATATAAATCTGGTTTAAGGTAGCTAGTACAGCAGTAGTTCTTATAGCGCTACGTTTTAGTACTACATTAATTTTCCCTGTATATATATTTAGTGATCCTTTCACTTAAACTATATATGTAAAAACTATATTTTGTTAATAATAGTTACATTTGGGGAATTTACACACTTTTACATGACACGAACATTGAGAACAGTTAGGTCTTGGTAGAAGACACCCTTATAAAATAATAGGAATCATAGGGATTTCTAGAGTTTTTCAAACACTTACAGTTGTTTTACAAACATTTTCATACTTACAGTTCATATACATTTTCAATACTTACAATTCATTTACTTACAAATTCTTACAAATTCTTACATACAATTTAAGACACTAAATACTTATGATCTCACCAGCTTTAAAGCTAATACTCGCTTTCAAAATTACTTGTATCCTCAGGTCATCATAGACAGGTACCGATGCAAGGAGAAAGGAAGATGGAGCTTGTTCAAGACTCATATTTCATTTTGATTTATGCTTTAGTGTTTATCAAAATTTGACAGAACACTTGTATAATAATTATATTATTAATGCAATGGATGATGTTGTTGCTTGTTTACTACTTTTCATTGTTGTGATACTGTACATGACGTCCTCCGCCCCAGAACGTTTTCGCCGTTCTTGGTTTTGGGGTGTGACAGATTGGTATCAGAGCATTGTTTATAGTGAATTAAGTATATCAACCCATAAAAGATATACTAACTATAAATACATAAGGGATTAAAAATACTCTGACCAAGAGTTTATACTTTAAATAATAAAATATTTAGTAAAGTATATGTGCCTACATTCATACTAAAATCAGTGTCACTAGGACAGTACAAAAGAATTACGATTGTTGGGCAACACAGGTGGGCTTAGAGACATATGGTCAAAACTGGGAACATATAACCTGATCACCTATATTATCCGAGGGTTGACTAGCATGTGCCTAAGTTTAATTGTGTGGTTGCAACAATGCTAAAATCTTACCAACCCTACCACATTGAGAACAATAGAACATAACATTAAAATAAAAATACTATAGGAGTATTTGGTGTTACTATAAGTACTTTATACTTGAGAATTAAAACGGAATCTTCATTACTAAGTTGATAGTTGCTAAGTGGATACACTAAGGCGATATGTAATTAGGATGTTATAGACTAAGAATCTGTGAAAATTTTGCCTTACCCCTATTCTGTGTGAATTTGGAATTAAGGTCACTTATTCGAAGGTCTATCCTGTTTAGATTACACATAGCTGGTATGCACTTCACAAATAGCGATGTAACTAATGAAGGTTTTCTAAATAATTATCTAGATAGTTCGTCTAATAATTATTCTCTTACCCTAAGTTCTCGCATAGAAAACATAGCTGGACTCCATCCCTCGGCAACCAGTATCTTCCGAACGAAGTCATTGCTGGTTAGTTTGGAGAAGAACGAGAGAATGATCATCCTATCCTTTTGAATGATCACCATGATGAAGACCTTTCTGACGATGCTTACTCCGAACCAGAGGTTGAGAACCTACCCCGAACAGCTCCATTTCCAATTCTAAACCCTCGTCCGGCGTTTCATGGCCTGACCGTGAGTGAGTGGAATGCTTGGAAACATGGAGCCAAGGACAAGATCAGCCCATGCCATTTAATGGCGACCGAAGCTTTTACAACTTGAGCAATGGGGGCTCAGGAGATAGATTCTTGCCAATCTTGGTCCGCAGAGTGGCCCGAAATGAGATTCAAGGCAGGACAGCCCTACATCAGATTACCGAAGTTGTCGCCTATGCTAGAATGCATACCCTCCGCACCATTCGTCTAGAAGATGCTCGCGAGAGATCGGAGAGAAACCATGAAACCCTGCTGCAAACACTTGCTGAAACTCGAGCCGAAGTCATAGAGCTCCGAGTACGCCAAAGGGTGTACGAAAGACACCTACTTGATGTAGAATGTCAACTGGCTGAACTGAGAGTTCACTAGAAGGATGATTGTCGCCGGTAGTAGACGCTTTACTTTATTTTCCTTATAAAAAGGGATCGTGTTTTTTCTGTCAATGCCTGATGTGGCATTTTCTATGAAATTATCTCGTACCGTAAGTACTTTAGTTAGGTCTTTATGCTGTCAAGAACTATCTTCTATGGATATGATGTAAGACCTTTACAAGGTCATTTTCCCGAATCTTTACGTCGTGAATATCCAAGATATTGACAGCCGGCTAACTTCTGTGTCATTCTTCATTCAAGTACTTTTATCATACTTTCATTTGAGTCTATCTAAATCATGCTTTAGTCAAGTCATTGGACTATAGTAATTTAGCTCCGAAGACATTTCCAAGTCTCTTTCAGTGGTTGGATCTTGTTTTTCGCCAACCCACGATACCTCGGCTTGAACGACAAATGTCTTGAGACCATTCTATGAACTTACTTCTACTCATTACTAGGACTGCATCATAGGGATGTAGGTCAAACCTTCGCGAACATACTTCCATTCCGTACTAGGACTGCATCATAGGGATGTAGGTCAAACTTTCGAGAACATACTCTTACTCTTTTCTTAAGCAATCTAAGTACATCTAGGGTCAACCTGAATCGCTCACAAATCCTTATCTTTCGTGTTACAGAATCATGTCGTCATCAGGAAACAATCAGCCGAACAACGAAACCCCCATCCTCCATATCGACACCGCTACATTACAAGCTGCAGTAGCAGCTGCTGTGACAACTTTCCTTACACACATCAACTCAGGCAACACAAACAAGACTGCAAAAGGAGTTGAGAGTTTAGATGGTAGTACCAAACCGGGAAACCAACAAACAGTAACAGTCGCTGGCTCGCAAAGCCGAAAGACAGAGAACAAGAAACGAAAGCGTCAAGCCCAGAAAGAATGCAAGAAATCCCAAAAACTTGCTATGCAACAGCAACAAGTGGAAACCCCTGCCATCCCAGTACCGAGCAGGCCATACGAGGGAAAAATCCCGAAGTGTGATAAGTGTAGTTTCCATCATCATGGGGCTTGCCATGAGATGCAGTGTTGCAACTGCCTAAAAATAGGGCACCATGCTCGTGGCTTTGGAGCACTGGCACGACCCATCACTCAAGTCCCTTTCAGTGGGACTAACCCTACACACGAGGGTAGTTATAACGCCGAACGCTTTAAGAAGCAATTTTCAAAGTGGAGTAACGAGGAAGGCACTCGTGTCCACATAACATTGGCTAAGCACCGCAATCCCGTCACCAAAGCTAGTATTAGCCAGTCATGCCACCAATGCGGTGAAATAGGGCACTTCAAGAAGGATTGCCCTATAACAAAGAACTCGGGTGCTGATGGGAAGATTCTCAGGATCACAGCTGCAGGAGAGCCTACTCCGGAACCATCGTTAATGTAATTTAGGCATTTCGTTGTAACAGACTTGTAAACCATCCAGAACTAGTGCAACTAGAGTCTTACCTTTTGCGAGATCTTGTCTGTTTAGGGATTCTTGTGCTGCGTATACTTGTCTTTTGTAGTATATCTTATTTGCAGCAATAGTCTTGTGGTAAATCTGAAGTACTGTAACTCTGTTCATGGTTGCACGGTTGTGTTTTGTTTGTAAACGTCTTATGTTCGAATCTAATGTCTTTAAGTTTCAGCATGATTCTGACATTATCATACGACTCGATTCAATTTGATCCTCACGAAAACAGCTTCATACGTATCTCTTTCTTCTAGATCACTTTTCCAGCGAGGCCATCATATCAGAACACCGAAGTACTCATGCATGGAGTACCTCATAGTTATTTTCTTTTCCGAAGAAACCCCTGAAGTACCACTCGTGCAGTACGTCAAGTTCAATCCAAGGATTCATACGATTAATCTATCACTGAGGAATGTATGCATAAGAGTGATATATAATCAAGGTTCTACAGGTTTAAAATTGATGATTCCACTTTGGCTTCTTTTTCCCCGATGGGATGTGAGCCTAAAGAAGAATCAATTATTCGACTACCTTTTCAATCTTAATTATATACGACTTGTATACACGAAATCGTGATTGTGAAACCAGGTATGAATTCTAATATGAACTTCAGGACAAAGAACTGCCTAAGCCTACGAGTAATCTCATCGTCATGTGAACAAACTTAGAACCCAGTACGACTCTTGTAAACAGATCGCCCTACAGTCTAAACACCTACAAAGATTCCAGAACAGTACAAACAACTTAACGAACTGCACAGCGATAGAATAAGAAGACTAGGCTTCTCACCCTGGAGAACCCCCGGTCTTATTCTCCCAGAGATCGACGGATTGCATCGTATGTGCCTCGGATATCGAGGACTCCATCAAGATTTTTCATTAGAAATCGTTATCCCTGCCTCGCATAGATGAAATGGTTGAGCAAACGCAAGAAAAGAATTACTTTCAGAAATGGGTCTGAGATCCGAATATCACCAGTTCGAGTGTTAGGGAAGGATGTCCGGAAGACTATCTTCCGAATTCGATGCGGACACTTCGAGTCCGTAGTGATACCCTTCAAATAGGACCAATACGCCCATAGCTTTCATGAGCTAAACGAGTAGGGTACGCCTTTCTTACTTGGATCATTTCGTCATTTCTCCATGTAATGACTTACTTATCTACCCTCGTCGTAAGAAGAAAACCCATGGAAACATTTCCTTCAGAGGAACTTCTCGCGAAGTTCTCTAGGCACGAGTTTTGAAATTGAAAAGTCAAATTTCTATGACACACTGTTAGTAATGTGAGAAATTTTGAGTACCCTTTCAATTTGTCAAAACTGTTGAGCATTTATCGACACCATAGACGCCGACAGTCTTTCGCCAAATTCTAGGTCTTACCGACCTACCGTCTTAGTTCATTCAGAACTCCTCGAAAAATTACAGAAACCCGTACGACTTTGACCCAGCAAGGGGTGGCCTTTCACTGGGAAGTTAAGCAAGAAAAGGAACCTTTGGAATTCCAAGTGAGTGACCAAGCTCTTTAGGTTAACTTACTCTGGAAATGGCTTAATACGCTTCGTATCGCATGGAAAACTAAATCAATATAGTTAGGACCTCCGAAATTCTCATCAGAATCGGTCTTCTGCCTCGCACAAACTAGACCTACTCCGCGAACTCAGTAACGTACATCCTACTCTTCGCGTCTCGATCGTGAAACCATACCTTTCCGTTAGGACTCTTGTAAGTCCACTCGTCGAGATCCTCGCCTACGTATTAGAACCGTAGTGACCCTCGACCAAAAGGTCAAACCGACGAAGCAGCGCCATCGCCTGATAGTGAAGGTTCGTTGGGATTCCAACCGAGAACCCGATTTCACTTAAGTGTGCTAGAACCAATCGATTAGGAAGTTTCCTCCTCACGACTCGATCATTCGTACCTACTTCCTTGTCTAAATTCTAATTTCGGGACGAAATTCCCTTTAACAGGGGGATGATATGACAACCCGAAAATTTCTAACTTGCATTCTTTATTTCTTATCAATAATAGACTCGTTTTGCTATCTTGTAGTACCATTTAGGGTCTATTGGAGCGTTCTTAACGTGTTATAATCAAGGTTGGAGTGTGGAAAAGGGTTAACTCGAAGTGTGGGAATCAAAACCGGGCCAAACACTCCAACACATGGAGTCTGCGGCCATACACTTGAGTGTGGGGCCACACACATGTGTTTGCGGCCTCACACCCTTCCCAACCGCACACTCCACCTATATATACCACACTTAGTCATTATTGAACACTTATTTCACTTCTTCAAGCATAGAACTCGAAATCCTCTCAAGTATCATCCTAACCTCCTTGAAGATCTTTATAAAAGGTACCAAGAACACCAAGAACACCATCTGGCCGCACACATGGAAGCACACACCATCTGGCAGCACACGTGGCCGCACACAGGGCCGCACACAAGTGCTGGCAGCACACTAGGCCGCACACACACATATAGCGTGTATTTTGGCCATACACCCTCTTGTATAGCCTTATAAACCCTCATACAATCATATATGATTGTAACACTTCATTATAAGTGTTTACTAGTACCTAAGGTGGTCCCAAAATCATTATTCAGTCGTTCATAACACTAATTATATTCATATATATGCCAATATATGCTAAATAGGATTCGCGTGTGTACTCAAGCCACCACTTGACACTTAGCAATTCATCCAACGTTGTCATCAGAACCACTCACTGCAGGTGAGTTCATACCCCCTTAATCAATGTTTTAACTATTTTAAATGTTTTATGGGGGGGGGGGGGATACAAGTAGAATCATGCTACTTATTATATCAATCACATGTGATTAATAAGCAGCATTTAAATGATTTACCACTCATTAGCCGTTTTACCAAACATTTTCCTTCATATGATGTTCATAAACATTTTATAGTCCATATTACACTATACATTTTACTTTGTATGTTTTATTTCAAACTTATTTACAATTGTATTTCAAACAAATGTTTCGTTATACTTAAACCGTTTTATCAAACCCATGCCTACAAACCGTTTTATAGATCGACATCAAGTCGATCTTTTCTTAGATAATGATTATGTTCATAGGTTTACAAAACTTATTTATGTTTTTATATTACAAATTGCATGCCTCTATATGTATAGTTATATAATAAATGTTTAAAAGACTTAGGAAGGTTATCCACCCTATTTCCTTTTCGCGCTTGAGATGTGGTCTGGCGGGATATCGGGTACTCGTCTGAAGGTCGTTTAAATATTAGTTATATATCATATGTACATATATAGTCATAAAGGCCCTTCCAGTTCATCCCATGCCCTTGGGTAGCAAGGGTATACATCCATGTCCATACGTACCAGTTAGATTACTAGTAAACTACCATATGGGTAGTTTAGGAAGATACTAGAACTATTACTAGAACACAATATCATACTATGAGTCAGTTCATTCATGAGTCAATACTTACTACTATGAGAACATATACAACTATACTAGAGAAGAACATATACAACTATACTAGAGGAAGAATATATACAACTATACTAGAGAAGAACATATACAACTATACTAGAGGAAGAACATATACAACTATACTAGAGAAGGACATATACAACTATACTAGAGGAAGAACATATACAACCATACTAGAGAAGGACATATACAACTATACTAGGAAGAACATATACAACGATACTAGAACGAGTACATTACTATACTTGCTAGGTGGAGAGCACGTACATTACAGCTAGAACAGTTCTTTACATTACATATACATGAATATGATAATTATTGTGATATGAATCGGAGCATGACTTAAATGTCATGGCCCGAGTTGTAGCCAGAGTCTCTTGAAGGGAGAGCGTGAGTTTGTGTATAGATCTATACTAGATTGACTATCCTACACCTTGCTGCTAGCTACAGCCGGACCTGCAGGTCTGCGGGTGCCAAACGTCATTCCTTATTACAACCATTCTTATGTCGTTGTTACCAGTCGATAGTATGGTGCAATTAATCACATGATGCCTTAATATAAATCTGGTTTAAGGTAGTTAGTACAACAGTAGTTCTTATAGCGCTACGTTTTAGTACTACATTAATTTTCCCTGTACATATATTTAGTGATCCTTTCACTTAAACTATAAATGTAAAAACTATATTTTGTTAATAATAGTTACATTTGGGGAATTTACACACTTTTACATGACACGAACATTGAGAACAGTTAGGTCTTGGTAGAAGACACCCTTATAAAATAGTAGGAATCATAGGGATTTCTAGAGTTTTTCAAACACTTACAGTTGTTTTACAAACATTTTCATACTTATAGTTCATATACATTTTCAACACTTACAATGCATTTACTTACAAATTCTTACAAATTCTTACAAATTCTTACATACAATTTAAGACACTAAATACTTATGATCTCACCAGCTTTAATGCTGATACTCGCTTTCAAAATTACTTGTATCATCAGGTCATCATAGACAGGTACCGATGCAAGGAGAAAGGAAGATGGAGCTTGTTCAAGACTCATCTTTCATTTTGATTTATGCTTTAGTGTTATCAAAATTTGACAGAACACTTGTATAATAATTATATTATTAATGCAATGGATGATGTTTTTGCTTGTTTACTACTTTTCATTGTTGTGATACTGTACATGACGTCCTCCGCCCCAGAACGTTTCCGCCGTTCTTGGTTTTGGGGTGTGAGATTTACGGTCTAAGGACCATTTCTCATGATTTTACTACCTTAAACTCATGAGTTTACTACCTTAAACTCCTAAGTTTATGGTTTTTGGGGTTTTCAAGTCCTTAGCTCAATCATGGGACTATTCTAGGTTAGATTTAGCCATAAGGAACAATCATGGGACTTTTAATGGACATTTACACACCTTTTGGGGTGTTTACGGTTTTGGGACATCCCTAAACCGTAAACACATAAAAGTGGGGGTTTGGTGCTTTTTCAAGGCTTAAACACTATAAGGAAGGGTTTAAATATGTCAAGGATGGTTTAAACATCAAACTAGGGCTTAGATAAGGACTTAGGCACACTTTGGTGCCCTTTATGGTGTTTACGGCCCAAGAACATTCTTGGACCGTGAACACCTCCAATCCTGTGCTCTTGACATATTTTCTTCATGTTTAAATGTAGTACTAGCTCAATAATGCTCAAGGATGGAAGTACTTACTATAAGAAGGCTTGATTTGAGCTAAAAGGCCAAGAACACTTAGTGTGTGTTCTTGGTGTTCTTGGTGTTTTGGAAAATCTAGACAAAACACATAAATGAATGGATGAATAGATGCACAAACACTAGATTAAGTGTTTTACTAACTTGAAATGGTTAGAACACTTACAACTTTGAAGATTTGGAATTAAATCTTGGATGATACTTGAGAGGATATTTTGGAGTTTACTCTTTTGACTTTTGGGGAGTAAACACAAATGACTAACTTTTGGGGGAGTAAACTCATACATAGGCATGAGTTTACAGTTTTGAGTGATTTCTAAACCCAAAACATAAAAGTTTGGTCGGGTGTTTCTAATACGCGAAGTGTTTGCGGTTTTCAAAAATCAAAACCCGAGACGACACTTTCTTTCACCCGTTCGTTTAAAAATAAAAGTAAAAAAATCAAACGAACTTTATATTCCTTAAAAATAAGAAATAATGACTTTGAATTACGATACGAAGTGGTTGACCTTTAGGGTTTGACCGAATGGAAATTTCGGGTTGTCACATGCAACAGGTCTGAAACTTACCAACTAGGAATGCTAGAGCCAAACATAAAGTTTAAAAATACTATGGGAGTATTTTGGAATACTAAAAGACTCACATTAATCCCAAAATCACATTCAGAAGATAAGAACAAACAAGAAATTAAAATACCATAAGGGTATTTTAGGATTCATAGACAACCTTGTGTGAAGAACTAAAAAGATCCTTATTGATATACCTACAATTACAGAGAGTATACTCTCAAGTTTATATATAATAAGGATCCCATAGGCTAAGAATGTGTGGTTTCGCTCTACTTCCTTTTCCTCGTTGGGATGTGGATATAGAGTAGTATCACATATTCGAAGGCCTATCGGATCTAAGCTATATATGATTTGTATACCTTATGTAATCGTAGCAGGACTCGATATGGATCACCCAGTGAAATGTTAATAATCTCTTAGGATTCTTTAGACATTTTCATTTTCGCACGAACCCTGTAGAAAACCCTATCCACTTCAGTGCTCGACGGAAGAGTTGATTCCGACCCCGAAGAGGTTCATTGAGAAGATTTCCAGTTCGGAAATAAATGAACTGGGTCGAGACTATTGAAATCACCAAGTGCCTACATTTTTTAGGGACATCGGTGAGAAATTCGCCTAAACTTCCGAGATTCCCAGTCATTCATCACGCTAATACACCCATAAAATAATACAATTTAGTGAGTTAGTGATTACACTACTCACACTATGTGTTAGGTAAAACGCCTTTTCCCGTTGCAAGTAATACGATTAGGGCGGATCCCCGCACCTCTATTGAGGATGTTTAGCCATAAGTCTTCATGAGCCTTTCTTCCTGCGGTCTTTGTTCCAAACTGTTCTCAAATCTTTCCAGGTCGGAGAGTGAAACCTTTCCCAGTATAAAGGTAACCTAGTAGGAACGACTCCCATCTTATGGCTTTTTCCGATACTCACACTCCTACCTTGCATACCAGGACTACATCATAGGGATGTAGGTCGACACTCAGGCAACCAATATCCGAAGCACGGGAAAAATCTATGCCTAATACAGTAAGGACAGGTAGGTCTAGGGTTAACCATCGTCTCTCGTCCGCTTGAGTTCTCTTCCATATAGGAGAACCATGCCTCCGAAGAAGCGTAACCCATCCACTGACAAGAAATCGACTCTCTTACTCGATGAAGCTACGTTTCAAGCTGCAGTCTTGGCAGCCGTTGCGGCTGTCATGGCTCAGTTGAATGCTAACAATGTTGTCACACCCCAAAACCAAGAACAGCGGAAACGTTCTGGGGCGGAGGACGTCATGTACAGTATCACAACAATGTATAGTAGTAACCAAGCAACAACATCATCCATTGCATTAATAATATAATTATTATACAAGTTTGTTTTGTCAAATTTTGATAAATACTAAAGCATAAATCAAAATGAGAGATGGGTCTTGAACGAGCTCCATCTTCTCTAAACCTTGCATCGGTACCTGTCTATAGATGACATGAGGACACAAGTAATTTTGAAAGCGAGTATCAGCTTTGAAGCTGGTGAGATCATAAGTATTTTAGTGTCTTAATTTGTATGTAAGAAATTGTTTGTAAACGAACTGTAAGTATGGAAAAATGTAGATGAACTGTAAGTATAAAAATGTTTGTAAAACAACTGTAAACGTTTGAAAAACCCTAGAAATCCCTATGATTCCTACTTTTATATAAAGGTGTCTTCTACCAAGACTTAATTGTTCTCAATGTAGTCTTCTACCAAGACTTAACTGTTCTAAATGTTCGTTTCTTGTAAAAGTGTGTAATTTTCCCAAGTGTAACTATCATTTACAAAATATAGTTTTTACATTTAATGTTTAAGTGAAATGATCACTAAAATATGAAAAGGGGAAATTAATGTAGTACTGTAGTGTTGTATTATAGGAACTACTGCTACTAACTACCTTAAACCGGATTTATATTAAGGCATCATGTGATTAATTGCACCATACTATCAACTGGTAACAACGACATACAAATGGTCGTAAAACGGAATGACGTTTGGCACCCGCAGACCTGCAGGTCCGACTGTAGCTAGCAGCAAGGTGTAGTATAGTCAATCCAGTATAGATCTATACGCAGACTCACACTCTCCCTCCAAGAGACTCTGGCTACAACTCGGGCCATGACATTTAAGGCATGCTCCGATATAGTGGATCACAATTATTAACGTATTCATATATATGTAATGAAATGAACTGTTCTAGCTGTAATGTACGTGCTCTCTACCTAGCAAGTATAGTAATGTACTCGTTCTAGTATCGTTGTATATGTTCTCTTTCTAGTATAGTTGTATATGTTCTTCTCTAGTATAGTTGTATATGTTCTTCTCTAGTATAGTTGTATATGTTCTTCTCTAGTATAGTTGTATATGTTCTTCTCTAGTATAGTTCTATATGTTCTCATAGTAGTAAGTATTGACTCATGAATGAACTGACTCATAGTATGGTATTATGTTCTAGTAATAGTTCTAGTATCTTCCTAAACCACCCCTATGGTAGTTTACTAGTAATCTAACTGGTAAGTATGAACATGGATGTATACCCTTGTTACCCAAGGGATGGGATGAACTGGAAGGGCCTTTATGACTATATATGTACATATGTTATATAACTAATATTTAAACGACCTTCGGACGAGTACCCGATATCCCACCAGACCACATCTCAAGCGCGAAAAGGAAATAGGGTGGATAGCCTTCCTAAGTCTTTTAAACATTTCTTATATAACTATAAATATAGAGGCATGCAATTTATAATATAAAAGCATAAATAAGTTTTGTAAAACCTTTGAACATAATTATTATCTTAAGAGAAGATCGACTTGATGTCAATCTATAAAACGGTTTGAAGCCATGGGTTTGATAAAACAGTTTAGTATAAAGAAACATTTGTTTGAAACACAATTGTAAATAAGTTTGAAATGAAACATATAGAGTAAAAGGTACAGTGTAATAAGGAGTTTTAAACACATAAAGTGTTTATGAAAAACATTTGAAGGAAACTGTTTGGTAAAACGGTTAATGTGTAGTAAATGATTTGAAATTCTGCATATTAATCACATGTGATTGATATAATAACTAGCAAAATTCTACTTATTAATCACATGTGATTGATATAATAACTAACATGATTCTACTTGTATCCCCCCCATAAAACATTTAAAAGCAGTTTAAAACATTAATTAAGGGGTATGAACTCACCTGTTGTAAGTGATTGGAATTGAACGGACTGTTATCGTAAGGAAGGATCGGACAAGTGCTTGGTGTCAAGTGAAGACTTTAGACACACACAATGATCCTAATTACATATGAAGACATATTTATATAAATAATAGTGATTAAAACACTAATTATACAAGTATAAGCATTTTAATGCGAGGAAAACACTTTTGGTCAAGTGCTAGGAGGCAAATGGGTTGCAACAAAGGAGTGCAAAGCCTCTTATGGGAGTTTATGGTCAAATGACCATATGTTTTGGAGTTTACGGCCCAGGGGAGTAAACTCCTGGCCGTAAACTCTCAACAAGGTCTCTAAATGAAGCCTATCATTTATACAACTAGTTTGGCGAATTGTTTCAAGGCTAAATCAAGTGATTGGGCTTCCTATTGACTCCATTTAGGAGTTCACGGCCCTGGGACCACTCCCCCATGAGTTTATGGCCGTAAAACTCATGGTAAGGAGTACCATTTGATGTTTTGAGGTTCCTAACACTTCAAGGTTATGATCTATGTTGGGTTCTAGGCATAAGGAAGGAGTTAGGTGTCATTTGACCCCTTTATAGGGGTTTACGGCCCAAGAACTTGTCTTGGCCGTAAACTCCTTAATACTTGTGATTCCTTATGTTTTCTAGGCTATAAACACTTTAGGGTATATGTCTAAATTCAAGCCTAAGCCTTAGGAAGTGTTTGTGGCATCAAAACACCCCTAACTTGTGTTTTCGGCCCATGAACCATTTGGCCATGTGTTTGCGGCCGTGAACACCCCTAGGTGTTGGTATTTTGATTGTTTTGGGTCTTAGACACATCAAGGTAATGTGCTATGCTATTCTCTTTGTTAAATGAAGGCATTTAGGGCATTTTGGCACTTAAACATGGAGTTCACGGCCCAAGAACTCCCTTGGCCGTGAACTCACTTTCACCCTTTGTTTCTAATTAATTTGGTGTCCTAAACATGCAATGGGAGGTTCTAGTTCGAGTTCTAAGGCTTTGAGGGTCATTGGGATACTTTTGGCCCTTAAAATGGAGTTTACTCCCCAAGTGTTCTTGGGCGGTAAACTCCCGAATCTTGAGGTTTTGGTCTGATTTTGATGTTTCTAAACACAATCTAAGTTATATAATATAACTAGATCGAAGTACTCACAATTTGGGATAAAAATCCGAAGATCCGTGAGAGAGAATTTTGACTTTTCTCTAAATGGAAATGTAACTAATGAACCAATATGGTTCAGTTTTCTATATATAGTCCTGGGATTTTTGGCAGAAAATATTTTTATTCCCGAAATGATTTCTAATATAACAGAGTGTTGGAATAACAGTGTTGCATGAAATCCTAGTGCATCCACTCTCCTGATATCTCCTTAAATCCTGAAAAACTGCCAAACTTATACTCGAAGTCTGAATTTTCACTGTAACTGTTCTACTTCTATTGACTTCAAATGGTTTGTACAGAATGGAAATTTTAGGTTGTCACATCATCCCCCTGTTGAAGGGAATTTCGTCCCGAAATTAGAATTTAGGCAAAGAAGTAGGTACGAATGATCGAGTCGTGAGGAGGAAACTTCCTAATCGATTGGTTCTAGCGCACCTAAGTGAAATCGGGTTCTCGGTTGGCATTCCAACGAACCTTCACTAACTGGCGACGGCGTTGCTTCGTCCGCTTGACCTCTCAGTCGAGGGTCACTACGGTTCTAATACGAAGGAGAGAATCTCGATGAGTGGACTTACAAGAGTCCTAACA
Source organism: Lactuca serriola (assembly GCF_051521515.1). Lineage (NCBI taxonomy): Eukaryota > Viridiplantae > Streptophyta > Magnoliopsida > Asterales > Asteraceae > Lactuca > Lactuca serriola. Next base: position 185,738,659 of record NC_136408.1, on the reverse strand, counting down.
GAAAGGTACGGTTTCACGATCGAGATGCGAAGAGTAAAATGTATGTTACTGAGTTCGCAGAGTAGGTCTAGTTTGCGAGATACAAGACTGATTCTGGTAAGAATCTCGGAGGTCCTATTTATCTTGGATTTAGCTTTCCATGCGATACAAAGCGTATTAAGCCATTCCTAGAATGAGTTTTTCCTAAAGAACTTGGTCTCTCACTTGGAACTTCCAAGGGTTCTTTCTCTTGCTAAGCTTCCTAGTCAAGGGCCACCCCTTGCTGGGTCAAAGTTGAAAGAGTTTCTGTAATTTGCGAGGAGTTCTGAATAAACTATGACAGTAGGTCTGTAAGACCTAGAATTTGGCGAATGCCTGTCAGCGTCTCTGGTGCCGACCAATTCCCTAACGGTTTCGGATCCATTGACAGAGTACTCAAGAATTTCCACATCACTAATAGTGTGTCTTAGGAAATTATGACTCTTCAATTCCAAAACTCGAGTTTAGAGAACTTTGCAAAAAGTATCTCCGAAGGAAATGTTTCCATGGGTTTCTTCTTACTACGAGGGTAGATAAGTAAGTCATTACCTGGAGAAATGACGAACTGATCCAAGTAAGAAAGACGTAATCTACTTATTTAGCTCATGAAAACTATGGGCGTATTGGTCCTATCCGAAGGGTATCACTATGGACTCGAAGTGTCCGCATCAAGTTCGGAAGATAGTCTTTCGGACATCCTTCCTTAACACTCGAACTGGTGATATTCGGATCTCAGATCCCTTTCTGAAAGTAATTCTTTCCTTGTGTTTGCTCAATGATTTCATCTATGCGAGACAGAGATAACGATTTCTAATGAAAAATCTTGACGGAGTCCTCGATATCCGAGGCACATACGATGCAATCCGTCGATCTCCGGAAGAATAAGACCGGGGTTCTCCAGGGTGAGAAGCCTAGTCTTCTAATTCTATATATGTGTAGTTCGTTAAGTTGCCTGTACTGTTCTCGTATCTCCGTAGGTGTTTAGACTATAGGGCGATCTGTTTACAAGAGTCGTACTGGGTTCTAACTTTGTTCACATGACGATGCGATTACTCGTAGGCTTAGGCAGTTCTCCGTCCTGAAGTTCATATTAGAATTCATACATGTTTTCACAATCACAATCTCGTGTATACGAGTCGTATATAATTAAGATTGAAAAAGTAGTTGAATAATTGATTCTTCTTTAAGCTCACTTCCTTTCGAGGAAAAAGAAGTTAAAGCGGAATCATCAATTCTAAATCTGTAGAACCTTGATTATATATCCCTCTTATGTACACATTCCTCAATGATAGATCAATCGCATGAATCCTTGGATTAAACTTGACGTACTGCACGAGTGGTACTTCGGGGATTTCTTCGGAAAGAAAATAACTAAGAGGTACTCCTGGCATGAGTACTTCGGTGTTCTGATATGACGGTTTCGCTAAAAAGACCTTTACTGATAAGGAGACGTACGTATGAAGCTGTTTTTGTGAGGATCAAATTGAATCGAGTCGTATGATAATGTCGAAATCATACTGAAACTTAAAGACATTAGATTTGAACATAAGACGTTTACAGACAAAACACAACCGTGCAACCATGAACAGAGTTACAGTACTTTAGATTTACCACAAGACTATTGCTGCGAATAAGATATACTACGAAAGGCAAGTATACGCAGCACGAGAATCCCTATACAGACACAGAAGTTAGCCGGCTGTCAATATCTTTGATATTCATGAAACGCCTAAATTATATTAACGAGGGTTCCAGAGTAGGTTCTCCTGCAGCTGTGATCCTGAGAATCCTCCCATCTGCGCCAGAGTTCTTTGCTATAGGGCAATCCTTCTTGACGTGCCCTATCTCACCGCATTGGTGGCATGACTGGCTAGTACTTAGGCCCCTTAATGTTTATAGTTTTATACCATGTAAGGTTTGGTATACTCTGTTCACTATAAACAAGGGCTCTGATACCAATCTGTCACACCCCGAAAACCAAAGGCGGAAACGTTCCCGGGGTTAACTCCATGTTGTGTATCAAATCCAATGTACATAGTAATCACAGTAAACAACCATTACATTACATATATATGAAAGTTTACATTTGGTTCAAAAGTAAATTGTACAAAGTTATACATATATCATATGAACAAAAGAGACGAGTCTTCGGAGCGCTCCATCTTCACCAAAAGATATCGCCGAGTACCTGTCTAACTTGGACCTGAGAATACAAGCGGTTTGAAAATCAGCATAAAGCTGGTGAGTTCATAAGCGGTTTTGTTTTGTGAAAATGTATCGATTTCCTTTAGTTTTCTGAAAAGATTTGATATCCAAGAAAATCCCATATTTTCTTATGTAAAGTAGTTAAGTTATCTTTCATTACAGTTCTGTTACAGATATAAGTTAACCCCAGGAAAATCCCATATTTTCCTAATTGTAAGATTGATTGGATAACACATAGTATAGTTTAATACACAAAACTATAATTTAGATGAACTGTAAATAGAAAGTATTTTGAAAACCTTGGGACTACATCCCGAACCAGTTATAAGATAACTCGATAAAACCATGGGATTACTATCCCGAAAGTAGATATAAGATAGCTCGATAAACCATGGGATCACTATCCCGAAACTAGATATATGATAGATTGATAAAATCATGGGATTATCATCCCGTATAAGATTTAGTTTCAAAACCATGGAATTGCCATCCCGAACGAAATATAGACACAAGATCATGGGATTATTATCCCGAACGAGGTATAGACATAAAACCATGGGAATACCATCCCGAACGAGATATAGATACAAGACCATGGGATTATCATCCCGAACAAGATATAGATTCTAAACATAATCCTAGTTGTGAATAAGTTTATATTAATACGTATTGTGAGTCGGGTAACCATACTGATACGACAACGAGACCTCCTTGACGTTAGTCAGACGTCGAATGATATCCAGAATTTGTCACCCCAGGCGTGCCCGCCTAACTGTAGCTAGCAGTTAAGGTGTGGGATTGTCAGTCCCAAATAGATCTATTCACAAACTCTTCGCTCTCCCTCCAGGAGACTCTGGTTACACTTCCGGAGAGGATTTACTTGATCATCCATAAAAGGGTAGTGACTATCTCACAAGCTAGTATTATACTATTCACAGGATTCTCATACGATAACAACATACAAAGATTTTAAGACATGATACAGTTGAAAAATAGATACATACAATGAAACTATCTGGCAAAACATTCGAATGATACGGAGATAAACTGAATCAGACATAGTTTATCAATTAACTTTATACAAATATCAGTACATGATATAAATAGAAACATAGAACCCCAAATTATTCCCATAATAATTTGATTTGTTTGGTTATCTTCTTAACTAAAATCCCTTTAGTTGTAATTGATAAATCATTCCTTATGCTCAACATAATACATAAGGAGTAAAAGAATTTATAAGATTGCCAGATATTATTTGAAACACATAATTGTTATGATTTGAAAACAGTTTTGGTTTGCTTGTATTCCCCCCTGAAAACAGTTAAAAACAGTGAAAAAGGCGTAGGGGTATGAACTCACCAGACGAGAAGTATGACGATTTGGATGCTAAGAGTTGATCCGGGGCTTGTAAATACACGAGGTTCCTAATTATAATGTAAAGATACACATTTGTATCTAATTAGGACTTAGATTGATTGTTGGATAGGGACAATTGCTTCTAGTCGCGAAAACACTCCGATACGAGTGTTTGGAGGGACCCGGGTGGCGTTTAAGGATGAGAAATGACACTAGGGACTTGGGACTTGAGTTTACTCCCCATGAGTAAACTTTTAAATGAGTTTACAACCACAAAACACACACATACATGAGTTTACGGCCGTAAACTCATGTGGGTGTGGTTTTGGGTGTTTAAATGGCTTAAATGGCTTACATGGACATGGGAAATGTTTCTAGGTTTTGTTCTAAATGCTTGGAATGGATTAAAATCACCAAAATGATTAATTTATGGGAGTTTACGGCCTAGCATAGGCTCTTGGCCGTAAACTCCTTAATCCTTATGAAAATGATGCTAAATGTTGTTAAAACCAATCACATGTGATTCTAAAAATTCCCACAAGCCTAGAAATGAGTTTATATGGGACATATGAGGGATTTATGGAGTTTACGGCCCATGAAACCCCCTTCATGGCCGTAAACTATAATATGTCAAGCTATAATGTGTTTCAAGGTCTAAAACTTGCATGAAAGGACTTCTAAAATTCATCTAAAGGCTGTAGGGGTGTTTAGTTTGCATTCTAACACCAAAAATTTTGGAGTTTACGGCCCAAGAACAGGTCTTGGCCGTAAACTCTTAGAAATCCCACAAAAGATGTGTTTAAGGCCTTTAAAGTATTTTTGGTTGGTCCCTTGATTTATTCCAAGGCTTTTGGTGGTGTTGGATGGCTTTCTAACACCTTAAAATTGGATTTATGCCAAGTTTTGGGGAGTTTACGGCCCAAGCACTATCGTTGGCCGTAAACTCATCTAAGTCCCCCAAAAATTATGTTTCAAGTGTCCAAATGCTATTACCAAGGTCCTATAATTCATATCTAAGCCATAGAGGTGATTTGGAAGAGTTTAAAGGCATGAAAAACCCCATTAACATGAGTTTACGGCCCAAGATTATGCCTTGGCCGTAAACTCCTTCAAAGTCCTCAAAATTAAAGTTTTAAGTGTTCTAAGTCCATATCTTGAAGTCCCTTAGCCATATCTAAAGTCCAATTGAGTCTAGGAAGGAGTTTAAGGGCTAAAAACCCTTCAAAATGGTGTTTACGGCCTAGGCAGCCTCCTGGGCCGTAAACTCACATATATTGTCCAATTTCATGATTAAGTGTCTAATTTGGAAGCTAAACATGCTATAGATTAAGGCTAGGAAGGTACCTTAAGGATTTGAAGCCTTAAATTTGAGTTTTGGACATTTAATCTTTGGATTTAGGAGAGAGGTTAGAGAGAGAGTAGAGAGAGAAGGAAAAAGCTTCAAATGAGTGCTTAAACATGTTTATATAGTCCCTAAAACTTGGAAACGGTGGAATTCTACCCGATACTGGCCTCAAACGATGCTTTGGGTCGCACCCGATTGAGTTTCCGTCACCCGACGAGGATATTTCTAAAACTTAAGAAATAAATGTTTTGGGCTAAATTCATGAGTTCCTAAATGGTTTGGACCCTCATTGAATGATAATAAACATATAATTTTAGATAACTAAGCCCAAAAACGATAACGGGACATTTCAATTTCCGACGAGTTATTCGGGTAGAACGGGTTTTCGGCGATGAACAACTTCGGGTTGTTACATTATCCCCCCGTTAGAGGGAATTTCGTCCCGAAATTCAAAGAATAAGATATAGGTTATGGATTGGAATGAGATACGGATGGATTTGTTGCTTCGGATCTTCACTTTCTCAAGTGGAATCAAGTCTCTATTGGGCGTTCTAACGAATTCTCATTATCGGAACATGCCTTGGTTTCGCTTCTTGACTCTCTCTCAATCTACGATATCAATCTGCTTTCTCGTGGAAGCTCCAACTCTGAATGACTTCGGTTTCCTCAAAGGAATCACTAGGGTTTCATTGGGAAGACGCTTCTAAGGATTCGAGACGTAATGGTCTAGATAGATATTACCAAGCTCTAAGGGCATCCGAAACTCGAAGGTTACAGAATCGATCTCTACAAAGATCTCGAAAGGTCTGATGTGAGACTAAACTGGATGCTCGAAAGAAACTCCCGGGAATCCTTCGGGATAGACATTTAGAGGGAATAGTTACTAACTTCCCGTTTCTCAATAATCACAGAAACGAGGGATGCGTGGTAATTCACATTGGGAAAACTTTTGATTTCTAAAGCATAGAATGATACGAGAGTTTGATGCCGAAGATCACGAGAACAGGGTCAAGGAAAAATCTAGACGAGCGACCCTTTCGAAAGCAAAGATAACAACATGAATGAGACTCGGTCATTTCTGGTTAATCATGGCATCAAAGTATTTTCATGGAAAGTTTCCCCTTTTATAAATCGAATGGAATAGAATAGTCCTCCGGACCGAGGATTCAATCTATAGATACGAAGTTAGTGTTCTCTATCTCACTAGTTAGTCGTCTCGACGGTATACATTTCGATTACATGCGAAGGATTGAGTTTAGAATACGTTCGAATAGATAGATAACAGGTTTCCCTTTTGCACCCAAAATCGAAAAGAGTTGCAAGCATAAGAATTATCAAAGAGAGATATACCTGTGGCAGCAGAGGGATTTGTGGTTGTAGCTGTCTTGGGACAATTCCTTTTGAAGTGTCCAGCTTCACCACAATTGTAACAGGCCGGACTGATTCCCACTCCGGATGATTGGTTCGTTGGCTTGGCTGGTTTTCTACAGGTTCGCGCAAGATGGCCCTTATTGCCACAGTTGTCGCAGATCCTTTCGCGACACGGTCCAGGAATGCGGTGGTGGTAGTTACACCTACCACACCAAGGAAGGGTACCAGTGTATCCACTGGCGGGAGTTTGGGCTGTGGAACCTACAGCTGAAACAACAATAGGGGCAGTAGCAGCATGGACTGCTATCGTTTGCTGTTTCTTAGAAGACCCTTGCGTACTCTGGGCCTTCCGCTTGTTCCACGATTTCTTTTTGCTTCCGCCTCCACTGGCGACTGGCTCGGGGGTAGTAGCTTCTTCATCAGAGTTGTCTTCGTGATCTATCAGGATTTTCACAAGACATTTGGCACTGTCATAAGTGTCTGGCTTCGCAGCCAAGACATTCCCTTTTGTTGGCTGGGTCAATCCCCAGATGAACCTCTCTATCTTTTTACTCTCCGGGGTAACCATTCCCGGACAAAGTAACGCCAGATCATCGAATCTTGAGGTATAAGCAGCTATGTCGGAACCCTTCATCTTAAGGTTCCAAAGTTCGTGTTCTAGCTTCTGAAGCTCGCCCCGAGGGCAATACTCTGCAAGGAGAAGCTCCTTCATAGCTTCCCAACCCATAGCATTGGCTACAGGTAAAGTTAAGGATTTGACTCGGCTATTCCACCAAGTCAGGGCTTTGTTTAGGAAGGTACAGGCGGCAAACTTGACTCTATCAGACTCCGAACATCCACATATTTCAAAGATTGATTCGATTTTCTCGAACCATCGGGTTAAGGCAATGACACCCCCTGTGCCATCGAAGAATGTCGGTTTTGCGTTCATGAAGTCTTTATAGGAACCCCCTTTTTGGTGTCCCTGACTATCTTCTGGGTTTTGGGGTTGGGGATCACCTCCTGAATTTCTAGAGTTCATTTGCGACATGGCTGCTACCATTGCAGCAGTCAGAACTGTCTGAAGCGAGGCAAGATCAAGTTGAAGAGGAGGTGGTGACGGAGGAGGATTGCTGTTGTTCGTTGAGCTGGGTCTCTTTCTTGGAGGCATCGTGATCTAACAAGATCAGGAAAGAGAGGATCATAAGTCCTCTGAATTGAATCAAGAGATATGGGACAAGAGATATCTCATCATGGAAAATATAGCATCATACAAAGCGATAAAGCAGAAAGGAGTTATAAAGATAGAACATTTTATCGCTAGAGGAATGATCAAAGAATAACGTGTATACAAGAAATTCTAAAAAGGATCGGTTCGAGAAATACTCCCATAGTATTTCATGGTTCGCTGGAGCGTCGATTTGTTGTTTGGGATATTGGGTAAGTTTTAGGTATGTCGCATGCCACAGTCACTCCCAAGCACATGTTGGCCGTGTCTCGAATGAATATAGTTGGCCAGGCCATATTGACCCTAGACACGACTACATAACTGCCCAGGTTTAACCGCAGCGTACAACACCGATTTACTTATGCTTTGTTCTACTTATAGTTACGGATTTCGACGGCTCGGCATACTTAAATACTTTTGAAAATACTTATATATTGTAGGATACTTTTAATTAAGAGCACTTAGGCCCCTTAATGTTTATAGTTTTATACCATGTAAGGTTTGGTATACTCTGTTCACTATAAACAAGGGCTCTGATACCAATCTGTCATACCCCGAAAACCAAAGGCGGAAACGTTCCCGGGGTTAACTCCATGTTGTGTATCAAATCCAATGTACATAGTAATCACAGTAAACAACCATTACATTACATATATATGAAAGTTTACATTTGGTTCAAAAGTAAATTGTACAAAGTTATACATATATCATATGAACAAAAGAGACGAGTCTTCGGAGCGCTCCATCTTCACCAAAAGATATCGCCGAGTACCTGGCTAACTTGGACCTGAGAATACAAGCGGTTTGAAAATCAGCATAAAGCTGGTGAGTTCATAAGCGGTTTTGTTTTGTGAAAATGTATCGATTTCCTTTAGTTTTATGAAAAGATTTGATATCCAAGAAAATCCCATATTTTCTTATGTAAAGTAGTTAAGTTATCTTTCATTACAGTTCTGTTACAGATATAAGTTAACCCCAGGAAAATCCCATATTTTCCTAATTGTAAGATTGATTGGATAACACATAGTATAGTTTAATACACAAAACTATAATTTAGATGAACTGTAAATAGAAAGTATTTTGAAAACCTTGGGACTACATCCCGAACCAGTTATAAGATAACTCGATAAAACCATGGGATTACTATCCCTAAAGTAGATATAAGATAGCTCGATAAACCATGGGATCACTATCCCGAAACTAGATATATGATAGATTGATAAAATCATGAGATTATCATCCCGTATAAGATTTAGTTTCAAAACCATGGAATTGCCATCCCGAACGAAATATAGACACAAGATCATGGGATTATTATCCCGAACGAGGTATAGACATAAAACCATGGGAATACCATCCCGAACGAGATATAGATACAAGACCATGGGATTATCATCCCGAACAAGATATAGATTCTAAACATAATCCTAGCTGTGAATAAGTTTATATTAATACGTATTGTGAGTCGGGTAACCATACTGATACGACAACGAGACCTCCTTGACGTTAGTCAGACGTCGAATGATATCCAGAATTTGTCACCCCAGGCGTGCCCGCCTAACTGTAGCTAGCAGTTAAGGTGTGGGATTGTCAGTCCCGAATAGATCTATTCACAAACTCTTCGCTCTCCCTCCGGGAGACTTTGGTTACACTTCCGGAGAGGATTTACTTGATCATCCATAAAAGGGTAGTGACTATCTCACAAGCTAGTATTATACTATTCACAGGATTCTCATACGATAACAACATACAAAGATTTTAAGACATGATACAGTTGAAAAATAGATACATACAATGAAACTATCTGGCAAAACATTCGAATGATACGGAGATAAACTGAATCAGACATAGTTTATCAATTAACTTTATACAAATATCAGTACATGATATAAAGAGAAACATAGAACCCCAAATTATTCCCATAATAATTTGATTTGTTTGGTTATCTTCTTAACTAAAATCCCTTTAGTTGTAATTGATAAATCATTCCTTATGCTCAACATAATACATAAGGAGTAAAAGAATTTATAAGATTGCCTGATATTATTAGAAACACATAATTGTTATGATTTGAAAACAGTTTTGGTTTGCTTGTATTCCCCCCTGAAAACAGATAAAAACAGTGAAAAAGGCGTATGGGTATGAACTCACCAGACGAGAAGTATGACGATTTGGATGCTAAGAGTTGATCCGGGGCTTGTAAATACACGAGGTTCCTAATTATAATGTAAAGATACACATTTGTATCTAATTAGGACTTATATTGATTGTTGGATAGGGACAATTGCTTCTAGTCGTGAAAACACTCCGATACGAGTGTTTGGAGGGACCCGGGTGGCGTTTAAGGATGGGAAATGACACTAGGGACTTGGGACTTGAGTTTACTGAGTAAACTTTTAAATGAGTTTACAACCACAAAACACACACATACATGAGTTTACGGCCGTAAACTCATGTGGGTGTGGTTTTGGGTGTTTAAATGGCTTAAATGGCTTACATGGACATGGGAAATGTTTCTAGGTTTTGTTCTAAATGCTTGGAATGGATTAAAATCACCAAAATGATTAATTTATGGGAGTTTACGGCCTAGCATAGGCTCCTGGCCGTAAACTCCTTAATCCTTATGAAAATGATGCTAAATGTTGTTAAAACCAATCACATGTGATTCTAAAAATTCCCACAAGCCTAGAAATGAGTTTATATGGGACATATGAGGGATTTATGGAGTTTACGGCCCATGAAACCCCCTTCATGGCCGTAAACTATAATATGTCAAGCTACAATGTGTTTCAAGGTCTAAAACTTGCATGAAAGGACTTCTAAAATTCATCTAAAGGCTGTAGGGGTGTTTAGTTTACATTCTAACACCAAAAATTTTGGAGTTTACGGCCCAAGAACAGGTCTTGGCCGTAAACTCTTAGAAATCCCACAAAAGATGTGTTTAAGGCCTTTAAAGTATTTTTGGTTGGTCCCTTGATTTATTCCAAGGCTTTTGGTGGTGTTGGATGGCTTTCTAACACCTTAAAATTGGATTTATGCCAAGTTTTGGGGAGTTTACGGCCCAAGCACTATCCTTGGCCGTAAACTCATCTAAGTCCCCCAAAAATTATGTTTCAAGTGTCCAAATGCTATTACCAAGGTCCTATAATTCATATCTAAGCCATAGAGGTGATTTGGAAGGGTTTAAAGGCATGAAAAACCCCATTAACATGAGTTTACGGCCCAAGCTTATGCCTTGGCCGTAAACCCCTTCAAAGTCCTCAAAATCAAAGTTTTAAGTGTTCTAAGTCCATATCTTGAAGTCCCTTAGCCATATCTAAAGTCCAATTGAGTCTAGGAAGGAGTTTAAGGGCTAAAAACCCTTCAAAATGGTGTTTACGGCCTAGGCAGCCTCCTGGGCCGTAAACTCACATATATTGTCCAATTTCATGATTAAGTGTCTAATTTGGAAGCTAAACATGCTATAGATTAAGGCTAGGAAGGTACCTTAAGGATTTGAAGCCTTAAATTTGAGTTTTGGACATTTAATCTTTGGATTTAGGAGAGAGGTTAGAGAGAGAGTAGAGAGAGAAGGAAAAAGCTTCAAATGAGTGCTTAAACATGTTTATATAGTCCCTAAAACTTGGAAACGGTGGAATTCTACCCGATACTGGCCTCAAACGATGCTTTGGGTCGCACCCGATTGAGTTTCCGTCACCCGACGAGGATATTTCTAAAACTTAAGAAATAAATGTTTTGGGCTAAATTCATGAGCTCCTAAATGGTTTGGACCCTCATTGAATGATAATAAACATATAATTTTAGATAACTAAGCCCAAAAACGATAACGGGACATTTCAATTTCCGACGAGTTATTCGGGTAGAACGGGTTTTCGGCGATGAACAACTTCGGGTTGTTACATTATCCCCCCGTTAGAGGGAATTTCGTCCCAAAATTCAAAGAATAAGATATAGGTTATGGATTGGAATGAGATACGGATGGATTTGTTGCTTCGGATCTTCACTTTCTCAAGTGGAATCAAGTCTCTATTGGGCGTTCTAACGAATTCTCATTATCGGAACATGCCTTGGTTTCGCTTCTTGACTCTCTCTCAATCTACGATATCAATCTGCTTTCTCGTGGAAGCTCCAACTCTGAATGACTTCGGTTTCCTCAAAGGAATCACTAGGGTTTCGTTGGGAAGACGCTTCTAAGGATTCGAGACGTAATGGTCTAGATAGATATTACCAAGCTCTAAGGGCATCCGAAACTCGAAGGTTACAGAATCGATCTCTACAAAGATCTCGAAAGGTCTGATGTGAGACTAAACTGGATGCTCGAAAGAAACTCCCGGGAATCCTTCGGGATAGACATTTAGAGGGAATAGTTACTAACTTCCCGTTTCTCAATAATCACAGAAACGAGGGATGCGTGGTAATTCACATTGGGAAAACTTTTGATTTCTAAAGCATAGAATGATACGAGAGTTTGATGCCGAAGATCACGAGAACAGGGTCAAGGAAAAATCTAGACGAGCGACCCTTTCGAAAGCAAAGATAACAACATGAATGAGACTCGGTCATTTCTGGTTAATCATGGCATCAAAGTATTTTCATGGAAAGTTTCCCCTTTTATAAATCGAATGGAATAGAATAGTCCTCCGGACCGAGGATTCAATCTATAGATACGAAGTTAGTGTTCTCTATCTCACTAGTTAGTCGTCTCGACGGTATACATTTCGATTACATGCGAAGGATTGAGTTTAGAATACGTTCGAATAGATAGATAACAGGTTTCCCTTTTGCACCCAAAATCGAAAAGAGTTGCAAGCATAAGAATTATCAAAGAGAGATATACCTGTGGCAGCAGAGGGATTTGTGGTTGTAGCTGTCTTGGGACAATTCCTTTTGAAGTGTCCAGCTTCACCACAATTGTAACAGGCCGGACTGATTCCCATTCCGGATGATTGGTTCGTTGGCTTGGCTGGTTTTCTACAGGTTCGCGCAAGATGGCCCTTATTGCCACAGTTGTCGCAGATCCTTTCGCGACACGGTCCAGGAATGCGGTGGTGGTAGTTACACCTACCACACCAAGGAAGGGTACCAGTGTATCCACTGGCGGGAGTTTGGGCTGTGGAACCTACAGCTGAAACAACAATAGGGGCAGTAGCAGCATGGACTGCTATCGTTTGCTGTTTCTTAGAAGACCCTTGCATACTCTGGGCCTTCCGCTTGTTCCATGATTTCTTTTTGCTTCCGCCTCCACTGGCGACTGGCTCGGGGGTAGTAGCTTCTTCATCAGAGTTGTCTTCGTGATCTATCAGGATTTTCGCAAGACATTTGGCACTGTCATAAGTGTCTGGCTTCGCAGCCAAGACATTCCCTTTTGTTGGCTGGGTCGATCCCCAGATGAACCTCTCTATCTTTTTACTCTCCGGGGTAACCATTCCCGGACAAAGTAACGCCAGATCATCGAATCTTGAGGTATAAGCAGCTATGTCGGAACCCTTCATCTTAAGGTTCCAAAGTTCGTGTTCTAGCTTCTGAAGCTCGCCCCGAGGGCAATACTCTGCGAGGAGAAGCTCCTTCATAGCTTCCCAACCCATAGCATTGGCTACAGGTAAAGTTAAGGATTTGACTCGGCTATTCCACCAAGTCAGAGCTTTGTCTAGGAAGGTACAGACGGCAAACTTGACTCTATCAGACTCCGAACAGCCACATATTTCAAAGATTGATTCGATTTTCTCGAACCATCGGGTTAAGGCAATGACACCCCCTGTGCCATCGAAGAATGTCGGTTTTGCGTTCATGAAGTCTTTATAGGAACCCCCTTTTTGGTGTCCCTGACTATCTTCTGGGTTTTGGGGTTGGGGATCACCTCCTGAATTTCTAGAGTTCATTTGCGACATGGCTGCTACCATTGCAGCAGTCAGAACTGTCTAAAGCGAGGCAAGATCAAGTTGAAGAGGAGGTGGTGGCGGAGGAGGATTGCTGTTGTTCGTTGAGCTGGGTCTCTTTCTTGGAGGCATCGTGATCTAACAAGATCAGGAAAGAGAGGATCATAAGTCCTCTGAATTGAATCAAGAGATATGGGACAGGAGATATCTCATCATGGAAAATATAGCATCATACAAAGCGATAAAGCAGAAAGGAGTTATAAAGATAGAACATTTTATCGCTAGAGGAATGATCAAAGAATAACGTGTATACAAGAAATTCTACAAAGGATCGGTTCGAGAAATACTCCCATAGTATTTCATGGTTCGCTGCAGCGTCGATTTGTTGTTTGGGATATTGGGTAAGTTTTAGGTATGCCGCATGCCACAGTCACTCCCAAGCACATGTTGGCCGTGTCTCAAATGAATATAGTTGGCCAGGCCATATTGACCCTAGACACGACTACATAACTGCCCAGGTTTAACCGCAGCGTACAACACCGATTTACTTATGTTTTGTTCTACTTATAGTTACGGATTTCGACGGCTCGGCATACTTAAATACTTTTGAAAATACTTATATATTGTATAATACTTTTAATTAAGAGCACTTAGGCCCCTTAATGTTTATAGTTTTATACCATGTAAGGTTTGGTATACTCTGTTCACTATAAACAAGGGCTCTGATACCAATCTGTCACACCCCGAAAACCAAAGGCGGAAACGTTCCCGGGGTTAACTCCATGTTGTGTATCAAATCCAATGTACATAGTAATCACAGTAAACAACCATTACATTACATATATATATATATATATATATATATATATATATATATATATATATATATATATATATGAAAGTTTACATTTGGTTCAAAAGTAAATTGTACAAAGTTATACATATATCATATGAACAAAAGAGACGAGTCTTCGGAGCGCTCCATCTTCACCAAAAGATATCGCCGAGTACCTGTCTAACTTGGACCTGAGAATACAAGCGGTTTGAAAATCAGCATAAAACTGGTGAGTTCATAAGCGGTTTTGTTTTGTGAAAATGTATCGATTTCCTTTAGTTTTCTGAAAAGATTTGATATCCAAGAAAATCCCATATTTTCTTATGTAAAGTAGTTAAGTTATCTTTCATTACAGTTCTGTTACAGATATAAGTTAACCCCAGGAAAATCCCATATTTTCCTAATTGTAAGATTGATTGGATAACACATAGTATAGTTTAATACACAAAACTATAATTTAGATGAACTGTAAATAGAAAGTATTTTGAAAACCTTGGGACTACATCCCGAACCAGTTATAAGATAACTCGATAAAGCCATGGGATTACTATCCCGAAAGTAGATATAAGATAGCTCGATAAACCATGGAATCACTATCCCGAAACTAGATATATGATAGATTGATAAAATCATGGGATTATCATCCCGTATAAGATTTAGTTTCAAAACCATGGAATTGCCATCCCGAACGAAATATAGACACAAGATCATGGGATTATTATCCCGAACGAGGTATAGACATAAAACCATGGGAATACCATCCCGAACGAGATATAGATACAAGACCATGGGATTATCATCCCGAACAAGATATAGATTCTAAACATAATCCTAGCTGCGAATAAGTTTATATTAATACGTATTGTGAGTCGGGTAACCATACTGATACGACAACGAGACCTCCTTGACGTTAGTCAGACGTCGAATGATATCCAGAATTTGTCACCCCAGGCGTGCCCGCCTAACTGTAGCTAGCAGTTAAGGTGTGGGATTGTTAGTCCCGAATAGATCTATTCACAAACTCTTCGCTCTCCCTCCAGGAGACTCTGGTTACACTTCCGGAGAGGATTTACTTGATCATCCATAAAAGGGTAGTGACTATCTCACAAGCTAGTATTATACTATTCACAGGATTCTCATACGATAACAACATACAAAGATTTTAAGACATGATACAGTTGAAAAATAGATACATACAATGAAACTATTTGGCAAAACATTCGAATGATACGGAGATAAACTGAATCAGAGATAGTTTATCAATTAACTTTATCCAAATATCAGTACATGATATAAAGAGAAACATAGAACCCCAAATTATTCCCATAATAATTTGATTTGTTTGGTTATCTTCTTAACTAAAATCCCTTTAGTTGTAATTGATAAATCATTCCTTATGCTCAACATAATACATAAGGAGTAAAAGAATTTATAAGATTGCCAGATATTATTTGAAACACATAATTGTTATGATTTGAAAACAGTTTTGGTTTGCTTGTATTCCCCCCTGAAAACAGTTAAAAACAGTGAAAAAGGCGTAGGGGTATGAACTCACCAGACGAGAAGTATGACGATTTGGATGCTAAGAGTTGATCCGGGGCTTGTAAATACACGAGGTTCCTAATTATAATGTAAAGATACACATTTGTATCTAATTAGGACTTAGATTGATTGTTGGATAGGGACAATTGCTTCTAGTCGCGAAAACACTCCGATACGAGTGTTTGGAGGGACCCGGGTGGCGTTTAAGGATGGGAAATGACACTAGGGACTTGGGACTTGAGTTTACTCCCCATGAGTAAACTTTTAAATGAGTTTACAACCACAAAACACACATATACATGAGTTTACGGCCGTAAACTCATGTGGGTGTGGTTTTGGGTGTTTAAATGGCTTAAATGGCTTACATGGACATGGGAAATGTTTCTAGGTTTTGTTCTAAATGCTTGGAATGGATTAAAATCACCAAAATGATTAATTTATGGGAGTTTACGGCCTAGCATAGGCTCCTGGCCGTAAACTCCTTAATCCTTATGAAAATGATGTTAAATGTTGTTAAAACCAATCACATGTGATTCTAAAAATTCCCACAAGCCTAGAAATGAGTTTATATGGGACATATGAGGGATTTATGGAGTTTACGGCCCATGAAACCCCCTTCATGGCCGTAAACTATAATATGTCAAGCTACAATGTGTTTCAAGGTCTAAAACTTGCATGAAAGGACTTCTAAAATTCATCTAAAGGCTGTAGGGATGTTTAGTTTGCATTCTAACACCAAAAATTTTGGAGTTTACGGCCCAAGAACAGGTCTTGGCCGTAAACTCTTAGAAATCCCACAAAAGATGTGTTTAAGGCCTTTAAAGTATTTTTGGTTGGTCCCTTGATTTATTCCAAGGTTTTAGGTGGTGTTGGATGGCTTTCTAACACCTTAAAATTGGATTTATGCCAAGTTTTGGGGAGTTTACGGCCCAAGCACTATCCTTGGCCGTAAACTCATCTAAGTCCCCCAAAAATTATGTTTCAAGTGTCCAAATGCTATTACCAAGGTCCTATAATTCATATCTAAGCCATAGAGGTGATTTGGAAGGGTTTAAAGGCATGAAAAACCCCATTAACATGAGTTTACGGCCCAAGCTTATGCCTTGGCCGTAAACTCCTTCAAAGTCCTCAAAATCAAATTTTTAAGTTTTCTAAGTCCATATCTTGAAGTCCCTTAGCCATATCTAAAGTCCAATTGAGTCTAGGAAGGAGTTTAAGGGCTAAAAACCCTTCAAAATGGTGTTTACGGCCTAGGCAGCCTCCTGGGCCGTAAACTCACATATATTGTCCAATTTCATGATTAAGTGTCTAATTTGGAAGCTAAACATGCTATAGATTAAGGCTAGGAAGGTACCTTAAGGATTTGAAGCCTTAAATTTGAGTTTTGGACATTTAATCTTTGGATTTAGGAGAGAGGTTAGAGAGAGAGTAGAGAGAGAAGGAAAAAGCTTCAAATGAGTGCTTAAACATGTTTATATAGTCCCTAAAACTTGGAAACGGTGGAATTCTACCCGATACTGGCCTCAAACGATGCTTTGGGTCGCACCCGATTGAGTTTCCGTCACCCGACGAGGATATTTCTAAAACTTAAGAAATAAATGCTTTGGGCTAAATTCATGAGTTCCTAAATGGTTTGGACCCTCATTGAATGATAATAAACATATAATTTTAGATAACTAAGCCCAAAAACGATAACGGGACATTTCAATTTCCGACGAGTTATTCGGGTAGAACGGGTTTTCGGCGATGAACAACTTCGCGTTGTTACATTATCCCCCCGTTAGAGGGAATTTCGTCCTGAAATTCAAAGAATAAGATATAGGTTATGGATTGGAATGAGATACGGATGGATTTGTTGCTTCGGATCTTCACTTTCTCAAGTGGAATCAAGTCTCTATTGGGCGTTCTAACGAATTCTCATTATCGGAACATGCCTTGGTTTCGCTTCTTGACTCTCTCTCAATCTACGATATCAATCTGCTTTCTCGTGGAAGCTCCAACTCTGAATGACTTCGGTTTCCTCAAAGGAATCACTAGGGTTTCGTTGGGAAGACGCTTCTAAGGATTCGAGACGTGATGGTCTAGATAGATATTACCAAGCTCTAAGGGCATCCGAAACTCGAAGGTTACAGAATCGATCTCTACAAAGATCTCGAAAGGTCTGATGTGAGACTAAACTGGATGCTCGAAAGAAACTCCCGGGAATCCTTCGGGATAGACATTTAGAGGGAATAGTTACTAACTTCCCGTTTCTCAATAATCACAGAAACGAGGGATGCGTGGTAATTCACATTGGGAAAACTTTTGATTTCTAAAGCATAGAATGATACGAGAGTTTGATGCCGAAGATCACGAGAACAGGGTCAAGGAAAAATCTAGACGAGCGACCCTTTCGAAAGCAAAGATAACAACATGAATGAGACTCGGTCATTTCTGGTTAATCATGGCATCAAAGTATTTTCATGGAAAGTTTCCCCTTTTATAAATCGAATGGAATAGAATAGTCCTCCGGACCGAGGATTCAATCTATAGATACGAAGTTAGTGTTCTCTATCTCACTAGTTAGTCGTCTCGACGGTATACATTTCGATTACATGCGAAGGATTGAGTTTAGAATACGTTCGAATAGATAGATAACAGGTTTCCCTTTTGCACCCAAAATCGAAAAGAGTTGCAAGCATAAGAATTATCAAAGAGAGATATACCTGTGGCAGCAGAGGGATTTGTGGTTGTAGCTGTCTTGGGACAATTCCTTTTGAAGTGTCCAGCTTCACCACAATTGTAACAGGCCGGACTGATTCCCACTCCGGATGATTGGTTCGTTGGCTTGGCTGGTTTTCTACAGGTTCGCGCAAGATGGCCCTTATTGCCACAGTTGTCGCAGATCCTTTCGCGACACGGTCCAGGAATGCGGTGGTGGTAGTTACACCTACCACACCAAGGAAGGGTACCAGTGTATCCACTGGCGGGAGTTTGGGCTGTGGAACCTACAGCTGAAACAACAATAGGGGCAGTAGCAGCATGGACTGCTATCGTTTGCTGTTTCTTAGAAGACCCTTGCGTACTCTGGGCCTTCCGCTTGTTCCACGATTTCTTTTTGCTTCCGCCTCCACTGGCGACTGGCTCGGGGGTAGTAGCTTCTTCATCAGAGTTGTCTTCGTGATCTATCAGGATTTTCGCAAGACATTTGGCACTGTCATAAGTGTCTGGCTTCGCAGCCAAGACATTCCCTTTTGTTGGTTGGGTCAATCCCCAGATGAACCTCTCTATCTTTTTACTCTCCGGGGTAACCATTCCCGGACAAAGTAACGCCAGATCATCGAATCTTGAGGTATAAGCAGCTATGTCGGAACCCTTCATCTTAAGGTTCCAAAGTTCGTGTTCTAGCTTCTGAAGCTCGCCCCGAGGGCAATACTCTGCGAGGAGAAGCTCCTTCATAGCTTCCCAACCCATAGCATTGGCTACAGGTAAAGTTAAGGATTTGACTCGGCTATTCCACCAAGTCAGGGCTTTGTCTAGGAAGGTACAGACGGCAAACTTGACTCTATCAGACTCCGAACAGCCACATATTTCAAAGATTGATTCGATTTTCTCGAACCATCGGGTTAAGGCAATGACACCCCCTGTGCCATCGAAGAATGTCGGTTTTACGTTCATGAAGTCTTTATAGGAACCCCCTTTTTGGTGTCCCTGACTATCTTCTGGGTTTTGGGGTTGGGGATCACCTCCTGAATTTCTAGAGTTCATTTGCGACATGGCTGCTACCATTGCAGCAGTCAGAACTGTCTAAAGCGAGGCAAGATCAAGTTGAAGAGGAGGTGGTGGCGGAGGAGGATTGCTGTTGTTCGTTGAGCTGGGTCTCTTTCTTGGAGGCATCGTGATCTAACAAGATCAGGAAAGAGAGGATCATAAGTCCTCTGAATTGAATCAAGAGATATGGGACAGGAGATATCTCATCATGGAAAATATAGCATCATACAAAGCGATAAAGCAGAAAGGAGTTATAAAGATAGAACATTTTATCGCTAGAGGAATGATCAAAGAATAACGTGTATACAAGAAATTCTACAAAGGATCGGTTCGAGAAATACTCCCATAGTATTTCATGGTTCGCTGCAGCGTCGATTTGTTGTTTGGGATATTGGGTAAGTTTTAGGTATGCCGCATGCCACAGTCACTCCCAAGCACATGTTGGCCGTGTCTCGAATGAATATAGTTGGCCAGGCCATATTGACCCTAGACACGACTACATAACTGCCCAGGTTTAACCGCAGCGTACAACACCGATTTACTTATGTTTTGTTCTACTTATAGTTACGGATTTCGACGGCTCGGCATACTTAAATACTTTTGAAAATACTTATATATTGTAGGATACTTTTAATTAAGAGCACTTAGGCCCCTTAATGTTTATAGTTTTATACCATGTAAGGTTTGGTATACTCTGTTCACTATAAACAAGGGCTCTGATACCAATCTGTCACACCCCGAAAACCAAAGGCGGAAACGTTCCCGGGGTTAACTCCATGTTGTGTATCAAATCCAATGTACATAGTAATCACAGTAAACAACCATTACATTACATATATATGAAAGTTTACATTTGGTTCAAAAGTAAATTGTACAAAGTTATACATATATCATATGAACAAAAGAGACGAGTCTTCGGAGCGCTCCATCTTCACCAAAAGATATCGCCGAGTACCTGTCTAACTTGGACCTGAGAATACAAGCGGTTTGAAAATCAGCATAAAGCTGGTGAGTTCATAAGAGGTTTTGTTTTGTGAAAATGTATCGATTTCCTTTAGTTTTCTGAAAAGATTTGATATCCAAGAAAATCCCATATTTTCTTATGTAAAGTAGTTAAGTTATCTTTCATTACAGTTCTGTTATAGATATAAGTTAACCCCAGGAAAATCCCATATTTTCGTAATTGTAAGATTGATTGGATAACACATAGTATAGTTTAATACACAAAACTATAATTTAGATGAACTGTAAATAGAAAGTATTTTGAAAACCTTGGGACTACATCCCGAACCAGTTATAAGATAACTCGATAAAACCATGGGATTACTATCCCGAAAGTAGATATAAGATAGCTCGATAAACCATGGGATCACTATCCCGAAACTAGATATATGATAGATTGATAAAATCATGGGATTATCATCCCGTATAAGATTTAGTTTCAAAACCATGGAATTGCCATCCCGAACGAAATATAGACACAAGATCATAGGATTATTATCCCGAACAAGGTATAGACATAAAACCATAGGAATACCATCCCGAACGAGATATAGATACAAGACCATGGGATTATCATCCCGAACAAGATATAGATTCTAAACATAATCCTAGCTGTGAATAAGTTTATATTAATACGTATTGTGAGTCGGGTAACCATACTGATACGACAACGAGACCTCCTTGACGTTAGTCAGACGTCGAATGATATCCAGAATTTGTCACCCCAGGCGTGCCCGCCTAACTGTAGCTAGCAGTTAAGGTGTGGGATTGTCAGTCCCGAATAGATCTATTCACAAACTCTTCGCTCTCCCTCCAGGAGACTCTGGTTACACTTCCGGAGAGGATTTACTTGATCATCCATAAAAGGGTAGTGACTATCTCACAAGCTAGTATTATACTATTCACAGGATTCTCATACGATAACAACATACAAAGATTTTAAGACATGATACAGTTGAAAAATAGATACATACAATGAAACTATCTGGCAAAACATTCGAATGATACGGAGATAAACTGAATCAGACATAGTTTATCAATTAACTTTATACAAATATCAGTACATGATATAAAGAGAAACATAGAACCCCAAATTATTCCCATAATAATTTGATTTGTTTGGTTATCTTCTTAACTAAAATCCCTTTAGTTGTAATTGATAAATCATTCCTTATGCTCAACATAATACATAAGGAGTAAAAGAATTTATAAGATTGCCAGATATTATTTGAAACACATAATTGTTATGATTTGAAAACAGTTTTGGTTTGCTTGTATTCCCCCCTGAAAACAGTTAAAAACAGTGAAAAAGGCGTAGGGGTATGAACTCACCAGACGAGAAGTATGACGATTTGGATGCTAAGAGTTGATCCGGGGCTTGTAAATACACGAGGTTCCTAATTATAATGTAAAGATACACATTTGTATCTAATTAGGACTTAGATTGATTGTTGGATAGGGACAATTGCTTCTAGTCGCGAAAACACTCCGATACGAGTGTTTGGAGGGACCCGGGTGGCGTTTAAGGATGGGAAATGACACTAGGGACTTGGGACTTGAGTTTACTCCCCATGAGTAAACTTTTAAATGAGTTTACAACCACAAAACACACACATACATGAGTTTACGGCCGTAAACTCATGTGGGTGTGGTTTTGGGTGTTTAAATGGCTTAAATGGCTTACATGGACATGGGAAATGTTTCTAGGTTTTGTTCTAAATGCTTGGAATGGATTAAAATCACCAAAATGATTAATTTATGGGAGTTTACGGCCTAGCATAGGCTCCTGGCCGTAAACTCCTTAATCCTTATGAAAATGATGCTAAATGTTGTTAAAACCAATCACATGTGATTCTAAAAATTCCCACAAGCCTAGAAATGAGTTTATATGGGACATATGAGGGATTTATGGAGTTTACGGCCCATGAAACCCCCTTCATGGCCGTAAACTATAATATGTCAAGCTACAATGTGTTTCAAGGTCTAAAACTTGCATGAAAGGACTTCTAAAATTCATCTAAAGGCTGTAGGGGTGTTTAGTTTGCATTCTAACACCAAAAATTTTGGAGTTTACGGCCCAAGAACAGGTCTTGGCCGTAAACTCTTAGAAATCCCACAAAAGATGTGTTTAAGGCCTTTAAAGTATTTTTGGTTGGTCCCTTGATTTATTCCAAGGCTTTTGGTGGTGTTGGATGGCTTTCTAACACCTTAAAATTGGATTTATGCCAAGTTTTGGGGAGTTTACGGCCCAAGCACTATCCTTGGCCGTAAACTCATCTAAGTCCCCCAAAAATTATGTTTCAAGTGTCCAAATGCTATTACCAAGGTCCTATAATTCATATCTAAGCCATAGAGGTGATTTGGAAGGGTTTAAAGGCATGAAAAACCCCCATTAACATGAGTTTACGGCCCAAGCTTATGCCTTGGCCGTAAAGTCCTTCAAAGTCCTCAAAATCAAAGTTTTAAGTGTTCTAAGTCCATATCTTGAAGTCCCTTAGCCATATCTAAAGTCCAATTGAGTCTAGGAAGGAGTTTAAGGGCTAAAAACCCTTCAAAATGGTGTTTACGGCCTAGGCAGCCTCCTGGGCCGTAAACTCACATATATTGTCCAATTTCATGATTAAGTGTCTAATTTGGAAGCTAAACATGCTATAGATTAAGGCTAGGAAGGTACCTTAAGGATTTGAAGCCTTAAATTTGAGTTTTGGACATTTAATCTTTGGATTTAGGAGAGAGGTTAGAGAGAGAGTAGAGAGAGAAGGAAAAAGCTTCAAATGAGTGCTTAAACATGTTTATATAGTCCCTAAAACTTGGAAACGGTGGAATTCTACCCGATACTGGCCTCAAACGATGCTTTGGGTCGCACCCGATTGAGTTTCCGTCACCCGACGAGGATATTTCTAAAACTTAAGAAATAAATGTTTTGGGCTAAATTCATGAGTTCCTAAATGGTTTGGACCCTCATTGAATGATAATAAACATATAATTTTAGATAACTAAGCCCAAAACGATAACGGGACATTTCAATTTCCGACGAGTTATTCGGGTAGAACGGGTTTTCGGCGATGAACAACTTCGGGTTGTTACACAGGTGAACTCTCAGTTCAGCCAGTTGATGTTCTACATCAAGTAGGGTTCTTTCGTACACCCTCTAGCGTACTCGGAGCTCTATGACTTCGGCTCGTGGTTCAGCAGTGCTTGCAGCAGGGTTTCATGGTTTCTCTCTGATCACTCGTAAGCATCTTCTAGACAAATGTTGCGGAGGGTATGCATTCTAGCATCGGTGACAACTTCGGTAATCTGATGTAGGGCTGTCCTGCCTTGAATCTCATTTCGGGTCACTCTGCGGACCAAGATTGGCAAGACACTATCTGCTGAGCCCCCATTGCTCAAGTCGTAGAAGCTTCAGTCACCTTTAAATGGCATGGGCTGATCTTGTCCTTGGCTCCATGTTTCCAAGCATTCCACTCACCCAGGGGTCGGGCCATGAAAGGCCGGACGAGGGTTAGGAATTGGAAAGGGAGCTGTTTGGGGTAGATTCTCAACCTCTGTTTCGGAATTAGCATCGTCCGAAAGGTCTTCATCATGGTGATCATTCAAAGGGATCGGATGATCATTATCTGGTTCTTCTCCAAACCATCCAGCAATAAACTTCGTTCGGAAGGAACAGGTTGCTGTGGGGATGGAGTCCAGCCATGTTATCTATGCAAGAATTGGGGTAAGAAAATGATTATTAGACGAACTATCTAGATAATTATTTAGTAAATCTTCATCAGTTACATCGCTATTTGTGAAGTGCATACCAGTTATATGTAATCGAAACAGGATAGACCTTCGAATAAGTGATCTTAACTCCAAATTCACACAAAATAGGGGTAAAGTAAAATTTTCACAGATTCTCAGTCTATAACATCCTAATTACATATAGCCTTAGTGTATCCACTTAGCAACTATCAACTTAGTAAGGAAGATCCCGTTTTAGTTCTCAAGTATAACGTACTTATAGTAACACCAAATACTCCTATAGTATTTTAAGTTTAATGTTATGTTCTAATGTTCTCATTGTGGTAGGGTTGGTAAGATTTTAGACTTGTTGCAACCACACAACTACACTTAGGCACATGCTAGTCAACCCTCGGATAATATAGGTGATCAGGCTATATCTTCCTAGTTTTTGACCATATGTCTCTAAGCCCACTTGTGTTGCCCAATAATCATAATTCTTTTGTATTGTCCTAGTGACACTGATTTTAGTATGAATGCAGGCACGTATACTTTATTAAATATTTTATTATTTAAAGTATAAACTCTTGGTCAGAGTATTTTTAATCCCTTATGTATTTATAGTTAGTATATCTTTTATGGGTTGATATACTTAATTCACTATAAACAATGCTCTGATACCAATCTGTCACACCCCAAAACCAAGAACGACGGAAACGTTCTGGGGCGGAGGACGTCATGTACAGTATCACAACAATGTAAAGTAGTAAACAAGCAACAACATCATCCATTGCATTAATAATATAATTATTATACAAGTGTGTTCTGTCAAATTTTGATAAATACTAAAGCATAAATCAAAATGAGAGATGGGTCTTGAACGAGCTTCATCTTCTCTAAACCATGCATCAGTACCTGTCTATAGATGACCTGAGGATACAAGTAATTTTGAAAGCGAGTATCAGCTTTGAAGCTGGTGAGATCATAAGTATTTTAGTGTCTTAATTTGTATGTAAGAAATTGTTTGTAAATGAACTGTAAGTATGGAAAAATGTAGATGAACTGTAAGTATAAAAATGTTTGTAAAACAACTGTAAACATTTGAAAAACCCTAGAAATCCGTATGATTCCTACTTTTATATAAAAGTGTCGTCTACCAAGACTTAATTGTTCTCAATGTAGTCTTCTACCAAGACTTAACTGTTCTCAATGTAGTCCTCTACCAAGACTTAACGTCGCAGTTAACGTCCAAATTAACGTCGAAATTAGTTACGTCAAAAATTAGCCAAATTTATCCCGAAAATATTTTTGACAAGAATTAAACCCGTTGGAATATTTTAAATAATATTCGTTAAGCGAACAAAAATTAAGGCGGTATAATTTTAAAAATTTGTTGTAATTAAGGAAGTGGTGAAAAACCCGTTCGCGGTTGGTGTCAGGAGAAACCCAGCCAGGCCATGAGCTCCACCCTATATAAGGGAGGAGTGGGTTTCACTCCCACCTTTTTCCTACCTTAGACTCTCTCTCTCTACTTTCTCTCTCTACAAACGGGTTTTGGTTAAAAATCGCCCATTCAAGCTCCAAATCGGTAAGTAAACCTCCGTAGCTTGTTGTTTAACACTTCTATCTTTCAAATTCGGGGCTTAATCATCCGAAAACCCAAGAACATGAGTTTACGGCCCATGAACACCTTCATGGACCATAAATACTAATAAATGGGTTTTAATGCTCAAGAACCCTTCCCAAACACTTCTCATGCTTAGCAATGGCTTAGATGCTTACCCGAAAGGACTTAGAACACCAAAATTGGACCAAATGGGGAGTAAACATGAGTTTACGGTCTAAGGATGTTCTTGGACCATAAACCCATGTTCATGGACCATAAACACCTTTTAAGGTGTCAAGCTACCCCTCAAACAACTCCAAGGGCTTCCATGAACTTCCTTGAGTGCATATGTAACAGCCCGGAATTTCAAATATCGATATAACTATGATTTGGGGGTGTTTTAAGAAGGGACTCGGCGAGTTGGAGCCTAGACTCGCCGAGTAGGATCGCAGACCGGGTCGCGGGTTCGCGACTGGACTCGACGAGTCCAGATATGGACTCGGCGAGTCTGCGCTGTTTGGTGAAAACCCTAACCGTTCAGGTTGGAACGTATAAGAGGCACTTATTGGCCGTCATTGTTCATTTTGGCCTTCTGAGAAGAACCCTAAATCGATTGGGTGCATCTGGAGCTAAGTTTAAGGGCCATTGTTGATCTTGGAAAGGTTGTGGTGCAAGGAAGAGAAGGGCTTGGCTAAAGGAACAGCAAGGGAGTCACGTTCTGAGGATTTGGGGACACAGAGGGCACATTATTCAGGTAAGAATTCGAATTATGCTCTGCTATGTTGATGTGTCATGGAATTAGGGTTTATGGAACCCCTTTGTGATTAGATTAAGTGTTACCCTAGTCCCCAAACGACTATAACCCTGTATTAGGACCTTAGAGGTCCAGAAGGTCCCATGCTTGTGTATTTCGGGACAATACTTATCTCAGGAAGCAGTTTGATCGACTGCATGGCATGGACTCGACGAGTCTGATGAACAGACTCGGCGAGTAGCTTGGAGATTGACGGGGACTCGTCGAGTTGTTCTTCAGACTCGGCGAGTTGAGTCGGGGTGGCCCCGCGATTCTTCCAGGAAGAACTCGTCGAGTAAAAAGGGGATACTCGACGTGTAGAAAGGGAATCTTAAGGAATCGGTGAGTCAAGGGCGAGTGGACTCAGAGTCGTTGAACTCGGCGAGTCTTGGGGTGACTCGGCGTGTTAGGTCGCGGGTTAAGTGAAGTTCTGAGTATGGGGACTCGGCGAGTCACAGGGTTGACTCGACGAGTAGGGTCAGTCAGGGGTTGACTTTGACCTTGTCTTTGACCAAGGATTTACCCGTGGTCCCAGGGGTATTTTGGTAATTGTTGTTATTGTTTGAGTTCAGTGCATTGGTGACTGTCCAGAGGTGGAGATCGTATCAGTGATCGGAGCAGCTTGAGCTATCTGTTCAGTCGGCAGTTTCGAGGTGAGTTATCCTCACTATATCGTTAGGGTTTATGGCACCAAGGCCGACCCTTTTATCGGATGGAAATCCGAGTAATTGTCATTTGTTATATGTTATGGGCCGGAAGGCATTACTATGTGGATCGGAAGGTCATGGCCTGGAAAGGCGTATGTATGCATTTAGTATGTTGACTGATTTATAGGGTAATGTTATGATAGTGACCGGCTAGACCGGTATCTTGTTAGAGTAATGCTATGATATGTGATCTGTGATCGATTGTTGTCTATGAACTGTTATATGATTGTTTGTTATGTTATATATGTATTTTATGCTTATGGGCCGGAAGGCAATATGTTATGGGCCGGAAGGCGGTTATGTTGTGTGATGGACCGGAAGGTCAGGGCCTGGAAAGGCGTACATGTGGTTGGTATTCTGGGGGTATCTCACTAAGCTTTCGGGCTTACAGTTGTGGTTTTATGTTTCAGGTTCTCAAGAGTCTGTGGCAAGGCAAAGGCGTGATCGTACCGTTCCTCGCGTTGGTGTTTTATGAATTGAACCTGGGAAATACTCTGTTAAATAATGTATTGAAAACCTTTTTGTAACAACATTATTAAAATGAGTGGTTTTTGAAAAGTTTTAATTGTTTTGAAATTTTGGATGTTACAAGTTGGTATCAGAGCCTTGGTTTGAGTGAATTGGGGAAACATTCGTGTGACTCCAGTCTCAAATCGAGGAGGATTTTAAAATGAGAAGTTAAAATGGTTTTCAAATTTGGTAAAAGGAGGACGCGGAGGTACGATCAGCCGGAGCCAGTAAGTAACCCCAAGATACCATACATGATATTTGTTTATTTGAGCTTGGTAGAACAGTATGCTAGAGTTAGGCTAGGGATCTTCAGGAATTCATGATAACGTTGCCTGATATGTGATGCCTGTAGCCTAGGGTCCCTTATGGGATGTTCTCAGTGTTCCACTAGTGGTGAGGGTTGATAGTTGTTATGCATGTTCCCTAGGGTATTGTGGTAGTACTTCATACAAATATGGGTAGGTGTGGAAGGTAGTATGGGCCCGTACTACTGAAAGCACAGGACCCATACGCGTATCAGGGAAACCATGGTCTCTAGGGTAGGGTTGCGAGAGTTGGATCCCAGGATTTTGGGAAGTGTCTGAGATTGGTAGGGTGTCTTCATTATGGAGATCTCGAGGCATGATGATAGTAGATCCGGATCAGGATCGGGAGCTGGAGAGCGAGTTCCGGGTGGATCAGTGCAGTCGAAGGTTATCGATCGGACGAGCACGAGCGAGCGGGATGCGAGGATTCGTGAGATCCTGCGTGATGGGGTTGCTGCATTGTTCCGGGCTGAGTTGCCGGAGTTGTTTGGGTCGATCAAGACCGCCATGATTGAATATTTCGATGAGCGATATGCGGCTCTCGCAGAGACGGTTGCCGCGTCGGCTACAACGGCTGTAGCAGCGGTGAGGGGAGGAGCTAGTCGGGGTTTTCAATATCGGGACTTCTATTATACGAAGCCTCCCACATTCGATAGGGTTCAGGATCCGATTGCTGCTATGAGATGGTTATCAGACGTGGAGGGGTATTTCTCCACGAGTTTATGCCCTGCTGATCAGAGGGTGAGGTGTGCTCTGAACCTGTTGAGGCTAGGAGCGAAGGATTTATGGAGATTGACTACGAGGTCATTTTCCGATGCGCGGAGGGCTGCGGTTTCATGGGATCGATTCAGAGAGATGTTCAGTACTCGCTATGTTCCGCGGGATGAAAAGGAGAGATTGGCTCGGGAGTTCCTTGAGCTGAAGCAGGATTTGGAGTCGGTGACTGAGATCACCAGGATGTTTATTGAGAGGGCGATGTTTTGCCCTGAGTTCGCTTCGGAGCAGGCTCAGATGTCCCGATATCTGAGTATGCTCAAGAGGGATATCAGACAGTTCGTGTCTGCGCAGAGGTGTAAGACCTTGTTGGAGTTGCAGGAGGCCGCCATGTGGCGTAAGTTAGAGGTTGAGTTACAGTTGCGTGAGCTGAGGCAGGCCCCGATGCAGTCGCAGTCGGCGCCGAAACGGTCCAGGACCGTAGATGTTAGAATGGGGGATCGGAGCGGCCACACTTGTGGGAAGTGTGGGAGGGATGGCACCGGAGCTTGTTGGTCCGGTGGTGCATGCCGCAAGTGCGGAAAGGAGGGGCACGGTGCACGGGGTTGTCGGCAGTCAGTGCCAATTCGGGATTTGAGGATTTGTTATCAGCGTCGGCAGGTTGGACATTTGAGGGTCAACTGTCCACAGCTTTCTGCAGGACCGGTGCAGGCTCTAGCACCGGCCACCTCGAGGAGTTTAGGAGGAGGACAGGATGGAGCGGAGCCCCAAAGGCTCAGGGTCGTGCTTATCGGCTTGCGGCAGAGGGAGACGGAGCAGTGCCGGAGGCAGCTGCGGGTATGAGGCTTTCTTGATGTCTTGATTGCCTTGCGTTGATTGTGGCGTATTGTTCGTGCTGGTATTTTGTGTGGATTTTGATGTGGTATTCGTTGTTTCGCGGGTTGGGCATGGTTATGGATTGGTACTTCAAGTTTTCGCTTTGGCATTGTTGTTCCCTGATGGTTTGGTATGGTTATAGTTTGGTGTTTTGGTGCCGGTAGTCCTGTGTGGTTTTCGATGTGGTATTCATCCTTTGGCAGGTTGTGGGTTGGTTACGGGTTATTGTTTGGGAATTTCGTTGGTTATCGTTCGTGAGGATTGTTAGTGGAAATGCGGCACTGAGTTGAATGTCGGGTAACATCTGCAGTCGTAGAGTGGATAATTGCAAGATCGGATTCTTTTGAGTGGACTGATCAGGGAAGAGATGTGTTTTGTT
The DNA here is from genome assembly GCF_051521515.1 of Lactuca serriola. Taxonomy (NCBI): domain Eukaryota; kingdom Viridiplantae; phylum Streptophyta; class Magnoliopsida; order Asterales; family Asteraceae; genus Lactuca; species Lactuca serriola. Next base: position 185,708,536 of record NC_136408.1, on the reverse strand, counting down.
GAGGGTTGCTTATGCTGGTGGGAAACAGTCAGTGTGTAAAGGTTCTCTCTATGCAGGGTTGTTCTGAAAGGTCATTAATGACGATCGGTGGCAGCTAGTCAGTGCTTTAGTGGGGGAGAATTGGAGAATTCTCCAGGAGATCGATGAGTATGTGAGGGTGCTCAGCTGTTGGGATTCAGCAGTGTTTGTCAGCTCAGGGTATAGGCCGACGAGAGCGGGTGTCGGGTATGCGGGGCGGGATACAGACCTAGGGCATTTGATTGTGGAGGCCTGAGAGGAGGCCGGGATCAAGCTTGAGTAAGTAATCTGGATTATGCGATCAGAGTATTGGTACGTTTGAGGTACGTGATGGGTTGTACTGTATTAATCCCACGGGATTATGTTGTGCATGTTTCTAGAGCTGGAACTGGAAGGTTCCCAGAGTTAGAACCTGAGGGTTCGCAGAGTTTGGGTGTACGGACCCACAGAGATATAGCCTCGAGTGGCTAGTATGTGTTATGAGAGTCGGTCCAGTCATGTTGGAGACTCTGTTGGTATTGCTGGATCAGTTTGAGGTTGTGGATTGTGTATGTTGCAATGTGATTGCATTGGAAGGTCTGGCCCCGGGTTAGTGATCTTGTTTAGTTGAGGCAGTGATTTTGATGAGTGGAGAGAGTGCATGAGATTGAGAGCCCTGCAATGAGAACCAGAGTATGTGAATAGCGGTTACGCAAAAAGGGTGGTGTCGCTTGGGGCAAGCACCGTGGCACCGGTTGGAGTGGCATTATGGCCAAGTGGGTCCCTTGTAAAGAAAAGAGAAAGGTGTGTAACTCCGAAGGGGAGTGCAAGTTCACAAGAATGAAAGCTGCAGAGCAGAATTATGGTTGGAGTATTTCGAGTATGGCTTCGAGCATCGTGTTCGCGGCAGCGAAGTAGGAACCTATCCGGTTTGGGGATGCCTGTTGAGGCTCAGAAGGGATGCAGGGAGAAAGAGAATCTTAAATTTTCAGGGTGATTCTGATCAGAGTGTAGGGTGGATGTAGTGGTTCATTTTGGGAGATGTTCGAGGATATCATCAGTGTACCGGGTCTTCCACCCTGCGGGTGTTGGGGTTAGTTCAGCATGTGTATGTGATGGCAAGAGGAGAACTTATGAGAGTTGCTCTGAGAGTGAGAATGGATCTCTCAGTCGGTCCGGAATGGACAAAGTGGGCTTTGGATCGGGGATCCGGTGGTTCATGGTTTCCTAACCCTTATGGGTCGAGTGATTGTTGAGATTTAGAGCAGAGTTGCATCTTGGGTAATTCTCGGTTACAGAGAGCGATGGACAGTACAGAGATCGGGCTTCAGTCGACAGAGCAGATTCGACAAAGCCAACAGGAAAGTTATGTGGACAGACGCCGTTCCGAGCTTGAGTTTCAGGTCGGTGACTTCGTACTCCTGAAGGCCTCTCCTTGGAGAGGAGTGATTCGATTCAAGAAGAGGGGCAAGTTGGGGCCCCGGTATATTGGGCCTTTTCATGTGATTGCGGGGGTAGGCCTGAGGGTCTACCAGTTGGAGTTGCCCACGGATTTGAGACAAATCCACGATATTATTTTTTCATGTGTCGCAATTGAGGAAGTATATAGCCGATGAGTCGGCAGTGGTTCCATTAGAAGACATTCAGGTGGATGCAAGCCTGAATTATGCCGAGAAGCCAGTGGTCATCAGAGAACGGAAGATCGAGGTTCTGAGGAATAAGGAGATACCTCTGGTGTTAGTTCAGTGGCAGCACCGGAGGGGATCGGAAATGAACTGTGATCTGGAACGTGATATGTGGGAGCAGCATCCGGGGCTATTTTCAGAGTGAGACTTCGAGGGCGAAGTCTAGTTCTAGTGGGGGAGAGTTGTAACAGCCCGGAATTTCAAATATCGATATAACTATGATTTGGGGGTGTTTTAAGAAGGGACTCGGCGAGTTGGAGCCTAGACTCGCCGAGTAGGATCGCAGATCGGGTCGCGGGTTCGCGACTGGACTCGGCGAGTCTGCACTGTTTGGTGAAAACCCTAACCGTTCAGGTTGGAACGTATAAGAGGCACTTATTGGCCGTCATTGTTCATTTTGGCCTTCTGAGAAGAACCCTAAATCGATTGGGTGCATCTGGAGCTAAGTTTAAGGGCCATTGTTGATCTTGGAAAGGTTGTGGTGCAAGGAAGAGAAGGGCTTGGCTAAAGGAACAGCAAGGGAGTCACGTTCTGAGGATTTGGGGACATAGAGGGCACATTATTCAGGTAAGAATTCGAATTATGCTCTGCTATGTTGATGTGTCATGGAATTAGGGTTTATGGAACCCCTTTGTGATTAGATTAAGTGTTACCCTAGTCCCCAAACGACTATAACCCTGTATTAGGACCTTAGAGGTCCAGAAGGTCCCATGCTTGTGTATTTCGGGACAATACTTATCTCAGGAAGCAGTTTGATCGACTGCATGGCATGGACTCGACGAGTCTGATGAACAGACTCGGCGAGTAGCTTAGAGATTGACGGGGACTCGTCGAGTTGTTCTTCAGACTCGGCGAGTTGAGTCGGGGTGGCCCCGCGATTCTTCCAGGAAGAACTCGTCGAGTAAAAAGGGAATACTCGACGTGTAGAAAGGGAATCTTAAGGAATCGGTGAGTCAAGGGCGAGTGGACTCAGAGTCGTTGAACTCGGCGAGTCTTGGGGTGACTCGGCGAGTTAGGTCGCGGGTTAAGTGAAGTTCTGAGTATGGGGACTCGGCGAGTCACAGGGTTGACTCGACGAGTAGGGTCGGTCAGGGGTTGACTTTGACCTTGTCTTTGACCAAGGATTTACCCGTGGTCCCAAGGGTATTTTGGTAATTGTTGTTATTGTTTGAGTTCAGTGCATTGGTGACTGTCCAGAGGTGGAGATCGTATCAGTGATCGGAGCAGCTTGAGCTATCTGTTCAGTCGGCAGTTTCGAGGTGAGTTATCCTCACTATATCGTTAGGGTTTATGGCACCAAGGCCGACCCTTTTATCGGATGGAAATCCGAGTAATTGTCCTTTGTTATATGTTATGGGCCGGAAGGCATTACTATGTGGACCGGAAGGTCATGGCCTGGAAAGGCGTATGTATGCATTTAGTATGTTGACTGATTCATAGGGTAATGTTATGATAGTGACCGGCTAGACCGGTATCTTGTTAGAGTAATGCTATGATATGTGATCTGTGATCGATTGTTGTCTATGAACTGTTATATGATTGTTTGTTATGTTATATATGTATTTTATGCTTATGGGCCGGAAGGCAATATGTTATGGGCCGGAAGGCAATATGTTATGGGCCGGAAGGCGGTTATGTTGTGTGATGGACCGGAAGGTCAGGGCCTGGAAAGGCGTACATGTGGTTGGTATTCTGGGGGTATCTCACTAAGCTTTCGGGCTTACAGTTGTGGTTTTATGTTTCAGGTTCTCAAGAGTCTGTGGCAAGGCAAAGGCGTGATCGTACCGTTCCTCGCGTTGGTGTTTTATGAATTGAACCTGGGAAATACTCTGTTAAATAATGTATTGAAAACCTTTTTGTAACAACATTATTAAAATGAGTGGTTTTTGAAAAGTTTTAATTGTTTTGAAATTTTGGATGTTACAGCATAGAACCTTATTTTCCTTCATTTTATGCACTAAAGCATACAAAATCATGTCACACTTGAGTTTACGGCCCAAGAAGGTTCTTGGACCGTAAACACACATCCTTAGACCATAAACACCCCCAAAGGGTGTTAAAGTGCCCTCAACACTTTGTATGGCTTGGAATTGGACCTAGAACTTCGTATGCTTAACCTATAACCACAAAAACGCATGATTTAGGGACTAACATGAGTTTACTGCCGTAAAATCATGTGTTTAAGGTAGTAAACTCCCCAAGTGTATCTCCTTAGACCGTAAACACCTTTCCAAGGTGTTTAAGTGCCCTAAACACCTTCCAATGCCTCTAAAAGCCACTAGAATATTACATACATGAGTTAGAACCACCAAACAACCAAAGGAATGGGCTAACATGAGTTTACGACCGTAAACTCATGTGTTTACGACCGTAAACTCCTCAAGGAGTAAACTATGGACCGTAAACTCCCAAATGGTGTCCATTTTGAGCCCTAATCACTTCCTTAGCCCTTGATTCAACTCTAGCATGACTCCATGAGTGAGTTAAGACCTTTAAGCATCCCAAGACACTACTACCATGAGTTTACGGCCGTAAACTCATGGGGGAAAAGGGTCTTGAAACCGTAAACACCCATAAGGGCCTTCATTTGAGGAGTAAACTCCAAAGTGAGTCCTACACACCTTCTATGCAACCCGGGACACTTCTAGCACTTGTAGCATAGTGTTTTTATGCCGTAAGACATCCTTACATGCTTAATTAGTTTTTAAATGACTAATTAGATACTTAAATGTATCATTACATGTTAAATAGGATTCGCGTGTGTGGTCAAGTCCTCACTTGACACTTATCATCCTATACCGGCACCTCCGTCGGATCAACTTACAACAGGTGAGTTCATACCCCTTAATGAACCTTTTCAACTGTTTTTACATGTTTTAGGGGGGGGGGAATACAAGTTAAACATGCCAGTTATCATATCAATCACATGTGATTGATAACCCGCATGCACAAGGATTTATTACACTATTAACTGTTTTGCCAAGTATGATACTGTAAATGGTTTTCCAAAACGACTTTATTTGTTCAAATCTTTACCTATATTGTTTTATCAAAGCTATAACCAAAATGTGTTTATGAAAGGTTTTCAAAGGATTTCTAACGACTCTCAAACTTATTTTACAAAAGAATACCAAGTCGTGATTTTCTTAAGTACCAAGGTTTTCTAAAGTTTTTCATCAAAGTTTTTCTTCCATGTTTTTATACTCCTACTTGGTTAAGATACTATTGCTTCACTTCTACTTAGTTAATGCTCCTACTTGATAACGCTTTTACTTCGTGAAACACTTCTACTTAGTGATACGCTTCTACTTCACTTATACTTGATAACACTTCCACTTCGTGATACGCTTATACTTATTAACGCTCCTACTTCACGATACGCTTCTACTTCACGATACGCTTCTACTTCACGATACCCTTCTACTTCACGATACGCTTCCACTTAGTTAAATGTATGTATGTACATGTATAGTTATATAAATAATGGTTAAAGGACTTAGGAAGGCTAGTTCGCCCTATTTCCTTTTCTTCGTTGAGATGTGGTCTGGTGGGATCAGATATCCATCCGAAGGTCGTTTGATCATTAATTATATATCATGTATACATGTATAGACATATGGATTTACATCGATAGGTTCAGTTATGAGTCTCTACTGCTAGTCCAACACTTACATCAGAATCCACTATTCGGGATACATCTTCAGGACACGGCCTTCTCCGGTGTCTACTTGGTAACCAGAGTCTCTTGTAGGGAGAGCGGACATTGTGTGTATAGATCTATACGGGATTGACACCCCCGCACCCTGACTGCTAGCTACAGTCCACGGCCTACCAAGCCAAGGGGTGACAAATGTCACATCTTTATTTTGATGCTTGTAGGGCGTCAAGTTCTTTAGTGTCTATCAATATGGTTACGAGTATCTCGGGGTTACCTTATAATTCATGGCCTTAAGGTAACGACGCTTAACACTGTATGCTGGAAATACACACCTAGAAAATACACACCTCGAATATACACACCTAGAATCACACTATTTTTAGACCTTGCTAGATGTATCACTCAATTGATACTGTCTGGGGTCTGTATCCACTGTTAGACCTTACTAGACGTGTCATTCATTTGATCCTGTCTGGGGTCTGTGTCTCTTTGTTTTTAGACCTTGCAAGACATATCATTCAATTGATACTGTCTGGGGTCTGTATCCACTGTTTTAGACCTTACTAGACGTGTCATTCATTTGATCCTGTATGGGGTCTGTGTCTCTTTGTTTTTAGACCTTACTAGACGTATCATTCATTTGATCTTGTTTGGGGTCTGTGTCTCTTTTTTTTTAGACCTTGCTAGATGTATCATTCATTTGATCCTGTATGGGGTCTGTGTCTTTCTGTTTTTAGACCTTACTAGACGTGTCATTCATTTGACACCGTCTGTGGTCTGTATCTCCTCTTGTTAGACTGAGCCAGGCGTGTCGTTCATTCGATTCTTCCCTGGAGTCTATGATTTCTTTTGCCTTAGTCAGCAGTCTTCACTGCTGACGCATATGTTATTTTCCCTGATATTCTCCTACTTTCTTTAAAATCAAACATCATGTTTTGATAATGATAGTGTTTAAGGGAAAATTACTTTTACAACATAACTCTGTCCAGTCTTGGTACAAGACTGCTTTTAATTAGAAAATATAGGATTTTCTGGAAAGGACTCTAATACACTGTAGACTCTAAACTACGACTTTTATAAAGTTATTTTGAACTTACACAAATGACACTAAAGACTTATGAACTCACCAGTATTTATAAAAATGCTGATACTCGCTTTCAAAATAACTTGTATTCCCAGATCAGCAATAGACAGGTACATCTCAGGCGCTTTTGGTGAAGACCGTTTAGTACCAAGCTGCACCTACATTATTACTTGTATTACTTTAATGATTCTATACAATGTAAACCATGTAAAAATATTACTATTAATGCAATGGTTGTTGTACTTTGATTACTATACTGCATATGTTGTGATACTTGACATGACGTCATCCACCCCAGAACGTTTACGCCGTTCCGGTTTTGGGGTGTAACAGTTTAACAACAAACATTTACAAAATTATCATTGTGTTCAACCTGTATTCCCCCCCTTAAAACAGTTAAAATAGTTAAAGATTTATTACGGGGTATGAACTCACCTGATGTGGGTGATTTAATCGAGTATGCATGTATGGATGAGTAGTTCCACGAATGAAGTCCCGAGACACAACAAGTCCTAAATGACATATAAGGACACATATTGACATGAATATAGTGTTTATAAACAACTATATGAAAGATAACACCTTTCGGGACTAGGAAACACCTTGGCTAAGTGTTGGAATCACATGTGATTCAACAAAGGGATGTGAAATGGCACTAATTGGTGTTTACGGTTTTGTAACCAACTCCACTTGAGTTTACGGTTGTAAACCCATGAGTTTACTACCATAAACTCATGTCCTTTTGACCATTTTGTGCCTTGAAGTCCTAGAAGTCAATTTAAAGCATCCTAACTTCAAGTCTTAGCCTTAGGAAGTGATTAGGGCAACATATCACCCCTTTATGGGGTTTACGGTTTTTGGAACATTTGTCTTTGGGTTTACGACGTAAACCCAAATGGTTTATGGTCAAATGATGTTTTCAAGTCTTAAACCCTTCGAGGTTAAGGTCTAGGTTAGTTTCTAGGCTTAAGGAAAGAGTTTGGGGCATCAAAGCATGCCTTTGAGGTGTTTACGGTTTTGGGAGGTTTCCTAAACCGTAAACACATATACATGGGGTATTTTGGGTGACTTTTAGGTTCTAATAACATCAAGTGAAAGTTCTAGGTTTCTTTACAAGGTTTGGCAAGAGAATAGGGACACTTTAGCACCCTTTTTAGGGTTTACGGTCCAAGAAGATTATTGGGCCGTAAACACTTGTTCCTTGTGATCTTTGGGTGTTTTCTTGATGCTCTTAAGGTCTAGACATGTCAAGGATAGTTTCTATGTTTGGTTCCAAGGTCTAAAGGGACATAAGGCACACTTTGGCCTAATTTTTAGTGTTCATGGTCCAAGAGGATCTTGGGCCGTGAACACCCTTTCCCTGGGGTATTTGGATGATTTCTTGATGTTTAACACTTGATCTAAACATATCAGGGCTAGAAACACTTACAAGTTAAAGATCTTGAAGAAAAATGGGATGATACTTGAGAGAGAAATGGCTCTAGTCATGGAAATGTGAAAAAGTGAATAAAATATCTAAGTCTCACTTATATACTCTTTAGGGTTTACGATCCCAATACCATTTTGGACCGTAAACTCCAAACCCTTGAAGTTTTGGGCATTTATTGCTACACAATAAACCCTAGGGTATCCTCTCTCCTGATATTTCTTGATGTACTATCTTTAAAACACTCAAACTTATTCCAAAAAGCTTGAAAGTTAGCAGAATCAGTTTTGACTTCCATTGCAGTGGATGGTTGTACAGAATGGAAATTTTTGGTTTGTCACAAGAATTAAACAATGCTAATCAATGCTTTGCTAAATTTCACAGACTTCCGATTTGGAAACCAAGATTGAAACAATGCTCACCAAAGCTTTGCTAAATTGGATAGACTTCTATTGTGGAACTCAAGAATCAAACAACGCTCATCAAAGGTTTGCTTAAATTGCATAGACTTCTATTGTGGACATCAAGAATAACATGATGTTCATCAAACGTTTGCTTAAATTGCATAGAATTCTATTGTGGAACATAAGAATCAAACAAAGCTCATCAAAGCTTTGCTTAAATTGCATAGACAACTATTGTGGAACTCCCGAATTAAACGATGTTCATCAAATCTTTGCTAAGTTGCGAAGACTACTTCTATTGTGGAACTTCATAATTAAACAATACTCATCAAAGCATTTCTAAATTGCATACACTTCTAATGTGGAACTTAAGAATGAAACAATGCTCAACAAAGCTTGGCTAAAATTGCATAGACTTTTATTATGGAACTCAAGAATTAAACGATGATCATCAAAGCTTTGCTAAATTGCATAGACTTCTATTGTGGAACTCAAGTATTAAACAATGCTCATCAAAGCTTTGCTAAGTTACAAATACTTCTATTGTGGAACTCAAGAATTAAAGAATGATCATCAAATCTTTGCTAAATTGCGTTGACTTCTATTGTGTAACTCAAAAATTAAACCATGCACACAAAAGCTTTGCTTAAATAGCATAGACTTCTATTGTGGAACTCAAGAGATAAACAATAGTCATCAAAGCTTTGCTAAATTGCATAGACTTCTATTGTAGCAGGAATGAAACAACGCTCATCAAAGCTTTGCTTAAAGTGCATACACTTCTATTATGGAACTAAAGAATTAAAAAATGCTCTTCAAATCTTTGCTAAATTGCAAAGATTACTTCTATTGTGGAATTCATTAAACAATGCTCATCAATGCGTTGCTAAATTGCATAGACTTCCAATGTGGAACTCAAGAATGAAATAATGCTCATCAAAGCTTTGGTAAATTGCATAGACTTCGTGGAACTAATAAATCAAATAATACTCATCAAAGCTTTTCTTATATTGCGTAGACTTCTAATGTGGAACTCAAGAATTAAACGATGCTCATTACAACTTTGCTAAATTGGATACACTTCTATTGTGGAACTCAAGTATTAAGCAATGCGCATCAAAGCATTGCAAGTTACATAGACTTCTATTATGGAACTCATGAATTAAACAATCCTCGTCAAAGTTTTGCTTAAATTGCATCAAACTCAATTGTGGAACTCAAGAATTAAACAATGCTCATCAAAGCTTTGCTTAAATTGCACAGAACTCTATTGTGGAACTCAAGAATGAAACAATGCTCATCAAAGCCTTGTTTAAATTGCATAGACTTCTATTGTGGAACTCAAGAACAAAACAATGCTCATCAAAACTATGCTAAATTACGAAGGCTACTTCTATTGTGCAACTCTAGAATTGAACAATGCTCATCAAAGCATTGCTAAATTGCATAGACTTCTAATGTGGAAGTGAGAATGAAACAATACTCGTCAAAACTATGGTAAATTACGAAGACTTGTTTAAATTGCATAGACTTCTATTGTGGAACTCAAGAATATAACAATGCTCATCAAAACTATGCTAAATTACAAAGGCTACTTCTATTGTGCAACTCTTGAATTAAACAATGCTCATCAAAACTATGCTAAATTACAAAGGCTACTTCTATTGTGCAACTCTAGAATTAAACAATGCTCATCAAAGCATTTCTAAATTGCATAAACTTATAATGTGGAAATCAAGAATGAAACAATGCTCATCAAAGCTTTTCTATAATTGCACTGACTTTTATTATGGAACTCAAGAATTAAACAAGGCTCATCAAACTTATACTAAATTACGAAGGCTACTTCTATTGTGCAACTCTAGAATTAAACAATGCTCATCAAAAGATTCTTAAATTGCACAGACTTCTAATGTGGAACTCAAGAATGAAACAATGCTCATCAAAGCTTTGCTTAAATTGCACAGACTTTTATTGTGGAACACAAGAATTAAACAACGGTCACCAAATCTTTGCTAAATTGCGAAGACTACTTCTATTGCGGAACCCAAGAATTAAACTATGCTCATCAAAGCTTTGCTAAATTCCATAGACTTCTAATGTGGAACGCAAGAATGAAACAATCCTCATCAAAGCTTTGTTTAAAGTGTATACATTTCTATTGTTGAGCTCAACAATTAAACAATGCTCATCAATGCTTTGTTAGATTGCATAGACTTCCAATGTGGAACCCAAGAATGAAACAATGCTCATAAAAGCTTTGCTAAATTGCAAAGACTTCTATTGTGGAACTCAAGAATCAAACAATGTTCATCAAAGACTTGCTTAAATTGCATAGACTTCTATTGTGGAACTCAAGAATTAAACGATGCTTATCAAAGCTTTGGTAAATTGCATAGACTTCTATTGTGGAACTCAAGTATTAAACAATGATCATCAAAGCTTTGCTAAGTTACATATACTTCTATTGTGGAACTCAAGATTTAAACAATCCTCATCAATGATTTGCTTAAATTGCATAGAATTCTATTGTGGAACACAAGATCTAAACAATGCTCATCAAAGCTTTGCTAAATTACGTAGACTTCTATTGTGGAACTCGAAAATTAAACAATGCACACAAAAGCTTTGCTTAAATTGCATAGACTTCTATTGTGGAACTCAAGAGATAAACAATACTCATCAAAGCTTTGCTAAATTGCATTGTCACACCCCGAAAACTGAAGGCGGAAACATTTTCGGGGTTGACTCCACGTTGAGTATCAAATCCAATGTACATAGTAAGTAAAGTGAAACAAACATTACATTACATATAGAAAAGTTTTACAATTGTTTCAAAAGTAAAGTTGTACAGTTTGTGATACATAGTATATATATAGAAACAAAACGAACGGGTCTTGTACGCACTCCGACCTGGATCAAATGGATCTTCGGGTACCTGTTCTATCAATGACCTGAGAACACAAGCGGTTTGAAAATCAGCATAACGCTGGTGAGTTCATAAGTGGTTTTTGTTTTGGGAAAATGTTCATGTTTCCTTTCTGTTTCTGAAAATGTAACACACGCCAAGAAAATCCCACATTTTCTTAAAAAGGTTGGTTGGTTGTTTCACATTATGTAAAGTAAAGTTGTACACTGAAATTATGTTTACCCTTGTGAAAATGTACATTTAGGTTATCTGTTTTGTTATTCTGTTCCGGTTATGTACCAATGGATCCCTAGGAAAGTCCCATACTTTCCTGATTTTATATTACCAATTGTAAAAGATGTAAGGTTATCCAGTTTGTTACACTTTTCTAGTTATGTAAATGTTTTCCCCAGGAAAGCCCCATGCTTTCCTGAATGTTGGTTACCATTTGTAAAAGATGTAAAAGATGTATTCTGTTTAGACCTGGTTATGTATAAGGTTTCCCAGGAAAGTCCCATACTTTCCTGAATGTTGGTTATCAATGTAAAAGATGTATTCCGAAACCTGGTTATCTTGTAAAATGTATAAAGTTATTCATTATTACTATAAGTAAATCTCTGTTATCCTAATTGCGAGTTCCATAACCATACTATAGACTGAACCTGTGGCAATAAGTAGTCCACATCCTTATGACTTTCGTCACCCTTGAACCATTTCGGTTCGGCTGTAGCTAGCAGCCAGGTGTGGGGTAGTCAGCCTCGTATAGATCTATACACTCAAGTCACGCTCTCTAAATCCCAGAGATTCTGGTTACGGGTGTAGTCCTCCACTCGCGTATCTTTGTGGAGTGTTCGCCGAGGACGTGTCTCCAATCATACAGGAATAACAAATTTACTAGTAATAATATGATAGTCCTCCACTCGCATATCTCTGTGGAGTGTTACCGAGGACAAACAGTATACAAGTTTCATGTTCATATGTTCTAATGTCATGCTTTTAATTAATAAAATGTGGAAAACATTTGTGAAATATATAAAACATAACAGTTTATAAAACCCATTTCACAAATAAATGTTTACGTGATCTGCATGTTCGAATGGTTATCAGTTGTATCAATCAGTATTAAAAGCACATAAAATTGTATAACACACACACGAAAACACGTTTTTGAGTACAATAAACCCTTGTACTTTGCTTGTGTTCCCCCTGAAAACAGTGAAAAACAGTGAAAAAGGGTAGGGGTATGAACTCACCAGACTCGGAAATGCGACGGTTTCGGACACTAGACGTTGGTTCGGGGCTTGATTACTCGCGATGTCCCTATGTAAAATGAAATAATGCCCATATATATCTAATTAGATTTACAATAACTAATTATATGGAACATTACACTCCAATGAGGTTAAACACCTCAAAATGAGCGTTTGGAGTGACCCGGGTGACATCTTCGGACGTGCAATGACACTAGGGACTTGTGATTTGAGTTTACTCTCCAAGAGTAAACATTTTATGGATTTTACGGCCATATAACACACACATACATGAGTTCACGGCCGTGAACTCATGTGGGTGTGATTTTGAGGGATTAATGGCTTGTTTGGACTTGGGGATTGTTGGAATAAATTACTAAAATGCCTTGGAATAGATTAAATGAATTTATATCACTTAAAAGGGAGTTCACGGCTGAAAACTTGGAGTTTACGGCCGTAAACTCTCCTATGGTCAAGAGAAATTGATTTGAGGCACTTTGAGCAATCACATGTGATTCTAGTAATTTTTCCATGCTTTGGGGTGATTTAAGGGCATCATTTGACACAATTTTAGGAGTTTACGGCCCAAGAATATGTGCCATGGCCGTAAACTCTTGTATGATGCATTTTGTTATGTTTAAGGCCCCCAAACTAATTTTAGATGGTTCTAGGATTTACCACAAGGCTTTTGGTTGAGTTTCAAGGCAAACTAACATGTAAAAATGTGTTTACTCCCCATGTTTGAGGAGTTTACGGCCCAAGCACATGCCTTGTCCGTAAACTCTCTTTTGTCACGCAAAATTCATGTTTAAGGTGTTACAAGTCCAAGATTGAAAGCCTCAAAGTCGTATCTAAGTCCCAACAATGATGTGGAAGGGTTAATTGGCTTAAAAACCCCATTTTTAAGTGTTTACGGCCCAAGCTTGATCCTTGGCCATAAACACATGTTCCAGGTCCTAAATCCTTGTTTTTACATCAATTTGAAGGCTAAAGAGGTTAGATAACAAGTTAGGGATGTTACCTCTTTGATTTGGAGCCTTAAATCTTTGTTTTTGGACCTTTGATTATGGATGAGGAGAGAGGTTGGAGAGTGATTAAGGAAAGATGGCCAAAAGCTTCAAATGGAAGCTTTGAATCCTTATATAGTGCTCGGGAATTGGACACGACGGAATTCTACCCGATACCGGCGTTAGGCGGGGCTTTTGGTCGAACTCGACCAAGTTGTCGTAACCCGATATGGTCGATTCTAGAATTATTCCGATGACTATTATGGGGAGTTAGAATGATTTCAAATGGCATTAAGACACCCATTAAGTCATTTGAGATTAATACAAGTTAATGACTTAATTAAATGGCGAAATCGGAAACGGATTTGGAAACGACGTTTGGTTGATCGAATTGGATTACAATTTGAGTTACATGAAGTGATATGAAATTTCAGGTTGTTACATGCATAGACTTCTATTGTAGCAAGAATGAAACAACGCTCATCAAAGCTTTGCTTAAAGTGCATACACTTCTATTGTGGGACTAAAGAATTAAACAATGCTCATCAAATCTTTGCTAAATTGCAAAGATTACTTCTATTGTGGAATTCATTAAACAATGCTCATCAATGCTTTGCTAAATTGCATAGACTTCCAATGTGGAACTCAAGAATGAAATAATGCTCATCAAAGCTTTGCTAAATTGCATAGACTTCGTGGAACTAATAAATCAAACAATGCTCATCAAAGCTTTTCTTATATTGCGTAGACTTCTAATGTGGAACTCAAGAATTAAACGATGCTCACTACAACTTTGCTAAATTTGATACACTTCTATTGTGGAACTCAAGTATTAAGCAATGCGCATCAAAGCATTGCAAGTTACATAGACTTCTATTATGGAACTCATGAATTAAACAGTCCTCGTCAAAGTTTTGCTTAAATTGCATCGAATTCAATTGTGAAACTCAAGAATTAAACAATGCTCATCAAAGCTTTGCTTAAATTGCATAGAACTCTATTGTGGAACTCAAGAATGAAACAATGCTCATCAAAGCCTTGTTTAAATTGCATAGACTTCTATTGTGGAACTCAAGAACAAAACAATGCTCATCAAAACTATGCTAAATTACGAAGGCTACTTCTATTGTGCAACTCTAGAATTAAACAATGTTCATCAAAGCATTGCTAAATTGCATAGACTTCTAATGTGGAACTCAAGAATGAAACAATGCTCATCAAAACTATGGTAAATTACGAAGCCTTGTTTAAATTGCATAGACTTTTATTATGGAACTCAAGAATATAACAATGCTCATCAAAACTATGCTAAATTACAAAGGCTACTTCTATTGTGCAACTCTTGAATTAAACAATGCTCATCAAAACTATGCTAAATTACGAAGGCTACTTCTATTGTGCAACTCTAGAATTAAACAATGCTCATCAAAGCATTTCTAAATTGCATAGACTTATAATATGGAACTCAAGAATGAAACAATGCTCATCAAAGCGTTTCTATAATTGCACTGACTTTTATTATGGAACTCAAGAATTAAACAAGGCTCATCAAACTTATACTAAACTACGAAGGCTACTTCTATTGTGCAACTCTAGAATTAAACAATGCTCATCAAAACATTCCTAAATTGCATAGACTTCTAATGTGGAACTCAAGAATGAAGCAATGCTCATCAAAGCTTTGCTTAAATTGCACAGACTTTTATTGTGGAACACAAGAATTAAACAACGGTCATCAAAGCTTTGCTAAATTGCGAAGACTACTTCTATTGTGGAACCCAAGATTTAAACTATGCTCATCAAAGCTTTGCCAAATTGCATAGACTTCTAATGTGGAACTCAAGAATGAAACAATCCTCATCAAAGCTTTGTTTAAAGTGTATACATTTCTATTGTTGAGCTCAACAATTAAACAATGCTCATCAATGCTTTGTTAAATTGCATAGACTTCCAATGTGGAACCAAAGAATGAAACAATGCTCATTAAAGCTTTGCTAAATTGCAAAGACTTCTATTGTGGAACTCAAGAATCAAACAATGTTCATCAAAGACTTGCTTAAATTGCATAGACTTCTATTGTGGAACTCAAGAATTAAACGATGCTTATCAAAGCTTTGGTAAATTGCATAGACTTCTATTGTGGAACTCAAGTATTAAACAATGATCATCAAAGCTTTGCTAAGTTACATATACTTCTATTGTGGAACTCAAGATTTAAACAATCCTCATCAATGATTTGCTTAAATTGCATAGAATTCTATTGTGGAACACAAGATCTAAACAATGCTCATCAAAGCTTTGCTAAATTACGTAGACTTCTATTGTGGAACTCGAAAATTAAACAATGCACACAAAAGCTTTGCTTAAATTGCATAGACTTCTATTGTGGAACTCAAGAGATAAACAATACTCATCAAAGCTTTGCTAAATTGCATAGACTTCTATTGTAGCAAGAATGAAACAACGCTCATCAAAGCTTTGCTTAAAGTGCATACACTTCTATTGTGGAACTAAAGAATTAAACAATGCTCATCAAATCTTTGCTAAATTGCAAAGATTACTTCTATTGTGGAATTCGTTAAACAATGCTCATCAATGCTTTGCTAAATTGCATAGACTTCCAATGGGGAACTCAAGAATGAAATAATGCTCATCAAAGCTTTGCTAAATTGCATAGACTTCGTGGAACTAATAAATCAAACAATGCTCATCAAAGCTTTTCTGATATTGCGTAGACTTCTAATGTGGAACTCAAGAATTAAACGATGCTCATTACAACTTTGCTAAATTGGTTACACTTCTATTGTGGAATTCAAGTATTAAGCAATGCGCATCAAAGCATTGCAAGTTACATAGACTTCTATTATGGAACTCATGAATTAAACAATCCTCGTCAAAGTTTTGCTTAAATTGCATCGAATTCAATTGTGGAACTCAAGAATTAAACAATTCTCATCAAAGCTTTGCTTAAATTGCATAGAACTCTATTGTGGAACTCAAGAATGAAACAATGCTCATCAAAGCCTTGTTTAAATTGCATATACTTCTATTATGGAACTCAAGAACAAAACAATGCTCATCAAAACTATGCTTAATTACGAAGGCTACTTCTATTGTGCAACTCTAGAATTAAACACCCATCAAAGCATTGCTAAATTGCATAGACTTCTAATGTGGAACTCAAGAATGAAACAATGCTCATCAAAACTATGGTAAATTACGAAGCCTTGTTTAAATTGCATAGACTTCTATTGTGGAACTCAAGAATATAACAATGCTCATCAAAACTATGCTAAATTACAAAGGCTACTTCTATTGTGCAACTCTTGAATTAGACAATGCTCATCGAAACTATGCTAAATTACGAAGGCTACTTCTATTGTGCAACTCTAGAATTAAACAATGCTCATCAAAGCATTTCTAAATTGCATAGACTTATAATGTGGAACTCAAGAATGAAACAATGCTCATCAAAGCTTTTCTATAATTGCACTGACTTTTATTATGGAACTCAAGAATTAAACAAAGGTCATCAAACTTATACAAAATTACGAAGGCTACTTCTATTGTGCAACTCTAGAATTAAACAATGATCATCAAAACATTCTTAAATTGCATAAACTTCTAATGTGGAACTCATGAATGAAGCAATGCTCATCAAAGCTTTGCTTAAATTGCATAGACTTTTATTGTGGAACACAAGAATTAAACAACGGTCATCAAAGCTTTGCTAAATTGCGAAGACTACTTCTATTGTAGAACCCAAGAATTAAACTATGCTCATCAAAGCTTTGCTAAATTGCATAGACTTATAATGTGGAATTCAAGAATGAAACAATCCTCATCAAAGCTTTGTTTAAAGTGTATACATTTCTATTGTTGAGCTCAACAATTAAACAATGCTCATCAATGCTTTGTTAGATTGCATAGACTTCCAATGTGGAACCCAAGAATGAAACAATGCTCGTCAAAGCTTTGCTAAATTGCAAAGACTTCTATTGTGGAACTCAAGAATCAAACAATGTTCATAAAATAATTGCTTAAATTGCATAGACTTCTATTGTGGAACTCAAGAATTAAACGATGCTTATCAAAGCTTTGGTAAATTGCATAGACTTCTATTGTGGAACTCAAGTATTAAACAATGATCATCAAAGCTTGCTAACTTACATATACTTCTATTGTGGAACTCAAGATTTAAACAATCCTCATCAATGATTTGCTTAAATTGCATAGAATTCTATTGTGGAACACAAGATGTAAACAATGCTCATCAAAGCTTTGCTAAATTGCGTAGACTTCTATTGTGGAACTCGAAAATTAAACAATGCACACAAAAGCTTTGCTTAAATTGCATAGACTTCTATTGTGGAACTCAAGAGATAAACAATACTCATCAAAGCTTTTCTAATTTGCATAGACTTCTATTGTAGCAAGAATGAAACAACGCTCATCAATGTTTTGCTTAAAGTGCATACACTTCTATTGTGGAACTAAAGAATTAAACAATGCTCATCAAATCTTTGCTAAATTGCAAAGATTACTTCTATTGTGGAACTCATTAAACAATGCTCATCAATGCTTTGCTAAATTGCATAGACTTCCAATGTGGAACTCAAGAATGAAATAATGCTCATCAAAGCTTTGCTAAATTGCATAGACTTCGTGGAACTAATAAATCAAACAATGCTCATCAAAGCTTTTCTTATATTGCGTAGACTTCTAATGTGGAACTCAAGAATTAAACGATGCTTATTACAACTTTGCTAAATTGGATACACTTCTATTATGGAACTCAAGTATTAAGCAATGCGCATCAAAGCATTACAAGTTACATAGACTTCTATTATGGAACTCATGAATTAAACAATCCTCGTCAAAGTTTTGCCTAAATTGCATCGAATCCAATTGTGGAACTCAAGAATTAAACAATGCTCATCAAAGCTTTGCTTAAATTGCATAGAACTCTATTGTGGAACTCAAGAATGAAACAATGCTCTTCAATGTCTTGTTTAAATTGCTTATACTTCTATTGTGGAACTCAAGAACAAAACAATGTGTGACAACCCCAAATCTATTCCTGTTACAAATCTCATCTTCACTAACGGAATGCGTCACTATACGTTATTTTCTGTAATATTTGGAATCGTCAATAACCGAATATATAGTTATATGCATGTCTTGATATTATCATAAGTAAATATAACTTGTATGTGTTAACCCCGTTTAACCTAATAGAGTTATATTACTTTTTCAACCACTTCACCCGGGTAAAAAGTTTTAACCCTGTTAAACTTTAAGCATCGGGTAGCCGTGTATCGGGTACGATACCCGAGGCATATGAAATGAATGTAAACAACATTTGAACACTCTTTTACCACACATTCACTCTCTCTCACTACTTTCTCTCTCTAGACCCGAAATCGACCCCAAATCCGCGAATTTCCGGCTTCCAAACGTAAGGACTCATTCCCTATCTTAATCTAGACATACTCCCCTGTAATTAGAGGCCAAAATCATAGAAATCAAGGACCAAAAAGGAGTTTACGGCCTAAGAAGCCACTTAGGCCGTAAACCCCTAGAAACTTGCCAAAAACCTCATTTTCCCTTCCTTTAAGCTTATGGACTAATTAAGGCATATACCTAAGAGAGTTTGGACACTAAAACACAAGAAATTGAAGCTTAAAAAGGAGTTTACGGCCCAAGCTTGTGCTTAGGCCGTAAACACCCCAAAAACCCCACAAATCCTTGTTTAAAGCCCCAAAAACTCATCTAAGGTGTTTGGTAATTTAGACTTGACACTAAGGAAGGTTTAAATGCATCAAACAACATCATTTGAAGACAAAAAGAGGAGTTTACGACCAAGGCTAAGCTTGGGCCGTAAACACCCAAGTTTTTGTGTCAAACAAGTCCCAAAACTCCTCTAATGCATGTAAGGGATTTAGCTAAGGCCCTTGGATGTGTGTTGTACCATTAAACTTCCCATTTTGAGGCCAAATGAAGAGTTTACGGCCAAGGATATTCTTGGGCCGTAAACTCCCCAATTTTCATGCCAAATTGTCCCAAAACTCATTTTAAGGCCTTCTAGGATTTATCTAAGGTAAATGAGAACATGTTGTACCATTTAAACAACCATTTTGATGGATTAAATGGAGTTTACGGCCTAAGAGCAATCCTTGGCCGTAAACTCCCCAAAATGTCACAAATTAAGAGTTTAATCCCTCCATTTTGGTCCAAGGCACATACCATTAAAGTAAGGAAGTGAAATAAGACCTTAAACATACAATTTGGAGGACCACATGAGTTTACGGCCAAGCCTAGGGGGCTTACGGCCGTAAACTCCCAAGGAGTGGCCTTTGGGCCGTAAACTCCGAGGGAGTGAGCTCATGGACCCTCCCGTAAATCATTCTTGGCCTTGTACTACTTCCGGGAACCCCTTCTAGGCCCTTAAACCCCGAAAACGATGCTAGAATGTCCAAATACTATAATGAAAAGCCTAAGATGATTAAATTCTTGTAAAATACATATTTCATATGACATTAGGGTCCTAAAAGGTGCTCAAGTCGTTATTTGGTACCAAACGCTCAACCGACACTTTTACCCGATTTACCGGATTCACCCGATTTACGCGATTTCAGGTGAGTTCATACCCCTTTAATGAACCTTTCAAATGTTTTAAATGTTTTAGGGGGGAGATACAAGTTACTTATATATGTTTATGAAAAGTTTTACAGAATGATTTTCCACGTTACGAGGATTAATCACATGTGATTCACTATCCTTAGTTCAAATCACATGTGATTTTGCCTTATAAACAGGTTTTTACATTTTCAAAACTATTTTTGGACAGTAAGCCAGATTTTAAATGTTCTTTTGGAAAATACTTTTATTAAATCAATTTACTTATAAAACGTAACCACTCTGATATATTTATATAAGTAAGACTTGGAGGACTTAGGACCGATATCTCGCCTTATTTCCTGTTCTTGTTTGATTGTGGGCTTAGGGTAGTAGTTATCTGTCCGACTGTCGTTGATTTCTTAGTTATATAGCTTGTATATTAGTATGGGATACGAATAATTCTCTTTCACTAAAATACTAAAGTCACTAATTTGTCAAGAACCATCCACACTAAGATAACTATAATAGGTATAGTTAATGTTGCTACTGCTACTACTCGCTAAAGTCACTACTCTCTACACTATAATACTCACTATTACTAGACAATACACTAGTAAGAGAATACACTATGATCAATACTAAGAGATTTCTACACTATAGCAGAAGAGAAAACACTAAACAAACAATAATACACTAACCCGCTACGAGATACTCTATTCGCTACCCACTACGCCCATAGTTTTCCGGCAGGAAGACGACACTACATGTATAGATCTATACGGGGCAGACGCTATTACATCCCGACTGATAATTTCAGTCTGCGCCGTGCAGGCCCAGGGATGCCACTACTTCACTATACTGTGCATGACTGGAAAGGTCATGGGTTCCGCTATTATCCTCACTGGTAGAAATATACAAGGAATACACTATAACTACACTAAAGTATTACACTAAACGCTAAACTACATCCCGAAGTAAGTAAGTATCTATCACTAAAGGAAGCTTTCACCACTATCAATGATTACAGGCTTAACCTATTCTATCACATTACTATTTGGAGATTTGCTAATATACTTTTATAATAAACTGTTTTCAAAATGGAAGAATGCATACTTTTAATAGATTTTCACTTACAATGTATTTGCTGGAAAATTGGGATTTTCTAGGTTTCTACTGCTTATGAATATAAATGGCGCATTTTTCGCACTATTGCTTGTATACAAAAACTCACACTAAACTCTTATGAACTCACCAGCTTTATGCTGATATTCGTTTTCAAAATAACTTGTATCTTCAGGTCAAAGATAGACAGGTACAGACGCAACATTTTTGGAGAAGGTGGAGCACACAAGACCCATCTCTTATTTTTGATTTACTTTTGGGTGATTGTTAAACATTACAAAACACACTTGTCATTAAATTCACTATGTAAATGCAATGGTTGTATGTTTCCTTGTTTTTACTATTATGTAATTGTGATGATACTGTACATGACGTCCTCCACTCCGAAACGTATTCCGCCGTTATCGGTTTTGGGGTGTGACACAATGCTCATCAAAACTATGCTAAATTACGAAGGCTACTTCTATTGTGCAACTCTAGAATTAAACAATACTCATCAAAGCATTGTTAAATTGCATAGACTTCTAATGTGGAACTCAAGAATGAAACAATGCTCATCAAAACTATGGTAAATTACGAAGCCTTGTTTAAATTGCATAGACGTCTATTGTGGAACTCAAGAATATAACAATGCTCATCAAAACTATGCTAAATTACAAAGGCTACTTCTATTGTGCAACTCTAGAATTAATCAATGCTCATCAAAACTATGCTAAATTACGAAGGCTACTTCTATTGTGCAACTCTAGAATTAAACACTCATCAAAGCATTGCTAAATTGCATAGACCTCTAATGTGGAACTCAAGAGTGAAACAATGCTCATCAAAACTATGGTAAATTACGAAGCCTTGTTTAAATTGCATAGACTTCTATTGTGGAACTCAAGAATATAACAATGCTCATCAAAACTATGCTAAATTACAAAGGCTACTTCTATTGTGCAACTCTTGAATTAAACAATGCTCATCAAAACTATGCTAAATTACGAAGGCTACTTCTATTGTGCAACTCTAGAATTAAACAATGCTCATCAAAGCATTTCTAAATTGCATAGACTTATAATGTGGAACTCAAGAATGAAACAATGCTCATCAAAGCTTTGCTATAATTGCACTGACTTTTATTATGGAACTCAAGAATTAAACAAGGCTCATCAAACTTATACTAAATTACAAAGGCTACTTCTATTGTGCAACTCTAGAATTAAACAATGCTCATCAAAACATTCCTAAATTGCATAGACTTCTAATGTGGAACTCAAGAATGAAGCAATGCTCATCAAAGCTTTGCTTAAATTGCACAGACTTTTATTGTGGAACACAAGAATTAAACAACGGTCATCAAAGCTTTGCTAAATTGCGAAGACTACTTCTATTGTGGAACCCAAGAATTAAACTATGCTCATCAAAGCTTTGCTAAATTGCATAGACTTATAATGTGGAACTCAAGAATGAAACAATCCTCATCAAAGCTTTGTTTAAAGTGTATACATTTCTATTGTTGAGCTTAACAATTAAACAATGCTCATCAATGCTTTGTTAAATTGCATAGACTTCTAATGTGGAACCCAATAATGAAACAATGCTCATAAAAGCTTTGCTAAATTGCAAAGACTTCTATTGTGGAACTCAAGAATCAAACAATGTTCATCAAAGACTTGCTTAAATTGCATAGACTTCTATTGTGGAACTCAAGAATTAAACGATGCTTATCAAAGCTTTGGTAAATTACATAGACTTTTGTTGTGGAACTCAAGAATTAAACAATGATCAACAAAGCTTTGCTAAGTTACATATACTTCTATTGTGGAACTCAAGATTTAAACAATCCTCATCAATGATTTGCTTAAATTTCATAGAATTCTATTGTGGAACACAAGATCTAAACAATGCTCATCAAAGCTTTGCTAAATTGCATAGACTTCTATTGTGGAACTCGAAAATTAAACAATGCACACAAAAGCTTTGCTTAAATTGCATAGACTTCTATTGTGGAACTCAAGAGATAAACAATACTCATCAAAGCTTTGCTAAATTGCATAGACTTCTATTGTAGCAAGAATGAAACAACGCTCATCAAAGCTTTGCTTAAAGTGCATACACTTCTATTGTGGAACTAAAGAATTAAACAATGCTCATCAAATCTTTGCTAAATTGCAAAGGTTACTTCTATTGTGGAATTCATTAAACAATGCTCATCAATGCTTTGCTAAATTGCATAGACTTCCAATGCGGAACTCAAGAATGAAATAATGCTCATCAAAGCTTTGCTAAATTGCATAGACTTCGTGGAACTAATAAATCAAACAATGCTCATCAAAGCTTTTCTTATATTGCGTAGACTTCTAATGTGGAACTCAAGAATTAAACGATGCTCATTACAGCTTTGCTAAATTGGATACACTTCTATTATGGAACTCAAGTATTAAGCAATGCGCATCAAAGCATTGCAAGTTACATAGACTTCTATTATGGAACTCATGAATTAAACAATCCTCGTCAAAGTTTTGCTTAAATTGCATCGAATTTAATTGTGGAACTCAAGAATTAAACAATGCTCATCAAAGCTTTGCTTAAATTGCATAGAACTCTATTGTGGAACTCAAGAATGAAATAATGCTCATCAAAGCCTTGTTTAAATTGCATAGACTTCTATTGTGGAACTCAAGAACAAAACAATGCTCATCAAAACTATGCTAAATTACGAAGGCTACTTCTATTGTGCAACTCTAGAATTAAACAATGCTCATCAAAGCATTGTTAAATTGCATAGACTTCTAATGTGGAACTCAAGAATGAAACAATGCTCATCAAAACTATGGTAAATTACGAAGCCTTGTTTAAATTGCATAGACTTCTGTTGAGGAACTCAAGAATATAACAATGCTCATCAAAACTATGCTAAATTACAAAGGCTACTTCTATTGTGCAACTCTTGAATTAAACAATGCTCATCAAAACTATGCTAAATTACGAAGGCTACTTCTATTGTGCAACTCTAGAATTAAACAATGCTCATCAAAGCATTTCTAAATTGCATAGACTTATAATGTGGAACTCATGAATGAAACAATGCTCATCAAAGCTTTTCTATAATTGCACTGACTTTTATTATGGAACTCAAGAATTAAACAAGGCTCATCAAACTTATACTAAATTACGAAGGCTACTTCTATTGTGAAACTCTAGAATTAAACAATGCTCATCAAAACATTCTTAAATTGCATAGACTTCTAATGTGGAACTCAAGAATGAAGCAATGCTCAACAAAGATTTGCTTAAATTGCACAGACTTTTATTGTGGAACACAAGAATTAAACAACGGTCATCAAAGCTTTGCTAAATTGCGAAAACTACTTCTATTGTGGAACCCAAGAATTAAACTATGCTCATCAAAGCTTTGCTAAATTGCATAGACTTATAATGTGGAACTCAAGAATGAAACAATCCTCATCAAAGCTTTGTTTAAAGTGTATACATTTCAATTGTTGAGCTCAACAATTAAACAATGCTCATCAATGCTTTGTTAAATTGCATAGACTTCTAATGTGGAACCCAATAATGAAACAATGCTCATAAAAGCTTTGCTAAATTGCAAAGACTTCTATTGTGGAACTCAAGAATCAAACAATGTTCATCAAAGACTTGCTTAAATTGCATAGACTTCTATTGTGGAACTCAAGAATTAAACGATGCTTATCAAAGCTTTGGTAAATTACATAGACTTTTGTTGTGGAACTCAAGAATTAAACAATGATCATCAAAGCTTTGCTAAGTTACATATACTTCTATTGTGGAACTCAAGATTTAAACAATCCTCATCAATGATTTGCTTAAATTTCATAGAATTCTATTGTGGAACACAAGATCTAAACAATGCTCATCAAAGCTTTGCTAAATTGCGTAGACTTCTATTGTGGAACTCGAAAATTAAACAATGCACACAAAAGCTTTGCTTAAATTGCATAGACTTCTATTGTGGAACTCAAGAGATAAACAATACTCATCAAAGCTTTGCTAAATTGCATAGACTTCTATTGTAGCAAGAATGAAACAACGCTCATCAAAGCTTTGCTTAAAGTGCATACACTTCTATTGTGGAACTAAAGAATTAAACAATGCTCATCAAATCTTTGCTAAATTGCAAAGGTTACTTCTATTGTGGAATTCATTAAACAATGCTCATCAATGCTTTGCTAAATTGCATAGACTTCCAATGCGGAACTCAAGAATGAAATAATGCTCATCAAAGCTTTGCTAAATTGCATAGACTTCGTGGAACTAATAAATCAAACAATGCTCATCAAAGCTTTTCTTATATTGCGTAGACTTCTAATGTGGAACTCAAGAATTAAACGATGTTCATTACAGCTTTGCTAAATTGGATACACTTCTATTATGGAACTCAAGTATTAAGCAATGCGCATCAAAGCATTGCAAGTTACATAGACTTCTATTATGGAACTCATGAATTAAACAATCCCCGTCAAAGTTTTGCTTAAATTGCATCGAATTTAATTGTGGAACTCAAGAATTAAACAATGCTCATCAAAGCTTTGCTTAAATTGCATAGAACTCTATTGTGGAACTCAAGAATGAAATAATGCTCATCAAAGCCTTGTTTAAATTGCATAGACTTCTATTGTGGAACTCAAGAACAAAACAATGCTCATCAAAACTATGCTAAATTACGAAGGCTACTTCTATTGTGCAACTCTAGAATTAAACAATGCTCATCAAAGCATTGTTAAATTGCATAGACTTCTAATGTGGAACTCAAGAATGAAACAATGCTCATCAAAACTATGGTAAATTACGAAGCCTTGTTTAAATTGCATAGACTTCTGTTGAGGAACTCAAGAATATAACAATGCTCATCAAAACTATGCTAAATTACAAAGGCTACTTCTATTGTGCAACTCTTGAATTAAACAATGCTCATCAAAACTATGCTAAATTACGAAGGCTACTTCTATTGTGCAACTCTAGAATTAAACAATGCTCATCAAAGCATTTCTAAATTGCATAGACTTATAATGTGGAACTCATGAATGAAACAATGCTCATCAAAGCTTTTCTATAATTGCACTGACTTTTATTATGGAACTCAAGAATTAAACAAGGCTCATCAAACTTATACTAAATTACGAAGGCTACTTCTATTGTGAAACTCTAGAATTAAACAATGCTCATCAAAACATTCTTAAATTACATAGACTTCTAATGTGGAACTCAAGAATGAAGCAATGCTCAACAAAGATTTGCTTAAATTGCACAGACTTTTATTGTGGAACACAAGAATTAAACAACGGTCATCAAAGCTTTGCTAAATTGCGAAAACTACTTCTATTGTGGAACCCAAGAATTAAACTATGCTCATCAAAGCTTTGCTAAATTGCATAGACTTATAATGTGGAACTCAAGAATGAAACAATCCTCATCAAAGCTTTGTTTAAAGTGTATACATTTCAATTGTTGAGCTCAACAATTAAACAATGCTCATCAATGCTTTGTTAAATTGCATAGACTTCCAATGTGGAACCCAAGAATGAAACAATGCTCGTCAAAGCGTTGCTAAATTGCAAAGACTTCTATTGTGGAACTCAAGAATCAAACACTATTCATCAAAGACTTGCTTAAATTGCACAGACTTCTATTGTGGAACTCAAGAATTAAACGATACTTATCAAAGCTTTGGTAAATTGCATAGACTTCTATTGTGGAACTCAAGTATTAAACAATGATCATCAAAGCTTTGCTAAGTTACATATACTTCTATTGTGGAACTCAAGATTTCAACAATCCTCATCAATGATTTGCTTAAATTACATAGAATTCTATTGTGGAACACAAGATCTAAACAATGCTCATCAAAGCTTTGCTAAATTGCGTAGACTTCTATTGTGGAACTCGAAAATTAAACAATGCACACAAAATCTTTGCTTAAATTGCATAGACTTCTATTGTGGAACTCAAGAGATAAACAATACTCATCAAAGCTTTGCTAAATTGCATAGACTTCTATTGTAGCAAGAATGAAACAACGCTCATCAAAGCTTTGCTTAAAGTGCATACACTTCTATTGTGTAACTAAAGAATTAAACAATGCTCATCAAATCTTTGCTAAATTGCAAAGGTCACTTCTATTGTGGAATTCATTAAACAATGCTCATCAATGCTTTGCTAAATTGCATAGACTTCCAATGTGGAACTCAAGAATGAAATAATGCTCATCAAAGCTTTGCTAAATTGCATAGACTTCGTGGAACTAATAAATCAAACAATGCTCATCAAAGCTTTTCGTATATTGCGTAGACTTCTAATGTGGAACTCAAGAATTAAACGATGCTCATTATAGCTTTGCTAAATTGGATACACTTCTATTGTGGAACTCAAGTATTAAGCAATGCGCATCAAAGCATTGAAGGCTACATAGACTTCTATTATGGAACTCATGAATTAAACAATCCTCGTCAAAGTTTTGCCTAAATTGCATCGAATTCAATTGTGGAACTCAAGAATTAAACAATGCTCATCAAAGCTTTGCTTAAATTGCATATAACTCTATTGTGGATATCAAGAATGAAACAATGCTCATCAAATCCTTGTTTAAACTGCATAGACTTCTATTGTGGAACTCAAGAACAAAACAATGCTCATCAAAACTATGCTAAATTACGAAGGCTACTTCTATTGTGCAACTCTAGAATTAAACAATGCTCATCAAAGCTTTGTTAAATTGCATAGACTTCTAATGTGGAACTCAAGAATGAAACAATGCTCATCAAAACTATGGTAAATTACGAAGCCTTGTTTAAATTGCATAGACTTCTGTTGTGGAACTCAAGAATATAATAATGCTCATCAAAACTATGCTAAATTACAAAGGCTACTTCTATTGTGCAACTCTTGAATTAAACAATGCTCATCAAAACTATGCTAAATTACGAAGGCTACTTCTATTGTGCAACTCTAGAATTAAACAATGCTCATCAAAGCATTTCTAAATTGCATAGACTTATAATGTGGAACTCAAGAATGAAACAATGCTCATAAAAGCTTTTCTATAATTGCACTGGCTTTTATTATGGAACTCAAGAATTAAACAAGGCTCATCAAACTTATACTAAACTACAAAGGCTACTTCTATTGTGCAACTCTAGAATTAAACAATGCTCATCAAAACATTCTTAAATTGCATAGACTTCTAATGTGGAACTCAAGAATGAAGCAATGCTCATCAAAGATTTGCTTAAACTACACAGACTTTCATTGTAGAACACAAGAATTAAACAATGGTCATCAAAGCTTTGCTAAATTGCGAAGACTACTTCTATTGTGGAACCCAAGAATTAAACTATGCTCATCAAAGCTTTGCTAAATTGCATAGACTTATAATGTGGAACTCAAGAATGAAACAATCCTCATCAAAGCTTTGTTTAAAGTGTATACATTCGTATTGTTGAGCTCAACAATTAAACAATGCTCATCAATGCTTTGTTAAATTGCATAGACTTCCAATGTGGAACCCAAGAATGAAACAATGCTCGTCAAAGCTTTGCTAAATTGCAAAGAATTCTATTGTGGAACTCAAGAATCAAACACTGTTCATCAAAGACTTGCTTAAATTGCATAGACTTCTATTGTGGAACTCAAGAATTAAACGATGCTTATCAAAGCTTTGGTAAATTGCATAGACTTCTATTGTGGAACTCAAGTATTAAACAATGATCATTAAAGCTTTGCTAAGTTACATATACTTCTATTGTGGAACTTAAGATTTACACAATCCTCATCAATGATTTGCTTAAATTGCATAGAATTCTATTGTGGAACACAAGATCTAAACAATGCTCATCAAATCTTTGCTAAATTGCGTAGACTTCTATTGTGGAACTCGAAAATTAAACAATGCACACAAAAGCTTTGCTTAAATTGCATAGACTTCTAGTGTTGAACTCAAGAGATAAACAATACTCATCAAAGCTTTGCATAGACTTCTATTGTAGCAAGAATGAAACAACGCTCATCAAAGCTTTGCTTAAAGTGCATAAACTTCTATTGTGAAACTAAAGAATTAAACAATGCTCATCAAATCTTTGCCAAATTGCAAAGGTTACTTCTATTGTGGAATTCATTAAACAATGCTCATCAAATCTTTGCTAAATTGCAAAGGTCACTTCTATTGTGGAATTCATTAAACAATGCTCATCAATGCTTTGCTAAATTGCATAGACTTCCAATGTGGAACTCAAGAATGAAATAATGCTCATCAAAGCTTTGCTAAATTGCATAGACTTCGTGGAACTAATAAATCAAACAATGCTCATCAAAGCTTTTCTTATATTGCGTAGACTTCTAATGTGGAACTCAAGAATTAAACGATGCTCATTACAGCTTTGCTAAATTGGATACACTTCTATTGTGGAACTCAAGTATTAAGCAATGCGCATCAAAGCATTGCAAGCTACATAGACTTCTATTATGGAACTCATGAATTAAACAATCCTCGTCAAAGTTTTTCCTAAATTGCATCGAATTCAATTGTGGAACTCAAGAATTAAACAATGCTCATCAAAGTTTTGCTTAAATTGCATATAACTCTATTGTGGAACTCAAGAATGAAACAATGCTCATCAAATCCTTGTTTAAACTGCATAGACTTCTATTGTGGAACTCAAGAACAAAACAATGCTCATCAAAACTATGCTAAATTACGAAGGCTACTTCTATTGTGCAACTTTAGAATTAAACAATGCTCATCAAAGCATTGTTAAATTGCATAGACTTCTAATGTGGAACTCAAGAATGAAACAATGCTCATCAAAACTATGGTAAATTACGAAGCCTTGTTTAAATTGCATAGACTTCTATTGTTGAACTCAAGAATATAACAATGCTCATCAAAACTATGCTAAATTACAAAGGCTACTTCTATTGTGCAACTCTTGAATTAAACAATGCTCATCAAAACTATGCTAAATTACGAAGGCTACTTCTATTGTGCAACTCTAGAATTAAACAATGCTCATCAAAGCATTTCTAAATTGCATAGACTTATAATGTGGAACTCAAGAATGAAACAATGCTCATCAAAGCTTTGCTATAATTGCACTGACTTTTATTATGGAACTCAAGAATTAAACAAGGCTCATCAAACTTATACTAAATTACAAAGGCTACTTCTATTGTGCAACTCTAGAATTAAACAATGCTCATCAAAACATTCCTAAATTGCATAGACTTCTAATGTGGAACTCAAGAATGAAGCAATGCTCATCAAAGCTTTGCTTAAATTGCACAGACTTTTATTGTGGAACACAAGAATTAAACAACGGTCATCAAAGCTTTGCTAAATTGCGAAGACTACTTCTATTGTGGAACCCAAGAATTAAACTATGCTCATCAAAGCTTTGCTAAATTGCATAGACTTATAATGTGGAACTCAAGAATGAAACAATCCTCATCAAAGCTTTGTTTAAAGTGTATACATTTCTATTGTTGAGCTTAACAATTAAACAATGCTCATCAATGCTTTGTTAAATTGCATAGACTTCTAATGTGGAACCCAATAATGAAACAATGCTCATAAAAGCTTTGCTAAATTGCAAAGACTTCTATTGTGGAACTCAAGAATCAAACAATGTTCATCAAAGACTTGCTTAAATTGCATAGACTTCTATTGTGGAACTCAAGAATTAAACGATGCTTATCAAAGCTTTGGTAAATTACATAGACTTTTGTTGTGGAACTCAAGAATTAAACAATGATCAACAAAGCTTTGCTAAGTTACATATACTTCTATTGTGGAACTCAAGATTTAAACAATCCTCATCAATGATTTGCTTAAATTTCATAGAATTCTATTGTGGAACACAAGATCTAAACAATGCTCATCAAAGCTTTGCTAAATTGCATAGACTTCTATTGTGGAACTCGAAAATTAAACAATGCACACAAAAGCTTTGCTTAAATTGCATAGACTTCTATTGTGGAACTCAAGAGATAAACAATACTCATCAAAGCTTTGCTAAATTGCATAGACTTCTATTGTAGCAAGAATGAAACAACGCTCATCAAAGCTTTGCTTAAAGTGCATACACTTCTATTGTGGAACTAAAGAATTAAACAATGCTCATCAAATCTTTGCTAAATTGCAAAGGTTACTTCTATTGTGGAATTCATTAAACAATGCTCATCAATGCTTTGCTAAATTGCATAGACTTCCAATGCGGAACTCAAGAATGAAATAATGCTCATCAAAGCTTTGCTAAATTGCATAGACTTCGTGGAACTAATAAATCAAACAATGCTCATCAAAGCTTTTCTTATATTGCGTAGACTTCTAATGTGGAACTCAAGAATTAAACGATGCTCATTACAGCTTTGCTAAATTGGATACACTTCTATTATGGAACTCAAGTATTAAGCAATGCGCATCAAAGCATTGCAAGTTACATAGACTTCTATTATGGAACTCATGAATTAAACAATCCTCGTCAAAGTTTTGCTTAAATTGCATCGAATTTAATTGTGGAACTCAAGAATTAAACAATGCTCATCAAAGCTTTGCTTAAATTGCATAGAACTCTATTGTGGAACTCAAGAATGAAATAATGCTCATCAAAGCCTTGTTTAAATTGCATAGACTTCTATTGTGGAACTCAAGAACAAAACAATGCTCATCAAAACTATGCTAAATTACGAAGGCTACTTCTATTGTGCAACTCTAGAATTAAACAATGCTCATCAAAGCATTGTTAAATTGCATAGACTTCTAATGTGGAACTCAAGAATGAAACAATGCTCATCAAAACTATGGTAAATTACGAAGCCTTGTTTAAATTGCATAGACTTCTGTTGAGGAACTCAAGAATATAACAATGCTCATCAAAACTATGCTAAATTACAAAGGCTACTTCTATTGTGCAACTCTTGAATTAAACAATGCTCATCAAAACTATGCTAAATTACGAAGGCTACTTCTATTGTGCAACTCTAAAATTAAACAATGCTCATCAAAGCATTTCTAAATTGCATAGACTTATAATGTGGAACTCATGAATGAAACAATGCTCATCAAAGCTTTTCTATAATTGCACTGACTTTTATTATGGAACTCAAGAATTAAACAAGGCTCATCAAACTTATACTAAATTACGAAGGCTACTTCTATTGTGAAACTCTAGAATTAAACAATGCTCATCAAAACATTCTTAAATTGCATAGACTTCTAATGTGGAACTCAAGAATGAAGCAATGCTCAACAAAGATTTGCTTAAATTGCATAGACTTTTATTGTGGAACACAAGAATTAAACAACGGTCATCAAAGCTTTGCTAAATTGCGAAAACTACTTCTATTGTGGAACCCAAGAATTAAACTATGCTCATCAAAGCTTTGCTAAATTGCATAGACTTATAATGTGGAACTCAAGAATGAAACAATCCTCATCAAAGCTTTGTTTAAAGTGTATACATTTCAATTGTTGAGCTCAACAATTAAACAATGCTCATCAATGCTTTGTTAAATTGCATAGACTTCTAATGTGGAACCCAATAATGAAACAATGCTCATAAAAGCTTTGCTAAATTGCAAAGACTTCTATTGTGGAACTCAAGAATCAAACAATGTTCATCAAAGACTTGCTTAAATTGCATAGACTTCTATTGTGGAACTCAAGAATTAAACGATGCTTATCAAAGCTTTGGTAAATTACATAGACTTTTGTTGTGGAACTCAAGAATTAAACAATGATCATCAAAGCTTTGCTAAGTTACATATACTTCTATTGTGGAACTCAAGATTTAAACAATCCTCATCAATGATATGCTTAAATTTCATAGAATTCTATTGTGGAACATAAGATCTAAACAATGCTCATCAAAGCTTTGCTAAATTGCGTAGACTTCTATTGTGGAACTCGAAAATTAAACAATGCACACAAAAGCTTTGCTTAAATTGCATAGACTTCTATTGTGGAACTCAAGAGATAAACAATACTCATCAAAGCTTTGCTAAATTGCATAGACTTCTATTGTAGCAAGAATGAAACAACGCTCATCAAAGCTTTGCTTAAAGTGCATACACTTCTATTGTGGAACTAAAGAATTAAACAATGCTCATCAAATCTTTGCTAAATTGCAAAGGTTACTTCTATTGTGGAATTCATTAAACAATGCTCATCAATGCTTTGCTAAATTGCATAGACTTCCAATGCGGAACTCAAGAATGAAATAATGCTCATCAAAGCTTTGCTAAATTGCATAGACTTCGTGGAACTAATAAATCAAACAATGCTCATCAAAGCTTTTCTTATATTGCGTAGACTTCTAATGTGGAACTCAAGAATTAAACGATGTTCATTACAGCTTTGCTAAATTGGATACACTTCTATTATGGAACTCAAGTATTAAGCAATGCGCATCAAAGCATTGCAAGTTACATAGACTTCTATTATGGAACTCATGAATTAAACAATCCCCGTCAAAGTTTTGCTTAAATTGCATCGAATTTAATTGTGGAACTCAAGAATTAAACAATGCTCATCAAAGCTTTGCTTAAATTGCATAGAACTCTATTGTGGAACTCAAGAATGAAATAATGCTCATCAAAGCCTTGTTTAAATTGCATAGACTTCTATTGTGGAACTCAAGAACAAAACAATGCTCATCAAAACTATGCTAAATTACGAAGGCTACTTCTATTGTGCAACTCTAGAATTAAACAATGCTCATCAAAGCATTTTTAAATTGCATAGACTTCTAATGTGGAACTCAAGAATGAAACAAAACTCATCAAAACTATGGTAAATTACGAAGCCTTGTTTAAATTGCATAGACTTCTATAGAGGAACTCAAGAATATAACAATGCTCATCAAAACTATGCTAAATTACAAAGGCTACTTCTATTGTGCAACTCTTGAATTAAACAATGCTCGTCAAAACTATGCTAAATTACGAAGGCTACTTCTATTGTGCAACTCTAGAATTAAACAATGCTCAACAAAGCATTTCTAAATTGCATAGACTTATAATGTGGAACTCAAGAATGAAACAATGCTCATCAAAGCTTTTCTATAATTGCACTGGCTTTTATGATGGAACTCAAGAATTAAACAAGGCTCATCAAACTTATACTAAATTACAAAGACTACTTCTATTGTGCAACTCTAGAATTAAACAATGCTCATCAAAACATTTTAAATTGCATAGACTTCTAATGTGGAACTCAAGAATGAAGCAATGCTCAACAAAGATTTGCTTAAATTGCACAGACTTTTATTGTGGAACACAAGAATTAAACAACGGTCATCAAAGCTTTGCTAAATTGCGAAGACTACTTCTATTGTGGAACCCAAGAATTAAACTATGCTCATCAAAGCTTTGCTAAATTGCATAGACTTATAATGTGGAACTCAAGAATGAAACAATCCTCATCAAAGCTTTGTTTAAAGTGTATACATTTCAATTGTTGAGCTCAACAATTAAACAATGCTCATCAATGCTTTGTTAAATTGCATAGACTTCCAATGTGGAACCCAAGAATGAAACAATGCTCGTCAAAGCGTTGCTAAATTGCAAAGACTTCTATTGTGGAACTCAAGAATCAAACACTATTCATCAAAGACTTGCTTAAATTGCACAGACTTCTATTGTGGAACTCAAGAATTAAACGATACTTATCAAAGCTTTGGTAAATTGCATAGACTTCTATTGTGGAACTCAAGTATTAAACAATGATCATCAAAGCTTTGCTAAGTTACATATACTTCTATTGTGGAACTCAAGATTTCAACAATCCTCATCAATGATTTGCTTAAATTACATAGAATTCTATTGTGGAACACAAGATCTAAACAATGCTCATCAAAGCTTTGCTAAATTGCGTAGACTTCTATTGTGGAACTCGAAAATTAAACAATGCACACAAAATCTTTGCTTAAATTGCATAGACTTCTATTGTGGAACTCAAGAGATAAACAATACTCATCAAAGCTTTGCTAAATTGCATAGACTTCTATTGTAGCAAGAATGAAACAACGCTCATCAAAGCTTTGCTTAAAGTGCATACACTTCTATTGTGGAACTAAAGAATTAAACAATGCTCATCAAATCTTTGCTAAATTGCAAAGGTTACTTCTATTGTGGAATTCATTAAACAATGCTCATCAATGCTTTGCTAAATTGCATAGACTTCCAATGCGGAACTCAAGAATGAAATAATGCTCATCAAAGCTTTGCTAAATTGCATAGACTTCGTGGAACTAATAAATCAAACAATGCTCATCAAAGCTTTTCTTATATTGCGTAGACTTCTAATGTGGAACTCAAGAATTAAACGATGCTCATTACAGCTTTGCTAAATTGGATACACTTCTATTATGGAACTCAAGTATTAAGCAATGCGCATCAAAGCATTGCAAGTTACATAGACTTCTATTATGGAACTCATGAATTAAACAATCCTCGTCAAAGTTTTGCTTAAATTGCATCGAATTTAATTGTGGAACTCAAGAATTAAACAATGCTCATCAAAGCTTTGCTTAAATTGCATAGAACTCTATTGTGGAACTCAAGAATGAAATAATGCTCATCAAAGCCTTGTTTAAATTGCATAGACTTCTATTGTGGAACTCAAGAACAAAACAATGCTCATCAAAACTATGCTAAATTACGAAGGCTACTTCTATTGTGCAACTCTAGAATTAAACAATGCTCATCAAAGCATTGTTAAATTGCATAGACTTCTAATGTGGAACTCAAGAATGAAACAATGCTCATCAAAACTATGGTAAATTACGAAGCCTTGTTTAAATTGCATAGACTTCTGTTGAGGAACTCAAGAATATAACAATGCTCATCAAAACTATGCTAAATTACAAAGGCTACTTCTATTGTGCAACTCTTGAATTAAACAATGCTCATCAAAACTATGCTAAATTACGAAGGCTACTTCTATTGTGCAACTCTAGAATTAAACAATGCTCATCAAAGCATTTCTAAATTGCATAGACTTATAATGTGGAACTCATGAATGAAACAATGCTCATCAAAGCTTTTCTATAATTGCACTGACTTTTATTATGGAACTCAAGAATTAAACAAGGCTCATCAAACTTATACTAAATTACGAAGGCTACTTCTATTGTGAAACTCTAGAATTAAACAATGCTCATCAAAACATTCTTAAATTGCATAGACTTCTAATGTGGAACTCAAGAATGAAGCAATGCTCAACAAAGATTTGCTTAAATTGCACAGACTTTTATTGTGGAACACAAGAATTAAACAACGGTCATCAAAGCTTTGCTAAATTGCGAAAACTACTTCTATTGTGGAACCCAAGAATTAAACTATGCTCATCAAAGCTTTGCTAAATTGCATAGACTTATAATGTGGAACTCAAGAATGAAACAATCCTCATCAAAGCTTTGTTTAAAGTGTATACATTTCAATTGTTGAGCTCAACAATTAAACAATGCTCATCAATGCTTTGTTAAATTGTATAGACTTCTAATGTGGAACCCAATAATGAAACAATGCTCATAAAAGCTTTGCTAAATTGCAAAGACTTCTATTGTGGAACTCAAGAATCAAACAATGTTCATCAAAGACTTGCTTAAATTGCATAGACTTCTATTGTGGAACTCAAGAATTAAACGATGCTTATCAAAGCTTTGGTAAATTACATAGACTTTTGTTGTGGAACTCAAGAATTAAACAATGATCATCAAAGCTTTGCTAAGTTACATATACTTCTATTGTGGAACTCAAGATTTAAACAATCCTCATCAATGATTTGCTTAAATTTCATAGAATTCTATTGTGGAACACAAGATCTAAACAATGCTCATCAAAGCTTTGCTAAATTGCGTAGACTTCTATTGTGGAACTCGAAAATTAAACAATGCACACAAAAGCTTTGCTTAAATTGCATAGACTTCTATTGTGGAACTCAAGAGATAAACAATACTCATCAAAGCTTTGCTAAATTGCATAGACTTCTATTGTAGCAAGAATGAAACAACGCTCATCAAAGCTTTGCTTAAAGTGCATACACTTCT
This sequence comes from Lactuca serriola, assembly GCF_051521515.1. Taxonomy (NCBI): domain Eukaryota; kingdom Viridiplantae; phylum Streptophyta; class Magnoliopsida; order Asterales; family Asteraceae; genus Lactuca; species Lactuca serriola. Next base: position 185,671,307 of record NC_136408.1, on the reverse strand, counting down.
ATTGTGGAACTAAAGAATTAAACAATGCTCATCAAATCTTTGCTAAATTGCAAAGGTTACTTCTATTGTGGAATTCATTAAACAATGCTCATCAATGCTTTGCTAAATTGCATAGACTTCCAATGCGGAACTCAAGAATGAAATAATGCTCATCAAAGCTTTGCTAAATTGCATAGACTTCGTGGAACTAATAAATCAAACAATGCTCATCAAAGCTTTTCTTATATTGCGTAGACTTCTAATGTGGAACTCAAGAATTAAACGATGTTCATTACAGCTTTGCTAAATTGGATACACTTCTATTATGGAACTCAAGTATTAAGCAATGCGCATCAAAGCATTGCAAGTTACATAGACTTCTATTATGGAACTCATGAATTAAACAATCCCCGTCAAAGTTTTGCTTAAATTGCATCGAATTTAATTGTGGAACTCAAGAATTAAACAATGCTCATCAAAGCTTTGCTTAAATTGCATAGAACTCTATTGTGGAACTCAAGAATGAAATAATGCTCATCAAAGCCTTGTTTAAATTGCATAGACTTCTATTGTGGAACTCAAGAACAAAACAATGCTCATCAAAACTATGCTAAATTACGAAGGCTACTTCTATTGTGCAACTCTAGAATTAAACAATGCTCATCAAAGCATTTTTAAATTGCATAGACTTCTAATGTGGAACTCAAGAATGAAACAAAACTCATCAAAACTATGGTAAATTACGAAGCCTTGTTTAAATTGCATAGACTTCTATAGAGGAACTCAAGAATATAACAATGCTCATCAAAACTATGCTAAATTACAAAGGCTACTTCTATTGTGCAACTCTTGAATTAAACAATGCTCGTCAAAACTATGCTAAATTACGAAGGCTACTTCTATTGTGCAACTCTAGAATTAAACAATGCTCAACAAAGCATTTCTAAATTGCATAGACTTATAATGTGGAACTCAAGAATGAAACAATGCTCATCAAAGCTTTTCTATAATTGCACTGGCTTTTATGATGGAACTCAAGAATTAAACAAGGCTCATCAAACTTATACTAAATTACAAAGACTACTTCTATTGTGCAACTCTAGAATTAAACAATGCTCATCAAAACATTTTAAATTGCATAGACTTCTAATGTGGAACTCAAGAATGAAGCAATGCTCAACAAAGATTTGCTTAAATTGCACAGACTTTTATTGTGGAACACAAGAATTAAACAACGGTCATCAAAGCTTTGCTAAATTGCGAAGACTACTTCTATTGTGGAACCCAAGAATTAAACTATGCTCATCAAAGCTTTGCTAAATTGCATAGACTTATAATGTGGAACTCAAGAATGAAACAATCCTCATCAAAGCTTTGTTTAAAGTGTATACATTTCAATTGTTGAGCTCAACAATTAAACAATGCTCATCAATGCTTTGTTAAATTGCATAGACTTCCAATGTGGAACCCAAGAATGAAACAATGCTCGTCAAAGCGTTGCTAAATTGCAAAGACTTCTATTGTGGAACTCAAGAATCAAACACTATTCATCAAAGACTTGCTTAAATTGCACAGACTTCTATTGTGGAACTCAAGAATTAAACGATACTTATCAAAGCTTTGGTAAATTGCATAGACTTCTATTGTGGAACTCAAGTATTAAACAATGATCATCAAAGCTTTGCTAAGTTACATATACTTCTATTGTGGAACTCAAGATTTCAACAATCCTCATCAATGATTTGCTTAAATTACATAGAATTCTATTGTGGAACACAAGATCTAAACAATGCTCATCAAAGCTTTGCTAAATTGCGTAGACTTCTATTGTGGAACTCGAAAATTAAACAATGCACACAAAATCTTTGCTTAAATTGCATAGACTTCTATTGTGGAACTCAAGAGATAAACAATACTCATCAAAGCTTTGCTAAATTGCATAGACTTCTATTGTAGCAAGAATGAAACAACGCTCATCAAAGCTTTGCTTAAAGTGCATACACTTCTATTGTGGAACTAAAGAATTAAACAATGCTCATCAAATCTTTGCTAAATTGCAAAGGTTACTTCTATTGTGGAATTCATTAAACAATGCTCATCAATGCTTTGCTAAATTGCATAGACTTCCAATGCGGAACTCAAGAATGAAATAATGCTCATCAAAGCTTTGCTAAATTGCATAGACTTCGTGGAACTAATAAATCAAACAATGCTCATCAAAGCTTTTCTTATATTGCGTAGACTTCTAATGTGGAACTCAAGAATTAAACGATGCTCATTACAGCTTTGCTAAATTGGATACACTTCTATTATGGAACTCAAGTATTAAGCAATGCGCATCAAAGCATTGCAAGTTACATAGACTTCTATTATGGAACTCATGAATTAAACAATCCTCGTCAAAGTTTTGCTTAAATTGCATCGAATTTAATTGTGGAACTCAAGAATTAAACAATGCTCATCAAAGCTTTGCTTAAATTGCATAGAACTCTATTGTGGAACTCAAGAATGAAATAATGCTCATCAAAGCCTTGTTTAAATTGCATAGACTTCTATTGTGGAACTCAAGAACAAAACAATGCTCATCAAAACTATGCTAAATTACGAAGGCTACTTCTATTGTGCAACTCTAGAATTAAACAATGCTCATCAAAGCATTGTTAAATTGCATAGACTTCTAATGTGGAACTCAAGAATGAAACAATGCTCATCAAAACTATGGTAAATTACGAAGCCTTGTTTAAATTGCATAGACTTCTGTTGAGGAACTCAAGAATATAACAATGCTCATCAAAACTATGCTAAATTACAAAGGCTACTTCTATTGTGCAACTCTTGAATTAAACAATGCTCATCAAAACTATGCTAAATTACGAAGGCTACTTCTATTGTGCAACTCTAGAATTAAACAATGCTCATCAAAGCATTTCTAAATTGCATAGACTTATAATGTGGAACTCATGAATGAAACAATGCTCATCAAAGCTTTTCTATAATTGCACTGACTTTTATTATGGAACTCAAGAATTAAACAAGGCTCATCAAACTTATACTAAATTACGAAGGCTACTTCTATTGTGAAACTCTAGAATTAAACAATGCTCATCAAAACATTCTTAAATTGCATAGACTTCTAATGTGGAACTCAAGAATGAAGCAATGCTCAACAAAGATTTGCTTAAATTGCACAGACTTTTATTGTGGAACACAAGAATTAAACAACGGTCATCAAAGCTTTGCTAAATTGCGAAAACTACTTCTATTGTGGAACCCAAGAATTAAACTATGCTCATCAAAGCTTTGCTAAATTGCATAGACTTATAATGTGGAACTCAAGAATGAAACAATCCTCATCAAAGCTTTGTTTAAAGTGTATACATTTCAATTGTTGAGCTCAACAATTAAACAATGCTCATCAATGCTTTGTTAAATTGCATAGACTTCCAATGTGGAACCCAAGAATGAAACAATGCTCGTCAAAGCGTTGCTAAATTGCAAAGACTTCTATTGTGGAACTCAAGAATCAAACACTATTCATCAAAGACTTGCTTAAATTGCACAGACTTCTATTGTGGAACTCAAGAATTAAACGATACTTATCAAAGCTTTGGTAAATTGCATAGACTTCTATTGTGGAACTCAAGTATTAAACAATGATCATCAAAGCTTTGCTAAGTTACATATACTTCTATTGTGGAACTCAAGATTTCAACAATCCTCATCAATGATTTGCTTAAATTACATAGAATTCTATTGTGGAACACAAGATCTAAACAATGCTCATCAAAGCTTTGCTAAATTGCGTAGACTTCTATTGTGGAACTCGAAAATTAAACAATGCACACAAAAGCTTTGCTTAAATTGCATAGACTTCTATTGTGGAACTCAAGAGATAAACAATACTCATCAAAGCTTTGCTAAATTGCATAGACTTCTATTGTAGCAAGAATGAAACAACGCTCATCAAAGCTTTGCTTAAAGTGCATACACTTCTATTGTGGAACTAAAGAATTAAACAATGCTCATCAAATCTTTGCTAAATTGCAAAGGTTACTTCTATTGTGGAATTCATTAAACAATGCTCATCAATGCTTTGCTAAATTGCATAGACTTCCAATGCGGAACTCAAGAATGAAATAATGCTCATCAAAGCTTTGCTAAATTGCATAGACTTCGTGGAACTAATAAATCAAACAATGCTCATCAAAGCTTTTCTTATATTGCGTAGACTTCTAATGTGGAACTCAAGAATTAAACGATGTTCATTACAGCTTTGCTAAATTGGATACACTTCTATTATGGAACTCAAGTATTAAGCAATGCGCATCAAAGCATTGCAAGTTACATAGACTTCTATTATGGAACTCATGAATTAAACAATCCCCGTCAAAGTTTTGCTTAAATTGCATCGAATTTAATTGTGGAACTCAAGAATTAAACAATGCTCATCAAAGCTTTGCTTAAATTGCATAGAACTCTATTGTGGAACTCAAGAATGAAATAATGCTCATCAAAGCCTTGTTTAAATTGCATAGACTTCTATTGTGGAACTCAAGAACAAAACAATGCTCATCAAAACTATGCTAAATTACGAAGGCTACTTCTATTGTGCAACTCTAGAATTAAACAATGCTCATCAAAGCATTTTTAAATTGCATAGACTTCTAATGTGGAACTCAAGAATGAAACAAAACTCATCAAAACTATGGTAAATTACGAAGCCTTGTTTAAATTGCATAGACTTCTATAGAGGAACTCAAGAATATAACAATGCTCATCAAAACTATGCTAAATTACAAAGGCTACTTCTATTGTGCAACTCTTGAATTAAACAATGCTCGTCAAAACTATGCTAAATTACGAAGGCTACTTCTATTGTGCAACTCTAGAATTAAACAATGCTCAACAAAGCATTTCTAAATTGCATAGACTTATAATGTGGAACTCAAGAATGAAACAATGCTCATCAAAGCTTTTCTATAATTGCACTGGCTTTTATGATGGAACTCAAGAATTAAACAAGGCTCATCAAACTTATACTAAATTACAAAGACTACTTCTATTGTGCAACTCTAGAATTAAACAATGCTCATCAAAACATTTTAAATTGCATAGACTTCTAATGTGGAACTCAAGAATGAAGCAATGCTCAACAAAGATTTGCTTAAATTGCACAGACTTTTATTGTGGAACACAAGAATTAAACAACGGTCATCAAAGCTTTGCTAAATTGCGAAGACTACTTCTATTGTGGAACCCAAGAATTAAACTATGCTCATCAAAGCTTTGCTAAATTGCATAGACTTATAATGTGGAACTCAAGAATGAAACAATCCTCATCAAAGCTTTGTTTAAAGTGTATACATTTCAATTGTTGAGCTCAACAATTAAACAATGCTCATCAATGCTTTGTTAAATTGCATAGACTTCCAATGTGGAACCCAAGAATGAAACAATGCTCGTCAAAGCGTTGCTAAATTGCAAAGACTTCTATTGTGGAACTCAAGAATCAAACACTATTCATCAAAGACTTGCTTAAATTGCACAGACTTCTATTGTGGAACTCAAGAATTAAACGATACTTATCAAAGCTTTGGTAAATTGCATAGACTTCTATTGTGGAACTCAAGTATTAAACAATGATCATCAAAGCTTTGCTAAGTTACATATACTTCTATTGTGGAACTCAAGATTTCAACAATCCTCATCAATGATTTGCTTAAATTACATAGAATTCTATTGTGGAACACAAGATCTAAACAATGCTCATCAAAGCTTTGCTAAATTGCGTAGACTTCTATTGTGGAACTCGAAAATTAAACAATGCACACAAAATCTTTGCTTAAATTGCATAGACTTCTATTGTGGAACTCAAGAGATAAACAATACTCATCAAAGCTTTGCTAAATTGCATAGACTTCTATTGTAGCAAGAATGAAACAACGCTCATCAAAGCTTTGCTTAAAGTGCATACACTTCTATTGTGTAACTAAAGAATTAAACAATGCTCATCAAATCTTTGCTAAATTGCAAAGGTCACTTCTATTGTGGAATTCATTAAACAATGCTCATCAATGCTTTGCTAAATTGCATAGACTTCCAATGTGGAACTCAAGAATGAAATAATGCTCATCAAAGCTTTGCTAAATTGCATAGACTTCGTGGAACTAATAAATCAAACAATGCTCATCAAAGCTTTTCGTATATTGCGTAGACTTCTAATGTGGAACTCAAGAATTAAACGATGCTCATTATAGCTTTGCTAAATTGGATACACTTCTATTGTGGAACTCAAGTATTAAGCAATGCGCATCAAAGCATTGAAGGCTACATAGACTTCTATTATGGAACTCATGAATTAAACAATCCTCGTCAAAGTTTTGCCTAAATTGCATCGAATTCAATTGTGGAACTCAAGAATTAAACAATGCTCATCAAAGCTTTGCTTAAATTGCATATAACTCTATTGTGGATATCAAGAATGAAACAATGCTCATCAAATCCTTGTTTAAACTGCATAGACTTCTATTGTGGAACTCAAGAACAAAACAATGCTCATCAAAACTATGCTAAATTACGAAGGCTACTTCTATTGTGCAACTCTAGAATTAAACAATGCTCATCAAAGCTTTGTTAAATTGCATAGACTTCTAATGTGGAACTCAAGAATGAAACAATGCTCATCAAAACTATGGTAAATTACGAAGCCTTGTTTAAATTGCATAGACTTCTGTTGTGGAACTCAAGAATATAATAATGCTCATCAAAACTATGCTAAATTACAAAGGCTACTTCTATTGTGCAACTCTTGAATTAAACAATGCTCATCAAAACTATGCTAAATTACGAAGGCTACTTCTATTGTGCAACTCTAGAATTAAACAATGCTCATCAAAGCATTTCTAAATTGCATAGACTTATAATGTGGAACTCAAGAATGAAACAATGCTCATAAAAGCTTTTCTATAATTGCACTGGCTTTTATTATGGAACTCAAGAATTAAACAAGGCTCATCAAACTTATACTAAACTACAAAGGCTACTTCTATTGTGCAACTCTAGAATTAAACAATGCTCATCAAAACATTCTTAAATTGCATAGACTTCTAATGTGGAACTCAAGAATGAAGCAATGCTCATCAAAGATTTGCTTAAACTACACAGACTTTCATTGTAGAACACAAGAATTAAACAATGGTCATCAAAGCTTTGCTAAATTGCGAAGACTACTTCTATTGTGGAACCCAAGAATTAAACTATGCTCATCAAAGCTTTGCTAAATTGCATAGACTTATAATGTGGAACTCAAGAATGAAACAATCCTCATCAAAGCTTTGTTTAAAGTGTATACATTCGTATTGTTGAGCTCAACAATTAAACAATGCTCATCAATGCTTTGTTAAATTGCATAGACTTCCAATGTGGAACCCAAGAATGAAACAATGCTCGTCAAAGCTTTGCTAAATTGCAAAGAATTCTATTGTGGAACTCAAGAATCAAACACTGTTCATCAAAGACTTGCTTAAATTGCATAGACTTCTATTGTGGAACTCAAGAATTAAACGATGCTTATCAAAGCTTTGGTAAATTGCATAGACTTCTATTGTGGAACTCAAGTATTAAACAATGATCATTAAAGCTTTGCTAAGTTACATATACTTCTATTGTGGAACTTAAGATTTACACAATCCTCATCAATGATTTGCTTAAATTGCATAGAATTCTATTGTGGAACACAAGATCTAAACAATGCTCATCAAATCTTTGCTAAATTGCATAGACTTCTATTGTGGAACTCGAAAATTAAACAATGCACACAAAAGCTTTGCTTAAATTGCATAGACTTCTAGTGTTGAACTCAAGAGATAAACAATACTCATCAAAGCTTTGCATAGACTTCTATTGTAGCAAGAATGAAACAACGCTCATCAAAGCTTTGCTTAAAGTGCATAAACTTCTATTGTGAAACTAAAGAATTAAACAATGCTCATCAAATCTTTGCTAAATTGCAAAGGTTACTTCTATTGTGGAATTCATTAAACAATGCTCATCAAATCTTTGCTAAATTGCAAAGGTCACTTCTATTGTGGAATTCATTAAACAATGCTCATCAATGCTTTGCTAAATTGCATAGACTTCCAATGTGGAACTCAAGAATGAAATAATGCTCATCAAAGCTTTGCTAAATTGCATAGACTTCGTGGAACTAATAAATCAAACAATGCTCATCAAAGCTTTTCTTATATTGCGTAGACTTCTAATGTGGAACTCAAGAATTAAACGATGCTCATTACAGCTTTGCTAAATTGGATACACTTCTATTGTGGAACTCAAGTATTAAGCAATGCGCATCAAAGCATTGCAAGCTACATAGACTTCTATTATGGAACTCATGAATTAAACAATCCTCGTCAAAGTTTTTCCTAAATTGCATCGAATTCAATTGTGGAACTCAAGAATTAAACAATGCTCATCAAAGTTTTGCTTAAATTGCATATAACTCTATTGTGGAACTCAAGAATGAAACAATGCTCATCAAATCCTTGTTTAAACTGCATAGACTTCTATTGTGGAACTCAAGAACAAAACAATGCTCATCAAAACTATGCTAAATTACGAAGGCTACTTCTATTGTGCAACTTTAGAATTAAACAATGCTCATCAAAGCATTGTTAAATTGCATAGACTTCTAATGTGGAACTCAAGAATGAAACAATGCTCATCAAAACTATGGTAAATTACGAAGCCTTGTTTAAATTGCATAGACTTCTATTGTGGAACTCAAGAATATAACAATGCTCATCAAAACTATGCTAAATTACAAAGGCTACTTCTATTGTGCAACTCTTGAATTAAACAATGCTCATCAAAACTATGCTAAATTACGAAGGCTACTTCTATTGTGCAACTCTAGAATTAAACAATGCTCATCAAAGCATTTCTAAATTGCATAGACTTATAATGTGGAACTCAAGAATGAAACAATGCTCATAAAAGCTTTTCTATAATTGCACTGGCTTTTATTATGGAACTCAAGAATTAAACAAGGCTCATCAAACTTATACTAAACTACAAAGGCTACTTCTATTGTGCAACTCTAGAATTAAACAATGCTCATCAAAACATTCTTAAATTGCATAGACTTCTAATGTGGAACTCAAGAATGAAGCAATGCTCATCAAAGATTTGCTTAAACTACACAGACTTTCATTGTAGAACACAAGAATTAAACAATGGTCATCAAAGCTTTGCTAAATTGCGAAGACTACTTCTATTGTGGAACCCAAGAATTAAACTATGCTCATCAAAGCTTTGCTAAATTGCATAGACTTATAATGTGGAACTCAAGAATGAAACAATCCTCATCAAAGCTTTGTTTAAAGTGTATACATTCGTATTGTTGAGCTCAACAATTAAACAATGCTCATCAATGCTTTGTTAAATTGCATAGACTTCCAATGTGGAACCCAAGAATGAAACAATGCTCGTCAAAGCTTTGCTAAATTGCAAAGAATTCTATTGTGGAACTCAAGAATCAAACACTGTTCATCAAAGACTTGCTTAAATTGCATAGACTTCTATTGTGGAACTCAAGAATTAAACGGTGCTTATCAAAGCTTTGGTAAATTGCATAGACTTCTATTGTGGAACTCAAGTATTAAACAATGATCATTAAAGCTTTGCTAAGTTACATATACTTCTATTGTGGAACTTAAGATTTAAACAATCCTCATCAATGATTTGCTTAAATTGCATAGAATTCTATTGTGGAACACAAGATCTAAACAATGCTCATCAAATCTTTGCTAAATTGCATAGACTTCTATTGTGGAACTCGAAAATTAAACAATGCACACAAAAGCTTTGCTTAAATTGCATAGACTTCTAGTGTTGAACTCAAGAGATAAACAATACTCATCAAAGCTTTGCATAGACTTCTATTGTAGCAAGAATGAAACAACGCTCATCAAAGCTTTGCTTAAAGTGCATAAACTTCTATTGTGAAACTAAAGAATTAAACAATGCTCATCAAATCTTTGCTAAATTGCAAAGGTTACTTCTATTGTGGAATTCATTAAACAATGCTCATCAAATCTTTGCTAAATTGCAAAGGTCACTTCTATTGTGGAATTCATTAAACAATGCTCATCAATGCTTTGCTAAATTGCATAGACTTCCAATGTGGAACTCAAGAATGAAATAATGCTCATCAAAGCTTTGCTAAATTGCATAGACTTCGTGGAACTAATAAATCAAACAATGCTCATCAAAGCTTTTCTTATATTGCGTAGACTTCTAATGTGGAACTCAAGAATTAAACGATGCTCATTACAGCTTTGCTAAATTGGATACACTTCTATTGTGGAACTCAAGTATTAAGCAATGCGCATCAAAGCATTGCAAGCTACATAGACTTCTATTATGGAACTCATGAATTAAACAATCCTCGTCAAAGTTTTTCCTAAATTGCATCGAATTCAATTGTGGAACTCAAGAATTAAACAATGCTCATCAAAGTTTTGCTTAAATTGCATATAACTCTATTGTGGAACTCAAGAATGAAACAATGCTCATCAAATCCTTGTTTAAACTGCATAGACTTCTATTGTGGAACTCAAGAACAAAACAATGCTCATCAAAACTATGCTAAATTACGAAGGCTACTTCTATTGTGCAACTTTAGAATTAAACAATGCTCATCAAAGCATTGTTAAATTGCATAGACTTCTAATGTGGAACTCAAGAATGAAACAATGCTCATCAAAACTATGGTAAATTACGAAGCCTTGTTTAAATTGCATAGACTTCTATTGTGGAACTCAAGAATATAACAATGCTCATCAAAACTATGCTAAATTACAAAGGCTACTTCTATTGTGCAACTCTTGAATTAAACAATGCTCATCAAAACTATGCTAAATTACGAAGGCTACTTCTATTGTGCAACTCTAGAATTAAACAATGCTCATCAAAGCATTTCTAAATTGCATAGACTTATAATGTGGAACTCAAGAATGAAACAATGCTCATCAAAGCTTTTCTATAATTGCACTGGCTTTTATTATGGAACTCAAGAATTAAACAAGGCTCATTAAACTTATACTAAATTACAAAGGCTACTTCTATTGTGCAACTCTAGAATTAAACAACGCTCATCAAAACATTCTTAAATCGCATAGACTTCTAATGTGGAACTCAAGAATGAAGCAATGCTCATCAAAGATTTGCTTAAACTACACAGACTTTCATTGTGGAACACAAGAATTAAACAACGGTCATCAAAGCTTTGCTAAATTACGAAGACTACTTCTATTGTGGAACCCAAGAATTAAACTATGCTCATCAAAGCTTTGCTAAATTGCATAGACTTATAATGTGGAACTCAAGAATGAAACAATCCTCATCAAAGCTTTGTTTAAAGTGTATACATTCGTATTGTTGAGCTCAACAATTAAACAATGCTCATCAATGCTGTGACAACCGTCAATTTTCGGTCAAGTCAAAGTCAACTAAAGTCAACAAGTCAAACCGGTCAACTCAATTTGCCATGAGTATTAGAGTTTACGTTATGTAATTTCTAAACAACTCTCTATCCTATTGAGAAATCATAAATTGAAAAGTGCGTACATCTAGATCTCCTTAACCTAAAACTGTGGTACGTGGCGAGCCAAACCGATAAAACAAGGTTGCATACTTATCGGGAGTATGCAAGATCCTTAAACAAGGCTTAACGGGGTTTACGGACCTTGCAGTGCGAAGCCGGACACTCAAAAAGGTCACCAATGAAACCTCTCTCAATCGTGTTCACTCCATCTCTTCTTATCAGAAATCTCTCCCAAATCTCTCTAAGTATGTGAAATCTCTCTTTGTATGTGAAATCTCTCCAAGTATGTCAAATCTCTCCCAAATCTCTCTAAGTATGTGAAGTCTCTCCCAAATATCTCTTTGTATGTGAAATCTCTCCAAGTATGTCAAATCTCTCCCAAATCTCTCTAAGTATGTGAAATCTCTCTCAAATCTCTCTTTGTATGTGAAATCTCTCCAAGTATGTCAAATCTCTCTAAGTATGTGAAGTCTCTCCCAAGTATCTCTTTGTATGTGAAATCTCTCCAAGAATGTCAAATCTCTCCCAAATCTCTCTGAGTATGTGGAATCTCTCTCAAATCTCTCTCGAAATCTCTCCCAACTTTCTATAATCACTCGGGGCATCCCGACCCTCGAATTTGGCGAAAACAGCCCAAAAACGGAAGTCTACGCGAAAAACGGACCTTAGGAACCGAAACCCCTCTTAGGAACCGAAATCCCTCTTAGGAGCCGAAACCCCTCTTAGGAACCGAACCCTCCTGATGAAGAAGGCTGCTGAACCGAACCGAAGTTACTGTTCACTAACCGAACCGAAGGTACTGTTCACTACAGCTCGTTCGGTTCTGACATTCTCGCCTTGTAGCTCCGAACCGAACCTCACCTTCGTTCCTGACCCTTCGGACCGAGCCTTCGGACCGGACCCTCGCCCTTCGCTTCTCGCGTCTGACTCGCGCCTTTCGCTTCCGACTCAACCCTCAGCATGGACCGAACCTCGGCCTAGGACCGAGAGGTCTTGCTGGGAACTCATTTTCTCCCGGTTTTCGCGTAGTTTTGCGTTTAAGGCCCGTTTTTAATTATTTTAACGCGGAGTTTTCACCCAAAATCATATTTTAACATAATAAACCCTAAATATTCACAATTTAATCATATTTTCATCAAAATCTTTATTTAAATAATAAAAGCAAGTGGGTAAAGTACAAAGAGGTGGAGTGTTGACTTTGCTTTACTTTATGACACAAGCAACCACTCCCACACCCACTCTATGACCAGCCACTCCTCCCCATCATACCTTGTACTTTTTACCCCTCTCGCAAGCCATCCCCACATTCTAGGGCTGGTCACTCAACCTCTCTCCTCATTTTCTTTCAATCACTCTCATTCCACCAAAGATTCAACTCCAACTTTTTCTCTCCAACTTTTCTCTCTAATTCAAGATCTCAAGGCTGATCATCAAGTGTCTTCCACTCTTGGTAAGTGTAATTCATCCTCCTTGTGATCTTTACACTTCATTCTACTCAAATCAATGATAACTTATACAAACTCCATAACTATGATGCTAGATTCTCAAAAATCTTCAAGGCATCTCCAAGTGTTCTTGAGTTAAACACCTCCGTTCTTCAACAATCATCTACTGAAAACACTTAAGGTGAGTTCATACCCCCATATTTTCATGTTTTCTCAAGTTTTTAGGGGGGGAATACAAGTTAAAACACCAAGAACATAACTACACTTTTCTAACAGCCTTCATCAGAAAAGTTCAACTCCATTCACGGACTGTTTTGGACATCTTAAACATTTTTGTTTTCAAAACTGTATTAGGTGCATGTAGTTCCACTTCTTAGCTTTAAAATGACTACTTGCACATCTCCATACGATTTTTCTACAATTTATGGTGATTTTTACAAAACTGCCTATCATTTCAAACATCAATCCGGACCAGTCTGTGATTATGGACTTTTTCACATAAGTAAGAAGTCATTAAAAATTATAATAAAAATTATGAACAAACTAGACTCATTTTCCAAACTCTCAGAAGTTACAGAACTTGATTTGGACATTTTATGATTTTTCTACAATTTTTCCAACAACAGTTACAGAAAATGTTATTAACAGAAAAACACTATAAATTTCATTTCACCTTGTAACATGTTGAGCAAGGTATACATCATTATGTGATTATGTGTAGTTGCAATATATGACAATTTTGTATTCTTATATAGACATACATCAGAAAACAAATGGATTTACACTTCCACAAGTATGGTAAATATATAAATGATATTACAAGGCTATGTCCATTAAAATATAAACATTGGTAAATTATGACAAGTAAGGCTTATGCTCATTACCCACACAAATAATTGATAAACTATAATAGGTATAGTTTAGGGTTAATTATATAACAAACACATTATTAAAGGTTTTACACATACAAAAGAGTGATTACCACTATGGATAATAATGATAAACTATAATAAGTATAGTTAAGCCATTATACCCCCCCCCCCCCCCCCCCACAAACGAACACGCTAGTTATAATCAGTATAGTTATGGTAAATATATATTACAAACAAAGTGATAAACTATAATAGGTATAGTTTATGTTTCATCTACCCTAAGAACTTAATTACAAGAAAGGAATTCACCACCACTTTTGATAAGCTATAATATGCATAGTTCATGTTCACTAATCACTATTACTCTCCGATGAACTATGATATGTATAGGTTATATTCACCATCACCATCACTTTTCATAAGCTATAATATGCATAGTTCATGTTCACTAATCACTATTACTCTCCGGTGAACTATGATATGTATAGGTTATATTCACATCACCACCACTTTAGATAAGCTATAATATGCATAGTTCATGTTCACTAATCACTATTACTATCCGATGAACTATGATATGTATAGGTATAAGTCCACATTAAATTTTCGCATTGTTAGACTTCAACTATAATCGTTGAGCGTATATGCTTGAGTCATACAAGAATTTAGTCTGGATTGGCTTAGAATTGGTGGTGCCCGCCTCATCTCCTGTTCCTCGTTGGGTTGTGGACCTAGGGCAGACCCACTATATTCAACGTTTTATCTAACTTAAATCTTTTATAACTTATATACGCTGGACGATCATAGGGGAAATCTACGGGTCAATCTAGGATTCATCAACACATCATATAGGAATATTCTGTTTACACTTAACTAAGAAAATATTGGATTTTTTGGAGATAAAACTCTATCGATTTTAAAAGGAAAACGGTTTCTACTCCAAACAAAACTCTTATGAACTCACCAACTTAATTGTTGACACTCTTTCAAAACTACTTGTATTCTCAGGAAATCAGTGAAACAGGAAAACTTCAGCGCTTTGAGGATGGGACGTTAAACCGTCAACAATTTATTTTTGTCATCATAATGTAATTGATTTTGAAACATGTAAACATATACTTTGGTGTAACTTTTTCAATTATATTTATGATGGTTGTATTTACTTTGAGCACTATTATACACGTTGTTGTGATACTGTACATGAAGTCCTCCACCCCTAGACGTTTCCGCCATCCTTGGTTTGGGGGTGTGACAAATGCTTTGTTAAATTGCATAGACTTCCAATGTGGAACCCAAGAATGAAACAATGCTCGTCAAAGCTTTGCTAAATTGCAAAGAATTCTATTGTGGAACTCAAGAATCAAACACTGTTCAACAAAGACTTGCTTAAATTGCATAGACTTCTATTGTGGAACTCAAGAATTAAACGATGCTTATCAAAGCTTTGGTAAATTGCATAGACTTCTACTGTGGAACTCAAGTATTAAACAATGATCATTAAAGCTTTGCTAAGTTACATATACTTCTATTGTGGAACTTAAGATTTAAACAATCCTCATCAATGATTTGCTTAAATTGCATAGAATTCTATTGTGGAACACGAGATCTAAACAATGCTCATCAAATCTTTGCTAAATTGCGTAGACTTCTATTGTGGAACTCGAAAATTAAACAATGCATACAAAAGCTTTGCTTAAATTGAATAGACTTCTATTGTGGAACTCAAGAGATAAACAATACTCATCAAAGCTTTGCTAAATTGCATTGACTTCTATTGTAGCAAGAATGAAACAACGCTCATCAAAGCTTTGCTTAAAGTGCATAAACTTCTATTGTGAAACTAAAGAATTAAACAATGCTCATCAAATCTTTGCTAAATTGCAAAGGTTACTTCTATTGTGGAATTCATTAAACAATGCTCATCAATGCTTTGCTAAATTGCATAGACTTCCAATGTGGAACTCAAGAATGAAATAATGCTCATCAAAGCTTTGCTAAATTGCATAGACTTCGTGGAACTAATAAATCAAACAATGCTCATCAAAGCTTTTCTTATATTGCGTAGACTTCTAATGTGGAACTCAAGAATTAAACGATGCTCATTATAGCTTTGCTAAATTGGATACACTTCTATTGTGGAACTCAAGTATTAAGCAATGCGCATCAAAGCATTGCAAGTTACATAGACTTCTATTATGGAACTCATGAATTAAACAATCCTCGTCAAACTTTTGCTTAAATTGCATCGAATTCAATTGTGGAACTCAAGAATTAAACAATGCTCATCAAAGCTTTGCTTAAATTGCATAGATCTCTATTGTGGAACTCAAGAATGAAACAATGCTCATCAAATCCTTGTTTAAATTGCATAGACTTCTATTGTGGAACTCAAGAACAAAACAATGCTCATCAAAACTATGCTAAATTACGAAGGCTACTTCTATTGTGCAACTCTAGAATTAAACAATGCTCATCAAAGCATTGTTAAATTGCATAGACTTCTAATGTGGAACTCAAGAATGAAACAATGCTCATCAAAACTATTGTAAATTACGAAGCCTTGTTTAAATTGCATAGACTTCTATTGTGGAACTCAAGAATATAGCTCATCAAAACTATGCTAAATTACAAAGGCTACTTCTATTGTGCAACTCTTGAATTAAACAATGCTCATCAAAACTATGCTAAATTACGAAGGCTACTTCTATTGTGCAACTCTAGAATTAAACAATGCTCATCAAAGCATTTCTAAATTGCATAGACTTATAATGTGGAACTCAAGAATGAAACAATGCTCATCAAAGCTTTTCTATAATTGCACTGGCTTTTATTATGGAACTCAAGAATTAAACAAGGCTCATCAAACTTATACTAAATTACAAAGGCTACTTCTATTGTGCAACTCTAAAATTAAACAATGCTCATCAAAACATTCTTAAATTGCATAGACTTCTAATGTGGAACTCAAGAATGAAACAATGCTCATCAAAGATTTGCTTAAATTGCACAGACTTTCATTGTGGAACACAAGAATTAAACAACGATCATCAAAGCTTTGCTAAATTGCGAAGACTACTTCTATTGTGGAACCCAAGAATTAAACTATGCTCATCAAAGCTTTGCTAAATTGCATAGACTTATAATGTGGAATTCAAGAATGAAACAATCCTCATCAAAGCTTTGTTTAAAGTGTATACATTCGTATTGTTGAGCTCAACAATTAAACAATGCTCATCAATGCTTTGTTAAATTGCATAGAATTCCAATGTGGAACCCAAGAATGAAACAATGCTCGTCACAGCTTTGCTAAATTGCAAAGAATTCTATTGTGGAACTCAAGAATCAAACATTGTTCATCAAAGACTTGCTTAAATTGCATAGACTTCTATTGTGGAACTCAAGAATTAAACGATGCCTATCAAAGCTTTGGTAAATTGCATAGACTTCTCTTGTGGAACTCAAGTATTAAACAATGATCATTAAAGCTTTGCTAAGTTACATATACTTCTATTGTGGAACTTAAGATTTAAACAATCCTCATCAATGATTTGCTTAAATTGCATAGAATTCTATTGTGGAACACAAGATCTAAACAATGCTCATCAAATCTTTGCTAAATTGCATAGACTTCTATTGTGGAACTCGAAAATTAAACAATGCAAACAAAAGCTTTGCTTAAATTGCATAGACTTCTATTGTGGAACTCAAGAGATAAACAATACTCATCAAAGCTTTGCTAAATTGCATAGACTTCTATTGTAGCAAGAATGAAACAACGCTCATCAAAGCTTTGCTAAAAGTGCATAAACTTCTATTGTGAAACTAAAGAATTAAACAATGCTCATCAAATCTTTGCTAAATTGCAAAGGTTACTTCTATTGTGGAATTCATTAAACAATGCTCATCAATGCTTTGCTAAATTACATAGACTTCCAATGTGGAACTCAAGAATGAAATAATGCTCATCAAAGCTTTGCTAAATTGCATAGACTTCGTGGAACTAATAAATCAAACAATGCTCATCAAAGCTTTTCTTATATTGCGTAGACTTCTAATGTGGAACTCAAGAATTAAACGATGCTCATTACAGCTTTGCTAAATTGGATACACTTCTATTGTGGAACTCAAGTATTAAGCAATGCGCATCAAAACATTGCAAGTTACATAGACTTCTCTTATGGAACTCATGAATTAAACAATCCTCGTCAAAGTTTTGCTTAAATTGCATCGAATTCAATTGTGGAACTCAAGAATTAAACAATGCTCATCAAAGCTTTGCTTAAATTGCATAGAACTCTATTGTGGAACTCAAGAATGAAACAATGCTCATCAAATCCTTGTTTAAATTGCATAGACTTCTATTGTGGAACTCAAGAACAAAACAATGCTCATCAAAACTATGCTAAATTACGAAGGCTACTTCTATTGTGCAACTCTAGAATTAAACAATGCTCATCAAAGCATTGTTAAATTGCATAGACTTCTAATGTGGAACTCAAGAATGAAACAATGCTCATCAAAACTATGGTAAATTAAGAAGCCTTGTTTAAATTGCATAGACTTCTATTGTGGAACTCAAGAATATAACAATGCTCATCAAAACTATGCTAAATTACAAAGGCTACTTCTATTGTGCAACACTTAAATTAAACAATGCTCAACAAAACTATGCTAAATTACGAAGGCTACTTCTATTGTGCAACTCTAGAATTAAACAATGCTCATCAAAGCATTTCTAAATTGCATAGACTTATAATGTGGAACTCAAGAATGAAACAATGCTCATCAAAGCTTTTCTATAATTGCACTGGCTTTTATTATGGAACTCAAGAATTAAACAAGGCTCATCAAACTTATACTAAATTACAAAGGCTACTTCTATTGTGCAACTCTAAAATTAAACAATGCTCATCAAAACATTCTTAAATTGCATAGACTTCTAATGTGGAACTCAAGAATGAAACAATGCTCATCAAAGATTTGCTTAAACTGCACAGACTTTCATTGTGGAACACAAGAATTAAACAACGGTCATCAAAGCTTTGCTAAATTGCGAAGACTACTTCTATTGTGGAACCCAAGAATTAAACTATGCTCATCAAAGCTTTGCTAAATTGCATAGACTTATAATGTGGAACTCAAGAATGAAACAATCCTCATCAAAGCTTTGTTTAAAGTGTATACATTTCTATTGTTGAGCTCAACAATTAAACAATGCTCGTCAATGCTTTGTTAAATTGCATAGAATTCCAATGTGGAACCCAAGAATGAAACAATGCTCGTCAAAGCTTTGCTAAATTGCAAAGAATTCTATTGTGGAACTCAAGAATCAAACATTGTTCATCAAAGACTTGCTTAAATTGCATAGACTTCTATTGTGGAACTCAAGAATTAAACGATGCCTATCAAAGCTTTGGTAAATTGCATAGACTTCACTTGTGGAACTCAAGTATTAAACAATGATCATTAAAGCTTTGCTAAGTTATAGATACTTCTATTGTGGAACTTAAGATTTAAACAATCCTCATCAATGATTTGCTTAAATTGCATAGAATTCTATTGTGGAACACAAGATCTAAACAATGCTCATCAAATCTTTGCTAAATTGCATAGACTTCTATTGTGGAACTCGAAAATTAAACAATGCAAACAAAAGCTTTGCTTAAATTGCATAGACTTCTATTGTGGAACTCAAGAGATAAACAATACTCATCAAAGCTTTGCTAAATTGCATAGACTTCTATTGTAGCAAGAATGAAACAACGCTCATCAAAGCTTTGCTTAAAGTGCATAAACTTCTATTGTGAAACTAAAGAATTAAACAATGCTCATCAAATCTTTGCTAAATTGAAAAGGTTACTTCTATTGTGGAATTCATTAAACAATGCTCATCAATGCTTTGCTAAATTACATAGACTTCCAATGTGGAACTCAAGAATGAAATAATGCTCATCAAAGCTTTCCTAAATTGCATAGACTTCGTGGAACTAATAAATCAAACAATGCTCATCAAAGCTTTTCTTATATTGCGTAGACTTCTAATGTGGAACTCACGAATTAAACGATGCTCATTACAGCTTTGCTAAATTGGATACACTTCTATTGTGGAACTCAAGTATTAAGCAATGCGCATCAAAACATTGCAAGTTACATAGAGTTCTGTTATGGAACTCATGAATTAAACAATCCTCGTCAAAGTTTTGCTTAAATTGCATCGAATTCAATTGTGGAACTCAAGAATTAAATAATGCTCATCAAAGCTTTGCTTAAATTGCATAGAACTCTATTGTGGAACTCAAGAATGAAACAATGCTCATCAAATCCTTGTTTAAATTGCATAGACTTCTATTGTGGAACTCAAGAACAAAACAATGCTCATCAAAACTATGCTAAATTACGAAGGCTACTTCTATTGTGCAACTCTAGAATTAAACAATGCTCATCAAAGATTTGTTAAATTGCATAGACTTCTAATGTGGAACTCAAGAATGAAACAATGCTCATCAAAACTATGGTAAATTACGAAGCCTTGTTTAAATTGCATAGACTTCTATTGTGGAACTCAAGAATATAACAATGCTCATCAAAACAATGCTAAATTACAAAGGCTACTTCTATTGTGCAACTCTTGAATTAAACAATGCTCATCAAAACTATGCTAAATTACGAAGGCTACTTCTATTGTGCAACTCTAGAATTAAACAATGCTCATCAAAGCATTTCTAAATTGCATAGACTTATAATGTGGAACTCAAGAATGAAACAATGCTCATCAAAGCTTTTCTATAATTGCACTGGCTTTTATTATGGAACTCAAGAATTAAACAAGGCTCATCAAACTTATATTAAATTACAAAGGCTACTTCTATTGTGCAACTCTAAAATTAAACAATGCTCATCAGAACATTCTTAAATTGCATAGACTTCTAATGTGGAACTCAAGAATGAAACAATGCTCATCAAAGATTTGCTTAAATTGCACAGACTTTTATTGTGGAACACAAGAATTAAACAACGGTCATCAAAGCTTTGCTAAATTGCGAAGACTACTTCTATTGTGGAACCCAAGAATTAAACTATGCTCATCAAAGCTTTGCTAAATTGCATAGACTTATAATGTGGAACTCAAGAATGAAACAATCCTCATCAAAGCACTGTTTAAAGTGTATACATTCGTATTGTTGAGCTCACCAATTAAACAATGCTCATCAATGCTTTGTTAAATTGCATAGACTTCCAATGTGGAACCCAAGAATGAACAAAATGCTCGTCAAAGCTTTGCTAAATTGCAAAGACTTCTATTGTGGAACTCAAGAATCAAACACTGTTCATCAAAGACTTGCTTAAATTGCATAGACTTCTATTGTGGAACTCAAGAATTAAACGATGCTTATCAAAGCTTTGGTAAATTGCATAGACTTCTATTGTGGAACTCAAGTATTAAACAATGATCATTAAAGCTTTGCTAAGTTACATATACTTCTATTGTGGAACTTAAGATTTAAACAATCCTCATCAATGATTTGCTTAAATTACATAGAAATCTATTGTGGAACACAAGATCTAAACAATGCTCATCAAAGCTTTGCTAAATTGCGTAGACTTCTATTGTGGAACTCAAAAATTAAACAATGCACACAAAAGCTTTGCTTAAATTGCATAGACTTCTATTGTGGAACTCAAGAGATAAACAATACTCATCAAAGCTTTGCTAAATTACATAGACTTCTATTGTAGCAAGAATGAAACAACGCTCATCAAAGCTTTGCTTAAAGTGCATAAACTTCTATTGTGCAACTAAAGAATTAAACAATGCTCATCAAATCTTTGCTAAATTGCAAAGGTTACTTCTATTGTGGAATTCATTAAACAATGCTCATCAATGCTTTGCTAAATTGCATAGACTTCCAATGTGGAACTCAAGAATGAAATAATGCTCACCAAAGCTTTGCTAAATTGCATAGACTTCGTGGAACTAATAAATCAAACAATGCTCATCAAAGCTTTTCTTATATTGCGTAGACTTCTAATGTGGAACTCAAGAATTAAACGATGCTCATTATAGCTTTGCTAAATTGGATACACTTCTATTGTGGAACTCAAGTATTAAGAAATGCGCATCAAAGCATTGCAAGTTACATAGACTTCTATTATGGAACTCATGAATTAAACAATCCTCGTCAAAGTTTTGCTTCAATTGCATCGAATTCAATTGTGGAACTCAAGAATTAAACAATGCTTATCAAAGATTTGCTTAAATTGCATAGAACTCTATTGTGGAACTCAAGAATGAAACAATGCTCATCAAATCCTTGTTTAAATTGCATAGACTTCTATTGTGGAACTCAAGAACAAAACAATGCTCATCAAAACTATGCTAAATTACGAAGGCTACTTCTATTGTGCAACTATAGAATTAAACAATGCTCATCAAAGCATTGTTAAATTGCATAGACTTCTAATGTGGAACTCAAGAATGAAACAATGCTCATCAAAACTATGGTAAATTACGAAGCCTTGTTTAAATTGCATAGACTTCTATTGTGGAACACAAGAATATAACAATGCTCATCAAAACTATGCTAAATTACAAAGGCTACTTCTATTGTGCAACACTTAAATTAAACAATGCTCATCAAAACTATGCTAAATTACGAAGGCTACTTCTATTGTGCAACTCTAAAATTAAACAATGCTCATCCAAGCATTTCTAAATTGCATAGACTTATAATGTGGAACTCAAGAATGAAACAATGCTCATCAAAGCTTTTCTATAATTGCACTGGCTTTTATTATGGAACTCAAGAATTAAACAAGGCTCATCAAACTTATACTAAATTACAAAGGCTACTTCTATTATGCAACTCTAAAATTAAACAATGCTCATCAAAACATTCTTAAATTGCATAGACTTTTAATGTGGAACTCAAGAATGAAACAATGCTCATCAAAGATTTGCTTAAATTGCAAAGACTTTTACTGTGGAACACAAGAATTAAACAACGGTCATCAAAGCTTTGCTAAATTGCGAAGA
The DNA here is from genome assembly GCF_051521515.1 of Lactuca serriola. Classification (NCBI taxonomy): domain Eukaryota; kingdom Viridiplantae; phylum Streptophyta; class Magnoliopsida; order Asterales; family Asteraceae; genus Lactuca; species Lactuca serriola. The sequence goes on along the minus strand of NC_136408.1, from coordinate 185,648,372 downwards.
CTACTTCTATTGTGGAACCCAAGAATTACACTATGCTCATCAAAGCTTTGCTAAATTGCATAGACTTATAATGTGGAACTCAAGAATGAAACAATCCTCATCAAAGCATTGTTTAAAGTGTATACATTCGTATTGTTGAGCTCAACAATTAAACAATGCTCATCAATGCTTTGTTAAATTGCATAGACTTCCAATGTGGAACCCAAGAATGAACAAAATGCTCGTCAAAGCTTTGCTAAATTGCAAAGACTTCTATTGTGGAACTCAAGAATCAAACGTTGTTCATCAAAGACTTGCTTAAATTGCATAGACTTCTATTGTGGAACTCAAGAATTAAACGATGCCTATCAAAGCTTTGGTAAATTGCATAGACTTCTCTTGTGGAACTCAAGTATTAAACAATGATCATTAAAGCTTTGCTAAGTTACATATACTTCTATTGTGGAACTTAAGATTTAAACAATCCTCATCAATGATTTGCTTAAATTGCATAGAATTCTATTGTGGAACACAAGATCTAAACAATGCTCATCAAATCTTTGCTAAATTGCATAGACTTCTATTGTGGAACTCGAAAATTAAACAATGCAAACAAAAGCTTTGCTTAAATTGCATAGACTTCTATTGTGGAACTCAAGAGATAAACAATACTCATCAAAGCTTTGCTAAATTGCATAGACTTCTATTGTAGCAAGAATGAAACAACGCTCATCAAAGCTTTGCTTAAAGTGCATAAACTTCTATTGTGAAACTAAAGAATTAAACAATGCTCATCAAATCTTTGCTAAATTGCAAAGGTTACTTCTATTGTGGAATTCATTAGACAATGCTCATCAATGCTTTGCTAAATTACATAGACTTCCAATGTGGAACTCAAGAATGAAATAATGCTCATCAAAGCTTTCCTAAATTGCATAGACTTCGTGGAACTAATAAATCAAACAATGCTCATCAAAGCTTTTCTTATATTGCGTAGACTTCTAATGTGGAACTCAAGAATTAAACGATGCTCATTACAGCTTTGCTAAATTGGATACACTTCTATTGTGGAACTCAAGTATTAAGCAATGCGCATCAAAACATTGCAAGTTACATAGAGTTCTGTTATGGAACTCATGAATTAAACAATCCTCGTCAAAGTTTTGCTTAAATTGCATCGAATTCAATTGTGGAACTCAAGAATTAAACAATGCTCATCAAAGCTTTGCTTAAATTGCATAGACTTCTAATGTGGAACTCAAGAATGAAACAATGCTCATCAAAGATTTGCTTAAACTGCACAGACTTTCATTGTGGAACACAAGAATTAAACAACGGTCATCAAAGCTTTGCTAAATTGCGAAGACTACTTCTATTGTGGAACCCAAGAATTAAACTATGCTCATCAAAGCTTTGCTAAATTGCATAGACTTATAATGTGGAACTCAAGAATGAAACAATCCTCATCAAAGCTTTGTTTAAAGTGTATACATTTCTATTGTTGAGCTCAACAATTAAACAATGCTCGTCAATGCTTTGTTAAATTGCATAGAATTCCAATGTGGAACCCAAGAATGAAACAATGCTCGTCAAAGCTTTGCTAAATTGCAAAGAATTCTATTGTGGAACTCAAGAATCAAACATTGTTCATCAAAGACTTGCTTAAATTGCATAGACTTCTATTGTGGAACTCAAGAATTAAACGATGCCTATCAAAGCTTTGGTAAATTGCATAGACTTCACTTGTGGAACTCAAGTATTAAACAATGATCATTAAAGCTTTGCTAAGTTATAGATACTTCTATTGTGGAACTTAAGATTTAAACAATCCTCATCAATGATTTGCTTAAATTGCATAGAATTCTATTGTGGAACACAAGATCTAAACAATGCTCATCAAATCTTTGCTAAATTGCATAGACTTCTATTGTGGAACTCGAAAATTAAACAATGCAAACAAAAGCTTTGCTTAAATTGCATAGACTTCTATTGTGGAACTCAAGAGATAAACAATACTCATCAAAGCTTTGCTAAATTGCATAGACTTCTATTGTAGCAAGAATGAAACAACGCTCATCAAAGCTTTGCTTAAAGTGCATAAACTTCTATTGTGAAACTAAAGAATTAAACAATGCTCATCAAATCTTTGCTAAATTGCAAAGGTTACTTCTATTGTGGAATTCATTAAACAATGCTCATCAATGCTTTGCTAAATTACATAGACTTCCAATGTGGAACTCAAGAATGAAATAATGCTCATCAAAGCTTTCCTAAATTGCATAGACTTCGTGGAACTAATAAATCAAACAATGCTCATCAAAGCTTTTCTTATATTGCGTAGACTTCTAATGTGGAACTCACGAATTAAACGATGCTCATTACAGCTTTGCTAAATTGGATACACTTCTATTGTGGAACTCAAGTATTAAGCAATGCGCATCAAAACATTGCAAGTTACATAGAGTTCTGTTATGGAACTCATGAATTAAACAATCCTCGTCAAAGTTTTGCTTAAATTGCATCGAATTCAATTGTGGAACTCAAGAATTAAATAATGCTCATCAAAGCTTTGCTTAAATTGCATAGAACTATATTGTGGAACTCAAGAATGAAACAATGCTCATCAAATCCTTGTTTAAATTGCATAGACTTCTATTGTGGAACTCAAGAACAAAACAATGCTCATCAAAACTATGCTAAATTACGAAGGCTACTTCTATTGTGCAACTCTAGAATTAAACAATGCTCATCAAAGATTTGTTAAATTGCATAGACTTCTAATGTGGAACTCAAGAATGAAACAATGCTCATCAAAACTATGGTAAATTACGAAGCCTTGTTTAAATTGCATAGACTTCTATTGTGGAACTCAAGAATATAACAATGCTCATCAAAACAATGCTAAATTACAAAGGCTACTTCTATTGTGCAACTCTTGAATTAAACAATGCTCATCAAAACTATGCTAAATTACGAAGGCTACTTCTATTGTGCAACTCTAGAATTAAACAATGCTCATCAAAGCATTTCTAAATTGCATAGACTTATAATGTGGAACTCAAGAATGAAACAATGCTCATCAAAGCTTTTCTATAATTGCACTGGCTTTTATTATGGAACTCAAGAATTAAACAAGGCTCATCAAACTTATATTAAATTACAAAGGCTACTTCTATTGTGCAACTCTAAAATTAAACAATGCTCATCAGAACATTCTTAAATTGCATAGACTTCTAATGTGGAACTCAAGAATGAAACAATGCTCATCAAAGATTTGCTTAAATTGCACAGACTTTTATTGTGGAACACAAGAATTAAACAACGGTCATCAAAGCTTTGCTAAATTGCGAAGACTACTTCTATTGTGGAACCCAAGAATTAAACTATGCTCATCAAAGCTTTGCTAAATTGCATAGACTTATAATGTGGAACTCAAGAATGAAACAATCCTCATCAAAGCACTGTTTAAAGTGTATACATTCGTATTGTTGAGCTCACCAATTAAACAATGCTCATCAATGCTTTGTTAAATTGCATAGACTTCCAATGTGGAACCCAAGAATGAACAAAATGCTCGTCAAAGCTTTGCTAAATTGCAAAGACTTCTATTGTGGAACTCAAGAATCAAACACTGTTCATCAAAGACTTGCTTAAATTGCATAGACTTCTATTGTGGAACTCAAGAATTAAACGATGCTTATCAAAGCTTTGGTAAATTGCATAGACTTCTATTGTGGAACTCAAGTATTAAACAATGATCATTAAAGCTTTGCTAAGTTACATATACTTCTATTGTGGAACTTAAGATTTAAACAATCCTCATCAATGATTTGCTTAAATTACATAGAAATCTATTGTGGAACACAAGATCTAAACAATGCTCATCAAAGCTTTGCTAAATTGCGTAGACTTCTATTGTGGAACTCAAAAATTAAACAATGCACACAAAAGCTTTGCTTAAATTGCATAGACTTCTATTGTGGAACTCAAGAGATAAACAATACTCATCAAAGCTTTGCTAAATTACATAGACTTCTATTGTAGCAAGAATGAAACAACGCTCATCAAAGCTTTGCTTAAAGTGCATAAACTTCTATTGTGCAACTAAAGAATTAAACAATGCTCATCAAATCTTTGCTAAATTGCAAAGGTTACTTCTATTGTGGAATTCATTAAACAATGCTCATCAATGCTTTGCTAAATTGCATAGACTTCCAATGTGGAACTCAAGAATGAAATAATGCTCACCAAAGCTTTGCTAAATTGCATAGACTTCGTGGAACTAATAAATCAAACAATGCTCATCAAAGCTTTTCTTATATTGCGTAGACTTCTAATGTGGAACTCAAGAATTAAACGATGCTCATTATAGCTTTGCTAAATTGGATACACTTCTATTGTGGAACTCAAGTATTAAGAAATGCGCATCAAAGCATTGCAAGTTACATAGACTTCTATTATGGAACTCATGAATTAAACAATCCTCGTCAAAGTTTTGCTTAAATTGCATCGAATTCAATTGTGGAACTCAAGAATTAAACAATGCTCATCAAAGATTTGCTTAAATTGCATAGAACTCTATTGTGGAACTCAAGAATGAAACAATGCTCATCAAATCCTTGTTTAAATTGCATAGACTTCTATTGTGGAACTCAAGAACAAAACAATGCTCATCAAAACTATGCTAAATTACGAAGGCTACTTCTATTGTGCAACTATAGAATTAAACAATGCTCATCAAAGCATTGTTAAATTGCATAGACTTCTAATGTGGAACTCAAGAATGAAACAATGCTCATCAAAACTGTGGTAAATTACGAAGCCTTGTTTAAATTGCATAGACTTCTATTGTGGAACACAAGAATATAACAATGCTCATCAAAACTATGCTAAATTACAAAGGCTACTTCTATTGTGCAACACTTAAATTAAACAATGCTCATCAAAACTATGCTAAATTACGAAGGCTACTTCTATTGTGCAACTCTAAAATTAAACAATGCTCATCCAAGCATTTCTAAATTGCATAGACTTATAATGTGGAACTCAAGAATGAAACAATGCTCATCAAAGCTTTTCTATAATTGCACTGGCTTTTATTATGGAACTCAAGAATTAAACAAGGCTCATCAAACTTATACTAAATTACAAAGGCTACTTCTATTATGCAACTCTAAAATTAAACAATGCTCATCAAAACATTCTTAAATTGCATAGACTTTTAATGTGGAACTCAAGAATGAAACAATGCTCATCAAAGATTTGCTTAAATTGCAAAGACTTTTACTGTGGAACACAAGAATTAAACAACGGTCATCAAAGCTTTGCTAAATTGCGAAGACTACTTCTATTGTGGAACCCAAGAATTACACTATGCTCATCAAAGCTTTGCTAAATTGCATAGACTTATAATGTGGAACTCAAGAATGAAACAATCCTCATCAAAGCATTGTTTAAAGTGTATACATTCGTATTGTTGAGCTCAACAATTAAACAATGCTCATCAATGCTTTGTTAAATTGCATAGACTTCCAATGTGGAACCCAAGAATGAACAAAATGCTCGTCAAAGCTTTGCTAAATTGCAAAGACTTCTATTGTGGAACTCAAGAATCAAACGTTGTTCATCAAAGACTTGCTTAAATTGCATAGACTTCTATTGTGGAACTCAAGAATTAAACGATGCCTATCAAAGCTTTGGTAAATTGCATAGACTTCTCTTGTGGAACTAAAGTATTAAACAATGATCATTAAAGCTTTGCTAAGTTACATATACTTCTATTGTGGAACTTAAGATTTAAACAATCCTCATCAATGATTTGCTTAAATTGCATAGAATTCTATTGTGGAACACAAGATCTAAACAATGCTCATCAAATCTTTGCTAAATTGCATAGACTTCTATTGTGGAACTCGAAAATTAAACAATGCAAACAAAAGCTTTGCTTAAATTGCATAGACTTCTATTGTGGAACTCAAGAGATAAACAATACTCATCAAAGCTTTGCTAAATTGCATAGACTTCTATTGTAGCAAGAATGAAACAACGCTCATCAAAGCTTTGCTTAAAGTGCATAAACTTCTATTGTGCAACTAAAGAATTAAACAATGCTCATCAAATCTTTGCTAAATTGCAAAGGTTACTTCTATTGTGGAATTCATTAAACAATGCTCATCAATGCTTTGCTAAATTGCATAGACTTCCAATGTGGAACTCAAGAATGAAATAATGCTCACCAAAGCTTTGCTAAATTGCATAGACTTCGTGGAACTAATAAATCAAACAATGCTCATCAAAGCTTTTCTTATATTGCGTAGACTTCTAATGTGGAACTCAAGAATTAAACGATGCTCATTATAGCTTTGCTAAATTGGATACACTTCTATTGTGGAACTCAAGTATTAAGAAATGCGCATCAAAGCATTGCAAGTTACATAGACTTCTATTATGGAACTCATGAATTAAACAATCCTCGTCAAAGTTTTGCTTAAATTGCATCGAATTCAATTGTGGAACTCAAGAATTAAACAATGCTCATCAAAGATTTGCTTAAATTGCATAGAACTCTATTGTGGAACTCAAGAATGAAACAATGCTCATCAAATCCTTGTTTAAATTGCATAGACTTCTATTGTGGAACTCAAGAACAAAACAATGCTCATCAAAACTATGCTAAATTACGAAGGCTACTTCTATTGTGCAACTATAGAATTAAACAATGCTCATCAAAGCATTGTTAAATTGCATAGACTTCTAATGTGGAACTCAAGAATGAAACAATGCTCATCAAAACTATGGTAAATTACGAAGCCTTGTTTAAATTGCATAGACTTCTATTGTGGAACACAAGAATATAACAATGCTCATCAAAACTATGCTAAATTACAAAGGCTACTTCTATTGTGCAACACTTAAATTAAACAATGCTCATCAAAACTATGCTAAATTACGAAGGCTACTTCTATTGTGCAACTCTAAAATTAAACAATGCTCATCCAAGCATTTCTAAATTGCATAGACTTATAATGTGGAACTCAAGAATGAAACAATGCTCATCAAAGCTTTTCTATAATTGCACTGGCTTTTATTATGGAACTCAAGAATTAAACAAGGCTCATCAAACTTATACTAAATTACAAAGGCTACTTCTATTATGCAACTCTAAAATTAAACAATGCTCATCAAAACATTCTTAAATTGCATAGACTTTTAATGTGGAACTCAAGAATGAAACAATGCTCATCAAAGATTTGCTTAAATTGCAAAGACTTTTACTGTGGAACACAAGAATTAAACAACGGTCATCAAAGCTTTGCTAAATTGCGAAGACTACTTCTATTGTGGAACCCAAGAATTACACTATGCTCATCAAAGCTTTGCTAAATTGCATAGACTTATAATGTGGAACTCAAGAATGAAACAATCCTCATCAAAGCATTGTTTAAAGTGTATACATTCGTATTGTTGAGCTCAACAATTAAACAATGCTCATCAATGCTTTGTTAAATTGCATAGACTTCCAATGTGGAACCCAAGAATGAACAAAATGCTCGTCAAAGCTTTGCTAAATTGCAAAGACTTCTATTGTGGAACTCAAGAATCAAACGTTGTTCATCAAAGACTTGCTTAAATTGCATAGACTTCTATTGTGGAACTCAAGAATTAAACGATGCCTATCAAAGCTTTGGTAAATTGCATAGACTTCTCTTGTGGAACTCAAGTATTAAACAATGATCATTAAAGCTTTGCTAAGTTACATATACTTCTATTGTGGAACTTAAGATTTAAACAATCCTCATCAATGATTTGCTTAAATTGCATAGAATTCTATTGTGGAACACAAGATCTAAACAATGCTCATCAAATCTTTGCTAAATTGCATAGACTTCTATTGTGGAACTCGAAAATTAAACAATGCAAACAAAAGCTTTGCTTAAATTGCATAGACTTCTATTGTGGAACTCAAGAGATAAACAATACTCATCAAAGCTTTGCTAAATTGCATAGACTTCTATTGTAGCAAGAATGAAACAACGCTCATCAAAGCTTTGCTTAAAGTTCATAAACTTCTATTGTGAAACTAAAGAATTAAACAATGCTCATCAAATCTTTGCTAAATTGCAAAGGTTACTTCTATTGTGGAATTCATTAGACAATGCTCATCAATGCTTTGCTAAATTACATAGACTTCCAATGTGGAAATCAAGAATGAAATAATGCTCATCAAAGCTTTCCTAAATTGCATAGACTTCGTGGAACTAATAAATCAAACAATGCTCATCAAAGCTTTTCTTATATTGCGTAGACTTCTAATGTGGAACTCAAGAATTAAACGATGCTCATTACAGCTTTGCTAAATTGGATACACTTCTATTGTGGAACTCAAGTATTAAGCAATGCGCATCAAAACATTGCAAGTTACATAGAGTTCTGTTATGGAACTCATGAATTAAACAATCCTCGTCAAAGTTTTGCTTAAATTGCATCGAATTCAATTGTGGAACTCAAGAATTAAACAATGCTCATCAAAGCTTTGCTTAAATTGCATAGACTTCTAATGTGGAACTCAAGAATGAAACAATGCTCATCAAATCCTTGTTTAAATTGCATAGACTTCTATTGTGGAACTCAAGAACAAAACAATGCTCATCAAAACTATGCTAAATTACGAAGGCTACTTCTATTGTGCAACTCTAGAATTAAACAATGCTCATCAAAGCATTGTTAAATTGCATAGACTTCTAATGTGGAACTCAAGAATGAAACAATGCTCATCAAAACTATGGTAAATTACGAAGCCTTGTTTAAATTGCATAGACTTCTATTGTGGAACACAAGAATATAACAATGCTCATCAAAACTATGCTAAATTACAAAGGCTACTTCTATTGTGCAACACTTAAATTAAACAATGCTCATCAAAACTATGCTAAATTACGAAGGCTACTTCTATTGTGCAACTCTAGAATTAAACAATGCTCATCCAAGCATTTCTAAATTGCATAGACTTATAATGTGGAACTCAAGAATGAAACAATGCTCATCAAAGCTTTTCTATAATTGCACTGGCTTTTATTATGGAACTCAAGAATTAAACAAGGCTCATCAAACTTATACTAAATTACAAAGGCTACTTCTATTGTGCAACTCTAAAATTAAACAATGCTCATCAAAACATTCTTAAATTGTATAGACTTCTAATGTGGAACTCAAGAATGAAGCAATGCTCATCAAAGATTTGCTTAAACTACACAGACTTTCATTGTGGAACACAAGAATTAAACAACGGTCATCAAAGCTTTGCTAAATTGCGAAGACTACTTCTATTGTGGAACCCAAGAATTAAACTATGCTCATCAAAGCTTTGCTAAATTGCACAGACTTATAATGTGTAACTCAAGAATGTGGAACTCAAGAATGAAATAATGCTCATCAAAGCTTTGCTAAATTGCATAGACTTCGTGGAACTAATAAATCAAACAATGCTCATCAAAGCTTTTCTTATATTGCGTAGACTTCTAATGTGGAACTCAAGAATTAAACGATGCTCATTATAGCTTTGCTAAATTGGATACACTTCTATTGTGGAACTCAAGTATTAAGCAATGCGCATCAAAGCATTGCAAGTTACATAGACTTCTCTTATGGAACTCATGAATTAAACAATCCTCGTCAAAGTTTTGCTTAAATTGCATCGAATTCAATTGTGGAACTCAAGAATTAAACAATGCTCATCAAAGTTTTGCTTAAATTGCATAGAACTCTATTGTGGAACTCAAGAATGAAACAATGCTCATCAAATCCTTGTTTAAATTGCATAGACTTCTATTGTGGAACTCAAGAACAAAACAATGCTCATCAAAACTATGCTAAATTACGAAGGCTACTTCTATTGTGCAACTCTAGAATTAAACAATGCTCATCAAAGATTTGTTAAATTGCATAGACTTCTAATGTGGAACTCAAGAATGAAACAATGCTCATCAAAACTATGGTAAATTACGAAGCCTTGTTTAAATTGCATAGACTTCTATTGTGGAACTCAAGAATATAACAATGCTCATCAAAACTATGCTAAATTACAAAGGCTACTTCTATTGTGCAACTCTTGAATTAAACAATGCTCATCAAAACTATGCTAAATTACGAAGGCTACTTCTATTGTGCAACTCTAGAATTAAACAATGCTCATCAAAGCATTTCTAAATTGCATAGACTTATAATGTGGAACTCAAGAATGAAACAATGCTCATCAAAGCTTTTCTATAATTGCACTGGCTTTTATTATGGAACTCAAGAATTAAACAAGGCTCATCAAACTTATACTAAATTACAAAGGCTACTTCTATTATGCAACTCTAAAATTAAACAATGCTCATCAAAACATTCTTAAATTGCATAGACTTCTAATGTGGAACTCAAGAATGAAACAATGCTCATCAAAGATTTGCTTAAATTGCACAGACTTTTATTGTGGAACACAAGAATTAAACAACGGTCATCAAAGCTTTGCTAAATTGCGAAGACTACTTCTATTGTGGAACCCAAGAATTACACTATGCTCATCAAAGCTTTGCTAAATTGCATAGACTTATAATGTGGAACTCAAGAATGAAACAATCCTCATCAAAGCATTGTTTAAAGTGTATACATTCGTATTGTTGAGCTCAACAATTAAACAATGCTCATCAATGCTTTGTTAAATTGCATAGACTTCCAATGTGGAACCCAAGAATGAACAAAATGCTCGTCAAAGCTTTGCTAAATTGCAAAGACTTCTATTGTGGAACTCAAGAATCAAACGTTGTTCATCAAAGACTTGCTTAAATTGCATAGACTTCTATTGTGGAACTCAAGAATTAAACGATGCCTATCAAAGCTTTGGTAAATTGCATAGACTTCTCTTGTGGAACTCAAGTATTAAACAATGATCATTAAAGCTTTGCTAAGTTACATATACTTCTATTGTGGAACTTAAGATTTAAACAATCCTCATCAATGATTTGCTTAAATTGCATAGAATTCTATTGTGGAACACAAGATCTAAACAATGCTCATCAAATCTTTGCTAAATTGCATAGACTTCTATTGTGGAACTCGAAAATTAAACAATGCAAACAAAAGCTTTGCTTAAATTGCATAGACTTCTATTGTGGAACTCAAGAGATAAACAATACTCATCAAAGCTTTGCTAAATTACATAGACTTCTATTGTAGCAAGAATGAAACAACGCTCATCAAAGCTTTGCTTAAAGTGCATAAACTTCTATTGTGAAACTAAAGAATTAAACAATGCTCATCAAATCTTTGCTAAATTGCAAAGGTTACTTCTATTGTGGAATTCATTAAACAATGCTCATCAATGCTTTGCTAAATTACATAGACTTCCAATGTGGAACTCAAGAATGAAATAATGCTCATCAAAGCTTTGCTAAATTGCATAGACTTCGTGGAACTAATAAATCAAACAATGCTCATCAAAGCTTTTCTTATATTGCGTAGACTTCTAATGTGGAACTCAAGAATTAAACGATGCTCATTACAGCTTTGCTAAATTGGATACACTTCTATTGTGGAACTCAAGTATTAAGCAATGCGCATCAAAACATTGCAAGTTACATAGAGTTCTGTTATGGAACTCATGAATTAAACAATCCTCGTCAAAGTTTTGCTTAAATTGCATCGAATTCAATTGTGGAACTCAAGAATTAAACAATGCTCATCAAAGCTTTGCTTAAATTGCATAGACTTCTAATGTGGAACTCAAGAATGAAACAATGCTCATCAAATCCTTGTTTAAATTGCATAGACTTCTATTGTGGAACTCAAGAACAAAACAATGCTCATCAAAACTATGCTAAATTACGAAGGCTACTTCTATTGTGCAACTCTAGAATTAAACAATGCTCATCAAAGCATTGTTAAATTGCATAGACTTCTAATGTGGAACTCAAGAATGAAACAATGCTCATCAAAACTATGGTAAATTACGAAGCCTTGTTTAAATTGCATAGACTTCTATTGTGGAACACAAGAATATAACAATGCTCATCAAAACTATGCTAAATTACAAAGGCTACTTCTATTGTGCAACACTTAAATTAAACAATGCTCATCAAAACTATGCTAAATTACGAAGGCTACTTCTATTGTGCAACTCTAGAATTAAACAATGCTCATCCAAGCATTTCTAAATTGCATAGACTTATAATGTGGAACTCAAGAATGAAACAATGCTCATCAAAGCTTTTCTATAATTGCACTGGCTTTTATTATGGAACTCAAGAATTAAACAAGGCTCATCAAACTTATACTAAATTACAAAGGCTACTTCTATTGTGCAACTCTAAAATTAAACAATGCTCATCAAAACATTCTTAAATTGTATAGACTTCTAATGTGGAACTCAAGAATGAAGCAATGCTCATCAAAGATTTGCTTAAACTACACAGACTTTCATTGTGGAACACAAGAATTAAACAACGGTCATCAAAGCTTTGCTAAATTGCGAAGACTACTTCTATTGTGGAACCCAAGAATTAAACTATGCTCATCAAAGCTTTGCTAAATTGCACAGACTTATAATGTGTAACTCAAGAATGTGGAACTCAAGAATGAAATAATGCTCATCAAAGCTTTGCTAAATTGCATAGACTTCGTGGAACTAATAAATCAAACAATGCTCATCAAAGCTTTTCTTATATTGCGTAGACTTCTAATGTGGAACTCAAGAATTAAACGATGCTCATTATAGCTTTGCTAAATTGGATACACTTCTATTGTGGAACTCAAGTATTAAGCAATGCGCATCAAAGCATTGCAAGTTACATAGACTTCTCTTATGGAACTCATGAATTAAACAATCCTCGTCAAAGTTTTGCTTAAATTGCATCGAATTCAATTGTGGAACTCAAGAATTAAACAATGCTCATCAAAGTTTTGCTTAAATTGCATAGAACTCTATTGTGGAACTCAAGAATGAAACAATGCTCATCAAATCCTTGTTTAAATTGCATAGACTTCTATTGTGGAACTCAAGAACAAAACAATGCTCATCAAAACTATGCTAAATTACGAAGGCTACTTCTATTGTGCAACTCTAGAATTAAACAATGCTCATCAAAGATTTGTTAAATTGCATAGACTTCTAATGTGGAACTCAAGAATGAAACAATGCTCATCAAAACTATGGTAAATTACGAAGCCTTGTTTAAATTGCATAGACTTCTATTGTGGAACTCAAGAATATAACAATGCTCATCAAAACTATGCTAAATTACAAAGGCTACTTCTATTGTGCAACTCTTGAATTAAACAATGCTCATCAAAACTATGCTAAATTACGAAGGCTACTTCTATTGTGCAACTCTAGAATTAAACAATGCTCATCAAAGCATTTCTAAATTGCATAGACTTATAATGTGGAACTCAAGAATGAAACAATGCTCATCAAAGCTTTTCTATAATTGCACTGGCTTTTATTATGGAACTCAAGAATTAAACAAGGCTCATCAAACTTATACTAAATTACAAAGGCTACTTCTATTATGCAACTCTAAAATTAAACAATGCTCATCAAAACATTCTTAAATTGCATAGACTTCTAATGTGGAACTCAAGAATGAAACAATGCTCATCAAAGATTTGCTTAAATTGCACAGACTTTTATTGTGGAACACAAGAATTAAACAACGGTCATCAAAGCTTTGCTAAATTGCGAAGACTACTTCTATTGTGGAACCCAAGAATTACACTATGCTCATCAAAGCTTTGCTAAATTGCATAGACTTATAATGTGGAACTCAAGAATGAAACAATCCTCATCAAAGCATTGTTTAAAGTGTATACATTCGTATTGTTGAGCTCAACAATTAAACAATGCTCATCAATGCTTTGTTAAATTGCATAGACTTCCAATGTGGAACCCAAGAATGAACAAAATGCTCGTCAAAGCTTTGCTAAATTGCAAAGACTTCTATTGTGGAACTCAAGAATCAAACGTTGTTCATCAAAGACTTGCTTAAATTGCATAGACTTCTATTGTGGAACTCAAGAATTAAACGATGCCTATCAAAGCTTTGGTAAATTGCATAGACTTCTCTTGTGGAACTCAAGTATTAAACAATGATCATTAAAGCTTTGCTAAGTTACATATACTTCTATTGTGGAACTTAAGATTTAAACAATCCTCATCAATGATTTGCTTAAATTGCATAGAATTCTATTGTGGAACACAAGATCTAAACAATGCTCATCAAATCTTTGCTAAATTGCATAGACTTCTATTGTGGAACTCGAAAATTAAACAATGCAAACAAAAGCTTTGCTTAAATTGCATAGACTTCTATTGTGGAACTCAAGAGATAAACAATACTCATCAAAGCTTTGCTAAATTACATAGACTTCTATTGTAGCAAGAATGAAACAACGCTCATCAAAGCTTTGCTTAAAGTGCATAAACTTCTATTGTGAAACTAAAGAATTAAACAATGCTCATCAAATCTTTGCTAAATTGCAAAGGTTACTTCTATTGTGGAATTCATTAAACAATGCTCATCAATGCTTTGCTAAATTACATAGACTTCCAATGTGGAACTCAAGAATGAAATAATGCTCATCAAAGCTTTGCTAAATTGCATAGACTTCGTGGAACTAATAAATCAAACAATGCTCATCAAAGCTTTTCTTATATTGCGTAGACTTCTAATGTGGAACTCAAGAATTAAACGATGCTCATTACAGCTTTGCTAAATTGGATACACTTCTATTGTGGAACTCAAGTATTAAGCAATGCGCATCAAAACATTGCAAGTTACATAGACTTCTGTTATGGAACTCATGAATTAAACAATCCTCGTCAAAGTTTTGCTTAAATTGCATCGAATTCAATTGTGGAACTCAAGAATTAAACAATGCTCATCAAAGCTTTGCTTAAATTGCATAGAACTCTATTGTGGAACTCAAGAATGAAACAATGCTCATCAAATCCTTGTTTAAATTGCATAGACTTGTATTGTGGAACTCAAGAACAAAAACAATGCTCATCAAAAACTATGCTAAATTACGAAGGCTACTTCTATTGTGCAACTCTAGAATTAAACAATGCTCATCAAAGATTTGTTAAATTGCATAGACTTCTAATGTGGAACTCAAGAATGAAACAATGCTCATCAAAACTATGGTAAATTACGAAGCCTTGTTTAAATTGCATAGACTTCTATTGTGGAACTCAAGAATATAACAATGCTCATCAAAACTATGCTAAATTACAAAGGCTACTTCTATTGTGCAACTCTTGAATTAAACAATGCTCATCAAAACTATGCTAAATTACGAAGGCTACTTCTATTGTGCAACTCTAGAATTAAACAATGCTCATCAAAGCATTTCTAAATTGCATAGACTTATAATGTGGAACTCAAGAATGAAGCAATGCTCATCAAAGCTTTTCTATAATTGCACTGGCTTTTATTATGGAACTCAAGAATTAAACAAGGCTCATCAAACTTATACTAAATTACAAAGGCTACTTCTATTGTGCAACTCTAAAATTAAACAATGCTCATCAGAACATTCTTAAATTGCATAGACTTCTAATGTGGAACTCAAGAATGAAACAATGCTCATCAAAGATTTGCTTAAATTGCACAGACTTTTATTGTGGAACACAAGAATTAAACAACGGTCATCAAAGCTTTGCTAAATTGCGAAGACTGCGTCTATTGTGGAACCCAAGAATTAAACTATGCTCATCAAAGCTTTGCACATTGCGTAGACTTATAATGTGGAACTCAAGAATGAAACAATCCTCATCAAAGCACTGTTTAAAGTGTATACATTCGTATTGTTGAGCTCACCAATTAAACAATGCTCATCAATGCTTTGTTAAATTGCATAGACTTCCAATGTGGAACCCAAGAATGAAACAATGCTCGTCAAAGCTTTTGCTAAATTGCAAAGACTTCTATTGTGGAACTCAAGAATCAAACACTGTTCATCAAAGACTTGCTTAAATTGCATAGACTTCTATTGTGGAACTCAAGAATTAAACGATGCTTATCAAAGCTTTGGTAAATTGCATAGACTTCTATTGTGGAACTCAAGTATTAAACAATGATCATTAAAGCTTTGCTAAGTTACATATACTTCTATTGTGGAACTCAAGATTTAAACAATCCTCATCAATTATTTGCTTAAATTGCATAGAATTCTATTGTGGAACACAAGATCTAAATAATGCTCATCAAAGCTTTGCTAAATTGCGTAGACTTCTATTGTGGAACTCGAAAATTAAACAATGCACACAAAAGCTTTGCTTAAATTGCATAGACTTCTATTGTGGAACTCAAGAGATAAACAATACTCATCAAAGCTTTGCTAAATTGCATAGACTTCTATTGTAGCAAGAATGAAACAACGCTCATCAAAGCTTTGCTTAAAGTGCATAAAATTCTATTGTGAAACTAAAGAATTAAACAATGCTCATCAAATCTTTGCTAAATTGCAAAGGTTACTTCTATTGTGGAATTCATTAAACAATGCTCATCAATGCTTTGCTAAATTACATAGACTTCCAATGTGGAACTCAAGAATGAAATAATGCTCATCAAAGCTTTGCTAAATCGCATAGACTTCGTGGAACTAATAAATCAAACAATGCTCATCAAAGCATTTCTTATATTGCGTAGACTTCTAATGTGGAACTCAAGAATTAAACGATGCTCATTATAGCTTTGCTAAATTGGATACACTTCTATTGTGGAACTCAAGTATTAAGAAATGCGCATCAAAGCATTGCAAGTTACATAGACTTCTATTATGGAACTCATGAATTAAACAATCCTCGTCAAAGTTTTGCTTAAATTGCATCGAATTCAATTGTGGAACTCAAGAATTAAACAATGCTCATCAAAGATTTGCTTAAATTGCATAGAACTCTATTGTGGAACTCAAGAATGAAACAATGCTCATCAAATCCTTGTTTAAATTGCATAGACTTCTATTGTGGAACTCAAGAACAAAACAATGCTCATCAAAACTATGCTAAATTACGAAGGCTACTTCTATTGTGCAACTCTAGAATTAAACAATGCTCATCAAAGCATTGTTAAATTGCATAGACTTCTAATGTGGAACTCAAGAATGAAACAATGCTCATCAAAACTATGGTAAATTACGAAGCCTTGTTTAAATTGCATAGACTTCTATTGTGGAACATAAGAATATAACAATGCTCATCAAAACTATGCTAAATTACAAAGGCTACTTCTATTGTGCAACACTTAAATTAAACAATGCTCATCAAAACTATGCTAAATTACGAAGGCTACTTCTATTGTGCAACTCTAGAATTAAACAATGCTCATCCAAGCATTTCTAAATTGCATAGACTTATAATGTGGAACTCAAGAATGAAACAATGCTCATCAAAGCTTTTCTATAATTGCACTGGCTTTTATTATGGAACTCAAGAATTAAACAAGGCTCATCAAACTTATACTAAATTACAAAGGCTACTTCTATTGTGCAACTCTAAAATTAAACAATGCTCATCAAAACATTCTTAAATTGTATAGACTTCTAATGTGGAACTCAAGAATGAAGCAATGCTCATCAAAGATTTGCTTAAACTACACAGACTTTCATTGTGGAACACAAGAATTAAACAACGGTCATCAAAGCTTTGCTAAATTGCGAAGACTACTTCTATTGTGGAACCCAAGAATTAAACTATGCTCATCAAAGCTTTGCTAAATTGCACAGACTTATAATGTGTAACTCAAGAATGAAACAATCCTCATCAAAGCTTTGTTTAAAGTGTATACATTTCTATTGTTGAGCTCAACAATTAAACAATGCTCATCAATGCTTTGTTAAATTGCATAGAATTCCAATGTGGAACCCAAGAATGAAACAATGCTCGTCAAAGCTTTGCTAAATTGCAAAGAATTCCATTGTGGAACTCAAGAATCAAACATTGTTCATCAAAGACTTGCTTAAATTGCATAGACTTCTATTGTGGAACTCAAGAATTAAACGATGCCTATCAAAGCTTTGGTAAATTGCATAGACTTCTCTTGTGGAACTCAAGTATTAAACAATGATCATTAAAGCTTTGCTAAGTTACATATACTTCTATTGTGGAACTTAAGATTTAAACAATCCTCATCAATGATTTGCTTAAATTGCATAGAAATCTATTGTGGAACACAAGATCTAAACAATGCTCATCAAATCTTTGCTAAATTGCATAGACTTCTATTGTGGAACTCGAAAATTAAACAATGCAAACAAAAGCTTTGCTTAAATTGCAAAGACTTCTATTGTGGAACTCAAGAGATAAACAATACTCATCAAAGCTTTGCTAAATTGCATAGACTTCTATTGTAGCAAGAATGAAACAACGCTCATCAAAGCTTTGCTTAAAGTGCATAAACTTCTATTGTGAAACTAAAGAATTAAACAATGCTCATCAAATCTTTGCTAAATTGCAAAGGTTACTTCTATTGTGGAATTCATTAAACAATGCTCATCAATGCTTTGCTAAATTACATAGACTTCCAATGTGGAACTCAAGAATGAAATAATGCTCATCAAAGCTTTGCTAAATTGCATAGACTTCGTGGAACTAATAAATCAAACAATGCTCATCAAAGCTTTTCTTATATTGCGTAGACTTCTAATGTGGAACTCAAGAATTAAACGATGCTCATTACAGCTTTGCTAAATTGGATACACTTCTATTGTGGAACTCAAGTATTAAGCAATGCGCATCAAAACATTGCAAGTTACATAGACTTCTCTTATGGAACTCATGAATTAAACAATCCTCGTCAAAGTTTTGCTTAAATTGCATCGAATTCAATTGTGGAACTCAAGAATTAAACAATGCTCATCAAAGTTTTGCTTAAATTGCATAGAACTCTATTGTGGAACTCAAGAATGAAACAATGCTCATCAAATCCTTGTTTAAATTGCATAGACTTCTATTGTGGAACTCAAGAACAAAACAATGCTCATCAAAACTATGCTAAATTACGAAGGCTACTTCTATTGTGCAACTCTAGAATTAAACAATGCTCATCAAAGATTTGTTAAATTGCATAGACTTCTAATGTGGAACTCAAGAATGAAACAATGCTCATCAAAACTATGGTAAATTACGAAGCCTTGTTTAAATTGCATACACTTCTATTGTGGAACTCAAGAATATAACAATGCTCATCAAAACTATGCTAAATTACAAAGGCTACTTCTATTGTGCAACTCTTGAATTAAACAATGCTCATCAAAACTATGCTAAATTACGAAGGCTACTTCTATTGTGCAACTCTAGAATTAAACAATGCTCATCAAAGCATTTCTAAATTGCATAGACTTATAATGTGGAACTCAAGAATGAAACAATGCTCATCAAAGCTTTTCTATAATTGCACTGGCTTTTATTATGGAACTCAAGAATTAAACAAGGCTCATCAAACTTATACTAAATTACAAAGGCTACTTCTATTATGCAACTCTAAAATTAAACAATGCTCATCAAAACATTCTTAAATTGCATAGACTTCTAATGTGGAACTCAAGAATGAAACAATGCTCATCAAAGATTTGCTTAAATTGCACAGACTTTTATTGTGGAACACAAGAATTAAACAACGGTCATCAAAGCTTTGCTAAATTGCGAAGACTACTTCTATTGTGGAACCCAAGAATTACACTATGCTCATCAAAGCTTTGCTAAATTGCATAGACTTATAATGTGGAACTCAAGAATGAAACAATCCTCATCAAAGCTTTGTTTAAAGTGTATACATTCGTATTGTTGAGCTCAACAATTAAACAATGCTCATCAATGCTTTGTTAAATTGCATAGACTTCCAATGTGGAACCCAAGAATGAACAAAATGCTCGTCAAAGCTTTGCTAAATTGCAAAGACTTCTATTGTGGAACTCAAGAATCAAACGTTGTTCATCAAAGACTTGCTTAAATTGCATAGACTTCTATTGTGGAACTCAAGAATTAAACGATGCCTATCAAAGCTTTGGTAAATTGCATAGACTTCTCTTGTGGAACTCAAGTATTAAACAATGATCATTAAAGCTTTGCTAAGTTACATATACTTCTATTGTGGAACTTAAGATTTAAACAATCCTCATCAATGATTTGCTTAAATTGCATAGAAATCTATTGTGGAACACAAGATCTAAACAATGCTCATCAAATCTTTGCTAAATTGCATAGACTTCTATTGTGGAACTCGAAAATTAAACAATGCAAACAAAAGCTTTGCTTAAATTGCATAGACTTCTATTGTGGAACTCAAGAGATAAACAATACTCATCAAAGCTTTGCTAAATTGCATAGACTTCTATTGTAGCAAGAATGAAACAACGCTCATCAAAGCTTTGCTTAAAGTGCATAAACTTCTATTGTGAAACTAAAGAATTAAACAATGCTCATCAAATCTTTGCTAAATTGCAAAGGTTACTTCTATTGTGGAATTCATTAAACAATGCTCATCAATGCTTTGCTAAATTACATAGACTTCCAATGTGGAACTCAAGAATGAAATAATGCTCATCAAAGCTTTGCTAAATCGCATAGACTTCGTGGAACTAATAAATCAAACAATGCTCATCAAAGCTTTTCTTATATTGCGTAGACTTCTAATGTGGAACTCAAGAATTAAACGATGCTCATTACAGCTTTGCTAAATTGGATACACTTCTATTGTGGAACTCAAGTATTAAGCAATGCGCATCAAAACATTGCAAGTTACATAGACTTCTATTATGGAACTCATGAATTAAACAATCCTCGTCAAAGTTTTGCTTAAATTGCATCGAATTCAATTGTGGAACTCAAGAATTAAACAATGCTCATCAAAGCTTTGCTTAAATTGCATAGAACTCTATTGTGGAACTCAAGAATGAAACAATGCTCATCAAATCCTTGTTTAAATTGCATAGACTTCTATTGTGGAACTCAAGAAGAAAACAATGCTCATCAAAACTATGCTAAATTACGAAGGCTACTTCTATTGTGCAACTCTAGAATTAAACAATGCTCATCAAAGATTTGTTAAATTGCATAGACTTCTAATGTGGAACTCAAGAATGAAACAATGCTCATCAAAACTATGGTAAATTACGAAGCCTTGTTTAAATTGCATAGACTTCTATTGTGGAACTCAAGAATATAACAATGCTCATCAAAACTATGCTAAATTACAAAGGCTACTTCTATTGTGAAACTCTTGAATTAAACAATGCTCATCAAAACTATGCTAAATTACGAAGGCTACTTCTATTGTGCAACTCTAGAATTAAACAATGCTCATCAAAGCATTTCTAAATTGCATAGACTTATAATGTGGAACTCAAGAATGAAACAATGCTCATCAAAGCTTTTCTATAATTGCACTGGCTTTTATTATGGAACTCAAGAATTAAACAAGGCTCATCAAACTTATACTAAATTACAAAGGCTACTTCTATTATGCAACTCTAAAACTAAACAATGCTCATCAAAACATTCTTAAATTGCATAGACTTTTAATGTGGAACTCAAGAATGAAACAATGCTCATCAAAGATTTGCTTAAACTACACAGACTTTTATTGTGGAACACAAGAATTAAACAACGGTCATCAAAGCTTTGCTAAATTGCGAAGACTACTTCTATTGTGGAACCCAAGAATTACACTATGCTCATCAAAGCTTTGCTAAATTGCATAGACTTATAATGTGGAACTCAAGAATGAAACAATCCTCATCAAAGCATTGTTTAAAGTGTATACATTCGTATTGTTGAGCTCAACAATTAAACAATGCTCATCAATGCTTTGTTAAATTGCATAGACTTCCAATGTGGAACCCAAGAATGAACAAAATGCTCGTCAAAGCTTTGCTAAATTGCAAAGACTTCTATTGTGGAACTCAAGAATCAAACGTTGTTCATCAAAGACTTGCTTAAATTGCATAGACTTCTATTGTGGAACTCAAGAATTAAACGATGCCTATCAAAGCTTTGGTAAATTGCATAGACTTCTCTTCTGGAACTCAAGTATTAAACAATGATCATTAAAGCTTTGCTAAGTTACATATACTTCTATTGTGGAACTTAAGATTTAAACAATCCTCATCAATGATTTGCTTAAATTGCATAGAAATCTATTGTGGAACACAAGATCTAAACAATGCTCATCAAATCTTTGCTAAATTGCATAGACTTCTATTGTGGAACTCGAAAATTAAACAATGCAAACAAAAGCTTTGCTTAAATTGCATAGACTTCTATTGTGGAACTCAAGAGATAAACAATACTCATCAAAGCTTTGCTAAATTGCATAGACTTCTATTGTAGCAAGAATGAAACAACGCTCATCAAAGCTTTGCTTAAAGTGCATAAACTTCTATTGTGAAACTAAAGAATTAAACAATGCTCATCAAATCTTTGCTAAATTGCAAAGGTTACTTCTATTGTGGAATTCATTAAACAATGCTCATCAATGCTTTGCTAAATTACATAGACTTCCAATGTGGAACTCAAGAATGAAATAATGCTCATCAAAGCTTTGCTAAATCGCATAGACTTCGTGGAACTAATAAATCAAACAATGCTCATCAAAGCTTTTCTTATATTGCGTAGACTTCTAATGTGGAACTCAAGAATTAAACGATGCTCATTACAGCTTTGCTAAATTGGATACACTTCTATTGTGGAACTCAAGTATTAAGCAATGCGCATCAAAACATTGCAAGTTACATAGACTTCTATTATGGAACTCATGAATTAAACAATCCTCGTCAAAGTTTTGCTTAAATTGCATCGAATTCAATTGTGGAACTCAAGAATTAAACAATGCTCATCAAAGCTTTGCTTAAATTGCATAGAACTCTATTGTGGAACTCAAGAATGAAACAATGCTCATCAAATCCTTGTTTAAATTGCATAGACTTCTATTGTGGAACTCAAGAAGAAAACAATGCTCATCAAAACTATGCTAAATTACGAAGGCTACTTCTATTGTGCAACTCTAGAATTAAACAATGCTCATCAAAGATTTGTTAAATTGCATAGACTTCTAATGTGGAACTCAAGAATGAAACAATGCTCATCAAAACTATGGTAAATTACGAAGCCTTGTTTAAATTGCATAGACTTCTATTGTGGAACTCAAGAATATAACAATGCTCATCAAAACTATGCTAAATTACAAAGGCTACTTCTATTGTGAAACTCTTGAATTAAACAATGCTCATCAAAACTATGCTAAATTACGAAGGCTACTTCTATTGTGCAACTCTAGAATTAAACAATGCTCATCAAAGCATTTCTAAATTGCATAGACTTATAATGTGGAACTCAAGAATGAAACAATGCTCATCAAAGCTTTTCTATAATTGCACTGGCTTTTATTATGGAACTCAAGAATTAAACAAGGCTCATCAAACTTATACTAAATTACAAAGGCTACTTCTATTATGCAACTCTAAAATTAAACAATGCTCATCAAAACATTCTTAAATTGCATAGACTTTTAATGTGGAACTCAAGAATGAAACAATGCTCATCAAAGATTTGCTTAAACTACACAGACTTTTATTGTGGAACACAAGAATTAAACAACGGTCATCAAAGCTTTGCTAAATTGCGAAGACTACTTCTATTGTGGAACCCAAGAATTACACTATGCTCATCAAAGCTTTGCTAAATTGCATAGACTTATAATGTGGAACTCAAGAATGAAACAATCCTCATCAAAGCATTGTTTAAAGTGTATACATTCGTATTGTTGAGCTCAACAATTAAACAATGCTCATCAATGCTTTGTTAAATTGCATAGACTTCCAATGTGGAACCCAAGAATGAACAAAATGCTCGTCAAAGCTTTGCTAAATTGCAAAGACTTCTATTGTGGAACTCAAGAATCAAACGTTGTTCATCAAAGACTTGCTTAAATTGCATAGACTTCTATTGTGGAACTCAAGAATTAAACGATGCCTATCAAAGCTTTGGTAAATTGCATAGACTTCTCTTCTGGAACTCAAGTATTAAACAATGATCATTAAAGCTTTGCTAAGTTACATATACTTCTATTGTGGAACTTAAGATTTAAACAATCCTCATCAATGATTTGCTTAAATTGCATAGAAATCTATTGTGGAACACAAGATCTAAACAATGCTCATCAAATCTTTGCTAAATTGCATAGACTTCTATTGTGGAACTCGAAAATTAAACAATGCAAACAAAAGCTTTGCTTAAATTGCATAGACTTCTATTGTGGAACTCAAGAGATAAACAATACTCATCAAAGCTTTGCTAAATTGCATAGACTTCTATTGTAGCAAGAATGAAACAACGCTCATCAAAGCTTTGCTTAAAGTGCATAAACTTCTATTGTGAAACTAAAGAATTAAACAATGCTCATCAAATCTTTGCTAAATTGCAAAGGTTACTTCTATTGTGGAATTCATTAAACAATGCTCATCGATGCTTTGCTAAATTACATAGACTTCCAATGTGGAACTCAAGAATGAAATAATGCTCATCAAAGCTTTCCTAAATTGCATAGACTTCGTGGAACTAATAAATCAAACAATGCTCATCAAAGCTTTTCTTATATTGCGTAGACTTCTAATGTGGAACTCACGAATTAAACGATGCTCATTACAGCTTTGCTAAATTGGATACACTTCTATTGTGGAACTCAAGTATTAAGCAATGCGCATCAAAACATTGCAAGTTACATAGAGTTCTGTTATGGAACTCATGAATTAAACAATCCTCGTCAAAGTTTTGCTTAAATTGCATCGAATTCAATTGTGGAACTCAAGAATTAAATAATGCTCATCAAAGCTTTGCTTAAATTGCATAGAACTCTATTGTGGAACTCAAGAATGAAACAATGCTCATCAAATCCTTGTTTAAATTGCATAGACTTCTATTGTGGAACTCAAGAACAAAACAATGCTCATCAAAACTATGCTAAATTACGAAGGCTACTTCTATTGTGCAACTCTAGAATTAAACAATGCTCATCAAAGATTTGTTAAATTGCATAGACTTCTAATGTGGAACTCAAGAATGAAACAATGCTCATCAAAACTATGGTAAATTACGAAGCCTTGTGTAAATTGCATAGACTTCTATTGTGGAACTCAAGAATATAACAATGCTCATCAAAACTATGCTAAATTACAAAGGCTACTTCTATTGTGCAACTCTTGAATTAAACAATGCTCATCAAAACTATGCTAAATTACGAAGGCTACTTCTATTGTGCAACTCTAGAATTAAACAATGCTCATCAAAGCATTTCTAAATTGCATAGACTTATAATGTGGAACTCAAGAATGAAACAATGCTCATCAAAGCTTTTCTATAATTGCACTGGCTTTTATTATGGAACTCAAGAATTAAACAAGGCTCATCAAACTTATACTAAATTACAAAGGCTACTTCTATTATGCAACTCTAAAATTAAACAATGCTCATCAAAACATTCTTAAATTGCATAGACTTCTAATGTGGAACTCAAGAATGAAACAATGCTCATCAAAGATTTGCTTAAATTGCACAGACTTTTATTGTGGAACACAAGAATTAAACAACGGTCATCAAAGCTTTGCTAAATTGCGAAGACTACTTCTATTGTGGAACCCAAGAATTACACTATGCTCATCAAAGCTTTGCTAAATTGCATAGACTTATAATGTGGAACTCAAGAATGAAACAATCCTCATCAAAGCTTTGTTTAAAGTGTATACATTCGTATTGTTGAGCTCAACAATTAAACAATGCTCATCAATGCTTTGTTAAATTGCATAGACTTCCAATGTGGAACCCAAGAATGAACAAAATGCTCGTCAAAGCTTTGCTAAATTGCAAAGACTTCTATTGTGGAACTCAAGAATCAAACGTTGTTCATCAAAGACTTGCTTAAATTGCATAGACTTCTATTGTGGAACTCAAGAATTAAACGATGCCTATCAAAGCTTTGGTAAATTGCATAGACTTCTCTTGTGGAACTCAAGTATTAAACAATGATCATTAAAGCTTTGCTAAGTTACATATACTTCTATTGTGGAACTTAAGATTTAAACAATCCTCATCAATGATTTGCTTAAATTGCATAGAAATCTATTGTGGAACACAAGATCTAAACAATGCTCATCAAATCTTTGCTAAATTGCATAGACTTCTATTGTGGAACTCGAAAATTAAACAATGCAAACAAAAGCTTTGCTTAAATTGCATAGACTTCTATTGTGGAACTCAAGAGATAAACAATACTCATCAAAGCTTTGCTAAATTGCATAGACTTCTATTGTAGCAAGAATGAAACAACGCTCATCAAAGCTTTGCTTAAAGTGCATAAAATTCTATTGTGAAACTAAAGAATTAAACAATGCTCATCAAATCTTTGCTAAATTGCAAAGGTTACTTCTATTGTGGAATTCATTAAACAATGCTCATCAATGCTTTGCTAAATTACATAGACTTCCAATGTGGAACTCAAGAATGAAATAATGCTCATCAAAGCTTTGCTAAATCGCATAGACTTCGTGGAACTAATAAATCAAACAATGCTCATCAAAGCTTTTCTTATATTGCGTAGACTTCTAATGTGGAACTCAAGAATTAAACGATGCTCATTACAGCTTTGCTAAATTGGATACACTTCTATTGTGGAACTCAAGTATTAAGCAATGCGCATCAAAACATTGCAAGTTACATAGACTTCTATTATGGAACTCATGAATTAAACAATCCTCGTCAAAGTTTTGCTTAAATTGCATCGAATTCAATTGTGGAACTCAAGAATTAAACAATGCTCATCAAAGCTTTGCTTAAATTGCATAGAACTCTATTGTGGAACTCAAGAATGAAACAATGCTCATCAAATCCTTGTTTAAATTGCATAGACTTCTATTGTGGAACTCAAGAAGAAAACAATGCTCATCAAAACTATGCTAAATTACGAAGGCTACTTCTATTGTGCAACTCTAGAATTAAACAATGCTCATCAAAGATTTGTTAAATTGCATAGACTTCTAATGTGGAACTCAAGAATGAAACAATGCTCATCAAAACTATGGTAAATTACGAAGCCTTGTTTAAATTTCATAGACTTCTATTGTGGAACTCAAGAATATAACAATGCTCATCAAAACTATGCTAAATTACAAAGGCTACTTCTATTGTGAAACTCTTGAATTAAACAATGCTCATCAAAACTATGCTAAATTACGAAGGCTACTTCTATTGTGCAACTCTAGAATTAAACAATGCTCATCAAAGCATTTCTAAATTGCATAGACTTATAATGTGGAACTCAAGAATGAAACAATGCTCATCAAAGCTTTTCTATAATTGCACTGGCTTTTATTATGGAACTCAAGAATTAAACAAGGCTCATCAAACTTATACTAAATTACAAAGGCTACTTCTATTATGCAACTCTAAAATTAAACAATGCTCATCAAAACATTCTTAAATTGCATAGACTTTTAATGTGGAACTCAAGAATGAAACAATGCTCATCAAAGATTTGCTTAAATTGCACAGACTTTTATTGTGGAACACAAGAATTAAACAACGGTCATCAAAGCTTTGCTAAATTGCGAAGACTACTTCTATTGTGGAACCCAAGAATTACACTATGCTCATCAAAGCTTTGCTAAATTGCATAGACTTATAATGTGGAACTCAAGAATGAAACAATCCTCATCAAAGCATTGTTTAAAGTGTATACATTCGTATTGTTGAGCTCAACAATTAAACAATGCTCATCAATGCTTTGTTAAATTGCATAGACTTCCAATGTGGAACCCAAGAATGAACAAAATGCTCGTCAAAGCTTTGCTAAATTGCAAAGACTTCTATTGTGGAACTCAAGAATCAAACGTTGTTCATCAAAGACTTGCTTAAATTGCATAGACTTCTATTGTGGAACTCAAGAATTAAACGATGCCTATCAAAGCTTTGGTAAATTGCATAGACTTCTCTTCTGGAACTCAAGTATTAAACAATGATCATTAAAGCTTTGCTAAGTTACATATACTTCTATTGTGGAACTTAAGATTTAAACAATCCTCATCAATGATTTGCTTAAATTGCATAGAAATCTATTGTGGAACACAAGATCTAAACAATGCTCATCAAATCTTTGCTAAATTGCATAGACTTCTATTGTGGAACTCGAAAATTAAACAATGCAAACAAAAGCTTTGCTTAAATTGCATAGACTTCTATTGTGGAACTCAAGAGATAAACAATACTCATCAAAGCTTTGCTAAATTGCATAGACTTCTATTGTAGCAAGAATGAAACAACGCTCATCAAAGCTTTGCTTAAAGTGCATAAACTTCTATTGTGAAACTAAAGAATTAAACAATGCTCATCAAATCTTTGCTAAATTGCAAAGGTTACTTCTATTGTGGAATTCATTAAACAATGCTCATCAATGCTTTGCTAAATTACATAGACTTCCAATGTGGAACTCAAGAATGAAATAATGCTCATCAAAGCTTTGCTAAATCGCATAGACTTCGTGGAACTAATAAATCAAACAATGCTCATCAAAGCTTTTCTTATATTGCGTAGACTTCTAATGTGGAACTCAAGAATTAAACGATGCTCATTACAGCTTTGCTAAATTGGATACACTTCTATTGTGGAACTCAAGTATTAAGCAATGCGCATCAAAACATTGCAAGTTACATAGACTTCTATTATGGAACTCATGAATTAAACAATCCTCGTCAAAGTTTTGCTTAAATTGCATCGAATTCAATTGTGGAACTCAAGAATTAAACAATGCTCATCAAAGCTTTGCTTAAATTGCATAGAACTCTATTGTGGAACTCAAGAATGAAACAATGCTCATCAAATCCTTGTTTAAATTGCATAGACTTCTATTGTGGAACTCAAGAAGAAAACAATGCTCATCAAAACTATGCTAAATTACGAAGGCTACTTCTATTGTGCAACTCTAGAATTAAACAATGCTCATCAAAGATTTGTTAAATTGCATAGACTTCTAATGTGGAACTCAAGAATGAAACAATGCTCATCAAAACTATGGTAAATTACGAAGCCTTGTTTAAATTGCATAGACTTCTATTGTGGAACTCAAGAATATAACAATGCTCATCAAAACTATGCTAAATTACAAAGGCTACTTCTATTGTGAAACTCTTGAATTAAACAATGCTCATCAAAACTATGCTAAATTACGAAGGCTACTTCTATTGTGCAACTCTAGAATTAAACAATGCTCATCAAAGCATTTCTAAATTGCATAGACTTATAATGTGGAACTCAAGAATGAAACAATGCTCATCAAAGCTTTTCTATAATTGCACTGGCTTTTATTATGGAACTCAAGAATTAAACAAGGCTCATCAAACTTATACTAAATTACAAAGGCTACTTCTATTATGCAACTCTAAAATTAAACAATGCTCATCAAAACATTCTTAAATTGCATAGACTTTTAATGTGGAACTCAAGAATGAAACAATGCTCATCAAAGATTTGCTTAAACTACACAGACTTTTATTGTGGAACACAAGAATTAAACAACGGTCATCAAAGCTTTGCTAAATTGCGAAGACTACTTCTATTGTGGAACCCAAGAATTACACTATGCTCATCAAAGCTTTGCTAAATTGCATAGACTTATAATGTGGAACTCAAGAATGAAACAATCCTCATCAAAGCATTGTTTAAAGTGTATACATTCGTATTGTTGAGCTCAACAATTAAACAATGCTCATCAATGCTTTGTTAAATTGCATAGACTTCCAATGTGGAACCCAAGAATGAACAAAATGCTCGTCAAAGCTTTGCTAAATTGCAAAGACTTCTATTGTGGAACTCAAGAATCAAACGTTGTTCATCAAAGACTTGCTTAAATTGCATAGACTTCTATTGTGGAACTCAAGAATTAAACGATGCCTATCAAAGCTTTGGTAAATTGCATAGACTTCTCTTCTGGAACTCAAGTATTAAACAATGATCATTAAAGCTTTGCTAAGTTACATATACTTCTATTGTGGAACTTAAGATTTAAACAATCCTCATCAATGATTTGCTTAAATTGCATAGAAATCTATTGTGGAACACAAGATCTAAACAATGCTCATCAAATCTTTGCTAAATTGCATAGACTTCTATTGTGGAACTCGAAAATTAAACAATGCAAACAAAAGCTTTGCTTAAATTGCATAGACTTCTATTGTGGAACTCAAGAGATAAACAATACTCATCAAAGCTTTGCTAAATTGCATAGACTTCTATTGTAGCAAGAATGAAACAACGCTCATCAAAGCTTTGCTTAAAGTGCATAAACTTCTATTGTGAAACTAAAGAATTAAACAATGCTCATCAAATCTTTGCTAAATTGCAAAGGTTACTTCTATTGTGGAATTCATTAAACAATGCTCATCGATGCTTTGCTAAATTACATAGACTTCCAATGTGGAACTCAAGAATGAAATAATGCTCATCAAAGCTTTCCTAAATTGCATAGACTTCGTGGAACTAATAAATCAAACAATGCTCATCAAAGCTTTTCTTATATTGCGTAGACTTCTAATGTGGAACTCACGAATTAAACGATGCTCATTACAGCTTTGCTAAATTGGATACACTTCTATTGTGGAACTCAAGTATTAAGCAATGCGCATCAAAACATTGCAAGTTACATAGAGTTCTGTTATGGAACTCATGAATTAAACAATCCTCGTCAAAGTTTTGCTTAAATTGCATCGAATTCAATTGTGGAACTCAAGAATTAAATAATGCTCATCAAAGCTTTGCTTAAATTGCATAGAACTCTATTGTGGAACTCAAGAATGAAACAATGCTCATCAAATCCTTGTTTAAATTGCATAGACTTCTATTGTGGAACTCAAGAACAAAACAATGCTCATCAAAACTATGCTAAATTACGAAGGCTACTTCTATTGTGCAACTCTAGAATTAAACAATGCTCATCAAAGATTTGTTAAATTGCATAGACTTCTAATGTGGAACTCAAGAATGAAACAATGCTCATCAAAACTATGGTAAATTACGAAGCCTTGTGTAAATTGCATAGACTTCTATTGTGGAACTCAAGAATATAACAATGCTCATCAAAACTATGCTAAATTACAAAGGCTACTTCTATTGTGCAACTCTTGAATTAAACAATGCTCATCAAAACTATGCTAAATTACGAAGGCTACTTCTATTGTGCAACTCTAGAATTAAACAATGCTCATC
Organism: Lactuca serriola; assembly: GCF_051521515.1. Taxonomy (NCBI): domain Eukaryota; kingdom Viridiplantae; phylum Streptophyta; class Magnoliopsida; order Asterales; family Asteraceae; genus Lactuca; species Lactuca serriola. Next base: position 185,617,111 of record NC_136408.1, on the reverse strand, counting down.
AAAGCATTTCTAAATTGCATAGACTTATAATGTGGAACTCAAGAATGAAACAATGCTCATCAAAGCTTTTCTATAATTGCACTGGCTTTTATTATGGAACTCAAGAATTAAACAAGGCTCATCAAACTTATACTAAATTACAAAGGCTACTTCTATTATGCAACTCTAAAATTAAACAATGCTCATCAAAACATTCTTAAATTGCATAGACTTCTAATGTGGAACTCAAGAATGAAACAATGCTCATCAAAGATTTGCTTAAATTGCACAGACTTTTATTGTGGAACACAAGAATTAAACAACGGTCATCAAAGCTTTGCTAAATTGCGAAGACTACTTCTATTGTGGAACCCAAGAATTACACTATGCTCATCAAAGCTTTGCTAAATTGCATAGACTTATAATGTGGAACTCAAGAATGAAACAATCCTCATCAAAGCTTTGTTTAAAGTGTATACATTCGTATTGTTGAGCTCAACAATTAAACAATGCTCATCAATGCTTTGTTAAATTGCATAGACTTCCAATGTGGAACCCAAGAATGAACAAAATGCTCGTCAAAGCTTTGCTAAATTGCAAAGACTTCTATTGTGGAACTCAAGAATCAAACGTTGTTCATCAAAGACTTGCTTAAATTGCATAGACTTCTATTGTGGAACTCAAGAATTAAACGATGCCTATCAAAGCTTTGGTAAATTGCATAGACTTCTCTTGTGGAACTCAAGTATTAAACAATGATCATTAAAGCTTTGCTAAGTTACATATACTTCTATTGTGGAACTTAAGATTTAAACAATCCTCATCAATGATTTGCTTAAATTGCATAGAAATCTATTGTGGAACACAAGATCTAAACAATGCTCATCAAATCTTTGCTAAATTGCATAGACTTCTATTGTGGAACTCGAAAATTAAACAATGCAAACAAAAGCTTTGCTTAAATTGCATAGACTTCTATTGTGGAACTCAAGAGATAAACAATACTCATCAAAGCTTTGCTAAATTGCATAGACTTCTATTGTAGCAAGAATGAAACAACGCTCATCAAAGCTTTGCTTAAAGTGCATAAAATTCTATTGTGAAACTAAAGAATTAAACAATGCTCATCAAATCTTTGCTAAATTGCAAAGGTTACTTCTATTGTGGAATTCATTAAACAATGCTCATCAATGCTTTGCTAAATTACATAGACTTCCAATGTGGAACTCAAGAATGAAATAATGCTCATCAAAGCTTTGCTAAATCGCATAGACTTCGTGGAACTAATAAATCAAACAATGCTCATCAAAGCTTTTCTTATATTGCGTAGACTTCTAATGTGGAACTCAAGAATTAAACGATGCTCATTACAGCTTTGCTAAATTGGATACACTTCTATTGTGGAACTCAAGTATTAAGCAATGCGCATCAAAACATTGCAAGTTACATAGACTTCTATTATGGAACTCATGAATTAAACAATCCTCGTCAAAGTTTTGCTTAAATTGCATCGAATTCAATTGTGGAACTCAAGAATTAAACAATGCTCATCAAAGCTTTGCTTAAATTGCATAGAACTCTATTGTGGAACTCAAGAATGAAACAATGCTCATCAAATCCTTGTTTAAATTGCATAGACTTCTATTGTGGAACTCAAGAAGAAAACAATGCTCATCAAAACTATGCTAAATTACGAAGGCTACTTCTATTGTGCAACTCTAGAATTAAACAATGCTCATCAAAGATTTGTTAAATTGCATAGACTTCTAATGTGGAACTCAAGAATGAAACAATGCTCATCAAAACTATGGTAAATTACGAAGCCTTGTTTAAATTGCATAGACTTCTATTGTGGAACTCAAGAATATAACAATGCTCATCAAAACTATGCTAAATTACAAAGGCTACTTCTATTGTGAAACTCTTGAATTAAACAATGCTCATCAAAACTATGCTAAATTACGAAGGCTACTTCTATTGTGCAACTCTAGAATTAAACAATGCTCATCAAAGCATTTCTAAATTGCATAGACTTATAATGTGGAACTCAAGAATGAAACAATGCTCATCAAAGCTTTTCTATAATTGCACTGGCTTTTATTATGGAACTCAAGAATTAAACAAGGCTCATCAAACTTATACTAAATTACAAAGGCTACTTCTATTATGCAACTCTAAAATTAAACAATGCTCATCAAAACATTCTTAAATTGCATAGACTTTTAATGTGGAACTCAAGAATGAAACAATGCTCATCAAAGATTTGCTTAAATTGCACAGACTTTTATTGTGGAACACAAGAATTAAACAACGGTCATCAAAGCTTTGCTAAATTGCGAAGACTACTTCTATTGTGGAACCCAAGAATTACACTATGCTCATCAAAGCTTTGCTAAATTGCATAGACTTATAATGTGGAACTCAAGAATGAAACAATCCTCATCAAAGCATTGTTTAAAGTGTATACATTCGTATTGTTGAGCTCAACAATTAAACAATGCTCATCAATGCTTTGTTAAATTGCATAGACTTCCAATGTGGAACCCAAGAATGAACAAAATGCTCGTCAAAGCTTTGCTAAATTGCAAAGACTTCTATTGTGGAACTCAAGAATCAAACGTTGTTCATCAAAGACTTGCTTAAATTGCATAGACTTCTATTGTGGAACTCAAGAATTAAACGATGCCTATCAAAGCTTTGGTAAATTGCATAGACTTCTCTTCTGGAACTCAAGTATTAAACAATGATCATTAAAGCTTTGCTAAGTTACATATACTTCTATTGTGGAACTTAAGATTTAAACAATCCTCATCAATGATTTGCTTAAATTGCATAGAAATCTATTGTGGAACACAAGATCTAAACAATGCTCATCAAATCTTTGCTAAATTGCATAGACTTCTATTGTGGAACTCGAAAATTAAACAATGCAAACAAAAGCTTTGCTTAAATTGCATAGACTTCTATTGTGGAACTCAAGAGATAAACAATACTCATCAAAGCTTTGCTAAATTGCATAGACTTCTATTGTAGCAAGAATGAAACAACGCTCATCAAAGCTTTGCTTAAAGTGCATAAACTTCTATTGTGAAACTAAAGAATTAAACAATGCTCATCAAATCTTTGCTAAATTGCAAAGGTTACTTCTATTGTGGAATTCATTAAACAATGCTCATCGATGCTTTGCTAAATTACATAGACTTCCAATGTGGAACTCAAGAATGAAATAATGCTCATCAAAGCTTTGCTAAATTGCATAGACTTCGTGGAACTAATAAATCAAACAATGCTCATCAAAGCTTTTCTTATATTGCGTAGACTTCTAATGTGGAACTCAAGAATTAAACGATGCTCATTACAGCTTTGCTAAATTGGATACACTTCTATTGTGGAACTCAAGTATTAAGCAATGCGCATCAAAACATTGCAAGTTACATAGACTTCTATTATGGAACTCATGAATTAAACAATCCTCGTCAAAGTTTTGCTTAAATTGCATCGAATTCAATTGTGGAACTCAAGAATTAAACAATGCTCATCAAAGCTTTGCTTAAATTGCATAGAACTCTATTGTGGAACTCAAGAATCAAACAATGCTCATCAAATCGTTGTTTAAATTGCATAAACTCCTATTGTGGAACTCAAGAACAAAACAATGCTCATCAAAACTATGCTAAATTACGAAGGCTACTTCTATTGTGCAACTCTAGAATTAAACAATGCTCATCAAAGATTTGTTAAATTGCATAGACTTCTAATGTGGAACTCAAGAATGAAACAATGCTCATCAAAACTATGGTAAATTACGAAGCCTTGTTTAAATTGCATAGACTTCTATTGTGGAACTCAAGAATATAACAATGCTCATCAAAACTATGCTAAATTACAAAGGCTACTTCTATTGTGCAACTCTTGAATTAAACAATGCTCATCAAAACTATGCTAAATTACGAAGGCTACTTCTATTGTGCAACTCTAGAATTAAACAATGCTCATCAAAGCATTTCTAAATTGCATAGACTTATAATGTGGAACTCAAGAATGAAACAATGCTCATCAAAGCTTTTCTATAATTGCACTGGCTTTTATTATGGAACTCAAGAATTAAACAAGGCTCATCAAACTTATACTAAATTACAAAGGCTACTTCTATTATGCAACTCTAAAATTAAACAATGCTCATCAAAACATTCTTAAATTGCATAGACTTCTAATGTGGAACTCAAGAATGAAACAATGCTCATCAAAGATTTGCTTAAATTGCACAGACTTTTATTGTGGAACACAAGAATTAAACAACGGTCATCAAAGCTTTGCTAAATTGCGAAGACTACTTCTATTGTGGAACCCAAGAATTACACTATGCTCATCAAAGCTTTGCTAAATTGCATAGACTTATAATGTGGAACTCAAGAATGAAACAATCCTCATCAAAGCATTGTTTAAAGTGTATACATTCGTATTGTTGAGCTCAACAATTAAACAATGCTCATCAATGCTTTGTTAAATTGCATAGACTTCCAATGTGGAACCCAAGAATGAACAAAATGCTCGTCAAAGCTTTGCTAAATTGCAAAGACTTCTATTGTGGAACTCAAGAATCAAACGTTGTTCATCAAAGACTTGCTTAAATTGCATAGACTTCTATTGTGGAACTCAAGAATTAAACGATGCTTATCAAAGCTTTGGTAAATTGCATAGACTTCTATTGTGGAACTCAAGTATTAAACAATGATCATTATAGCTTTGCTAAGTTACATATACTTCTATTGTGGAACTCAAGATTTAAACAATCCTCATCAATGATTTGCTTAAATTGCATAGAATTCTATTGTGGAACACAAGATCTAAACAATGCTCATCAAAGCTTTGCTAAATTGCGTAGACTTCTATTGTGGAACTCGAAAATTAAACAATGCACACAAAAGCTTTGCTTAAATTGCATAGACTTATAATGTGGAACTCAAGAATGAAACAATGCTCATCAAAGCTTTTCTATAATTGCACTGGCTTTTATTATGGAACTCAAGAAGTAAACAAGGCTCATCAAACTTATACTAAATTACAAAGGCTACTTCTATTGTGCAACTCTAAAATTAAACAATGCTCATCAAAACATTCTTAAATTGCATAGACTTCTAATGTGGTACTCAAGAATGAAACAATGCTCTTCAAAGATTTGCTTAAATTGCACAGACTTTTATTGTGGAACACAAGAATTAAACAACGGTCATCAAAGCTTTGCTAAATTGCGAAGACTACTTCTATTGTGGAACCCAAGAATTACACTATCCTCATCAAAGCTTTGCTAAATTGCATAGACTTATAATGTGGAACTCAAGAATGAAACAATCCTCATCAAAGCGTTGTTTAAAGTGTATACATTCGTATTGTTGAGCTCAACAATTAAACAATGCTCATCAATGCTTTGTTAAATTGCATAGACTTCCAATGTGGAACCCAAGAATGAAACAATGCTCGTCAAAGCTTTGCTAAATTGCAAAGACTTCTATTGTGGAACTCAAGAATCAAACACTGTTCATCAAAGACTTGCTTAAATTGCATAGACTTCTATTGTGGAACTCAAGTATTAAACAATGATCATTAAAGCTTTGCTAAGTTACATATACTTCTATTGTGGAGCTCAAGATTTAAACAATCCTCATCAATGATTTGCTTAAATTGCATAGAATTCTATTGTGGAACACAAGATCTAAACAATGCTCATCAAAGCTTTGCTAAATTGCGTAGACTTCTATTGTGGAACTCGAAAATTAAACAATGCACACAAAAGCTTTGCTTAAATTGCATAGACTTCTATTGGGGAACTCAAGAGATAAACAATACTCATCAAAGCTTTGCTAAATTGCATAGACTTCTATTGTAGCAAGAATGAAACAACGCTCATCAAAGCTTTGCTTAAAGTGCAAAAACTTCTATTGTGAAACTAAAGAATTAAACAATGCTCATCAAATCTTTGATAAATTGCAAAGGTTACTTCTATTGTGGAATTCATTAAACAATGCTCATCAACGCTTTGCTAAATAGCATAGACTTCCAATGTGGAACTCAAGAATGAAATAATGCTCATCAAAGCTTTCCTAAATTGCATAGACTTCGTGGAACTAATAAATCAAACAATGCTCATCAAAGCTTTTCTTATATTGCGTAGACTTCTAATGTGGAACTCAAGAATTAAACAATGCTCATTATAGCGTTGCTAAATTGGATACACTTCTATTGTGGAACTCAAGTATTAAGCAATGCGCATCAAAGCATTGCAAGTTACATAGACTTCTATTATGGAACTCATGAATTAAACAATCCTCGTCAAAGTTTTGCTTAAATTGCATCGAATTCAACTGTGGAACTCAAGAATTAAACAATGCTCATCAAAGCTTTGCTTAAATTGCATAGAACTCTATTGTGGAACTCAAGAATCAAACAATGCTCATCAAATCCTTGTTTAAATTGCATAGACTTCTATTGTGGAACTCAAGAACAAAACAATGCTCATCAAAAGTATGCTAAATTACAAAGGCTACTTCTATTGTGCAACTCTAGAATTAAACAATGCTCATCAAAGCATTGTTAAATTGCATAGACTTCTAATGTGGAACTCAAGAATGAAACAATGCTCATCGAAACTATGGTAAATTACGAAGCCTTGTTTAAATTGCAAAGACTTCTATTGTGGAACTCAAGAATATAACAATGCTCATCAAAACTATGCTAAATTACAAAGGCTACTTCTATTGTGCAACTCTTGAATTAAACAATGCTCATCAAAACTATGCTAAATTACGAAGGCTACTTCTATTGTGCAACTCTAGAATTAAACAATGCTCATCAAAGCATTTCTAAATTGCATAGACTTATAATGTGGAACTCAAGAATGAAACAATGCTCATCAAAGCTTTTCTATAATTGCACTGGCTTTTATTATGGAACTCAAGAAGTAAACAAGGCTCATCAAACTTATACTAAATTACAAAGGCTACTTCTATTGTGCAACTCTAAAATTAAACAATGCTCATCAAAACATTCTTAAATTGCATAGACTTCTAATGTGGAACTCAAGAATGAAACAATGCTCATCAAAGATTTGCTTAAATTGCACAGACTTTTATTGTGGAACACAAGAATTAAACAACGGTCATCAAAGCTTTGCTAAATTGCGAAGACTACTTCTATTGTGGAACCCAAGAATTACACTATGCTCATCAAAGCTTTGCTAAATTGCATAGACTTATAATGTGGAACTCAAGAATGAAACAATCCTCATCAAAGCATTGTTTAAAGTGTATACATTCGTATTGTTGAGCTCAACAATTAAACAATGCTCATCAATGCTTTGTTAAATTGCATAGACTTCCAATGTGGAACCCAAGAATGAACAAAATGCTCGTCAAAGCTTTGCTAAATTGCAAAGACTTCTATTGTGGAACTCAAGAATCAAACGTTGTTCATCAAAGACTTGCTTAAATTGCATAGACTTCTATTGTGGAACTCAAGAATTAAACGATGCTTATCAAAGCTTTGGTAAATTGCATAGACTTCTATTGTGGAACTCAAGTATTAAACAATGATCATTATAGCTTTGCTAAGTTACATATACTTCTATTGTGGAACTCAAGATTTAAACAATCCTCATCAATGATTTGCTTAAATTGCATAGAATTCTATTGTGGAACACAAGATCTAAACAATGCTCATCAAAGCTTTGCTAAATTGCGTAGACTTCTATTGTGGAACTCGAAAATTAAACAATGCACACAAAAGCTTTGCTTAAATTGCATAGACTTATAATGTGGAACTCAAGAATGAAACAATGCTCATCAAAGCTTTTCTATAATTGCACTGGCTTTTATTATGGAACTCAAGAAGTAAACAAGGCTCATCAAACTTATACTAAATTACAAAGGCTACTTCTATTGTGCAACTCTAAAATTAAACAATGCTCATCAAAACATTCTTAAATTGCATAGACTTCTAATGTGGTACTCAAGAATGAAACAATGCTCTTCAAAGATTTGCTTAAATTGCACAGACTTTTATTGTGGAACACAAGAATTAAACAACGGTCATCAAAGCTTTGCTAAATTGCGAAGACTACTTCTATTGTGGAACCCAAGAATTACACTATCCTCATCAAAGCTTTGCTAAATTGCATAGACTTATAATGTGGAACTCAAGAATGAAACAATCCTCATCAAAGCGTTGTTTAAAGTGTATACATTCGTATTGTTGAGCTCAACAATTAAACAATGCTCATCAATGCTTTGTTAAATTGCATAGACTTCCAATGTGGAACCCAAGAATGAAACAATGCTCGTCAAAGCTTTGCTAAATTGCAAAGACTTCTATTGTGGAACTCAAGAATCAAACACTGTTCATCAAAGACTTGCTTAAATTGCATAGACTTCTATTGTGGAACTCAAGTATTAAACAATGATCATTAAAGCTTTGCTAAGTTACATATACTTCTATTGTGGAGCTCAAGATTTAAACAATCCTCATCAATGATTTGCTTAAATTGCATAGAATTCTATTGTGGAACACAAGATCTAAACAATGCTCATCAAAGCTTTGCTAAATTGCGTAGACTTCTATTGTGGAACTCGAAAATTAAACAATGCACACAAAAGCTTTGCTTAAATTGCATAGACTTCTATTGGGGAACTCAAGAGATAAACAATACTCATCAAAGCTTTGCTAAATTGCATAGACTTCTATTGTAGCAAGAATGAAACAACGCTCATCAAAGCTTTGCTTAAAGTGCAAAAACTTCTATTGTGAAACTAAAGAATTAAACAATGCTCATCAAATCTTTGATAAATTGCAAAGGTTACTTCTATTGTGGAATTCATTAAACAATGCTCATCAACGCTTTGCTAAATAGCATAGACTTCCAATGTGGAACTCAAGAATGAAATAATGCTCATCAAAGCTTTCCTAAATTGCATAGACTTCGTGGAACTAATAAATCAAACAATGCTCATCAAAGCTTTTCTTATATTGCGTAGACTTCTAATGTGGAACTCAAGAATTAAACAATGCTCATTATAGCGTTGCTAAATTGGATACACTTCTATTGTGGAACTCAAGTATTAAGCAATGCGCATCAAAGCATTGCAAGTTACATAGACTTCTATTATGGAACTCATGAATTAAACAATCCTCGTCAAAGTTTTGCTTAAATTGCATCGAATTCAACTGTGGAACTCAAGAATTAAACAATGCTCATCAAAGCTTTGCTTAAATTGCATAGAACTCTATTGTGGAACTCAAGAATCAAACAATGCTCATCAAATCCTTGTTTAAATTGCATAGACTTCTATTGTGGAACTCAAGAACAAAACAATGCTCATCAAAAGTATGCTAAATTACAAAGGCTACTTCTATTGTGCAACTCTAGAATTAAACAATGCTCATCAAAGCATTGTTAAATTGCATAGACTTCTAATGTGGAACTCAAGAATGAAACAATGCTCATCGAAACTATGGTAAATTACGAAGCCTTGTTTAAATTGCAAAGACTTCTATTGTGGAACTCAAGAATATAACAATGCTCATCAAAACTATGCTAAATTACAAAGGCTACTTCTATTGTGCAACTCTTGAATTAAACAATGCTCATCAAAACTATGCTAAATTACGAAGGCTACTTCTATTGTGCAACTCTAGAATTAAACAATGCTCATCAAAGCATTTCTAAATTGCATAGACTTATAATGTGGAACTCAAGAATGAAACAATGCTCATCAAAGCTTTTCTATAATTGCACTGGCTTTTATTATGGAACTCAAGAAGTAAACAAGGCTCATCAAACTTATACTAAATTACAAAGGCTACTTCTATTGTGCAACTCTAAAATTAAACAATGCTCATCAAAACATTCTTAAATTGCATAGACTTCTAATGTGGAACTCAAGAATGAAACAATGCTCATCAAAGATTTGCTTAAATTGCACAGACTTTTATTGTGGAACACAAGAATTAAACAACGGTCATCAAAGCTTTGCTAAATTGCGAAGACTACTTCTATTGTGGAACCCAAGAATTACACTATCCTCATCAAAGCTTTGCTAAATTGCATAGACTTATAATGTGGAGCTCAAGAATGAAACAATCCTCATCAAAGCATTGTTTAAAGTGTATACATTCGTATTGTTGAGCTCAAAAATTAAACAATGCTCATCAATGCTTTGTTAAATTGCAAAGATTTCCAATGTGGAACCCAAGAATGAAACAATGCTCGTCAAAGCTTTGCTAAATTGCAAAGACTTCTATTGTGGAACTCAAGAATCAAACACTGTTCATCAAAGACTTGCTTAAATTGCATAGACTTCTATTGTGGAACTCAAGTATTAAACAATGATCATTAGAGCTTTGCTAAGTTACATATACTTCTATTGTGGAGCTCAAGATTTCAACAATCCTCATCAATGATTTGCTTAAATTGCATAGAATTCTATTGTGCAACACAAGATCTAAACAATGCTCATCAAAGCTTTGCTAAATTGCGTAGACTTCTATTGTGGAACTCGAAAATTAAACAATGCACACAAAAGCTTTGCTTAAATTGCATAGACTTCTATTGTGGAACTCAAGAGATAAACAATACTCATCAAAGCTTTGCTAAATTGCATAGACTTCTATTGTAGCAAGAATGAAACAACGCTCATCAAAGCTTTGCTTAAAGTGCAAAAACTTCTATTGTGAAACTAAAGAATTAAACAATGCTCATCAAATCTTTGCTAAATTGCAAAGGTTACTTCTATTGTGGAATTCATTAAACAATGCTCATCAACGCTTTGCTAAATAGCATAGACTTCCAATGTGGAACTCAAGAATGAAATAATGCTCATCAAAGCTTTCCTAAATTGCATAGACTTCGTGGAACTAATAAATCAAACAATGCTCATCAAAGCTTTTCTTATATTGCGTAGACTTCTAATGTGGAACTCAAGAATTAAACAATGCTCATTATAGCGTTGCTAAATTGGATACACTTCTATTGTGGAACTCAAGTATTAAGCAATGCGCATCAAAGCATTGCAAGTTACATAGACTTCTATTATGGAACTCATGAATTAAACAATCCTCGTCAAAGTTTTGCTTAAATTGCATCGAATTCAACTGTGGAACTCAAGAATTAAACAATGCTCATCAAAGCTTTGCTTAAATTGCATAGAACTCTATTGTGGAACTCAAGAATCAAACAATGCTCATCAAATCCTTGTTTAAATTGCATAGACTTCTATTGTGGAACTCAAGAACAAAACAATGCTCATCAAAAGTATGCTAAATTACAAAGGCTACTTCTATTGTGCAACTCTAGAATTAAACAATGCTCATCAAAGCATTGTTAAATTGCATAGACTTCTAATGTGGAACTCAAGAATGAAACAATGCTCATCGAAACTATGGTAAATTACGAAGCCTTGTTTAAATTGCAAAGACTTCTATTGTGGAACTCAAGAATATAACAATGCTCATCAAAACTATGCTAAATTACAAAGGCTACTTCTATTGTGCAACTCTTGAATTAAACAATGCTCATCAAAACTATGCTAAATTACGAAGGCTACTTCTATTGTGCAACTCTAGAATTAAACAATGCTCATCAAAGCATTTCTAAATTGCATAGACTTATAATGTGGAACTCAAGAATGAAACAATGCTCATCAAAGCTTTTCTATAATTGCACTGGCTTTTATTATGGAACTCAAGAAGTAAACAAGGCTCATCAAACTTATACTAAATTACAAAGGCTACTTCTATTGTGCAACTCTAAAATTAAACAATGCTCATCAAAACATTCTTAAATTGCATAGACTTCTAATGTGGAACTCAAGAATGAAACAATGCTCATGAAAGATTTGCTTAAATTGCACAGACTTTTATTGTGGAACACAAGAATTAAACAACGGTCATCAAAGCTTTGCTAAATTGCGAAGACTACTTCTATTGTGGAACCCAAGAATTACACTATCCTCATCAAAGCTTTGCTAAATTGCATAGACTTATAATGTGGAGCTCAAGAATGAAACAATCCTCATCAAAGCATTGTTTAAAGTGTATACATTCGTATTGTTGAGCTCAAAAATTAAACAATGCTCATCAATGCTTTGTTAAATTGCAAAGATTTCCAATGTGGAACCCAAGAATGAAACAATGCTCGTCAAAGCTTTGCTAAATTGCAAAGACTTCTATTGTGGAACTCAAGAATCAAACACTGTTCATCAAAGACTTGCTTAAATTGCATAGACTTCTATTGTGGAACTCAAGTATTAAACAATGATCATTAGAGCTTTGCTAAGTTACATATACTTCTATTGTGGAGCTCAAGATTTCAACAATCCTCATCAATGATTTGCTTAAATTGCATAGAATTCTATTGTGCAACACAAGATCTAAACAATGCTCATCAAAGCTTTGCTAAATTGCGTAGACTTCTATTGTGGAACTCGAAAATTAAACAATGCACACAAAAGCTTTGCTTAAATTGCATAGACTTCTATTGTGGAACTCAAGAGATAAACAATACTCATCAAAGCTTTGCTAAATTGCATAGACTTCTATTGTAGCAAGAATGAAACAACGCTCATTAAAGCTTTGCTTAAAGTGCAAAAACTTCTATTGTGAAACTAAAGAATTAAACAATGCTCATCAAATCTTTGCTAAATTGCAAAGGTTACTTCTATTGTGGAATTCATTAAACAATGCTCATCAACGCTTTGCTAAATAGCATAGACTTCCAATGTGGAACTCAAGAATGAAATAATGCTCATCAAAGCTTTCCTAAATTGCATAGACTTCGTGGAACTAATAAATCAAACAATGCTCATCAAAGCTTTTCTTATATTGCGTAGACTTCTAATGTGGAACTCAAGAATTAAACAATGCTCATTATAGCTTTGCTAAATTGGATACACTTCTATTGTGGAACTCAAGTATTAAGCAATGCGCATCAAAGCATTGCAAGTTACATAGACTTCTATTATGGAACTCATGAATTAAACAATCCTCGTCAAAGTTTTGCTTAAATTGCATCGAATTCAACTGTCGAACTCAAGAATTAAACAATGCTCATCAAAGCTTTGCTTAAATTGCATAGAACTCTATTGTGGAACTCAAGAATCAAACAATGCTCATCAAATCCTTGTTTAAATTGCATAGACTTCTATTGTGGAACTCAAGAAGAAAACAATGCTCATCAAAAGTATGCTAAATTGCAAAGGCTACTTCTATTGTGCAACTCTAGAATTAAACAATGCTCATCAAAGCATTGTTAAATTGCATAGACTTCTAATGTGGAACTCAAGAATGAAACAATGCTCATCGAAACTATGGTAAATTACGAAGCCTTGTTTAAATTGCATAGACTTCTATTGTGGAACTCAAGAATATAACAATGCTCATCAAAACTATGCTAAATTACAAAGGCTACTTCTATTGTGCAACTCTTGAATTAAACAATGCTCATCAAAACTATGCTAAATTACGAAGGCTACTTCTATTGTGCAACTCTAGAATTAAACAATGCTCATCAAAGCATTTCTAAATTGCATAGACTTATAATGTGGAACTCAAGAATGAAACAATGCTCATCAAAGCTTTTCTATAATTGCACTGGCTTTTATTATGGAACTCAAGAAGTAAACAAGGCTCATCAAACTTATACTAAATTACAAAGGCTACTTCTATTGTGCAACTCTAAAATTAAACAATGCTCATCAAAACATTCTTAAATTGCATAGACTTCTAATGTGGAACTCAAGAATGAAACAATGCTCATCAAAGATTTGCTTAAATTGCACAGACTTTTATTGTGGAACACAAGAATTAAACAACGGTCATCAAAGCTTTGCTAAATTGCGAAGACTACTTCTATTGTGGAACCCAAGAATTACACTATGCTCATCAAAGCTTTGCTAAATTGCATAGACTTATAATGTGGAACTCAAGAATGAAACAATCCTCATCAAAGCATTGTTTAAAGTGTATACATTCGTATTTTTGAGCTCAACAATTAAACAATGCTCATCAATGCTTTGTTAAATTGCATAGACTTCCAATGTGGAACCCAAGAATGAAACAATGCTCGTCAAAGCTTTGCTAAATTGCAAAGACTTCTATTGTGGAACTCAAGAATCAAACACTGTTCATCAAAGACTTGCTTAAATTGCATAGACTTCTATTGTGTAACTCAAGTATTAAACAATGATCATTAAAGCTTTGCTAAGTTACATATACTTCTATTGTGGAGCTCAAGATTTCAACAATCCTCATCAATGATTTGCTTAAATTGCATAGAATTCTATTGTGCAACACAAGATCTAAACAATGCTCATCAAAGCTTTGCTAAATTGCGTAGACTTCTATTGTGGAACTCGAAAATTAAACAATGCACACAAAAGCTTTTCTTAAATTGCATAGACTTCTATTGTGGAACTCAAGAGATAAACAATACTCATCAAAGCTTTGCTAAATTGCATAGACTTCTATTGTAGCAAGAATGAAACAACGCTCATCAAAGCTTTGCTTAAAGTGCATAAACTTCTATTGTGAAACTAAAGAATTAAACAATGCTCATCAAATCTTTGCTAAATTGCAAAGGTTACTTCAATTGTGGAATTCATTAAACAATGCTCATCAACGCTTTGCTAAATAGCATAGACTTCCAATGTGGAACTCAAGAATGAAATAATGCTCATCAAAACTTTCCTAAATTGCATAGACTTCGTGGAACTAATAAATCAAACAATGCTCATCAAAGCTTTTCTTATATTGCGTAGACTTCTAATGTGGAACTCAAGAATTAAACAATGCTCATTATAGCTTTGCTAAATTGGATACACTTCTATTGTGGAACTCAAGTATTAAGCAATGCGCATCAAAGCATTGCAAGTTACATAGACTTCTATTATGGAACTCATGAATTAAACAATTCTCGTCAAAGTTTTGCTTAAATTGCATCGAATTCAACTGTCGAACTCAAGAATTAAACAATGCTCATCAAAGCTTTGCTTAAATTGCATAGAACTCTATTGTGGAACTCAAGAATCAAACAATGCTCATCAAATCCTTGTTTAAATTGCATAGACTTCTATTGTGGAACTCAAGAAGAAAACAATGCTCATCAAAAGTATGCTAAATTGCAAAGGCAACTTCTATTGTGCAACTCTAGAATTAAACAATGCTCATCAAAGCATTGTTAAATTGCATAGACTTCTAATGTGGAACTCAAGAATGAAACAATGCTCATCGAAACTATGGTAAATTACGAAGCCTTGTTTAAATTGCATAGACTTCTATTGTGGAACTCAAGAATATAACAATGCTCATCAAAACTATGCTAAATTACAAAGGCTACTTCTATTGTGCAACTCTTGAATTAAACAATGCTCATCAAAACTATGCTAAATTACGAAGGCTACTTCTAGTGTGCAACTCTAGAATTAAACAATGCTCATCAAAGCATTTCTAAATTGCATAGACTTATAATGTGGAACTCAAGAATGAAACAATGCTCATCAAAGCTTTTCTATAATTGCACTGGCTTTTATTATGGAACTCAAGAAGTAAACAAGGCTCATCAAACTTATACTAAATTACAAAGGCTACTTCTATTGTGCAACTCTAAAATTAAACAATGCTCATCAAAACATTCTTAAATTGCATAGACTTCTAATGTGGAACTCAAGAATGAAACAATGCTCATCAAAGATTTGCTTAAATTGCACAGACTTTTATTGTGGAACACAAGAATTAAACAACGGTCATCAAAGCTTTGCTAAATTGCGAAGACTACTTCTATTGTGGAACCCAAGAATTACACTATGCTCATCAAAGCTTTGCTAAATTGCATAGACTTATAATGTGGAACTCAAGAATGAAACAATCGTCATCAAAGCATTGTTTAAAGTGTATACATTCGTATTGTTGAGCTCAACAATTAAACAATGCTCATCAATGCTTTGTTAAATTGCATAGACTTCCAATGTGGAACCCAAGAATGAAACAATGCTCGTCAAAGCTTTGCTAAATTGCAAAGACTTCTATTGTGGAACTCAAGAATCAAACACTGTTCATCAAAGACTTGCTTAAATTGCATAGACTTCTATTGTCTAACTCAAGTATTAAACAATGATCATTAAAGCTTTGCTAAGTTACATATACTTCTATTGTGGAGCTCAAGATTTAAACAATCCTCATCAATGATTTGCTTAAATTGCATAGAATTCTATTGTGGAACACAAGATCTAAACAATGCTCATCAAAGCTTTGCTAAATTGCGTAGACTTCTATTGTGGAACTCGAAAATTAAACAATGCACACAAAAGCTTTGCTTAAATTGCATAGACTTCTATTGTGGAACTCAAGAGATAAACAATACTCATCAAAGCTTTGCTAAATTGCATAGACTTCTATTGTAGCAAGAATGAAACAACGCTCATCAAAGCTTTGCTTAAAGTGCATAAACTTCTATTGTGAAACTAAAGAATTAAACAATGCTCATCAAATCTTTGCTAAATTGCAAAGGTTACTTCTATTGTGGAATTCATTAAACAATGCTCATCAACGCTTTGCTAAATAGCATAGACTTCCAATGTGGAACTCAAGAATGAAATAATGCTCATCAAAGCTTTCCTAAATTGCATAGACTTCGTGGAACTAATAAATCAAACAATGCTCATCAAAGCATTTCTTATATTGCGTAGACTTCTAATGTGGAACTCAAGAATTAAACAATGCTCATTATAGCTTTGCTAAATTGGATATACTTCTATTGTGGAACTCAAGTATTAAGCAATGCGCATCAAAGCATTGCAAGTTACATAGACTTCTATTATGGAACTCATGAATTAAACAATCCTCGTCAAAGTTTTGCTTAAATTGCATCGAATTCAACTGTGGAACTCAAGAATTAAACAATGCTCATCAAAGCTTTGCTTAAATTGCATAGAACTCTATTGTGGAACTCAAGAATCAAACAATGCTCATCAAATCCTTGTTTAAATTGCATAGACTTCTATTGTGGAACTCAAGAAGAGAACAATGCTCATCAAAAGTATGCTAAATTACAAAGGCTACTTCTATTGTGCAACTCTAGAATTAAACAATGCTCATCAAAGCATTGTTAAATTGCATAGACTTCTAATGTGGAACTCAAGAATGAAACAATGCTCATCAAAACTATGGTAAATTACGAAGCCTTGTTTAAATTGCATAGACTTCTATTGTGGAACTCAAGAATATAACAATGCTCATCAAAACTATGCTAAATTACAAAGGCTACTTCTATTGTGCAACTCTTGAATTAAACAATGCTCATCAAAACTATGCTAAATTACGAAGGCTACTTCTATTGTGCAACTCTAGAATTAAACAATGCTCATCAAAGCATTTCTAAATTGCATAGACTTATAATGTGGAACTCAAGAATGAAACAATGCTCATCAAAGCTTTTCTATAATTGCACTGGCTTT
The DNA here is from genome assembly GCF_051521515.1 of Lactuca serriola. Lineage (NCBI taxonomy): Eukaryota > Viridiplantae > Streptophyta > Magnoliopsida > Asterales > Asteraceae > Lactuca > Lactuca serriola. Next base: position 185,599,634 of record NC_136408.1, on the reverse strand, counting down.
TATTATGGAACTCAAGAAGTAAACAAGGCTCATCAAACTTATACTAAATTACAAAGGCTACTTCTATTGTGCAACTCTAAAATTAAACAATGCTCATCAAAACATTCTTAAATTGCATAGACTTCTAATGTGGAACTCAAGAATGAAACAATGCTCATCAAAGATTTGCTTAAATTGCACAGACTTTTATTGTCGAACACAAGAATTAAACAACGGTCATCAAAGCTTTGCTAAATTGCGAAGACTACTTCTATTGTGGAACCCAAGAATTACACTATGCTCATCAAAGCTTTGCTAAATTGCATAGACTTATAATGTGGAACTCAAGAATGAAACAATCCTCATCAAAGCATTGTTTAAAGTGTATACATTCGTATTGTTGAGCTCAACAATTAAACAATGCTCATCAATGCTTTGTTAAATTGCATAGACTTCCAATGTGGAACCCAACAATGAAACAATGCTCGTCAAAGCTTTGCTAAATTGAAAAGACTTCTATTGTGGAACTCAAGAATCAAACACTGTTCATCAAAGACTTGCTTAAATTGCATAGACTTCTATTGTGGAACTCAAGTATTAAACAATGATCATTAAAGCTTTGCTAAGTTACATATACTTCTATTGTGGAGCTCAAGATTTAAACAATCCTCATCAATGATTTGCTTAAATTGCATAGAATTCTATTGTGGAACACAAGATCTAAACAATGCTCATCAAAGCTTTGCTAAATTGCGTAGACTTCTATTGTGGAACTCGAAAATTAAACAATGCACACAAAAGCTTTGCTTAAATTGCATAGACTTCTAATGTGGAACTCAAGAGATAAACAATACTCATCAAAGCTTTGCTAAATTGCATAGACTTCTATTGTAGCAAGAATGAAACAACGCTCATCAAAGCTTTGCTTAAAGTGCATAAACTTCTATTGTGAAACTAAAGAATTAAACAATGCTCATCAAATCTTTGCTAAATTGCAAAGGTTACTTCTATTGTGGAATTCATTAAACAATGCTCATCAACGCTTTGCTAATAGCATAGACTTCCAATGTGGAACTCAAGAATGAAATAATGCTCATCAAAGCTTTCCTAAATTGCATAGACTTCGTGGAACTAATAAATCAAACAATGCTCATCAAAGCTTTTCTTATATTGCGTAGACTTCTAATGTGGAACTCAAGAATTAAACAATGCTCATTATAGCTTTGCTAAATTGGATACACTTCTATTGTGGAACTCAAGTATTAAGCAATGCGCATCAAAGCATTGCAAGTTACATAGACTTCTATTATGGAACTCATGAATTAAACAATCCTCGTCAAAGTTTTGCTTAAATTGCATCGAATTCAACTGTCGAACTCAAGAATTAAACAATGCTCATCAAAGCTTTGCTTAAATTGCATAGAACTCTATTGTGGAACTCAAGAATCAAACAATGCTCATCAAATCATTGTTTAAATTGCATAGACTTCTATTGTGGAACTCAAGAAGAAAACAATGCTCATCAAAAGTATGCTAAATTACAAAGGCTACTTCTATTGTGCAACTCTAGAATTAAACAATGCTCATCAAAGCATTGTTAAATTGCATAGACTTCTAATGTGGAACTCAAGAATGAAACAATGCTCATCAAAACTATGGTAAATTACGAAGCCTTGTTTAAATTGCATAGACTTCTATTGTGGAACTCAAGAATATAACAATGCTCATCAAAACTATGCTAAATTACAAAGGCTACTTCTATTGTGCAACTCTTGAATTAAACAATGCTCATCAAAACTATGCTAAATTACGAAGGCTACTTCTATTGTGCAACTCTAGAATTAAACAATGCTCATCAAAGCATTTCTAAATTGCATAGACTTATAATGTGGAACTCAAGAATGAAACAATGCTCATCAAAGCTTTTCTATAATTGCACTGGCTTTTATTATGGAACTCAAGAAGTAAACAAGGCTCATCAAACTTATACTAAATTACAAAGGCTACTTCTATTGTGCAACTCTAAAATTAAACAATGCTCATCAAAACATTCTTAAATTGCATAGACTTCTAATGTGGAACTCAAGAATGAAACAATGCTCATCAAAGATTTGCTTAAATTGCACAGACTTTTATTGTCGAACACAAGAATTAAACAACGGTCATCAAAGCTTTGCTAAATTGCGAAGACTACTTCTATTGTGGAACCCAAGAATTACACTATGCTCATCAAAGCTTTGCTAAATTGCATAGACTTATAATGTGGAACTCAAGAATGAAACAATCCTCATCAAAGCATTGTTTAAAGTGTATACATTCGTATTGTTGAGCTCAACAATTAAACAATGCTCATCAATGCTTTGTTAAATTGCATAGACTTCCAATGTGGAACCCAACAATGAAACAATGCTCGTCAAAGCTTTGCTAAATTGAAAAGACTTCTATTGTGGAACTCAAGAATCAAACACTGTTCATCAAAGACTTGCTTAAATTGCATAGACTTCTATTGTGGAACTCAAGTATTAAACAATGATCATTAAAGCTTTGCTAAGTTACATATACTTCTATTGTGGAGCTCAAGATTTAAACAATCCTCATCAATGATTTGCTTAAATTGCATAGAATTCTATTGTGGAACACAAGATCTAAACAATGCTCATCAAAGCTTTGCTAAATTGCGTAGACTTCTATTGTGGAACTCGAAAATTAAACAATGCACACAAAAGCTTTGCTTAAATTGCATAGACTTCTAATGTGGAACTCAAGAGATAAACAATACTCATCAAAGCTTTGCTAAATTGCATAGACTTCTATTGTAGCAAGAATGAAACAACGCTCATCAAAGCTTTGCTTAAAGTGCATAAACTTCTATTGTGAAACTAAAGAATTAAACAATGCTCATCAAATCTTTGCTAAATTGCAAAGGTTACTTCTATTGTGGAATTCATTAAACAATGCTCATCAACGCTTTGCTAATAGCATAGACTTCCAATGTGGAACTCAAGAATGAAATAATGCTCATCAAAGCTTTCCTAAATTGCATAGACTTCGTGGAACTAATAAATCAAACAATGCTCATCAAAGCTTTTCTTATATTGCGTAGACTTCTAATGTGGAACTCAAGAATTAAACAATGCTCATTATAGCTTTGCTAAATTGGATACACTTCTATTGTGGAACTCAAGTATTAAGCAATGCGCATCAAAGCATTGCAAGTTACATAGACTTCTATTATGGAACTCATGAATTAAACAATCCTCGTCAAAGTTTTGCTTAAATTGCATCGAATTCAACTGTCGAACTCAAGAATTAAACAATGCTCATCAAAGCTTTGCTTAAATTGCATAGAACTCTATTGTGGAACTCAAGAATCAAACAATGCTCATCAAATCATTGTTTAAATTGCATAGACTTCTATTGTGGAACTCAAGAAGAAAACAATGCTCATCAAAAGTATGCTAAATTACAAAGGCTACTTCTATTGTGCAACTCTAGAATTAAACAATGCTCATCAAAGCATTGTTAAATTGCATAGACTTCTAATGTGGAACTCAAGAATGAAACAATGCTCATCAAAACTATGGTAAATTACGAAGCCTTGTTTAAATCGCATAGACTTCTATTGTGGAACTCAAGAATATAACAATGCTCATCAAAACTATGCTAAATTACAAAGGCTACTTCTATTGTGCAACTCTTGAATTAAACAATGCTCATCAAAACTATGCTAAATTACGAAGGCTACTTCTATTGTGCAACTCTAGAATTAAACAATGCTCATCAAAGCGTTTCTAAATTGCATAGACTTATAATGTGGAACTCAAGAATGAAACAATGCTCATCAAAGCTTTTCTATAATTGCACTGGCTTTTATTATGGAACTCAAGAAGTAAACAAGGCTCATCAAACTTATACTAAATTACAAAGGCTACTTCTATTGTGCAACTCTAAAATTAAACAATGCTCATCAAAACATTCTTAAATTGCATAGACTTCTAATGTGGAACTCAAGAATGAAACAATGCTCATCAAAGATTTGCTTAAATTGCACAGACTTTTATTGTCGAACACAAGAATTAAACAACGGTCATCAAAGCTTTGCTAAATTGCGAAGACTACTTCTATTGTGGAACCCAAGAATTACACTATGCTCATCAAAGCTTTGCTAAATTGCATAGACTTATAATGTGGAACTCAAGAATGAAACAATCCTCATCAAAGCATTGTTTAAAGTGTATACATTCGTATTGTTGAGCTCAACAATTAAACAATGCTCATCAATGCTTTGTTAAATTGCATAGACTTCCAATGTGGAACCCAACAATGAAACAATGCTCGTCAAAGCTTTGCTAAATTGAAAAGACTTCTATTGTGGAACTCAAGAATCAAACACTGTTCATCAAAGACTTGCTTAAATTGCATAGACTTCTATTGTGGAACTCAAGTATTAAACAATGATCATTAAAGCTTTGCTAAGTTACATATACTTCTATTGTGGAGCTCAAGATTTAAACAATCCTGATCAATGATTTGCTTAAATTGCATAGAATTCTATTGTGGAACACAAGATCTAAACAATGCTCATCAAAGCTTTGCTAAATTGCGTAGACTTCTATTGTGGAACTCGAAAATTAAACAATGCACACAAAAGCTTTGCTTAAATTGCATAGACTTCTAATGTGGAACTCAAGAGATAAACAATACTCATCAAAGCTTTGCTAAATTGCATAGACTTCTATTGTAGCAAGAATGAAACAACGCTCATCAAAGCTTTGCTTAAAGTGCATAAACTTCTATTGTGAAACTAAAGAATTAAACAATGCTCATCAAATCTTTGCTAAATTGCAAAGGTTACTTCTATTGTGGAATTCATTAAACAATGCTCATCAACGCTTTGCTAATAGCATAGACTTCCAATGTGGAACTCAAGAATGAAATAATGCTCATCAAAGCTTTCCTAAATTGCATAGACTTCGTGGAACTAATAAATCAAACAATGCTCATCAAAGCTTTTCTTATATTGCGTAGACTTCTAATGTGGAACTCAAGAATTAAACAATGCTCATTATAGCTTTGCTAAATTGGATACACTTCTATTGTGGAACTCAAGTATTAAGCAATGCGCATCAAAGCATTGCAAGTTACATAGACTTCTATTATGGAACTCATGAATTAAACAATCCTCGTCAAAGTTTTGCTTAAATTGCATCGAATTCAACTGTCGAACTCAAGAATTAAACAATGCTCATCAAAGCTTTGCTTAAATTGCATAGAACTCTATTGTGGAACTCAAGAATCAAACAATGCTCATCAAATCATTGTTTAAATTGCATAGACTTCTATTGTGGAACTCAAGAAGAAAACAATGCTCATCAAAAGTATGCTAAATTACAAAGGCTACTTCTATTGTGCAACTCTAGAATTAAACAATGCTCATCAAAGCATTGTTAAATTGCATAGACTTCTAATGTGGAACTCAAGAATGAAACAATGCTCATCAAAACTATGGTAAATTACGAAGCCTTGTTTAAATTGCATAGACTTCTATTGTGGAACTCAAGAATATAACAATGCTCATCAAAACTATGCTAAATTACAAAGGCTACTTCTATTGTGCAACTCTTGAATTAAACAATGCTCATCAAAACTATGCTAAATTACGAAGGCTACTTCTATTGTGCAACTCTAGAATTAAACAATGCTCATCAAAGCATTTCTAAATTGCATAGACTTATAATGTGGAACTCAAGAATGAAACAATGCTCATCAAAGCTTTTCTATAATTGCACTGGCTTTTATTATGGAACTCAAGAAGTAAACAAGGCTCATCAAACTTATACTAAATTACAAAGGCTACTTCTATTGTGCAACTCTAAAATTAAACAATGCTCATCAAAACATTCTTAAATTGCATAGACTTCTAATGTGGAACTCAAGAATGAAACAATGCTCATCAAAGATTTGCTTAAATTGCACAGACTTTTATTGTCGAACACAAGAATTAAACAACGGTCATCAAAGCTTTGCTAAATTGCGAAGACTACTTCTATTGTGGAACCCAAGAATTACACTATGCTCATCAAAGCTTTGCTAAATTGCATAGACTTATAATGTGGAACTCAAGAATGAAACAATCCTCATCAAAGCATTGTTTAAAGTGTATACATTCGTATTGTTGAGCTCAACAATTAAACAATGCTCATCAATGCTTTGTTAAATTGCATAGACTTCCAATGTGGAACCCAACAATGAAACAATGCTCGTCAAAGCTTTGCTAAATTGAAAAGACTTCTATTGTGGAACTCAAGAATCAAACACTGTTCATCAAAGACTTGCTTAAATTGCATAGACTTCTATTGTGGAACTCAAGTATTAAACAATGATCATTAAAGCTTTGCTAAGTTACATATACTTCTATTGTGGAGCTCAAGATTTAAACAATCCTCATCAATGATTTGCTTAAATTGCATAGAATTCTATTGTGGAACACAAGATCTAAACAATGCTCATCAAAGCTTTGCTAAATTGCGTAGACTTCTATTGTGGAACTCGAAAATTAAACAATGCACACAAAAGCTTTGCTTAAATTGCATAGACTTCTAATGTGGAACTCAAGAGATAAACAATACTCATCAAAGCTTTGCTAAACTGCATAGACTTCTATTGTAGCAAGAATGAAACAACGCTCATCAAAGCTTTGCTTAAAGTGCATAAACTTCTATTGTGAAACTAAAGAATTAAACAATGCTCATCAAATCTTTGCTAAATTGCAAAGGTTACTTCTATTGTGGAATTCATTAAACAATGCTCATCAACGCTTTGCTAAATAGCATAGACTTCCAATGTGGAACTCAAGAATGAAATAATGCTCATCAAAGCTTTCCTAAATTGCATAGACTTCGTGGAACTAATAAATCAAACAATGCTCATCAAAGCTTTTCTTATATTGCGTAGACTTCTAATGTGGAACTCAAGAATTAAACAATGCTCATTATAGCTTTGCTAAATTGGATACACTTCTATTGTGGAACTCAAGTATTAAGCAATGCGCATCAAAGCATTGCAAGTTACATAGACTTCTATTATGGAACTCATGAATTAAACAATCCTCGTCAAAGTTTTGCTTAAATTGCATCGAATTCAACTGTCGAACTCAAGAATTAAACAATGCTCATCAAAGCTTTGCTTAAATTGCATAGAACTCTATTGTGGAACTCAAGAATCAAACAATGCTCATCAAATCATTGTTTAAATTGCATAGACTTCTATTGTGGAACTCAAGAAGAAAACAATGCTCATCAAAAGTATGCTAAATTACAAAGGCTACTTCTATTGTGCAACTCTAGAATTAAACAATGCTCATCAAAGCATTGTTAAATTGCATAGACTTCTAATGTGGAACTCAAGAATGAAACAATGCTCATCAAAACTATGGTAAATTACGAAGCCTTGTTTAAATTGCATAGACTTCTATTGTGGAACTCAAGAATATAACAATGCTCATCAAAACTATGCTAAATTACAAAGGCTACTTCTATTGTGCAACTCTTGAATTAAACAATGCTCATCAAAACTATGCTAAATTACGAAGGCTACTTCTATTGTGCAACTCTAGAATTAAACAATGCTCATCAAAGCATTTCTAAATTGCATAGACTTATAATGTGGAACTCAAGAATGAAACAATGCTCATCAAAGCTTTTCTATAATTGCACTGGCTTTTATTATGGAACTCAAGAAGTAAACAAGGCTCATCAAACTTATACCAAATTACAAAGGCTACTTCTATTGTGCAACTCTAAAATTAAACAATGCTCATCAAAACATTCTTAAAATGCATAGACTTCTAATGTGGAACTCAAGAATGAAACAATGCTCATCAAAGATTTGCTTAAATTGCACAGACTTTTATTGTGGAACACAAGAATTAAACAACGGTCATCAAAGCTTTGCTAAATTGCGAAGACTACTTCTATTGTGGAACCCAAGAATTACACTATGCTCATCAAAGCTTTGCTAAATTGCATAGACTTATAATGTGGAACTCAAGAATGAAACAATCCTCATCAAAGCATTGTTTAAAGTGTATACATTCGTATTGTTGAGCTCAACAATTATACAATGCTCATCAATGCTTTGTTAAATTGCATAGACTTCCAATGTGGAACCCAAGAATGAAACAATGCTCGTCAAAGCTTTGCTAAATTGCAAAGACTTCTATTGTGGAACTCAAGAATCAAACACTGTTCATCAAAGACTTGCTTAAATTGCATAGACTTCTATTGTGGAACTCAAGTATTAAACAATGATCATTAAAGCTTTGCTAAGTTACATATACTTCTATTGTGGAGCTCAAGATTTAAACAATCCTCATCAATGATTTGCTTAAATTGCATAGAATTCTATTGTGGAACACAAGATCTAAACAATGCTCATCAAACTTTGCTAAATTGCGTAGACTTCTATTGTGGAACTCGAAAATTAAACAATGCACACAAAAGCTTTGCTTAAATTGCATAGACTTCTATTGTGGAACTCAAGAGATAAACAATACTCATCAAAGCTTTGCTAAATTGCATAGACTTCTATTGTAGCAAGAATGAAACAACGCTCATCAAAGCTTTGCTTAAAGTGCATAAACTTCTATTGTGAAACTAAAGAATTAAACAATGCTCATCAAATCTTTGCTAAATTGCAAAGGTTACTTCTATTGTGGAATTCATTAAACAATGCTCATCAACGCTTTGCTAAATAGCATAGACTTCCAATGTGGAACTCAAGAATGAAATAATGCTCATCAAAGCTTTCCTAAATTGCATAGACTTCGTGGAACTAATAAATCAAACAATGCTCATCAAAGCTTTTCTTATATTGCGTAGACTTCTAATGTGGAACTCAAGAATTAAACAATGCTCATTATAGCTTTGCTAAATTGGATACACTTCTATTGTGGAACTCAAGTATTAAGCAATGCGCATCAAAGCATTGCAAGTTACATAGACTTCTATTATGGAACTCATGAATTAAACAATCCTCGTCAAAGTTTTGCTTAAATTGCATCGAATTCAACTGTCGAACTCAAGAATTAAACAATGCTCATCAAAGCTTTGCTTAAATTGCATAGAACTCTATTGTGGAACTCAAGAATCAAACAATGCTCATCAAATCATTGTTTAAATTGCATAGACTTCTATTGTGGAACTCAAGAAGAAAACAATGCTCATCAAAAGTATGCTAAATTACAAAGGCTACTTCTATTGTGCAACTCTAGAATTAAACAATGCTCATCAAAGCATTGTTAAATTGCATAGACTTCTAATGTGGAACTCAAGAATGAAACAATGCTCATCAAAACTATGGTAAATTACGAAGCCTTGTTTAAATTGCATAGACTTCTATTGTGGAACTCAAGAATATAACAATTCTCATCAAAACTATGCTAAATTACAAAGGCTACTTCTATTGCGCAACTCTTGAATTAAACAATGCTCATCAAAACTATGCTAAATTACGAAGGCTACTTCTATTGTGCAACTCTAGAATTAAACAATGCTCATCAAAGCATTTCTAAATTGCATAGACTTATAATGTGGAACTCAAGAATGAAACAATGCTCATCAAAGCTTTTCTATAATTGCACTGGCTTTTATTATGGAACTCAAGAAGTAAACAAGGCTCATCAAACTTATACTAAATTACAAAGGCTACTTCTATTGTGCAACTCTAAAATTAAACAATGCTCATCAAAACATTCTTAAAATGCATAGACTTCTAATGTGGAACTCAAGAATGAAACAATGCTCATCAAAGATTTGCTTAAATTGCACAGACTTTTATTGTGGAACACAAGAATTAAACAACGGTCATCAAAGCTTTGCTAAATTGCGAAGACTACTTCTATTGTGGAACCCAAGAATTACACTATGCTCATCAAAGCTTTGCTAAATTGCATAGACTTATAATGTGGAACTCAAGAATGAAACAATCCTCATCAAAGCATTGTTTAAAGTGTATACATTCGTATTGTTGAGCTCAACAATTATACAATGCTCATCAATGCTTTGTTAAATTGCATAGACTTCCAATGTGGAACCCAAGAATGAAACAATGCTCGTCAAAGCTTTGCTAAATTGCAAAGACTTCTATTGTGGAACTCAAGAATCAAACACTGTTCATCAAAGACTTGCTTAAATTGCATAGACTTCTATTGTGGAACTCAAGTATTAAACAATGATCATTAAAGCTTTGCTAAGTTACATATACTTCTATTGTGGAGCTCAAGATTTAAACAATCCTCATCAATGATTTGCTTAAATTGCATAGAATTCTATTGTGGAACACAAGATCTAAACAATGCTCATCAAACTTTGCTAAATTGCGTAGACTTCTATTGTGGAACTCGAAAATTAAACAATGCACACAAAAGCTTTGCTTAAATTGCATAGACTTCTATTGTGGAACTCAAGAGATAAACAATACTCATCAAAGCTTTGCTAAATTGCATAGACTTCTATTGTAGCAAGAATGAAACAACGCTCATCAAAGCTTTGCTTAAAGTGCATAAACTTCTATTGTGAAACTAAAGAATTAAACAATGCTCATCAAATCTTTGCTAAATTGCAAAGGTTACTTCTATTGTGGAATTCATTAAACAATGCTCATCAACGCTTTGCTAAATAGCATAGACTTCCAATGTGGAACTCAAGAATGAAATAATGCTCATCAAAGCTTTCCTAAATTGCATAGACTTCGTGGAACTAATAAATCAAACAATGCTCATCAAAGCTTTTCTTATATTGCGTAGACTTCTAATGTGGAACTCAAGAATTAAACAATGCTCATTATAGCTTTGCTAAATTGGATACACTTCTATTGTGGAACTCAAGTATTAAGCAATGTGCATCAAAGCATTGCAAGTTACATAGACTTCTATTATGGAACTCATGAATTAAACAATCCTCGTCAAAGTTTTGCTTAAATTGCATCGAATTCAACTGTCGAACTCAAGAATTAAACAATGCTCATCAAAGCTTTGCTTAAATTGCATAGAACTCTATTGTGGAACTCAAGAATCAAACAATGCTCATCAAATCATTGTTTAAATTGCATAGACTTCTATTGTGGAACTTAAGAAGAAAACAATGCTCATCAAAAGTATGCTAAATTACAAAGGCTACTTCTATTGTGCAACTCTAGAATTAAACAATGCTCATCAAAGCATTGTTAAATTGCATAGACTTCTAATGTGGAACTCAAGAATGAAACAATGCTCATCAAAACTATGGTAAATTACGAAGCCTTGTTTAAATTGCATAGACTTCTATTGTGGAACACAAGAATATAACAATGCTCATCAAAACTATGCTAAATTACAAAGGCTACTTCTATTGTGCAACTCTTGAATTAAACAATGCTCATCAAAACTATGCTAAATTACGAAGGCTACTTCTATTGTGCAACTCTAGAATTAAACAATGCTCATCAAAGCATTTCTAAATTGCATAGACTTATAATGTGGAACTCAAGAATGAAACAATGCTCATCAAAGCTTTTCTATAATTGCACTGGCTTTTATTATGGAACTCAAGAAGTAAACAAGGCTCATCAAACTTATACTAAATTACAAAGGCTACTTCTATTGTGCAACTCTAAAATTAAACAATGCTCATCAAAACACTCTTAAATTGCATAGACTTCTAATGTGGAACTCAAGAATGAAACAATGCTCATCAAAGATTTGCTTAAATTGCACAGACTTTTATTGTCGAACACAAGAATTAAACAACGGTCATCAAAGCTTTGCTAAATTGCGAAGACTACTTCTATTGTGGAACCCAAGAATTACACTATGCTCATCAAAGCTTTGCTAAATTGCATAGACTTATAATGTGGAACTCAAGAATGAAACAATCCTCATCAAAGCATTGTTTAAAGTGTATACATTCGTATTGTTGAGCTCAACAATTAAACAATGCTCATCAATGCTTTGTTAAATTGCATAGACTTCCAATGTGGAACCCAACAATGAAACAATGCTCGTCAAAGCTTTGCTAAATTGCAAAGACTTCTATTGTGGAACTCAAGAATCAAACACTGTTCATCAAAGACTTGCTTAAATTGCATAGACTTCTATTGTGGAACTCAAGTATTAAACAATGATCATTAAAGCTTTGCTAAGTTACATATACTTCTATTGTGGAGCTCAAGATTTAAACAATCCTCATCAATGATTTGCTTAAATTGCATAGAATTCTATTGTGGAACACAAGATCTAAACAATGCTCATCAAAGCTTTGCTAAATTGCGTAGACTTCTATTGTGGAACTCGAAAATTAAACAATGCACACAAAAGCTTTGCTTAAATTGCATAGACTTCTAATGTGGAACTCAAGAGATAAACAATACTCATCAAAGCTTTGCTAAATTGCATAGACTTCTATTGTAGCAAGAATGAAACAACGCTCATCAAAGCTTTGCTTAAAGTGAATAAACTTCTATTGTGAAACTAAAGAATTAAACAATGCTCATCAAATCTTTGCTAAATTGCAAAGGTTACTTCTATTGTGGAATTCATTAAACAATGCTCATCAACGCTTTGCTAAATAGCATAGACTTCCAATGTGGAACTCAAGAATGAAATAATGCTCATCAAAGCTTTCCTAAATTGCATAGACTTCGTGGAACTAATAAATCAAACAATGCTCATCAAAGCTTTTCTTATATTGCGTAGACTTCTAATGTGGAACTCAAGAATTAAACAATGCTCATTATAGCTTTGCTAAATTGGATACACTTCTATTGTGGAACTCAAGTATTAAGCAATGCGCATCAAAGCATTGCAAGTTACATAGACTTCTATTATGGAACTCATGAATTAAACAATCCTCGTCAAAGTTTTGCTTAAATTGCATCGAATTCAACTGTCGAACTCAAGAATTAAACAATGCTCATCAAAGCTTTGCTTAAATTGCATAGAACTCTATTGTGGAACTCAAGAATCAAACAATGCTCATCAAATCATTGTTTAAATTGCATAGACTTCTATTGTGGAACTCAAGAAGAAAACAATGCTCATCAAAAGTATGCTAAATTACAAAGGCTACTTCTATTGTGCAACTCTAGAATTAAACAATGCTCATCAAAGCATTGTTAAATTGCATAGACTTCTAATGTGGAACTCAAGAATGAAACAATGCTCATCAAAACTATGGTAAATTACGAAGCCTTGTTTAAATTGCATAGACTTCTATTGTGGAACTCAAGAATATAACAATGCTCATCAAAACTATGCTAAATTACAAAGGCTACTTCTATTGTGCAACTCTTGAATTAAACAATGCTCATCAAAACTATGCTAAATTACGAAGGCTACTTCTATTGTGCAACTCTAGAATTAAACAATGCTCATCAAAGCATTTCTAAATTGCATAGACTTATAATGTGGAACTCAAGAATGAAACAATGCTCATCAAAGCTTTTCTATAATTGCACTGGCTTTTATTATGGAACTCAAGAAGTAAACAAGGCTCATCAAACTTATACCAAATTACAAAGGCTACTTCTATTGTGCAACTCTAAAATTAAACAATGCTCATCAAAACATTCTTAAAATGCATAGACTTCTAATGTGGAACTCAAGAATGAAACAATGCTCATCAAAGATTTGCTTAAATTGCACAGACTTTTATTGTGGAACACAAGAATTAAACAACGGTCATCAAAGCTTTGCTAAATTGCGAAGACTACTTCTATTGTGGAACCCAAGAATTACACTATGCTCATCAAAGCTTTGCTAAATTGCATAGACTTATAATGTGGAACTCAAGAATGAAACAATCCTCATCAAAGCATTGTTTAAAGTGTATACATTCGTATTGTTGAGCTCAACAATTATACAATGCTCATCAATGCTTTGTTAAATTGCATAGACTTCCAATGTGGAACCCAAGAATGAAACAATGCTCGTCAAAGCTTTGCTAAATTGCAAAGACTTCTATTGTGGAACTCAAGAATCAAACACTGTTCATCAAAGACTTGCTTAAATTGCATAGACTTCTATTGTGGAACTCAAGTATTAAACAATGATCATTAAAGCTTTGCTAAGTTACATATACTTCTATTGTGGAGCTCAAGATTTAAACAATCCTCATCAATGATTTGCTTAAATTGCATAGAATTCTATTGTGGAACACAAGATCTAAACAATGCTCATCAAACTTTGCTAAATTGCGTAGACTTCTATTGTGGAACTCGAAAATTAAACAATGCACACAAAAGCTTTGCTTAAATTGCATAGACTTCTATTGTGGAACTCAAGAGATAAACAATACTCATCAAAGCTTTGCTAAATTGCATAGACTTCTATTGTAGCAAGAATGAAACAACGCTCATCAAAGCTTTGCTTAAAGTGCATAAACTTCTATTGTGAAACTAAAGAATTAAACAATGCTCATCAAATCTTTGCTAAATTGCAAAGGTTACTTCTATTGTGGAATTCATTAAACAATGCTCATCAACGCTTTGCTAAATAGCATAGACTTCCAATGTGGAACTCAAGAATGAAATAATGCTCATCAAAGCTTTCCTAAATTGCATAGACTTCGTGGAACTAATAAATCAAACAATGCTCATCAAAGCTTTTCTTATATTGCGTAGACTTCTAATGTGGAACTCAAGAATTAAACAATGCTCATTATAGCTTTGCTAAATTGGATACACTTCTATTGTGGAACTCAAGTATTAAGCAATGCGCATCAAAGCATTGCAAGTTACATAGACTTCTATTATGGAACTCATGAATTAAACAATCCTCGTCAAAGTTTTGCTTAAATTGCATCGAATTCAACTGTCGAACTCAAGAATTAAACAATGCTCATCAAAGCTTTGCTTAAATTGCATAGAACTCTATTGTGGAACTCAAGAATCAAACAATGCTCATCAAATCATTGTTTAAATTGCATAGACTTCTATTGTGGAACTCAAGAAGAAAACAATGCTCATCAAAAGTATGCTAAATTACAAAGGCTACTTCTATTGTGCAACTCTAGAATTAAACAATGCTCATCAAAGCATTGTTAAATTGCATAGACTTCTAATGTGGAACTCAAGAATGAAACAATGCTCATCAAAACTATGGTAAATTACGAAGCCTTGTTTAAATTGCATAGACTTCTATTGTGGAACTCAAGAATATAACAATTCTCATCAAAACTATGCTAAATTACAAAGGCTACTTCTATTGCGCAACTCTTGAATTAAACAATGCTCATCAAAACTATGCTAAATTACGAAGGCTACTTCTATTGTGCAACTCTAGAATTAAACAATGCTCATCAAAGCATTTCTAAATTGCATAGACTTATAATGTGGAACTCAAGAATGAAACAATGCTCATCAAAGCTTTTCTATAATTGCACTGGCTTTTATTATGGAACTCAAGAAGTAAACAAGGCTCATCAAACTTATACTAAATTACAAAGGCTACTTCTATTGTGCAACTCTAAAATTAAACAATGCTCATCAAAACATTCTTAAAATGCATAGACTTCTAATGTGGAACTCAAGAATGAAACAATGCTCATCAAAGATTTGCTTAAATTGCACAGACTTTTATTGTGGAACACAAGAATTAAACAACGGTCATCAAAGCTTTGCTAAATTGCGAAGACTACTTCTATTGTGGAACCCAAGAATTACACTATGCTCATCAAAGCTTTGCTAAATTGCATAGACTTATAATGTGGAACTCAAGAATGAAACAATCCTCATCAAAGCATTGTTTAAAGTGTATACATTCGTATTGTTGAGCTCAACAATTATACAATGCTCATCAATGCTTTGTTAAATTGCATAGACTTCCAATGTGGAACCCAAGAATGAAACAATGCTCGTCAAAGCTTTGCTAAATTGCAAAGACTTCTATTGTGGAACTCAAGAATCAAACACTGTTCATCAAAGACTTGCTTAAATTGCATAGACTTCTATTGTGGAACTCAAGTATTAAACAATGATCATTAAAGCTTTGCTAAGTTACATATACTTCTATTGTGGAGCTCAAGATTTAAACAATCCTCATCAATGATTTGCTTAAATTGCATAGAATTCTATTGTGGAACACAAGATCTAAACAATGCTCATCAAACTTTGCTAAATTGCGTAGACTTCTATTGTGGAACTCGAAAATTAAACAATGCACACAAAAGCTTTGCTTAAATTGCATAGACTTCTATTGTGGAACTCAAGAGATAAACAATACTCATCAAAGCTTTGCTAAATTGCATAGACTTCTATTGTAGCAAGAATGAAACAACGCTCATCAAAGCTTTGCTTAAAGTGCATAAACTTCTATTGTGAAACTAAAGAATTAAACAATGCTCATCAAATCTTTGCTAAATTGCAAAGGTTACTTCTATTGTGGAATTCATTAAACAATGCTCATCAACGCTTTGCTAAATAGCATAGACTTCCAATGTGGAACTCAAGAATGAAATAATGCTCATCAAAGCTTTCCTAAATTGCATAGACTTCGTGGAACTAATAAATCAAACAATGCTCATCAAAGCTTTTCTTATATTGCGTAGACTTCTAATGTGGAACTCAAGAATTAAACAATGCTCATTATAGCTTTGCTAAATTGGATACACTTCTATTGTGGAACTCAAGTATTAAGCAATGCGCATCAAAGCATTGCAAGTTACATAGACTTCTATTATGGAACTCATGAATTAAACAATCCTCGTCAAAGTTTTGCTTAAATTGCATCGAATTCAACTGTCGAACTCAAGAATTAAACAATGCTCATCAAAGCTTTGCTTAAATTGCATAGAACTCTATTGTGGAACTCAAGAATCAAACAATGCTCATCAAATCATTGTTTAAATTGCATAGACTTCTATTGTGGAACTCAAGAAGAAAACAATGCTCATCAAAAGTATGCTAAATTACAAAGGCTACTTCTATTGTGCAACTCTAGAATTAAACAATGCTCATCAAAGCATTGTTAAATTGCATAGACTTCTAATGTGGAACTCAAGAATGAAACAATGCTCATCAAAACTATGGTAAATTACGAAGCCTTGTTTAAATTGCATAGACTTCTATTGTGGAACTCAAGAATATAACAATTCTCATCAAAACTATGCTAAATTACAAAGGCTACTTCTATTGCGCAACTCTTGAATTAAACAATGCTCATCAAAACTATGCTAAATTACGAAGGCTACTTCTATTGTGCAACTCTAGAATTAAACAATGCTCATCAAAGCATTTCTAAATTGCATAGACTTATAATGTGGAACTCAAGAATGAAACAATGCTCATCAAAGCTTTTCTATAATTGCACTGGCTTTTATTATGGAACTCAAGAAGTAAACAAGGCTCATCAAACTTATACTAAATTACAAAGGCTACTTCTATTGTGCAACTCTAAAATTAAACAATGCTCATCAAAACATTCTTAAAATGCATAGACTTCTAATGTGGAACTCAAGAATGAAACAATGCTCATCAAAGATTTGCTTAAATTGCACAGACTTTTATTGTGGAACACAAGAATTAAACAACGGTCATCAAAGCTTTGCTAAATTGCGAAGACTACTTCTATTGTGGAACCCAAGAATTACACTATGCTCATCAAAGCTTTGCTAAATTGCATAGACTTATAATGTGGAACTCAAGAATGAAACAATCCTCATCAAAGCATTGTTTAAAGTGTATACATTCGTATTGTTGAGCTCAACAATTATACAATGCTCATCAATGCTTTGTTAAATTGCATAGACTTCCAATGTGGAACCCAAGAATGAAACAATGCTCGTCAAAGCTTTGCTAAATTGCAAAGACTTCTATTGTGGAACTCAAGAATCAAACACTGTTCATCAAAGACTTGCTTAAATTGCATAGACTTCTATTGTGGAACTCAAGTATTAAACAATGATCATTAAAGCTTTGCTAAGTTACATATACTTCTATTGTGGAGCTCAAGATTTAAACAAGCCTCATCAATGATTTGCTTAAATTGCATAGAATTCTATTGTGGAACACAAGATCTAAACAATGCTCATCAAACTTTGCTAAATTGCGTAGACTTCTATTGTGGAACTCGAAAATTAAACAATGCACACAAAAGCTTTGCTTAAATTGCATAGACTTCTATTGTGGAACTCAAGAGATAAACAATACTCATCAAAGCTTTGCTAAATTGCATAGACTTCTATTGTAGCAAGAATGAAACAACGCTCATCAAAGCTTTGCTTAAAGTGCATAAACTTCTATTGTGAAACTAAAGAATAAACAATGCTCATCAAATCTTTGCTAAATTGCAAAGGTTACTTCTATTGTGGAATTCATTAAACAATGCTCATCAACGCTTTGCTAAATAGCATAGACTTCCAATGTGGAACTCAAGAATGAAATAATGCTCATCAAAGCTTTCCTAAATTGCATAGACTTCGTGGAACTAATAAATCAAACAATGCTCATCAAAGCTTTTCTTATATTGCGTAGACTTCTAATGTGGAACTCAAGAATTAAACAATGCTCATTATAGCTTTGCTAAATTGGATACACTTCTATTGTGGAACTCAAGTATTAAGCAATGCGCATCAAAGCATTGCAAGTTACATAGACTTCTATTATGGAACTCATGAATTAAACAATCCTCGTCAAAGTTTTGCTTAAATTGTATCGAATTCAACTGTCGAACTCAAGAATTAAACAATGCTCATCAAAGCTTTGCTTAAATTGCATAGAACTCTATTGTGGAACTCAAGAATCAAACAATGCTCATCAAATCATTGTTTAAATTGCATAGACTTCTATTGTGGAACTCAAGAAGAAAACAATGCTCATCAAAAGTATGCTAAATTACAAAGGCTACTTCTATTGTGCAACTCTAGAATTAAACAATGCTCATCAAAGCATTGTTAAATTGCATAGACTTCTAATGTGGAACTCAAGAATGAAACAATGCTCATCAAAACTATGGTAAATTACGAAGCCTTGTTTAAATTGCATAGACTTCTATTGTGGAACTCAAGAATATAACAATGCTCATCAAAACTATGCTAAATTACAAAGGCTACTTCTATTGCGCAACTCTTGAATTAAACAATGCTCATCAAAACTATGCTAAATTACGAAGGCTACTTCTATTGTGCAACTCTAGAATTAAACAATGCTCATCAAAGCATTGTTAAATTGCATAGACTTCTAATGTGGAACTCAAGAATGAAACAATGCTCATCAAAACTATGGTAAATTACGAAGCCTTGTTTAAATTGCATAGACTTCTATTGTGGAACTCAAGAATATAACAATTCTCATCAAAACTATGCTAAATTACAAAGGCTACTTCTATTGCGCAACTCTTGAATTAAACAATGCTCATCAAAACTATGCTAAATTACGAAGGCTACTTCTATTGTGCAACTCTAGAATTAAACAATGCTCATCAAAGCATTTCTAAATTGCATAGACTTATAATGTGGAACTCAAGAATGAAACAATGCTCATCAAAGCTTTTCTATAATTGCACTGGCTTTTATTATGGAACTCAAGAAGTAAACAAGGCTCATCAAACTTATACTAAATTACAAAGGCTACTTCTATTGTGCAACTCTAAAATTAAACAATGCTCATCAAAACATTCTTAAAATGCATAGACTTCTAATGTGGAACTCAAGAATGAAACAATGCTCATCAAAGATTTGCTTAAATTGCACAGACTTTTATTGTGGAACACAAGAATTAAACAACGGTCATCAAAGCTTTGCTAAATTGCGAAGACTACTTCTATTGTGGAACCCAAGAATTACACTATGCTCATCAAAGCTTTGCTAAATTGCATAGACTTATAATGTGGAACTCAAGAATGAAACAATCCTCATCAAAGCATTGTTTAAAGTGTATACATTCGTATTGTTGAGCTCAACAATTATACAATGCTCATCAATGCTTTGTTAAATTGCATAGACTTCCAATGTGGAACCCAAGAATGAAACAATGCTCGTCAAAGCTTTGCTAAATTGCAAAGACTTCTATTGTGGAACTCAAGAATCAAACACTGTTCATCAAAGACTTGCTTAAATTGCATAGACTTCTATTGTGGAACTCAAGTATTAAACAATGATCATTAAAGCTTTGCTAAGTTACATATACTTCTATTGTGGAGCTCAAGATTTAAACAATCCTCATCAATGATTTGCTTAAATTGCATAGAATTCTATTGTGGAACACAAGATCTAAACAATGCTCATCAAACTTTGCTAAATTGCGTAGACTTCTATTGTGGAACTCGAAAATTAAACAATGCACACAAAAGCTTTGCTTAAATTGCATAGACTTCTATTGTGGAACTCAAGAGATAAACAATACTCATCAAAGCTTTGCTAAATTGCATAGACTTCTATTGTAGCAAGAATGAAACAACGCTCATCAAAGCTTTGCTTAAAGTGCATAAACTTCTATTGTGAAACTAAAGAATTAAACAATGCTCATCAAATCTTTGCTAAATTGCAAAGGTTACTTCTATTGTGGAATTCATTAAACAATGCTCATCAACGCTTTGCTAAATAGCATAGACTTCCAATGTGGAACTCAAGAATGAAATAATGCTCATCAAAGCTTTCCTAAATTGCATAGACTTCGTGGAACTAATAAATCAAACAATGCTCATCAAAGCTTTTCTTATATTGCGTAGACTTCTAATGTGGAACTCAAGAATTAAACAATGCTCATTATAGCTTTGCTAAATTGGATACACTTCTATTGTGGAACTCAAGTATTAAGCAATGCGCATCAAAGCATTGCAAGTTACATAGACTTCTATTATGGAACTCATGAATTAAACAATCCTCGTCAAAGTTTTGCTTAAATTGCATCGAATTCAACTGTCGAACTCAAGAATTAAACAATGCTCATCAAAGCTTTGCTTAAATTGCATAGAACTCTATTGTGGAACTCAAGAATCAAACAATGCTCATCAAATCATTGTTTAAATTGCATAGACTTCTATTGTGGAACTCAAGAAGAAAACAATGCTCATCAAAAGTATGCTAAATTACAAAGGCTACTTCTATTGTGCAACTCTAGAATTAAACAATGCTCATCAAAGCATTGTTAAATTGCATAGACTTCTAATGTGGAACTCAAGAATGAAACAATGCTCATCAAAACTATGGTAAATTACGAAGCCTTGTTTAAATTGCATAGACTTCTATTGTGGAACTCAAGAATATAACAATTCTCATCAAAACTATGCTAAATTACAAAGGCTACTTCTATTGCGCAACTCTTGAATTAAACAATGCTCATCAAAACTATGCTAAATTACGAAGGCTACTTCTATTGTGCAACTCTAGAATTAAACAATGCTCATCAAAGCATTTCTAAATTGCATAGACTTATAATGTGGAACTCAAGAATGAAACAATGCTCATCAAAGCTTTTCTATAATTGCACTGGCTTTTATTATGGAACTCAAGAAGTAAACAAGGCTCATCAAACTTATACTAAATTACAAAGGCTACTTCTATTGTGCAACTCTAAAATTAAACAATGCTCATCAAAACATTCTTAAAATGCATAGACTTCTAATGTGGAACTCAAGAATGAAACAATGCTCATCAAAGATTTGCTTAAATTGCACAGACTTTTATTGTGGAACACAAGAATTAAACAACGGTCATCAAAGCTTTGCTAAATTGCGAAGACTACTTCTATTGTGGAACCCAAGAATTACACTATGCTCATCAAAGCTTTGCTAAATTGCATAGACTTATAATGTGGAACTCAAGAATGAAACAATCCTCATCAAAGCATTGTTTAAAGTGTATACATTCGTATTGTTGAGCTCAACAATTATACAATGCTCATCAATGCTTTGTTAAATTGCATAGACTTCCAATGTGGAACCCAAGAATGAAACAATGCTCGTCAAAGCTTTGCTAAATTGCAAAGACTTCTATTGTGGAACTCAAGAATCAAACACTGTTCATCAAAGACTTGCTTAAATTGCATAGACTTCTATTGTGGAACTCAAGTATTAAACAATGATCATTAAAGCTTTGCTAAGTTACATATACTTCTATTGTGGAGCTCAAGATTTAAACAATCCTCATCAATGATTTGCTTAAATTGCATAGAATTCTATTGTGGAACACAAGATCTAAACAATGCTCATCAAACTTTGCTAAATTGCGTAGACTTCTATTGTGGAACTCGAAAATTAAACAATGCACACAAAAGCTTTGCTTAAATTGCATAGACTTCTATTGTGGAACTCAAGAGATAAACAATACTCATCAAAGCTTTGCTAAATTGCATAGACTTCTATTGTAGCAAGAATGAAACAACGCTCATCAAAGCTTTGCTTAAAGTGCATAAACTTCTATTGTGAAACTAAAGAATTAAACAATGCTCATCAAATCTTTGCTAAATTGCAAAGGTTACTTCTATTGTGGAATTCATTAAACAATGCTCATCAACGCTTTGCTAAATAGCATAGACTTCCAATGTGGAACTCAAGAATGAAATAATGCTCATCAAAGCTTTCCTAAATTGCATAGACTTCGTGGAACTAATAAATCAAACAATGCTCATCAAAGCTTTTCTTATATTGCGTAGACTTCTAATGTGGAACTCAAGAATTAAACAATGCTCATTATAGCTTTGCTAAATTGGATACACTTCTATTGTGGAACTCAAGTATTAAGCAATGCGCATCAAAGCATTACAAGTTACATAGACTTCTATTATGGAACTCATGAATTAAACAATCCTCGTCAAAGTTTTGCTTAAATTGCATCGAATTCAACTGTCGAACTCAAGAATTAAACAATGCTCATCAAAGCTTTGCTTAAATTGCATAGAACTCTATTGTGGAACTCAAGAATCAAACAATGCTCATCAAATCATTGTTTAAATTGCATAGACTTCTATTGGGGAACTCAAGAAGAAAACAATGCTCATCAAAAGTATGCTAAATTACAAAGGCTACTTCTATTGTGCAACTCTAGAATTAAACAATGCTCATCAAAGCATTGTTAAATTGCATAGACTTCTAATGTGGAACTCAAGAATGAAACAATGCTCATCAAAACTATGGTAAATTACGAAGCCTTGTTTAAATTGCATAGACTTCTATTGTGGAACTCAAGAATATAACAATTCTCATCAAAACTATGCTAAATTACAAAGGCTACTTCTATTGCGCAACTCTTGAATTAAACAATGCTCATCAAAACTATGCTAAATTACGAAGGCTACTTCTATTGTGCAACTCTAGAATTAAACAATGCTCATCAAAGCATTTCTAAATTGCATAGACTTATAATGTGGAACTCAAGAATGAAACAATGCTCATCAAAGCTTTTCTATAATTGCACTGGCTTTTATTATGGAACTCAAGAAGTAAACAAGGCTCATCAAACTTATACTAAATTACAAAGGCTACTTCTATTGTGCAACTCTAAAATTAAACAATGCTCATCAAAACATTCTTAAAATGCATAGACTTCTAATGTGGAACTCAAGAATGAAACAATGCTCATCAAAGATTTGCTTAAATTGCACAGACTTTTATTGTGGAACACAAGAATTAAACAACGGTCATCAAAGCTTTGCTAAATTGCGAAGACTCCTTCTATTGTGGAACCCAAGAATTACACTATGCTCATCAAAGCTTTGCTAAATTGCATAGACTTATAATGTGGAACTCAAGAATGAAACAATCCTCATCAAAGCATTGTTTAAAGTGTATACATTCGTATTGTTGAGCTCAACAATTATACAATGCTCATCAATGCTTTGTTAAATTGCATAGACTTCCAATGTGGAACCCAAGAATGAAACAATGTTCGTCAAAGCTTTGCTAAATTGCAAAGACTTTTATTGTGGAACTCAAGAATCAAACACTGTTCATCAAAGACTTGCTTAAATTGCATAGACTTCTATTGTGGAACTCAAGTATTAAACAATGATCATTAAAGCTTTGCTAAGTTACATATACTTCTATTGTGGAGCTCAAGATTTAAACAATCCTCATCAATGATTTGCTTAAATTGCATAGAATTCTATTGTGGAACACAAGATCTAAACAATGCTCATCAAACTTTGCTAAATTGCGTAGACTTCTATTGTGGAACTCGAAAATTAAACAATGCACACAAAAGCTTTGCTTAAATTGCATAGACTTCTATTGTGGAACTCAAGAGATAAAAAATACTCATCAAAGCTTTGCTAAATTGCATAGACTTCTATTGTAGCAAGAATGAAACAACGCTCATCAAAGCTTTGCTTAAAGTGCATAAACTTCTATTGTGAAACTAAAGAATTAAACAATGCTCATCAAATCTTTGCTAAATTGCAAAGGTTACTTCTATTGTGGAATTCATTAAACAATGCTCATCAACGCTTTGCTAAATAGCATAGACTTCCAATGTGGAACTCAAGAATGAAATAATGCTCATCAAAGCTTTCCTAAATTGCATAGACTTCGTGGAACTAATAAATCAAACAATGCTCATCAAAGCTTTTCTTATATTGCGTAGACTTCTAATGTGGAACTCAAGAATTAAACAATGCTCATTATAGCTTTGCTAAATTGGATACACTTCTATTGTGGAACTCAAGTATTAAGCAATGCGCATCAAAGCATTGCAAGTTACATAGACTTCTATTATGGAACTCATGAATTAAACAATCCTCGTCAAAGTTTTGCTTAAATTGCATCGAATTCAACTGTCGAACTCAAGAATTAAACAATGCTCATCAAAGCTTTGCTTAAATTGCATAGAACTCTATTGTGGAACTCAAGAATCAAACAATGCTCATCAAATCATTGTTTAAATTGCATAGACTTCTATTGGGGAACTCAAGAAGAAAACAATGCTCATCAAAAGTATGCTAAATTACAAAGGCTACTTCTATTGTGCAACTCTAGAATTAAACAATGCTCATCAAAGCATTGTTAAATTGCATAGACTTCTAATGTGGAACTCAAGAATGAAACAATGCTCATCAAAACTATGGTAAATTACGAAGCCTTGTTTAAATTGCATAGACTTCTATTGTGGAACTCAAGAATATAACAATTCTCATCAAAACTATGCTAAATTACAAAGGCTACTTCTATTGCGCAACTCTTGAATTAAACAATGCTCATCAAAACTATGCTAAATTACGAAGGCTACTTCTATTGTGCAACTCTAGAATTAAACAATGCTCATCAAAGCATTTCTAAATTGCATAGACTTATAATGTGGAACTCAAGAATGAAACAATGCTCATCAAAGCTTTTCTATAATTGCACTGGCTTTTATTATGGAACTCAAGAAGTAAACAAGGCTCATCAAACTTATACTAAATTACAAAGGCTACTTCTATTGTGCAACTCTAAAATTAAACAATGCTCATCAAAACATTCTTAAAATGCATAGACTTCTAATGTGGAACTCAAGAATGAAACAATGCTCATCAAAGATTTGCTTAAATTGCACAGACTTTTATTGTGGAACACAAGAATTAAACAACGGTCATCAAAGCTTTGCTAAATTGCGAAGACTCCTTCTATTGTGGAACCCAAGAATTACACTATGCTCATCAAAGCTTTGCTAAATTGCATAGACTTATAATGTGGAACTCAAGAATGAAACAATCCTCATCAAAGCATTGTTTAAAGTGTATACATTCGTATTGTTGAGCTCAACAATTATACAATGCTCATCAATGCTTTGTTAAATTGCATAGACTTCCAATGTGGAACCCAAGAATGAAACAATGCTCGTCAAAGCTTTGCTAAATTGCAAAGACTTCTATTGTGGAACTCAAGAATCAAACACTGTTCATCAAAGACTTGCTTAAATTGCATAGACTTCTATTGTGGAACTCAAGTATTAAACAATGATCATTAAAGCTTTGCTAAGTTACATATACTTCTATTGTGGAGCTCAAGATTTAAACAATCCTCATCAATGATTTGCTTAAATTGCATAGAATTCTATTGTGGAACACAAGATCTAAACAATGCTCATCAAACTTTGCTAAATTGCGTAGACTTCTATTGTGGAACTCGAAAATTAAACAATGCACACAAAAGCTTTGCTTAAATTGCATAGACTTCTATTGTGGAACTCAAGAGATAAAAAATACTCATCAAAGCTTTGCTAAATTGCATAGACTTCTATTGTAGCAAGAATGAAACAACGCTCATCAAAGCTTTGCTTAAAGTGCATAAACTTCTATTGTGAAACTAAAGAATTAAACAATGCTCATCAAATCTTTGCTAAATTGCAAAGGTTACTTCTATTGTGGAATTCATTAAACAATGCTCATCAACGCTTTGCTAAATAGCATAGACTTCCAATGTGGAACTCAAGAATGAAATAATGCTCATCAAAGCTTTCCTAAATTGCATAGACTTCGTGGAACTAATAAATCAAACAATGCTCATCAAAGCTTTTCTTATATTGCGTAGACTTCTAATGTGGAACTCAAGAATTAAACAATGCTCATTATAGCTTTGCTAAATTGGATACACTTCTATTGTGGAACTCAAGTATTAAGCAATGCGCATCAAAGCATTGCAAGTTACATAGACTTCTATTATGGAACTCATGAATTAAACAATCCTCGTCAAAGTTTTGCTTAAATTGCATCGAATTCAACTGTCGAACTCAAGAATTAAACAATGCTCATCAAAGCTTTGCTTAAATTGCATAGAACTCTATTGTGGAACTCAAGAATCAAACAATGCTCATCAAATCATTGTTTAAATTGCATAGACTTCTATTGTGGAACTCAAGAAGAAAACAATGCTCATCAAAAGTATGCTAAATTACAAAGGCTACTTCTATTGTGCAACTCTAGAATTAAACAATGCTCATCAAAGCATTGTTAAATTGCATAGACTTCTAATGTGGAACTCAAGAATGAAACAATGCTCATCAAAACTATGGTAAATTACGAAGCCTTGTTTAAATTGCATAGACTTCTATTGTGGAACTCAAGAATATAACAATTCTCATCAAAACTATGCTAAATTACAAAGGCTACTTCTATTGCGCAACTCTTGAATTAAACAATGCTCATCAAAACTATGCTAAATTACGAAGGCTACTTCTATTGTGCAACTCTAGAATTAAACAATGCTCATCAAAGCATTTCTAAATTGCATAGACTTATAATGTGGAACTCAAGAATGAAACAATGCTCATCAAAGCTTTTCTATAATTGCACTGGCTTTTATTATGGAACTCAAGAAGTAAACAAGGCTCATCAAACTTATACTAAATTACAAAGGCTACTTCTATTGTGCAACTCTAAAATTAAACAATGCTCATCAAAACATTCTTAAAATGCATAGACTTCTAATGTGGAACTCAAGAATGAAACAATGCTCATCAAAGATTTGCTTAAATTGCACAGACTTTTATTGTGGAACACAAGAATTAAACAACGGTCATCAAAGCTTTGCTAAATTGCGAAGACTACTTCTATTGTGGAACCCAAGAATTACACTATGCTCATCAAAGCTTTGCTAAATTGCATAGACTTATAATGTGGAACTCAAGAATGAAACAATCCTCATCAAAGCATTGTTTAAAGTGTATACATTCGTATTGTTGAGCTCAACAATTATACAATGCTCATCAATGCTTTGTTAAATTGCATAGACTTCCAATGTGGAACCCAAGAATGAAACAATGCTCGTCAAAGCTTTGCTAAATTGCAAAGACTTCTATTGTGGAACTCAAGAATCAAACACTGTTCATCAAAGACTTGCTTAAATTGCATAGACTTCTATTGTGGAACTCAAGTATTAAACAATGATCATTAAAGCTTTGCTAAGTTACATATACTTCTATTGTGGAGCTCAAGATTTAAACAATCCTCATCAATGATTTGCTTAAATTGCATAGAATTCTATTGTGGAACACAAGATCTAAACAATGCTCATCAAAGCTTTGCTAAATTGCGTAGACCTCTATTGTGGAACTCGAAAATTAAACAATGCACACAAAAGCTTTGGTTAAATTGCATAGACTTCTATTGTGGAACTCAAGAGATAAACAATACTCATCAAAGCTTTGCTAAATTGCATAGACTTCTATTGTAGCAAGAATGAAACAACGCTCATCAAAGCTTTGCTTAAAGTGCATAAACTTCTATTGTGAAACTAAAGAATAAACAATGCTCATCAAATCTTTGCTAAATTGCAAAGGTTACTTCTATTGTGGAATTCATTAAACAATCCTCATCAACGCTTTGCTAAATAGCATAGACTTCCAATGTGGAACTCAAGAATGAAATAATGCTCATCAAAGCTTTCCTAAATTGCATAGACTTCGTGGAACTAATAAATCAAACAATGCTCATCAAAGCTTTTCTTATATTGCGTAGACTTCTAATGTGGAACTCAAGAATTAAACAATGCTCATTATAGCTTTGCTAAATTGGATACACTTCTATTGTGGAACTCAAGTATTAAGCAATGCGCATCAAAGCATTGCAAGTTACATAGACTTCTATTATGGAACTCATGAATTAAACAATCCTCGTCAAAGTTTTGCTTAAATTGCATCGAATTCAACTGTCGAACTCAAGAATTAAACAATGCTCATCAAAGCTTTGCTTAAATTGCATAGAACTCTATTGTGGAACTCAAGAATCAAACAATGCTCATCAAATCATTGTTTAAATTGCATAGACTTCTATTGTGGAACTCAAGAAGAAAACAATGCCCATCAAAAGTATGCTAAATTACAAAGGCTACTTCTATTGTGCAACTCTAGAATTAAACAATGCTCATCAAAGCATTGTTAAATTGCATAGACTTCTAATGTGGAACTCAAGAATGAAACAATGCTCATCAAAACTATGGTAAATTACGAAGCCTTGTTTAAATTGCATAGACTTCTATTGTGGAACTCAAGAATATAACAATGCTCATCAAAACTATGCTAAATTACAAAGGCTACTTCTATTGCGCAACTCTTGAATTAAACAATGCTCATCAAAACTATGCTAAATTACGAAGGCTACTTCTATTGTGCAACTCTAGAATTAAACAATGCTCATCAAAGCATTGTTAAATTGCATAGACTTCTAATGTGGAACTCAAGAATGAAACAATGCTCATCAAAACTATGGTAAATTACGAAGCCTTGTTTAAATTGCATAGACTTCTATTGTGGAACTCAAGAATATAACAATTCTCATCAAAACTATGCTAAATTACAAAGGCTACTTCTATTGCGCAACTCTTGAATTAAACAATGCTCATCAAAACTATGCTAAATTACGAAGGCTACTTCTATTGTGCAACTCTAGAATTAAACAATGCTCATCAAAGCATTTCTAAATTGCATAGACTTATAATGTGGAACTCAAGAATGAAACAATGCTCATCAAAGCTTTTCTATAATTGCACTGGCTTTTATTATGGAACTCAAGAAGTAAACAAGGCTCATCAAACTTATACTAAATTACAAAGGCTACTTCTATTGTGCAACTCTAAAATTAAACAATGCTCATCAAAACATTCTTAAAATGCATAGACTTCTAATGTGGAACTCAAGAATGAAACAATGCTCATCAAAGATTTGCTTAAATTGCACAGACTTTTATTGTGGAACACAAGAATTAAACAACGGTCATCAAAGCTTTGCTAAATTGCGAAGACTACTTCTATTGTGGAACCCAAGAATTACACTATGCTCATCAAAGCTTTGCTAAATTGCATAGACTTATAATGTGGAACTCAAGAATGAAACAATCCTCATCAAAGCATTGTTTAAAGTGTATACATTCGTATTGTTGAGCTCAACAATTATACAATGCTCATCAATGCTTTGTTAAATTGCATAGACTTCCAATGTGGAACCCAAGAATGAAACAATGCTCGACAAAGCTTTGCTAAATTGCAAAGACTTCTATTGTGGAACTCAAGAATCAAACACTGTTCATCAAAGACTTGCTTAAATTGCATAGACTTCTATTGTGGAACTCAAGTATTAAACAATGATCATTAAAGCTTTGCTAAGTTACATATACTTCTATTGTGGAGCTCAAGATTTAAACAATCCTCATCAATGATTTGCTTAAATTGCATAGAATTCTATTGTGGAACACAAGATCTAAACAATGCTCATCAAACTTTGCTAAATTGCGTAGACTTCTATTGTGGAACTCGAAAATTAAACAATGCACACAAAAGCTTTGCTTAAATTGCATAGACTTCTATTGTGGAACTCAAGAGATAAACAATACTCATCAAAGCTTTGCTAAATTGCATAGACTTCTATTGTAGCAAGAATGAAACAACGCTCATCAAAGCTTTGCTTAAAGTGCATAAACTTCTATTGTGAAACTAAAGAATTAAACAATGCTCATCAAATCTTTGCTAAATTGCAAAGGTTACTTCTATTGTGGAATTCATTAAACAATCCTCATCAACGCTTTGCTAAATAGCATAGACTTCCAATGTGGAACTCAAGAATGAAATAATGCTCATCAAAGCTTTCCTAAATTGCATAGACTTCGTGGAACTAATAAATCAAACAATGCTCATCAAAGCTTTTCTTATATTGCGTAGACTTCTAATGTGGAACTCAAGAATTAAACAATGCTCATTATAGCTTTGCTAAATTGGATACACTTCTATTGTGGAACTCAAGTATTAAGCAATGCGCATCAAAGCATTGCAAGTTACATAGACTTCTATTATGGAACTCATGAATTAAACAATCCTCGTCAAAGTTTTGCTTAAATTGCATCGAATTCAACTGTCGAACTCAAGAATTAAACAATGCTCATCAAAGCTTTGCTTAAATTGCATAGAACTCTATTGTGGAACTCAAGAATCAAACAATGCTCATCAAATCATTGTTTAAATTGCATAGACTTCTATTGTGGAACTCAAGAAGAAAACAATGCCCATCAAAAGTATGCTAAATTACAAAGGCTACTTCTATTGTGCAACTCTAGAATTAAACAATGCTCATCAAAGCATTGTTAAATTGCATAGACTTCTAATGTGGAACTCAAGAATGAAACAATGCTCATCAAAACTATGGTAAATTACGAAGCCTTGTTTAAATTGCATAGACTTCTATTGTGGAACTCAAGAATATAACAATGCTCATCAAAACTATGCTAAATTACAAAGGCTACTTCTATTGCGCAACTCTTGAATTAAACAATGCTCATCAAAACTATGCTAAATTACGAAGGCTACTTCTATTGTGCAACTCTAGAATTAAACAATGCTCATCAAAGCATTGTTAAATTGCATAGACTTCTAATGTGGAACTCAAGAATGAAACAATGCTCATCAAAACTATGGTAAATTACGAAGCCTTGTTTAAATTGCATAGACTTCTATTGTGGAACTCAAGAATATAACAATTCTCATCAAAACTATGCTAAATTACAAAGGCTACTTCTATTGCGCAACTCTTGAATTAAACAATGCTCATCAAAACTATGCTAAATTACGAAGGCTACTTCTATTGTGCAACTCTAGAATTAAACAATGCTCATCAAAGCATTTCTAAATTGCATAGACTTATAATGTGGAACTCAAGAATGAAACAATGCTCATCAAAGCTTTTCTATAATTGCACTGGCTTTTATTATGGAACTCAAGAAGTAAACAAGGCTCATCAAACTTATACTAAATTACAAAGGCTACTTCTATTGTGCAACTCTAAAATTAAACAATGCTCATCAAAACATTCTTAAAATGCATAGACTTCTAATGTGGAACTCAAGAATGAAACAATGCTCATCAAAGATTTGCTTAAATTGCACAGACTTTTATTGTGGAACACAAGAATTAAACAACGGTCATCAAAGCTTTGCTAAATTGCGAAGACTACTTCTATTGTGGAACCCAAGAATTACACTATGCTCATCAAAGCTTTGCTAAATTGCATAGACTTATAATGTGGAACTCAAGAATGAAACAATCCTCATCAAAGCATTGTTTAAAGTGTATACATTCGTATTGTTGAGCTCAACAATTATACAATGCTCATCAATGCTTTGTTAAATTGCATAGACTTCCAATGTGGAACCCAAGAATGAAACAATGCTCGTCAAAGCTTTGCTAAATTGCAAAGACTTCTATTGTGGAACTCAAGAATCAAACACTGTTCATCAAAGACTTGCTTAAATTGCATAGACTTCTATTGTGGAACTCAAGTATTAAACAATGATCATTAAAGCTTTGCTAAGTTACATATACTTCTATTGTGGAGCTCAAGATTTAAACAATCCTCATCAATGATTTGCTTAAATTGCATAGAATTCTATTGTGGAACACAAGATCTAAACAATGCTCATCAAACTTTGCTAAATTGCGTAGACTTCTATTGTGGAACTCGAAAATTAAACAATGCACACAAAAGCTTTGCTTAAATTGCATAGACTTCTATTGTGGAACTCAAGAGATAAACAATACTCATCAAAGCTTTGCTAAATTGCATAGACTTCTATTGTAGCAAGAATGAAACAACGCTCATCAAAGCTTTGCTTAAAGTGCATAAACTTCTATTGTGAAACTAAAGAATTAAACAATGCTCATCAAATCTTTGCTAAATTGCAAAGGTTACTTCTATTGTGGAATTCATTAAACAATGCTCATCAACGCTTTGCTAAATAGCATAGACTTCCAATGTGGAACTCAAGAATGAAATAATGCTCATCAAAGCTTTCCTAAATTGCATAGACTTCGTGGAACTAATAAATCAAACAATGCTCATCAAAGCTTTTCTTATATTGCGTAGACTTCTAATGTGGAACTCAAGAATTAAACAATGCTCATTATAGCTTTGCTAAATTGGATACACTTCTATTGTGGAACTCAAGTATTAAGCAATGCGCATCAAAGCATTGCAAGTTACATAGACTTCTATTATGGAACTCATGAATTAAACAATCCTCGTCAAAGTTTTGCTTAAATTGCATCGAATTCAACTGTCGAACTCAAGAATTAAACAATGCTCATCAAAGCTTTGCTTAAATTGCATAGAACTCTATTGTGGAACTCAAGAATCAAACAATGCTCATCAAATCATTGTTTAAATTGCATAGACTTCTATTGTGGAACTCAAGAAGAAAACAATGCTCATCAAAAGTATGCTAAATTACAAAGGCTACTTCTATTGTGCAACTCTAGAATTAAACAATGCTCATCAAAGCATTGTTAAATTGCATAGACTTCTAATGTGGAACTCAAGAATGAAACAATGCTCATCAAAACTATGGTAAATTACGAAGCCTTGTTTAAATTGCATAGACTTCTATTGTGGAACTCAAGAATATAACAATGCTCATCAAAACTATGCTAAATTATAAAGGCTACTTCTATTGCGCAACTCTTGAATTAAACAATGCTCATCAAAACTATGCTAAATTACGAAAGCTACTTCTATTGTGCAACTCTAGAATTAAACAATGCTCATCAAAGCATTTCTAAATTGCATAGACTTATAATGTGGAACTCAAGAATGAAACAATGCTCATCAAAGCTTTTCTATAATTGCACTGGCTTTTATTATGGAACTCAAGAAGTAAACAAGGCTCATCAAACTTATACTAAATTACAAAGGCTACTTCTATTGTGCAACTCTAAAATTAAACAATGCTCATCAAAACATTCTTAAAATGCATAGACTTCTAATGTGGAACTCAAGAATGAAACAATGCTCATCAAAGATTTGCTTAAATTGCACAGACTTTTATTGTGGAACACAAGAATTAAACAACGGTCATCAAAGCTTTGCTAAATTGCGAAGACTACTTCTATTGTGGAACCCAAGAATTACACTATGCTCATCAAAGCTTTGCTAAATTGCATAGACTTATAATGTGGAACTCAAGAATGAAACAATCCTCATCAAAGCATTGTTTAAAGTGTATACATTCGTATTGTTGAGCTCAACAATTATACAATGCTCATCAATGCTTTGTTAAATTGCATAGACTTCCAATGTGGAACCCAAGAATGAAACAATGCTCGTCAAAGCTTTGCTAAATTGCAAAGACTTCTATTGTGGAACTCAAGAATCAAACACTGTTCATCAAAGACTTGCTTAAATTGCATAGACTTCTATTGTGGAACTCAAGTATTAAACAATGATCATTAAAGCTTTGCTAAGTTACATATACTTCTATTGTGGAGCTCAAGATTTAAACAATCCTCATCAATGATTTGCTTAAATTGCATAGAATTCTATTGTGGAACACAAGATCTAAACAATGCTCATCAAAGCTTTGCTAAATTGCGTAGACTTCTATTGTGGAACTCGAAAATTAAACAATGCACACAAAAGCTTTGCTTAAATTGCATAGACTTCTAATGTGGAAATCAAGAGATAAACAATACTCATCAAAGCTTTGCTAAATTGCATAGACTTCTATTGTAGCAAGAATGAAACAACGCTCATCAAAGCTTTGCTTAAAGTGCATAAACTTCTATTGTGAAACTAAAGAATTAAACAATGCTCATCAAATCTTTGCTAAATTGCAAAGGTTACTTCTATTGTGGAATTCATTAAACAATGCTCATCAACGCTGTGCTAAATAGCATAGACTTCCAATGTGGAACTCAAGAATGAAATAATGCTCATCAAAGCTTTCCTAAATTGCATAGACTTCGTGGAACTAATAAATCAAACAATGCTCATCAAAGCTTTTCTTATATTGCGTAGACTTCTAATGTGGAACTCAAGAATTAAACAATGCTCATTATAGCTTTGCTAAATTGGATACACTTCTATTGTGGAACTCAAGTATTAAGCAATGCGCATCAAAGCATTGCAAGTTACATAGACTTCTATTATGGAACTCATGAATTAAACAATCCTCGTCAAAGTTTTGCTTAAATTGCATCGAATTCAACTGTGGAACTCAAGAATTAAACAATGCTCATGAAAGCTTTGCTTAAATTGCATAGAACTCTATTGTGGAACTCAAGAATCAAACAATGCTCATCAAATCATTGTTTAAATTGCATAGACTTCTATTGTGGAACTCAAGAAGAAAACAATGCTCATCAAAAGTATGCTAAATTACAAAGGCTACTTCTATTGTGCAACTCTAGAATTAAACAATGCTCATCAAAGCATTGTTAAATTGCATAGACTTCTAATGTGGAACTCAAGAATGAAACAATGCTCATCAAAACTATGGTAAATTACGAAGCCTTGTTTAAATTGCATAGACTTCTATTGTGGAACTCAAGAATATAACAATGCTCATCAAAACTATGCTAAATTACAAAGGCTACTTCTATTGTGCAACTCTTGAATTAAACAATGCTCATCAAAACTATGCTAAATTACGAAGGCTTCTTCTATTGTGCAACTCTAGAATTAAACAATGCTCATCAAAGCATTTCTAAATTGCATAGACTTATAATGTGGAACTCAAGAATGAAACAATGCTCATCAAAGCTTTTCTATAATTGCACTGGCTTTTATTATGGAACTCAAGAAGTAAACAAGGCTCATCAAACTTATACTAAATTACAAAGGCTACTTCTATTATGCAACTCTAAAATTAAACAATGCTCATCAAAACATTCTTAAATTGCATAGACTTCTAATGTGGAACTCAAGAATGAAACAATGCTCATCAAAGATTTGCTTAAATTGCACAGACTTTTATTGTGGAACACAAGAATTAAACAACGGTCATCAAAGCTTTGCTAAATTGCGAAGACTACTTCTATTGTGGAACCCAAGAATTACACTATGCTCATCAAAGCTTTGCTAAATTGCATAGACTTATAATGTGGAACTCAAGAATGAAACAATCCTCATCAAAGCATTGCTTAAAGTGTATACATTCGTATTGTTGAGCTCAACAATTAAACAATGCTCATCAATGCTTTGTTAAATTGCATAGACTTCCAATGTGGAACCCAAGAATGAAACAATGCTCGTCAAAGCTTTGCTAAATTGCAAAGACTTCTATTGTGGAACTCAAGAATCAAACACTGTTCATCAAAGACTTGCTTAAATTGCATAGACTTCTATTGTGGAACTCAAGTATTAAACAATGATCATTAAAGCTTTGCTAAGTTACATATACTTCTATTGTGGAGCTCAAGATTTAAACAATCCTCATCAATGATTTGCTTAAATTGCATAGAATTCTATTGTGGAACACAAGATCTAAACAATGCTCATCAAAGCTTTGCTAAATTGCGTAGACTTCTATTGTGGAACTCGAAAATTAAACAATGCACACAAAAGCTTTGCTTAAATTGCATAGACTTCTAATGTGGAACTCAAGAGATAAACAATACTCATCAAAGCTTTGCTAAATTGCATAGACTTCTATTGTAGCAAGAATGAAACAACGCTCATCAAAGCTTTGCTTAAAGTGCATAAACTTCTATTGTGAAACTAAAGAATTAAACAATGCTCATCAAATCTTTGCTAAATTGCAAAGGTTACTTCTATTGTGGAATTCATTAAACAATGCTCATCAACGCTTTGCTAAATAGCATAGACTTCCAATGTGGAACTCAAGAATGAAATAATGCTCATCAAAGCTTTCCTAAATTGCATAGACTTCGTGGAACTAATAAATCAAACAATGCTCATCAAAGCTTTTCTTATATTGCGTAGACTTCTAATGTGGAACTCAAGAATTAAACAATGCTCATTATAGCTTTGCTAAATTGGATACACTTCTATTGTGGAACTCAAGTATTAAGCAATGCGCATCAAAGCATTGCAAGTTACATAGACTTCTATTATGGAACTCATGAATTAAACAATCCTCGTCAAAGTTTTGCTTAAATTGCATCGAATTCAACTGTGGAACTCAAGAATTAAACAATGCTCATGAAAGCTTTGCTTAAATTGCATAGAACTCTATTGTGGAACTCAAGAATCAAACAATGCTCATCAAATCATTGTTTAAATTGCATAGACTTCTATTGTGGAACTCAAGAAGAAAACAATGCTCATCAAAAGTATGCTAAATTACAAAGGCTACTTCTATTGTGCAACTCTAGAATTAAACAATGCTCATCAAAGCATTGTTAAATTGCATAGACTTCTAATGTGGAACTCAAGAATGAAACAATGCTCATCAAAACTATGGTAAATTACGAAGCCTTGTTTAAATTGCATAGACTTCTATTGTGGAACTCAAGAATATAACAATGCTCATCAAAACTATGCTAAATTACAAAGGCTACTTCTATTGTGCAACTCTTGAATTAAACAATGCTCATCAAAACTATGCTAAATTACGAAGGCTACTTCTATTGTGCAACTCTAGAATTAAACAATGCTCATCAAAGCATTTCTAAATTGCATAGACTTATAATGTGGAACTCAAGAATGAAACAATGCTCATCAAAGCTTTTCTATAATTGCACTGGCTTTTATTATGGAACTCAAGAAGTAAACAAGGCTCATCAAACTTATACTAAATTACAAAGGCTACTTCTATTATGCAACTCTAAAATTAAACAATGCTCATCAAAACATTCTTAAATTGCATAGACTTCTAATGTGGAACTCAAGAATGAAACAATGCTCATCAAAGATTTGCTTAAATTGCACAGACTTTTATTGTGGAACACAAGAATTAAACAACGGTCATCAAAGCTTTGCTAAATTGCGAAGACTACTTCTATTGTGGAACCCAAGAATTACACTATGCTCATCAAAGCTTTGCTAAATTGCATAGACTTATAATGTGGAACTCAAGAATGAAACAATCCTCATCAAAGCATTGTTTAAAGTGTATACATTCGTATTGTTGAGCTCAACAATTAAACAATGCTCATCAATGCTTTGTTAAATTGCATAGACTTCCAATGTGGAACCCAAGAATGAAACAATGCTCGTCAAAGCTTTGCTAAATTGCAAAGACTTCTATTGTGGAACTCAAGAATCAAACACTGTTCATCAAAGACTTGCTTAAATTGCATAGACTTCTATTGTGGAACTCAAGTATTAAACAATGATCATTAAAGCTTTGCTAAGTTACATATACTTCTATTGTGGAGCTCAAGATTTAAACAATCCTCATCAATGATTTGCTTAAATTGCATAGAATTCTATTGTGGAACACAAGATCTAAACAATGCTCATCAAAGCTTTGCTAAATTGCGTAGACTTCTATTGTGGAACTCGAAAATTAAACAATGCACACAAAAGCTTTGCTTAAATTGCATAGACTTCTAATGTGGAACTCAAGAGATAAACAATACTCATCAAAGCTTTGCTAAATTGCATAGACTTCTATTGTAGCAAGAATGAAACAACGCTCATCAAAGCTTTGCTTAAAGTGCATAAACTTCTATTGTGAAACTAAAGAATTAAACAATGCTCATCAAATCTTTGCTAAATTGCAAAGGTTACTTCTATTGTGGAATTCATTAAACAATGCTCATCAACGCTGTGCTAAATAGCATAGACTTCCAATGTGGAACTCAAGAATGAAATAATGCTCATCAAAGCTTTCCTAAATTGCATAGACTTCGTGGAACTAATAAATCAAACAATGCTCATCAAAGCTTTTCTTATATTGCGTAGACTTCTAATGTGGAACTCAAGAATTAAACAATGCTCATTATAGCTTTGCTAAATTGGATACACTTCTATTGTGGAACTCAAGTATTAAGCAATGCGCATCAAAGCATTGCAAGTTACATAGACTTCTATTATGGAACTCATGAATTAAACAATCCTCGTCAAAGTTTTGCTTAAATTGCATCGAATTCAACTGTGGAACTCAAGAATTAAACAATGCTCATGAAAGCTTTGCTTAAATTGCATAGAACTCTATTGTGGAACTCAAGAATCAAACAATGCTCATCAAATCATTGTTTAAATTGCATAGACTTCTATTGTGGAACTCAAGAAGAAAACAATGCTCATCAAAAGTATGCTAAATTACAAAGGCTACTTCTATTGTGCAACTCTAGAATTAAACAATGCTCATCAAAGCATTGTTAAATTGCATAGACTTCTAATGTGGAACTCAAGAATGAAACAATGCTCATCAAAACTATGGTAAATTACGAAGCCTTGTTTAAATTGCATAGACTTCTATTGTGGAACTCAAGAATATAACAATGCTCATCAAAACTATGCTAAATTACAAAGGCTACTTCTATTGTGCAACTCTTGAATTAAACAATGCTCATCAAAACTATGCTAAATTACGAAGGCTACTTTTATTGTGCAACTCTAGAATTAAACAATGCTCATCAAAGCATTTCTAAATTGCATAGACTTATAATGTGGAACTCAAGAATGAAACAATGCTCATCAAAGCTTTTCTATAATTGCACTGGCTTTTATTATGGAACTCAAGAAGTAAACAAGGCTCATCAAACTTATACTAAATTACAAAGGCTACTTCTATTATGCAACTCTAAAATTAAACAATGCTCATCAAAACATTCTTAAATTGCATAGACTTCTAATGTGGAACTCAAGAATGAAACAATGCTCATCAAAGATTTGCTTAAATTGCACAGACTTTTATTGTGGAACACAAGAATTAAACAACGGTCATCAAAGCTTTGCTAAATTGCGAAGACTACTTCTATTGTGGAACCCAAGAATTACACTATGCTCATCAAAGCTTTGCTAAATTGCATAGACTTATAATGTGGAACTCAAGAATGAAACAATCCTCATCAAAGCATTGTTTAAAGTGTATACATTCGTATTGTTGAGCTCAACAATTAAACAATGCTCATCAATGCTTTGTTAAATTGCATAGACTTCCAATGTGGAACCCAAGAATGAAACAATGCTCGTCAAAGCTTTGCTAAATTGCAAAGACTTCTATTGTGGAACTCAAGAATCAAACACTGTTCATCAAAGACTTGCTTAAATTGCATAGACTTCTATTGTGGAACTCAAGTATTAAACAATGATCATTAAAGCTTTGCTAAGTTACATATACTTCTATTGTGGAGCTCAAGATTTAAACAATCCTCATCAATGATTTGCTTAAATTGCATAGAATTCTATTGTGGAACACAAGATCTAAACAATGCTCATCAAAGCTTTGCTAAATTGCGTAGACTTCTATTGTGGAACTCGAAAATTAAACAATGCACACAAAAGCTTTGCTTAAATTGCATAGACTTCTAATGTGGAACTCAAGAGATAAACAATACTCATCAAAGCTTTGCTAAATTGCATAGACTTCTATTGTAGCAAGAATGAAACAACGCTCATCAAAGCTTTGCTTAAAGTGCATAAACTTCTATTGTGAAACTAAAGAATTAAACAATGCTCATCAAATCTTTGCTAAATTGCAAAGGTTACTTCTATTGTGGAATTCATTAAACAATGCTCATCAACGCTGTGCTAAATAGCATAGACTTCCAATGTGGAACTCAAGAATGAAATAATGCTCATCAAAGCTTTCCTAAATTGCATAGACTTCGTGGAACTAATAAATCAAACAATGCTCATCAAAGCTTTTCTTATATTGCGTAGACTTCTAATGTGGAACTCAAGAATTAAACAATGCTCATTATAGCTTTGCTAAATTGGATACACTTCTATTGTGGAACTCAAGTATTAAGCAATGCGCATCAAAGCATTGCAAGTTACATAGACTTCTATTATGGAACTCATGAATTAAACAATCCTCGTCAAAGTTTTGCTTAAATTGCATCGAATTCAACTGTGGAACTCAAGAATTAAACAATGCTCATGAAAGCTTTGCTTAAATTGCATAGAACTCTATTGTGGAACTCAAGAATCAAACAATGCTCATCAAATCATTGTTTAAATTGCATAGACTTCTATTGTGGAACTCAAGAAGAAAACAATGCTCATCAAAAGTATGCTAAATTACAAAGGCTACTTCTATTGTGCAACTCTAGAATTAAACAATGCTCATCAAAGCATTGTTAAATTGCATAGACTTCTAATGTGGAACTCAAGAATGAAACAATGCTCATCAAAACTATGGTAAATTACGAAGCCTTGTTTAAATTGCATAGACTTCTATTGTGGAACTCAAGAATATAACAATGCTCATCAAAACTATGCTAAATTACAAAGGCTACTTCTATTGTGCAACTCTTGAATTAAACAATGCTCATCAAAACTATGCTAAATTACGAAGGCTACTTCTATTGTGCAACTCTAGAATTAAACAATGCTCATCAAAGCATTTCTAAATTGCATAGACTTATAATGTGGAACTCAAGAATGAAACAATGCTCATCAAAGCTTTTCTATAATTGCACTGGCTTTTATTATGGAACTCAAGAAGTAAACAAGGCTCATCAAACTTATACTAAATTACAAAGGCTACTTCTATTATGCAACTCTAAAATTAAACAATGCTCATCAAAACATTCTTAAATTGCATAGACTTCTAATGTGGAACTCAAGAATGAAACAATGCTCATCAAAGATTTGCTTAAATTGCACAGACTTTTATTGTGGAACACAAGAATTAAACAACGGTCATCAAAGCTTTGCTAAATTGCGAAGACTACTTCTATTGTGGAACCCAAGAATTACACTATGCTCATCAAAGCTTTGCTAAATTGCATAGACTTATAATGTGGAACTCAAGAATGAAACAATCCTCATCAAAGCATTGTTTAAAATGTATACATTCGTATTGTTGAGCTCAACAATTAAACAATGCTCATCAATGCTTTGTTAAATTGCATAGACTTCCAATGTGGAACCCAAGAATGAAACAATGCTCGTCAAAGCTTTGCTAAATTGCAAAGACTTCTATTGTGGAACTCAAGAATCAAACACTGTTCATCAAAGACTTGCTTAAATTGCATAGACTTCTATTGTGGAACTCAAGTATTAAACAATGATCATTAAAGCTTTGCTAAGTTACATATACTTCTATTGTGGAGCTCAAGATTTAAACAATCCTCATCAATGATTTGCTTAAATTGCATAGAATTCTATTGTGGAACACAAGATCTAAACAATGCTCATCAAAGCTTTGCTAAATTGCGTAGACTTCTATTGTGGAACTCGAAAATTAAACAATGCACACAAAAGCTTTGCTTAAATTGCATAGACTTCTATTGTGGAACTCAAGAGATAAACAATACTCATCAAAGCTTTGCTAAATTGCATAGACTTCTATTGTAGCAAGAATGAAACAACGCTCATCAAAGCTTTGCTTAAAGTGCATAAACTTCTATTGTGAAACTAAAGAATTAAACAATGCTCATCAAATCTTTGCTAAATTGCAAAGGTTACTTCTATTGTGGAATTCATTAAACAATGCTCATCAACGCTGTGCTAAATAGCATAGACTTCCAATGTGGAACTCAAGAATGAAATAATGCTCATCAAAGCTTTCCTAAATTGCATAGACTTCGTGGAACTAATAAATCAAACAATGCTCATCAAAGCTTTTCTTATATTGCATAGACTTCTAATGTGGAACTCAAGAATTAAACAATGCTCATTATAGCTTTGCTAAATTGGATACACTTCTATTGTGGAACTCAAGTATTAAGCAATGCGCATCAAAGCATTGCAAGTTACATAGACTTCTATTATGGAACTCATGAATTAAACAATCCTCGTCAAAGTTTTGCTTAAATTGCATCGAATTCAACTGTGGAACTCAAGAATTAAACAATGCTCATGAAAGCTTTGCTTAAATTGCATAGAACTCTATTGTGGAACTCAAGAATCAAACAATGCTCATCAAATCATTGTTTAAATTGCATAGACTTCTATTGTGGAACTCAAGAAGAAAACAATGCTCATCAAAAGTATGCTAAATTACAAAGGCTACTTCTATTGTGCAACTCTAGAATTAAACAATGCTCATCAAAGCATTGTTAAATTGCATAGACTTCTAATGTGGAACTCAAGAATGAAACAATGCTCATCAAAACTATGGTAAATTACGAAGCCTTGTTTAAATTGCATAGACTTCTATTGTGGAACTCAAGAATATAACAATGCTCATCAAAACTATGCTAAATTACAAAGGCTACTTCTATTGTGCAACTCTTGAATTAAACAATGCTCATCAAAACTATGCTAAATTACGAAGGCTACTTCTATTGTGCAACTCTAGAATTAAACAATGCTCATCAAAGCATTTCTAAATTGCATAGACTTATAATGTGGAACTCAAGAATGAAACAATGCTCATCAAAGCTTTTCTATAATTGCACTGGCTTTTATTATGGAACTCAAGAAGTAAACAAGGCTCATCAAACTTATACTAAATTACAAAGGCTACTTCTATTATGCAACTCTAAAATTAAACAATGCTCATCAAAACATTCTTAAATTGCATAGACTTCTAATGTGGAACTCAAGAATGAAACAATGCTCATCAAAGATTTGCTTAAATTGCACAGACTTTTATTGTGGAACACTAGAATTAAACAACGGTCATCAAAGCTTTGCTAAATTGCGAAGACTACTTCTATTGTGGAACCCAAGAATTACACTATGCTCATCAAAGCTTTGCTAAATTGCATAGACTTCTAATGTGGAACTCAAGAATGAAACAATCCTCATCAAAGCATTGTTTAAAGTGTATACATTCGTATTGTTGAGCTCAACAATTAAACAATGCTCATCAATGCTTTGTTAAATTGCATAGACTTCCAATGTGGAACCCAAGAATGAAACAATGCTCGTCAAAGCTTTGCTAAATTGCAAAGACTTCTATTGTGGAACTCAAGAATCAAACACTGTTCATCAAAGACTTGCTTAAATTGCATAGACTTCTATTGTGGAACTCAAGTATTAAACAATGATCATTAAAGCTTTGCTAAGTTACATATACTTCTATTGTGGAGCTCAAGATTTAAACAATCCTCATCAATGATTTGCTTAAATTGCATAGAATTCTATTGTGGAACACAAGATCTAAACAATGCTCATCAAACTTTGCTAAATTGCGTAGACTTCTATTGTGGAACTCGAAAATTAAACAATGCACACAAAAGCTTTGCTTAAATTGCATAGACTTCTATTGTGGAACTCAAGAGATAAACAATACTCATCAAAGCTTTGCTAAATTGCATAGACTTCTATTGTAGCAAGAATGAAACAACGCTCATCAAAGCTTTGCTTAAAGTGCATAAACTTCTATTGTGAAACTAAAGAATTAACCAATGCTCATCAAATCTTTGCTAAATTGCAAAGGTTACTTCTATTGTGGAGTTCATTAAACAATGCTCATCAACGCTGTGCTAAATAGCATAGACTTCCAATGTGGAACTCAAGAATGAAATAATGCTCATCAAAGCTTTCCTAAATTGCATAGACTTCGTGGAACTAATAAATCAAACAATGCTTATCAAAGCTTTTCTTATATTGCGTAGACTTCTAATGTGGAACTCAAGAATTAAACAATGCTCATTATAGCTTTGCTAAATTGGATACACTTCTATTGTGGAACTCAAGTATTAAGCAATGCGCATCAAAGCATTGCAAGTTACATAGACTTCTATTATGGAACTCATGTATTAAACAATCCTCGTCAAAGTTTTGCTTAAATTGCATCGAATTCAACTGTGGAACTCAAGAATTAAACAATGCTCATGAAAGCTTTGCTTAAATTGCATAGAACTCTATTGTGGAACTCAAGAATCAAACAATGCTCATCAAATCATTGTTTAAATTGCATAGACTTCTATTGTGGAACTCAAGAATATAACAATGC
Organism: Lactuca serriola; assembly: GCF_051521515.1. Classification (NCBI taxonomy): domain Eukaryota; kingdom Viridiplantae; phylum Streptophyta; class Magnoliopsida; order Asterales; family Asteraceae; genus Lactuca; species Lactuca serriola. The sequence continues at coordinate 185,554,973 of NC_136408.1, read as the reverse complement.
TCATCAAAACTATGCTAAATTACAAAGGCTACTTCTATTGTGCAACTCTTGAATTAAACAATGCTCATCAAAACTATGCTAAATTACGAAGGCTACTTCTATTGTGCAACTCTAGAATTAAACAATGCTCATCAAAGCATTTCTAAATTGCATAGACTTATAATGTGGAACTCAAGAATGAAACAATGCTCATCAAAGCTTTTCTATAATTGCACTGGCTTTTATTATGGAACTCAAGAAGTAAACAAGGCTCATCAAACTTATACTAAATTACAAAGGCTACTTCTATTATGCAACTCTAAAATTAAACAATGCTCATCAAAACATTCTTAAATTGCATAGACTTCTAATGTGGAACTCAAGAATGAAACAATGCTCATTAAAGATTTGCTTAAATTGCACAGACTTTTATTGTGGAACACAAGAATTAAACAACGGTCATCAAAGCTTTGCTAAATTGCGAAGACTACTTCTATTGTGGAACCCAAGAATTACACTATGCTCATCAAAGCTTTGCTAAATTGCATAGACTTATAATGTGGAACTCAAGAATGAAACAATCCTCATCAAAGCATTGTTTAAAGTGTATACATTCGTATTGTTGAGCTCAACAATTAAACAATGCTCATCAATGCTTTGTTAAATTGCATAGACTTCCAATGTGGAACCCAAGAATGAAACAATGCTCGTCAAAGCTTTGCTAAATTGCAAAGACTTCTATTGTGGAACTCAAGAATCAAACACTGTTCATCAAAGACTTGCTTAAATTGCATAGACTTCTATTGTGGAACTCAAGTATTAAACAATGATCATTAAAGCTTTGCTAAGTTACATATACTTCTATTGTGGAGCTCAAGATTTAAACAATCCTCATCAATGATTTGCTTAAATTGCATAGAATTCTATTGTGGAACACAAGATCTAAACAATGCTCATCAAACTTTGCTAAATTGCGTAGACTTCTATTGTGGAACTCGAAAATTAAACAATGCACACAAAAGCTTTGCTTAAATTGCATAGACTTCTATTGTGGAACTCAAGAGATAAACAATACTCATCAAAGCTTTGCTAAATTGCATAGACTTCTATTGTAGCAAGAATGAAACAACGCTCATCAAAGCTTTGCTTAAAGTGCATAAACTTCTATTGTGAAACTAAAGAATTAACCAATGCTCATCAAATCTTTGCTAAATTGCAAAGGTTACTTCTATTGTGGAATTCATTAAACAATGCTCATCAACGCTGTGCTAAATAGCATAGACTTCCAATGTGGAACTCAAGAATGAAATAATGCTCATCAAAGCTTTCCTAAATTGCATAGACTTCGTGGAACTAATAAATCAAACAATGCTTATCAAAGCTTTTCTTATATTGCGTAGACTTCTAATGTGGAACTCAAGAATTAAACAATGCTCATTATAGCTTTGCTAAATTGGATACACTTCTATTGTGGAACTCAAGTATTAAGCAATGCGCATCAAAGCATTGCAAGTTACATAGACTTCTATTATGGAACTCATGAATTAAACAATCCTCGTCAAAGTTTTGCTTAAATTGCATCGAATTCAACTGTGGAACTCAAGAATTAAACAATGCTCATGAAAGCTTTGCTTAAATTGCATAGAACTCTATTGTGGAACTCAAGAATCAAACAATGCTCATCAAATCATTGTTTAAATTGCATAGACTTCTATTGTGGAACTCAAGAATATAACAATGCTCATCAAAACTATGCTAAATTACAAAGGCTACTTCTATTGTGTAACTCTTGAATTAAACAATGCTCATCAAAACTATGCTAAATTACGAAGGCTACTTCTATTGTGCAACTCTAGAATTAAACAATGCTCATCAAAGCATTTCTAAATTGCATAGACTTATAATGTGGAACTCAAGAATGAAACAATGCTCATCAAAGCTTTTCTATAATTGCACTGGCTTTTATTATGGAACTCAAGAAGTAAACAAGGCTCATCAAACTTATACTAAATTACAAAGGCTACTTCTATTATGCAACTCTAAAATTAAACAATGCTCATCAAAACATTCTTAAATTGCATAGACTTCTAATGTGGAACTCAAGAATGAAACAATGCTCATCAAAGATTTGCTTAAATTGCACAGACTTTTATTGTGGAACACAAGAATTAAACAACGGTCATCAAAGCTTTGCTAAATTGCGAAGACTACTTCTATTGTGGAACCCAAGAATTACACTATGCTCATCAAAGCTTTGCTAAATTGCATAGACTTATAATGTGGAACTCAAGAATGAAACAATCCTCATCAAAGCATTGTTTAAAGTGTATACATTCGTATTGTTGAGCTCAACAATTAAACAATGCTCATCAATGCTTTGTTAAATTGCATAGACTTCCAATGTGGAACCCAAGAATGAAACAATGCTCGTCAAAGCTTTGCTAAATTGCAAAGACTTCTATTGTGGAACTCAAGAATCAAACACTGTTCATCAAAGACTTGCTTAAATTGCATAGACTTCTATTGTGGAACTCAAGTATTAAACAATGATCATTAAAGCTTTGCTAAGTTACATATACTTCTATTGTGGAGCTCAAGATTTAAACAATCCTCATCAATGATTTGCTTAAATTGCATAGAATTCTATTGTGGAACACAAGATCTAAACAATGCTCATCAAACTTTGCTAAATTGCGTAGACTTCTATTGTGGAACTCGAAAATTAAACAATGCACACAAAAGCTTTGCTTAAATTGCATAGACTTCTATTGTGGAACTCAAGAGATAAACAATACTCATCAAAGCTTTGCTAAATTGCATAGACTTCTATTGTAGCAAGAATGAAACAACGCTCATCAAAGCTTTGCTTAAAGTGCATAAACTTCTATTGTGAAACTAAAGAATTAACCAATGCTCATCAAATCTTTGCTAAATTGCAAAGGTTACTTCTATTGTGGAATTCATTAAACAATGCTCATCAACGCTGTGCTAAATAGCATAGACTTCCAATGTGGAACTCAAGAATGAAATAATGCTCATCAAAGCTTTCCTAAATTGCATAGACTTCGTGGAACTAATAAATCAAACAATGCTCATCAAAGCTTTTCTTATATTGCGTAGACTTCTAATGTGGAACTCAAGAATTAAACAATGCTCATTATAGCTTTGCTAAATTGGATACACTTCTATTGTGGAACTCAAGTATTAAGCAATGCGCATCAAAGCATTGCAAGTTACATAGACTTCTATTATGGAACTCATGAATTAAACAATCCTCGTCAAAGTTTTGCTTAAATTGCATCGAATTCAACTGTGGAACTCAAGAATTAAACAATGCTCATGAAAGCTTTGCTTAAATTGCATAGAACTCTATTGTGGAACTCAAGAATCAAACAATGCTCATCAAATCATTGTTTAAATTGCATAGACTTCTATTGTGGAACTCAAGAAGAAAACAATGCTCATCAAAAGTATGCTAAATTACAAAGGCTACTTCTATTGTGCAACTCTAGAATTAAACAATGCTCATCAAAGCATTGTTAAATTGCATAGACTTCTAATGTGGAACTCAAGAATGAAACAATGCTCATCAAAACTATGGTAAATTACGAAGCCTTGTTTAAATTGCATAGACTTCTATTGTGGAACTCAAGAATATAACAATGCTCATCAAAACTATGCTAAATTACAAAGGCTACTTCTATTGTGCAACTCTTGAATTAAACAATGCTCATCAAAACTATGCTAAATTACGAAGGCTACTTCTATTGTGCAACTCTAGAATTAAACAATGCTCATCAAAGCATTTCTAAATTGCATAGACTTATAATGTGGAACTCAAGAATGAAACAATGCTCATCAAAGCTTTTCTATAATTGCACTGGCTTTTATTATGGAACTCAAGAAGTAAACAAGGCTCATCAAACTTATACTAAATTACAAAGGCTACTTCTATTATGCAACTCTAAAATTAAACAATGCTCATCAAAACATTCTTAAATTGCATAGACTTCTAATGTGGAACTCAAGAATGAAACAATGCTCATCAAAGATTTGCTTAAATTGCACAGACTTTTATTGTGGAACACAAGAATTAAACAACGGTCATCAAAGCTTTGCTAAATTGCGAAGACTACTTCTATTGTGGAACCCAAGAATTACACTATGCTCATCAAAGCTTTGCTAAATTGCATAGACTTCTAATGTGGAACTCAAGAATGAAACAATCCTCATCAAAGCATTGTTTAAAGTGTATACATTCGTATTGTTGAGCTCAACAATTAAACAATGCTCATCAATGCTTTGTTAAATTGCATAGACTTCCAATGTGGAACCCAAGAATGAAACAATGCTCGTCAAAGCTTTGCTAAATTGCAAAGACTTCTATTGTGGAACTCAAGAATCAAACACTGTTCATCAAAGACTTGCTTAAATTGCATAGACTTCTATTGTGGAACTCAAGTATTAAACAATGATCATTAAAGCTTTGCTAAGTTACATATACTTCTATTGTGGAGCTCAAGATTTAAACAATCCTCATCAATGATTTGCTTAAATTGCATAGAATTCTATTGTGGAACACAAGATCTAAACAATGCTCATCAAACTTTGCTAAATTGCGTAGACTTCTATTGTGGAACTCGAAAATTAAACAATGCACACAAAAGCTTTGCTTAAATTCCATAGACTTCTATTGTGGAACTCAAGAGATAAACAATACTCATCAAAGCTTTGCTAAATTGCATAGACTTCTATTGTAGCAAGAATGAAACAACGCTCATCAAAGCTTTGCTTAAAGTGCATAAACTTCTATTGTGAAACTAAAGAATTAACCAATGCTCATCAAATCTTTGCTAAATTGCAAAGGTTACTTCTATTGTGGAGTTCATTAAACAATGCTCATCAACGCTGTGCTAAATAGCATAGACTTCCAATGTGGAACTCAAGAATGAAATAATGCTCATCAAAGCTTTCCTAAATTGCATAGACTTCGTGGAAATAATAAATCAAACAATGCTTATCAAAGCTTTTCTTATATTGCGTAGACTTCTAATGTGGAACTCAAGAATTAAACAATGCTCATTATAGCTTTGCTAAATTGGATACACTTCTATTGTGGAACTCAAGTATTAAGCAATGCGCATCAAAGCATTGCAAGTTACATAGACTTCTATTATGGAACTCATGTATTAAACAATCCTCGTCAAAGTTTTGCTTAAATTGCATCGAATTCAACTGTGGAACTCAAGAATTAAACAATGCTCATGAAAGCTTTGCTTAAATTGCATAGAACTCTATTGTGGAACTCAAGAATCAAACAATGCTCATCAAATCATTGTTTAAATTGCATAGACTTCTATTGTGGAACTCAAGAATATAACAATGCTCATCAAAACTATGCTAAATTACAAAGGCTACTTCTATTGTGCAACTCTTGAATTAAACAATGCTCATCAAAACTATGCTAAATTACGAAGGCTACTTCTATTGTGCAACTCTAGAATTAAACAATGCTCATCAAAGCATTTCTAAATTGCATAGACTTATAATGTGGAACTCAAGAATGAAACAATGCTCATCAAAGCTTTTCTATAATTGCACTGGCTTTTATTATGGAACTCAAGAAGTAAACAAGGCTCATCAAACTTATACTAAATTACAAAGGCTACTTCTATTATGCAACTCTAAAATTAAACAATGCTCATCAAAACATTCTTAAATTGCATAGACTTCTAATGTGGAACTCAAGAATGAAACAATGCTCATTAAAGATTTGCTTAAATTGCACAGACTTTTATTGTGGAACACAAGAATTAAACAACGGTCATCAAAGCTTTGCTAAATTGCGAAGACTACTTCTATTGTGGAACCCAAGAATTACACTATGCTCATCAAAGCTTTGCTAAATTGCATAGACTTATAATGTGGAACTCAAGAATGAAACAATCCTCATCAAAGCATTGTTTAAAGTGTATACATTCGTATTGTTGAGCTCAACAATTAAACAATGCTCATCAATGCTTTGTTAAATTGCATAGACTTCCAATGTGGAACCCAAGAATGAAACAATGCTCGTCAAAGCTTTGCTAAATTGCAAAGACTTCTATTGTGGAACTCAAGAATCAAACACTGTTCATCAAAGACTTGCTTAAATTGCATAGACTTCTATTGTGGAACTCAAGTATTAAACAATGATCATTAAAGCTTTGCTAAGTTACATATACTTCTATTGTGGAGCTCAAGATTTAAACAATCCTCATCAATGATTTGCTTAAATTGCATAGAATTCTATTGTGGAACACAAGATCTAAACAATGCTCATCAAACTTTGCTAAATTGCGTAGACTTCTATTGTGGAACTCGAAAATTAAACAATGCACACAAAAGCTTTGCTTAAATTGCATAGACTTCTATTGTGGAACTCAAGAGATAAACAATACTCATCAAAGCTTTGCTAAATTGCATAGACTTCTATTGTAGCAAGAATGAAACAACGCTCATCAAAGCTTTGCTTAAAGTGCATAAACTTCTATTGTGAAACTAAAGAATTAACCAATGCTCATCAAATCTTTGCTAAATTGCAAAGGTTACTTCTATTGTGGAATTCATTAAACAATGCTCATCAACGCTGTGCTAAATAGCATAGACTTCCAATGTGGAACTCAAGAATGAAATAATGCTCATCAAAGCTTTCCTAAATTGCATAGACTTCGTGGAACTAATAAATCAAACAATGCTTATCAAAGCTTTTCTTATATTGCGTAGACTTCTAATGTGGAACTCAAGAATTAAACAATGCTCATTATAGCTTTGCTAAATTGGATACACTTCTATTGTGGAACTCAAGTATTAAGCAATGCGCATCAAAGCATTGCAAGTTACATAGACTTCTATTATGGAACTCATGAATTAAACAATCCTCGTCAAAGTTTTGCTTAAATTGCATCGAATTCAACTGTGGAACTCAAGAATTAAACAATGCTCATGAAAGCTTTGCTTAAATTGCATAGAACTCTATTGTGGAACTCAAGAATCAAACAATGCTCATCAAATCATTGTTTAAATTGCATAGACTTCTATTGTGGAACTCAAGAATATAACAATGCTCATCAAAACTATGCTAAATTACAAAGGCTACTTCTATTGTGTAACTCTTGAATTAAACAATGCTCATCAAAACTATGCTAAATTACGAAGGCTACTTCTATTGTGCAACTCTAGAATTAAACAATGCTCATCAAAGCATTTCTAAATTGCATAGACTTATAATGTGGAACTCAAGAATGAAACAATGCTCATCAAAGCTTTTCTATAATTGCACTGGCTTTTATTATGGAACTCAAGAAGTAAACAAGGCTCATCAAACTTATACTAAATTACAAAGGCTACTTCTATTATGCAACTCTAAAATTAAACAATGCTCATCAAAACATTCTTAAATTGCATAGACTTCTAATGTGGAACTCAAGAATGAAACAATGCTCATCAAAGATTTGCTTAAATTGCACAGACTTTTATTGTGGAACACAAGAATTAAACAACGGTCATCAAAGCTTTGCTAAATTGCGAAGACTACTTCTATTGTGGAACCCAAGAATTACACTATGCTCATCAAAGCTTTGCTAAATTGCATAGACTTATAATGTGGAACTCAAGAATGAAACAATCCTCATCAAAGCATTGTTTAAAGTGTATACATTCGTATTGTTGAGCTCAACAATTAAACAATGCTCATCAATGCTTTGTTAAATTGCATAGACTTCCAATGTGGAACCCAAGAATGAAACAATGCTCGTCAAAGCTTTGCTAAATTGCAAAGACTTCTATTGTGGAACTCAAGAATCAAACACTGTTCATCAAAGACTTGCTTAAATTGCATAGACTTCTATTGTGGAACTCAAGTATTAAACAATGATCATTAAAGCTTTGCTAAGTTACATATACTTCTATTGTGGAGCTCAAGATTTAAACAATCCTCATCAATGATTTGCTTAAATTGCATAGAATTCTATTGTGGAACACAAGATCTAAACAATGCTCATCAAACTTTGCTAAATTGCGTAGACTTCTATTGTGGAACTCGAAAATTAAACAATGCACACAAAAGCTTTGCTTAAATTGCATAGACTTCTATTGTGGAACTCAAGAGATAAACAATACTCATCAAAGCTTTGCTAAATTGCATAGACTTCTATTGTAGCAAGAATGAAACAACGCTCATCAAAGCTTTGCTTAAAGTGCATAAACTTCTATTGTGAAACTAAAGAATTAACCAATGCTCATCAAATCTTTGCTAAATTGCAAAGGTTACTTCTATTGTGGAATTCATTAAACAATGCTCATCAACGCTGTGCTAAATAGCATAGACTTCCAATGTGGAACTCAAGAATGAAATAATGCTCATCAAAGCTTTCCTAAATTGCATAGACTTCGTGGAACTAATAAATCAAACAATGCTTATCAAAGCTTTTCTTATATTGCGTAGACTTCTAATGTGGAACTCAAGCATTAAACAATGCTCATTATAGCTTTGCTAAATTGGATACACTTCTATTGTGGAACTCAAGTATTAAGCAATGCGCATCAAAGCATTGCAAGTTACATAGACTTCTATTATGGAACTCATGAATTAAACAATCCTCGTCAAAGTTTTGCTTAAATTGCATCGAATTCAACTGTGGAACTCAAGAATTAAACAATGCTCATGAAAGCTTTGCTTAAATTGCATAGAACTCTATTGTGTACCTCAAGAATCAAACAATGCTCATCAAATCATTGTTTAAATTGCATAGACTTCTATTGTGGAACTCAAGAAGAAAACAATGCTCATCAAAAGTATGCTAAATTACAAAGGCTACTTCTATTGTGCAACTCTAGAATTAAACAATGCTCATCAAAGCATTATTAAATTGCATAGACTTCTAATGTGGAACTCAAGAATGAAACAATGCTCATCAAAACTATGGTAAATTACGAAGCCTTGTTTAAATTGCATAGACTTCTATTGTGGAACTCAAGAATATAACAATGCTCATCAAAACTATGCTAAATTACAAAGGCTACTTCTATTGTGCAACTCTTGAATTAAACAATGCTCATCAAAACTATGCTAAATTACGAAGGCTACTTCTATTGTGCAACTCTAGAATTAAACAATGCTCATCAAAGCATTTCTAAATTGCATAGACTTATAATGTGGAACTCAAGAATGAAACAATGCTCATCAAAGCTTTTCTATAATTGCACTGGCTTTTATTATGGAACTCAAGAAGTAAACAAGGCTCATCAAACTTATACTAAATTACAAAGGCTACTTCTATTATGCAACTCTAAAATTAAACAATGCTCATCAAAACATTCTTAAATTGCATAGACTTCTAATGTGGAACTCAAGAATGAAACAATGCTCATCAAAGATTTGCTTAAATTGCACAGACTTTTATTGTGGAACACAAGAATTAAACAACGGTCATCAAAGCTTTGCTAAATTGCGAAGACTACTTCTATTGTGGAACCCAAGAATTACACTATGCTCATCAAAGCTTTGCTAAATTGCATAGACTTATAATGTGGAACTCAAGAATGAAACAATCCTCATCAAAGCATTGTTTAAAGTGTATACATTCGTATTGTTGAGCTCAACAATTAAACAATGCTCATCAATGCTTTGTTAAATTGCATAGACTTCCAATGTGGAACTCAAGAATGAAACAATGCTCGTCAAAGCTTTGCTAAATTGCAAAGACTTCTATTGTGGAACTCAAGAATCAAACACTGTTCATCAAAGACTTGCTTAAATTGCATAGACTTCTATTGTGGAACTCAAGTATTAAACAATGATCATTAAAGCTTTGCTAAGTTACATATACTTCTATTGTGGAGCTCAAGATTTAAACAATCCTCATCAATGATTTGCTTAAATTGCATAGAATTCTATTGTGGAACACAAGATCTAAACAATGCTCATCAAACATTGCTAAATTGCGTAGACTTCTATTGTGGAACTCGAAAATTAAACAATGCACACAAAAGCTTTGCTTAAATTGCATAGACTTCTATTGTGGAACTCAAGAGATAAACAATACTCATCAAAGCTTTGCTAAATTGCATAGACTTCTATTGTAGCAAGAATGAAACAACGCTCATCAAAGCTTTGCTTAAAGTGCATAAACTTCTATTGTGAAACTAAAGAATTAAACAATGCTCATCAAATCTTTGCTAAATTGCAAAGGTTACTTCTATTGTGGAATTCATTAAACAATGCTCATCAACGCTTTGCTAAATAGCATAGACTTCCAATGTGGAACTCAAGAATGAAATAATGCTCATCAAAGCTTTCCAAAATTGCATAGACTTCGTGGAACTAATAAATCAAACAATGCTCATCAAAGCTTTTCTTATATTGCGTAGACTTCTAATGTGGAACTCAAGAATTAAACAATGCTCATTATAGCTTTGCTAAATTGGATACACTTCTATTGTGGAACTCAAGTATTAAGCAATGCGCATCATAGCATTGCAAGTTACATAGACTTCTATTATGGAACTCATGAATTAAACAATCCTCGTCAAAGTTTTGCTTAAATTGCATCGAATTCAACTATGGAACTCAAGAATTAAACAATGCTCATCAAAGCTTTGCTTAAATTGCATAGAACTCTATTGTGGAACTCAAGAATCAAACAATGCTCATCAAATCATTGTTTAAATTGCATAGACTTCTATTGTGGAACTCAAGAAGAAAACAATGCTCATCAAAAGTATGCTAAATTACAAAGGCTACTTCTATTGTGCAACTCTAGAATTAAACAATGCTCATCAAAGCATTGTTAAATTGCATAGACTTCTAATGTGGAACTCAAGAATGAAACAATGCTCATCAAAACTATGGTAAATTACGAAGCCTTGTTTAAATTGCATAGACTTCTATTGTGGAACTCAAGAATATAACAATGCTCATCAAAACTATGCTAAATTACAAAGGCTACTTCTATTGTGCAACTCTTGAATTAAACAATGCTCATCAAAACTATGCTAAATTACGAAGGCTTCTTCTATTGTGCAACTCTAGAATTAAACAATGCTCATCAAAGCATTTCTAAATTGCATAGACTTATAATGTGGAACTCAAGAATGAAACAATGCTCATCAAAGCTTTTCTATAATTGCACTGGCTTTTATTATGGAACTCAAGAAGTAAACAAGGCTCATCAAACTTATACTAAATTACAAAGGCTACTTCTATTATGCAACTCTAAAATTAAACAATGCTCATCAAAACATTCTTAAATTGCATAGACTTCTAATGTGGAACTCAAGAATGAAACAATGCTCATCAAAGATTTGCTTAAATTGCACAGACTTTTATTGTGGAACACAAGAATTAAACAACGGTCATCAAAGCTTTGCTAAATTGCGAAGACTACTTCTATTGTGGAACCCAAGAATTACACTATGCTCATCAAAGCTTTGCTAAATTGCATAGACTTATAATGTGGAACTCAAGAATGAAACAATCCTCATCAAAGCATTGCTTAAAGTGTATACATTCGTATTGTTGAGCTCAACAATTAAACAATGCTCATCAATGCTTTGTTAAATTGCATAGACTTCCAATGTGGAACCCAAGAATGAAACAATGCTCGTCAAAGCTTTGCTAAATTGCAAAGACTTCTATTGTGGAACTCAAGAATCAAACACTGTTCATCAAAGACTTGCTTAAATTGCATAGACTTCTATTGTGGAACTCAAGTATTAAACAATGATCATTAAAGCTTTGCTAAGTTACATATACTTCTATTGTGGAGCTCAAGATTTAAACAATCCTCATCAATGATTTGCTTAAATTGCATAGAATTCTATTGTGGAACACAAGATCTAAACAATGCTCATCAAACATTGCTAAATTGCGTAGACTTCTATTGTGGAACTCGAAAATTAAACAATGCACACAAAAGCTTTGCTTAAATTGCATAGACTTCTATTGTGGAACTCAAGAGATAAACAATACTCATCAAAGCTTTGCTAAATTGCATAGACTTCTATTGTAGCAAGAATGAAACAACGCTCATCAAAGCTTTGCTTAAAGTGCATAAACTTCTATTGTGAAACTAAAGAATTAAACAATGCTCATCAAATCTTTGCTAAATTGCAAAGGTTACTTCTATTGTGGAATTCATTAAACAATGCTCATCAACGCTTTGCTAAATAGCATAGACTTCCAATGTGGAACTCAAGAATGAAATAATGCTCATCAAAGCTTTCCAAAATTGCATAGACTTCGTGGAACTAATAAATCAAACAATGCTCATCAAAGCTTTTCTTATATTGCGTAGACTTCTAATGTGGAACTCAAGAATTAAACAATGCTCATTATAGCTTTGCTAAATTGGATACACTTCTATTGTGGAACTCAAGTATTAAGCAATGCGCATCATAGCATTGCAAGTTACATAGACTTCTATTATGGAACTCATGAATTAAACAATCCTCGTCAAAGTTTTGCTTAAATTGCATCGAATTCAACTATGGAACTCAAGAATTAAACAATGCTCATCAAAGCTTTGCTTAAATTGCATAGAACTCTATTGTGGAACTCAAGAATCAAACAATGCTCATCAAATCATTTTTTAAATTGCATAGACTTCTATTGTGGAACTCAAGAAGAAAACAATGCTCATCAAAAGTATGCTAAATTACAAAGGCTACTTCTATTGTGCAACTCTAGAATTAAACAATGCTCATCAAAGCATTGTTAAATTGCATAGACTTCTAATGTGGAACTCAAGAATGAAACAATGCTCATCAAAACTATGGTAAATTACGAAGCCTTGTTTAAATTGCATAGACTTCTATTGTGGAACTCAAGAATATAACAATGCTCATCAAAACTATGCTAAATTACAAAGGCTACTTCTATTGTGCAACTCTTGAATTAAACAATGCTCATCAAAACTATGCTAAATTACGAAGGCTTCTTCTATTGTGCAACTCTAGAATTAAACAATGCTCATCAAAGCATTTCTAAATTGCATAGACTTATAATGTGGAACTCAAGAATGAAACAATGCTCATCAAAGCTTTTCTATAATTGCACTGGCTTTTATTATGGAACTCAAGAAGTAAACAAGGCTCATCAAACTTATACTAAATTACAAAGGCTACTTCTATTATGCAACTCTAAAATTAAACAATGCTCATCAAAACATTCTTAAATTGCATAGACTTCTAATGTGGAACTCAAGAATGAAACAATGCTCATCAAAGATTTGCTTAAATTGCACAGACTTTTATTGTGGAACACAAGAATTAAACAACGGTCATCAAAGCTTTGCTAAATTGCGAAGACTACTTCTATTGTGGAACCCAAGAATTACACTATGCTCATCAAAGCTTTGCTAAATTGCATAGACTTATAATGTGGAACTCAAGAATGAAACAATCCTCATCAAAGCATTGCTTAAAGTGTATACATTCGTATTGTTGAGCTCAACAATTAAACAATGCTCATCAATGCTTTGTTAAATTGCATAGACTTCCAATGTGGAACCCAAGAATGAAACAATGCTCGTCAAAGCTTTGCTAAATTGCAAAGACTTCTATTGTGGAACTCAAGAATCAAACACTGTTCATCAAAGACTTGCTTAAATTGCATAGACTTCTATTGTGGAACTCAAGTATTAAACAATGATCATTAAAGCTTTGCTAAGTTACATATACTTCTATTGTGGAGCTCAAGATTTAAACAATCCTCATCAATGATTTGCTTAAATTGCATAGAATTCTATTGTGGAACACAAGATCTAAACAATGCTCATCAAAGCTTTGCTAAATTGCGTAGACTTCTATTGTGGAACTCGAAAATTAAACAATGCACACAAAAGCTTTGCTTAAATTGCATAGACTTCTAATGTGGAACTCAAGAGATAAACAATACTCATCAAAGCTTTGCTAAATTGCATAGACTTCTATTGTAGCAAGAATGAAACAACGCTCATCAAAGCTTTGCTTAAAGTGCATAAACTTCTATTGTGAAACTAAAGAATTAAACAATGCTCATCAAATCTTTGCTAAATTGCAAAGGTTACTTCTATTGTGGAATTCATTAAACAATGCTCATCAACGCTTTGCTAAATAGCATAGACTTCCAATGTGGAACTCAAGAATGAAATAATGCTCATCAAAGCTTTCCTAAATTGCATAGACTTCGTGGAACTAATAAATCAAACAATGCTTATCAAAGCTTTTCTTATATTGCGTAGACTTCTAATGTGGAACTCAAGAATTAAACAATGCTCATTATAGCTTTGCTAAATTGGATACACTTCTATTGTGGAACTCAAGTATTAAGCAATGCGCATCAAAGCATTGCAAGTTACATAGACTTCTATTATGGAACTCATGAATTAAACAATCCTCGTCAAAGTTTTGCTTAAATTGCATCGAATTCAACTGTGGAACTCAAGAATTAAACAATGCTCATGAAAGCTTTGCTTAAATTGCATAGAACTCTATTGTGGAACTCAAGAATCAAACAATGCTCATCAAATCATTGTTTAAATTGCATAGACTTCTATTGTGGAACTCAAGAAGAAAACAATGCTCATCAAAAGTATGCTAAATTACAAAGGCTACTTCTATTGTGCAACTCTAGAATTAAACAATGCTCATCAAAGCATTGTTAAATTGCATAGACTTCTAATGTGGAACTCAAGAATGAAACAATGCTCATCAA